>NC_044321.2:63025061-63691037 GCF_007474595.2 Lynx canadensis
TATTTTTGATGGCCGAGTAATATTTCATTGTATGTATATACCACATCTTCTTTGTCCATTCATCAGTTGATGGATATTTGAGCTCTTACCCTAGTTTGGCTATTGTTGATAGCTCTGCTATAAACAGTGGGGTGCAAGTGCCCCTTTGAATCAGTATTTTTGTAGCCTATACATAAATATTTAATAGCGCAATTGCTAGATCATTGGGTAGTTCTATTTTTAGTTTTTTGAGAAACTTCGATACTGTTCTCCAGAGTGGTTGCACCAGTCTGCATTCCCACCAACGATGTAAGAAGGCTCCCCTTTCTCCACATTATCACCAACAAATGTTGTTTCCTGTGTTGTTAATTTTAATTATTCTGACAGGTGTGAGGTAGTACCTCATTGTAGTTTTGATTTGTGTTTCCCTAATGATGAGGGATGGTGAGCATCTTTTCATGTGTCTGTTGGTCATCTGGATGTCTTCTTTGGAAAAGTGTCTATTCATGTCTTCTGCCCATTTCTTAACTGGATTATTTATTTTTGGGGGTGTTGGTTTGATAAGGTCTTTATAGATTTTGGTTACTAATCATTTATCAGATATGTCTTTTCCAAATATCTTCTCCCATTCCATTGGTTGTCTTTTAGTTTTGTTGATTGTTTCCTTTACTATGCAGAAATATTTTATCTTGATAAAGTCCCAATAGTTTATGTTTGCTTTTGTTTCCCTTGCCTTTAGTGATGTGACTAGTAAGATGTTTCTATGGGGTATCTGGGTGGCTCAGGCAGTTAAGCTTCTGACTTAGGCTCAGGTCATGATCTCGTGGTTTGTGAGTTTGAGCTCTGCATCTTGCCCTACACTGACAACCCAGAGCCTGGAGCCTGCTTCAGATTCTGTGCCCCCCTCTCTCTCTGCCCCTCCCCTGCTCATGCTGTCTCTCAACAACAAATAAACATTTAAAAAAAGAAGTTGCTATGACCCAGGTCAGAGAGGTTGCTTCCGATGTTCCTCTGTAGAATTTAGGTGGTTTCCTGTCTCATATTTAGGAGTCTCATCAATTTGAATTTATTTTTTGTGCATGCTGTAAGAAAATTATCCAGTTTCATTTTCTTCTGCATGTCACCATCTAGTTTTCCCAACACCATTTGTTGAAGAGACTGTTTTTTTTTCCATTGGATACCTTTTCCTGCCATGTTGAAGATTAGTTCACCGTATAGTTGTGGGTCCATTTCTGGGTTTCCTATTCTGATCCATTTATCTGTCTGTTTTTGTGCCAGTACCATACTGTCTTGATCACTACAGCTTTGTAATACAGCTTGAAATCCAGAATCATGATACCTCCAATTTTGTTTTTCTTTTTAATGATTGCTTTGGCTATTCAGGGTCTGTTGTGGTTCCATACAAATTTTAGGATTGTTTGTTTTAGTTCTGTGAAAAATGCTGGTGGTATTTTGATAGGGTTTTCATTAAATGTGTAGATTGTTTGGGGTAATATAGATGTTTTAACAATGATCATTCTTCCAACCCATGAGCATGGAATGCTTTTCTATTTCTTTGTGTCCTTTTCAGTTTTTTTCATAAATGTCTTAGTTTTCAGAGCACAGATCTTTTAGCTCTTTATTTAGGTTTATATTCCTAGTTATTGTTTTCGGTGCAATTGCAAATGGGATTGATTCCTTAATTTCTTTTTCTGCTGCTTTGTTAATGGTACATAGAAATGCAACATACTTCTGCATGTTGATTTTATTTCCTGTGACTTTGAAGAATTTATGCATTAGTCTAGCAAGTTTTTGGTGGCGTGTTTTGGGTTTTCTAAATAGAATATCATGTCATCTGAAAATAGTGCAAGTTAATCCTCTTCTATGCTGATTTGTATGCCCTTTATTTCTTTTTGTTGTCTGAGTGCTGAGGCTAATGCTTCCAGTACTATGCTAAATACTAATGTTGGGAGTGGACATCTTTGTCTTTTTCTTGATCATAGAGAAAGGTTCTCAGTTTTTACCCATTGAGAATGATACAGCTGTGGGTCTTTCTCATATATAGTTTTATTATAAAGTGTGTTGGAGATGATTGTTTTGGTTTGAAACTTTAAGGTACTTGAATATTGAAATCTCATCCTAGGTTTGGGAAATTTTCAGATATTATTTCTTTAAATAAATTTTCAACCCTTTTCTCCCTCCCTTCTTCTTCTGGGGCTGAAATGATTTGTACATTGTTTCTGTTTAAAGTATTCCCTAAGTCCCAATGGATTTATTTCTTTTCATATTTTTTTTCTTTTTGCTTTTTTGATTCAATGGTTTCAATTAATCTATCTTTGAGCTTACTGATTTTTCTGTTTCTTTTTGGTTAAGTGCTCTGTTGAAGCTTTCTATTGAATTCTTTAGTTAAGTCATTTTATTCTTTACATCCAAAATTCTGTTTATTTCTTATTCATATTTTCTATCTCTTTGTTATAATTTTCACATTGTTCTCATATTGTTTTCTTGTTTTTTTTGTTAAATTGTTTACCTGTGCTGTGTTGTAGCTCTCTGAGCATCTTTAGTTTTTGGGAAAAAAAATGAAAGAAAGGCAGACTGCCACATGCAGTGCCCCATTTGGATGTGTCTGGAGTCTTGGAAGCTTTACTATGCTACATTCTCCTGAAAATGGACCTTGAGAGCTGTTTGAAAGGTTTTAGCAGGGGGTAGTAGCTACTCGTATACTTTTGATGAAAGAACAGTCCTCCTTCATTGGGGAAAGTTGTTCTATTTGACCAGGTACACAGCTTCACGGGGGATACACATTGAATAGTGAGAGAGGAAGGCAACACCTGCCTAGACAACCAGATTAGTCAATTAATCCTGGCAATCAGTGGGGTGAAAGATGTCACAGCTAGATCACCCTAACATCCTCCCTGAACGTCTTTAGAACAATTATTTTGAATTATTTAACAATTCATGGATCTCCCGATCTTTAGGTGAAGTTATTAGAAATTTACTGTCTTCCTTTAGTAGTGTCACGTTTCCCTTATTCTTCATAATCTCTGTAGCCCTACCTAGGTGTTTATGCATTTGAAGAAGCAGTCACTTATCCCCAGCCTTTATGGACTGGCTTTGG
This sequence comes from Lynx canadensis, assembly GCF_007474595.2. Lineage (NCBI taxonomy): Eukaryota > Metazoa > Chordata > Mammalia > Carnivora > Felidae > Lynx > Lynx canadensis. The sequence goes on from NC_044321.2 coordinate 63,028,138, forward strand.
TAAGAAAGGTCTTTATCTACAGGTGAAGGCATATTGTGCCTTCATGCTGTGAGCATGCTGTGACCCAAGGACTAGTGTACAGAGCACCTAATGTGTAGGTGTGTGAGAGCTCTGGGTCCAAGGTGGGGAGTAATGTTCTCTTAAGATTATGGGTTCTACATCATTGGCAGCTGTGTGGTACTTGGCTAGCACTCTCAGGGATCTGCAATTGCTATAAGAGCTGTTACTGTCCTCAGCAGCACCTCTAGGTCCAGTGGCTAAAGACCATGGTGGGAAGCAGTGGTGGCTGGAGCCAGTGGTGTACACACACTCAGCTATGGTGGTCATTTTCAGGTGTTTGTATAGTGGCAAGGGTCAGTTACAGACGCATGTGTACTGGTTGAGTCCAAAGCAAGTAGCAAGGGCCAAGGATAAGGTTGAGAGCATTTGAGTGCACTATGTTTTCTTTTGTGGCTACTGGGTCTTGCTGGCAGTGGAGGCAAGTGTCAGAAGCTAACCAGGGAAATACAGGTGCACAACTGTGGGAGGAGCTATCTTTAGGTGATTCTTAAGGTACAAGCCAGTGAGAAGAGACAATACAGGACAGATCAAGGCCCACAGCAGCTGAAGGAACTCTGACTGTGGGTGTAGACTTCTGTGTTTGTATGGTCTTCTCACAGGCACATGGCAATAGAGGCCAGTGACTGAGGTCAAGATGGTGTATGGGTGTAAATTTGGAGATGATAGACCTAAGTGTGTGTTCTCTGGAGGCGGACGTATGGAGGGGACTAAGCAGCAGATGCAGAGTCCTGTGCTGGTAGCTATTGCAAGTCATAGCTGCAGTGGGAGAAGCGAAGACAGGAGGGACTCAGGCAACTGGCTTTTGTGAATGTGAATACCTATGAGGTGACACGATTGAAGTCTGAAGGGTGACTGTGGTGGCTACTGGTTGTTCGTTTCTTCAGTAGTAAAATCTGCTGAGGTCATCTGCAGAGCAGGTCATTTGGGAAATGGTTGTTCCTGCTGTATGGCTGATACTTATAGACCCTGTTTTTCTTCTTTGTTTCTAGCTGTCTCTATATGCGTTGGCTTTGCTGGTTTCTGGATGGGATGAAATCAATGTGAGCTCTTCATGTTGTGCTCTGAAAAAGCTGGGGAATCTGGTGCTCAGTCTGCTCTCTTTTACTCAGTGAAGGGAACTTTTTCTAGAACTGGTGACTTACCAATTGGTGCTGAACAATAACAGTCTGGATAATCGCATGATGCAGGCAAATAAAGCTGTTTTCTTTCACATTTTGTGTGGTTATTCTCCAGTTTTTAAAAAAATGTCTATTTATTTATTTTGATAGTGCAAGTGGAGGAGGGTCAGAGAGAGAGAGGAAGACACAGAATCTGAAGCAGGCTTTAGGCTCTGATCTGTTAACACAGAGCCCAATGTGGGGCTCTAACTCACAAACTGCGAGATCATGACCTGAGCTGAAGCTGGCTGCTTAACCAACTGAGCCACCCAGGGGGAGCCTCCAGTTTTTTGTCCCACTGTGTTGCTGAATTTTCTTAAATGGATTCCAGATCTGTTTGTGGTTAATACCTAATTGTTGATCTTTGTGGGGAAACAAAAACTAAGTTCTTCTACACCACCATTTTGTTGATGTTACTTGAGGCATTTGTTTCTTTGTGGTTGCTTTGCAAGAACTTGAGTTATATACATATCTATCTTCTGGATATTAGCCATTCATAAGATAAATAATAATTTACAAACATTTTCCCCATTCTATACTTTACCGTTTTAGTCTGTTGATTGTATCCTTCAAGTCATAGAAATTTTAATTTTGATGTCATCCCAGTTGTCCATTTTTTGCTTGTGTTGCTTGTGCTTTTCATGTCATATCCAAAAAATTATTGTGAAATACAACCTCCTGAAGCTTTCCCCCATGCTTCTTTGAATCTTTTGAATTTTGAGTCATACATTTAGCTCTTTAATCCATTTTGAATTGATCTCTACGTATGGTGTAAGACAAATTTCCAACTTCATTATTTTGCATGTGGATATCAATCTTTCACACTATTTGTGCAAAAAAAATGTAATTTTGATAGGTTGTGCTAAATCTGTAGATTGCTTTGGGTTACAATGACTTAACTTTGTATGTTGAACTATCCTTGCCTTTCCAGAATAAATTCCACTTGGTCATGGTAATAATTGTTCTACTATATGGCTAAATTCATTTTGCTTGTATTTTGTAAGAAAATTTTACATATAATTTCATAACATTTATTGGTCAGTAGTTTTCCATAGTACTTTCAGAATAATTATAGAAATATTAATTTATGGTAATGCTTTTACCTTACAAGGGAAACCACATATAGCTACACTTTTTGTAAGGAGTTTTTAAATGAAAAAGCAATACTTATTTCATAGACTAAGTCAACCAATTGACAATGTATTAAAAAGAAGCACATTTCTTACCTTGTGTACCAGTTTCTCACCAGACCCTATCAGGTAATCAATAATATCCTTTTGGTTGGACACATTTTTCTATGTTCATATAAACACAAATATATGAGGTTTTTCCCCCTCTCCCTTTAGCATTTTTTTACAGTTAAGGCCTCTTTCTTTATTTTTCCAAACCTAGGATGAGCTTTCAATATTCAAGTACCTTAAAGTTTCAAACCAAAACAATCATCTCCAAGACACTAAACTGAGGGTTAATGGGGGTGGGAGGGAGGGGAAACTTGGGTGGTGGGCATTGAGGAGGGCACCTGTTGGGATGAGCACTGGGTGTTGTATGGAAACTAATTTAACAATAAATTTCATAATTAAAAAATTAAAAGAAAAAAATTAATAAAAATTAAAAAAAAACTATATATGAGAAAGACCCACAGCTATATCATTCTCAGTCCTCATCACCTAATTAATCCACCACCCCAGACACCTCCCCCTCTGCTAACCATCAGTTCTCTATAATCAAGAGCTTCTTTCTTAATTTCTCTCTCTCTCTCTTTCTTTTCCTCTTTGCTCATTTGTTTTGTTTCTCAGATTCCACATTTGAGTGAAATCACATGGTATTTGTCTTTCTCTGATTTATGCTCAGCATTATACTCGCTACCTCCATGCATGTTGTTGCAAATGGCAAGATTTCACTGTTTTTGCGGCTGGATAATATTCTATTGTGTGTATATATATATATATAATCTTTATTCATTCAACAATTGGTGAACACATGGGCTGCTTCTACATCTTGGCTATTGTAAATAATATGGCGATAAACATAGGGGTGGATGTATACCTTTGTTTTTTGTTGTTTTTTTCAAATTGAATTTTTTATTTTTACATCAGATTTTTAAAGTTTTTGTTTAAATTCCAGTTAGTTAGGGGCGCCTGGGTGGCTCGGTCGATTAAGCGTCCGACTTCGGCTCAGGTCATGATCTCATGGTCCGTGAGTTCGAGCCCCATGTTGGGCTTTGTGCTGACCGCTCAGAGCCTGGAGCCTGTTTCAGATTCTGTGTCTCCCTCTCTCTCTGCCCCTCCCCTGTTCATGTTCTGTCTCTCTCTGTCTCAAAAATAAATAAACGTTAAAATAAAATAAAATAAAATAAAATAAATTCCAGTTAGTTAACATACTGTGTAATATTAGTTTCAGATGTGCAATTTAGTAATTCAATATTTATGTACAATACCTGGTGATCATCATAAGTTCACTCATTAATCCCCATTACCTATTTAACCCATCTGCCCAAACACCTCCCCTCTGGTAGCCATCAGTGTGTTCTCTATAGTTCAGAGTCTGTTTCTTTGCCTCTCTCTCTCTTCTCTTCCCTATGCTTGTTTGTTTTGTTTCTTAAGGGGTACATGAGTGAAATCATATGGAATTTGTCTTTCTCTGACTTATTTCGCTTAGCATAATATTCTCTACCACAATACTTGTCATTGCAAATGGCAAGATTCTACTCTTTTTAATGGCTGAATAATATTCCCTTGTGTGCATGTGTGTGTGTGCGTGCGTGCGTGTGTGGGTGTGCGTGTGTATCTCACATCTTCTTTACCCATTCATCAGTTGATGGACAATTGGGCTCTTTCCATAATTTGGCTATTGTAGATAATGCTGCCATAAATGTCCAGGTGCATATATCCATTTGAATTAGTGTTTTTGTATTTTTTTGGTAGATACCCAGAAGTCAGATTACTGGATCTTTTGCATGTAGCTGTCTATTATTCCCAACACCATTTATTTATAATACTGTACTTTCCCCCTTATATATCCTTACCTTCATTATTGTAAATTAATTGACCATATAGGTATGGGTTTATTTCTGGACTCTTTATTCTGTTCCGTAGATCTGTGTGTTTCTTTTTATGTTTTGAGTACTATTTTGATTACTATAGCTTGGTTGTAAATTTGAAATCAGGGAGCACAATATTTCTGAATGTGTTCTTCTTTCTCAATATTATTTTGGCTACTTGAGGTCATTTTCAGGCCAATACAAGTTATAGAATTATTTTCTCTAGTTCTGTGAAAAAAATGCCATAGAAATTTTGATACAGATTACATTTGAATATGTGGATTGCTTTGGGTAGTATGAACATTTTAACAGTATTAGTTTTTGTTATTTATAAGCATGGAATGTGTTTCCATTTATTTGTGCCTTCTTCAATTTATTTCATCAATGTCTTATATTTTTCCAGTGTACAGGTCTTTCACCTCCATAGCTAAATTATTCTCAGGTATTTTATTCTTTTGGATGCAATTATAAATTGAATTACTTGATATCTCTTTTTGATGGTTTGTTGTTAGTGTATAGAAACACAATACATTTTTGCATATTAATTTAGCATCTTTCAATTTTACTGAATTAATTTCTTAGTTTTAACAGTTTTTTGATGGGGTATTTAGCATTTTCAATATATATTATCATTTTGTCTGCAAATAGTGACAGTTTTAATTATTTTTTTCCAATTGGGATGAGCTTTATTTTTTTATTTTCTTGTCTAAATGCTGTGACTGGGACTTCCAATACCATGTTAAATAAAAGTGGGGAGAGTGGGCTTCTTTATCTTCTTATAGTTTAAGTTTATTTATTTATTTTGAGAGAGAATGAACAGAGGAGGGACAGAGAGAGAGGTACAGAGAGGATCCCAAGCAAGCTCTGTTCTAACAGCATGTAAATAGGAGATGTTGACGAGGGTGAAAAGGAACAGGAAACTTTTTGTGCTGTTGGTGGGTGCCACTCTGGAAAAAAGTATGGAGGTTTCTCAAAAAACTAAAAATGTAACTACAGGAAAACCCAGCAATTGCACTACTAAATATATATAAAAGATACAAAAATGTTGATCCAAGGGGCACATGAACCCCAAAGTTTATAGAAGCACTATCAACAGCCAAATTATGTAACGAGCCCAAATATCCACCAACTGATGAATGGATAAAGAAGATGTGGTTAATATAAAGTGGAATATTAGTCAGCAATCAAAAAGAATGAAATCTTGCCATTTGCCATAACATGGCTGAACTAGAATTTATTAGGCTAATTGAAATAAGTCAGTCAGAGAAATACAAATATATGATTTCACTTACATATGGAATTTAATAAAGAAAACAGATGAACATAATGGAGAGGAAGAAAAAATAAAATAAAAACAGAGAGGAAGGCAAACCGTAAATATTCTTAAATATAGATAACAAACTGAAGATTGCTGGAAGAGAGGCAGGTGGTGGGATAGGCTAAAGGGTGATGGGCATTAAGGAGGGCACTTATTGTGGTGATCACTGGGTGTTATATGTAAGTGATGAATTACTAAATCCTACTCCTGAAACCAATGCCACACTACATGTTAAATAACTTGAATCTAAATTAATAAAAAAAAAAAAAAAAAAAAACTCCCAACAAAGCTCAGGGCCAGATGGCATAATAGTTAAATTTTACCAAATATTAAAAAAGAGTTAATGCCTATTTTTCTCAAACTACTCCAAAAATAGAAAAGGAAGGAAAATTTTAAATTCATTCTATGAGGCCAGCATTACCCTGATATCAAAACCAGATAAAGACTGCACTAGTAAAGAGAACTATAGGCCAATATCCCTGATAAACAAGGAAACAAAAATTCTGGACAAAATATTAGGAAATTGAATCCAACAATACAGTAAAAATAATCATTCACCACAATCGAGTTGGATTTATTCCTGGGTTGCATGGGTGGTCTAATATTCACAAATCAATCAATATGATACATCATATCAATGAGAAAAATTATAAGAACCATATGATCAATAAAACAGATGCAGAAAAAGTTTGTGGGGTGCCTGGGTTGCTTGGTTGATTAAGTGTCCAACTCTTGATTTCAGTTCAGGTCATGGTCTCATGGTTCCTGAGTTTGAGCCCTGCATCAGGCTCTGCACTCTCAGCACTGAGCCTGCTTGGTATTCTCCTGTGTGTGTGTCTCTCTCTTTCTCTCTATGCCCCTCCTCCTTCTCAAAATAAATAAACTTAAAAAGAGAAAAATTATTTGATAAGGTCCAATATCCATTGATGATAAAAACCAGCAGAGTATGTTTAGAGGGAACATACCTCAATATAATAAATGAAATCTATGAATAACCCATAGGCATCATCTTCCTTAATTGGGAAAAACTCTCCGCTTTTCTTCTAAGGTCAGGAACGAGACAAGGATGTCCACTCTCATAACTTTTATTCAACAAAGTACTGGAAGTCCTAATGAAAGCAATCATACAAGAAAAAGAAATAAATGGCAACCAAATTAGTAATGAAAAAGTAGAAATTTCACTATTTGCAGATGACATGATACTACATACAGAGAACCTAAAAGACTCCACCAAAAAAAAAATGCTAGAACTGAAAAATGAATCCAGAAAAATCACAGGATACAAAATCAATGTATAGAAGTCTGTTGCATTTCTATACACCAACAATGAAGCAGTAGAAGGAGAAATTAAAAAAAAAATCAAAACCGTAAGATACCTAGGAATAAACCTAACCAAAGTAGTGAAAGATTTGTACTCTGAAAACTAGAAAACACTGATGAAAGAAATTCAAGATAGCACAAACAGAAAGAAATTCCATGCTCATGAATTGGAAGAACAAATATTGATAAAGTGTCTATACTACCCAAATCTATCTACACATTTAATGCAATCCTATCAAAGCACCACCACCATTCTTTACAGAGCTAGACCAAACAATCCTAAAATTTGTTTAGAACTACAAAAACCCTGCATAGCTTAAGCAATCTTGAAAAAGAAGAGTAAATCTGAAGACATCACAATTCTGGATTTCAAGTTATATTGCAAAGCTGCAGCATTCAAAATAGATGCTACTGGCACAAAAATAGACACATAGATCAATGGAGCAAAAGAGAAAACCCATAAATTAACCCACAACTATATAGTCAATTAATCTTCAAAAAAGCAGGAATGAATATCCAATGTTAAAATAGTCACTATCTTCAACAAATGGTGTAGGGAAAAGTGGACAGCAACATGCAAAAGAATGTTACTGAGCAACTTTCTTGCACCAAAAACAAAAATAAATTAGAAATGGATTAAAGTCCTGAAACCATAAAAATTCTAGAAGAGAACACAGGCAGTAACCTGTTTGACATTAGTCATAGAAAGATTTCCCTAGATATGTCTCTTGAGGCAAGGGAAACAAAATAAAAAATAAACCATTTGGACTTCATCTAAATAAAAATCTTCTGCTCAGAGAAGGAAACAATCAACAAAACTAAAAAGCAAGTTAAGGAATGGGAGAATATATTTGCAAATGGCATATCTGATAAAGGGCTAGTATCTGAAATACATAAAGAACTTATATCACTCAACACCTAAAGTAGAAATAATCTTATTAAAAATAGGCAGAAGACATAAAGAGACCTTTCTCCAAAGAAGTCATCCAGATGGCGAGGAACCACATGGGAAGATGCTCATCATCAGTCATTATCAGTGAAATTCAAAGCAAAACTACAATGAGATATCACTTCACACATGTCAGAATGGCTAAAATAAAAAAAAAAAAACACATGAAACAACAAGTGTTGGTGAGGATGTGGAGAAAAAGAAACTCTTTCCCACTTTTGGTGGCAATGCAAACTGGTGCAGCCACTGTGGAAAACAGTGCCAGTTCTTGGAGTGTTTGCAGTTTCCTTCAAAAGTTAAAAATAGATCTACCTTATTATTCAGCAAATGATATTGTGGGTATCTAATCCAAACATACAAAATCACTAATTCAAAGGGATACTTGCATCCATATGTTTATAGCAGCATTGCTTACAATAGCCAAGATATGGAAGCAGTCCAAATGTCCATCAGTTAGTGAATGGATAAAGAGTGTATGGTGTGTGTGTGTGTGTGTGTGTGTGTAGAATAGAATATTAACCATAAAAAGAATATCTTGACATTTGCAATGACATGGATGGAGCTAGACAGAATAATGCTAAGTGTACTAAGTCAGTCAGAGGAAGACAGATGCCATGTGACTTTACTTATATGTGGAATTTAAGGACCAAAAGAAGTGAGGAAGGAAGAAAGAGAAAGGGAGGGAGAGGGAGAGAGAGAGAGGGAAATTAATAAATAAACTATTCATTATAGTGTATAAAGTGATGGTTACCAAAGGGGAGGTGGTTAGGGTTATGGGTGAAATAGGTGATGGCTATAAAGGAGGGCATTTGTTGTGATGAGCTCTTGGTGTTTCATGTAAGTGATGAATCACTAAATTCTACACCTGAAACTAAGATTACACTGTATGCTAATTTAATATAAAAAAACTTGATTTAATTTCGTTTAAAATTGGTTTAAAAAACTAATTTAAATTAAAAAACTTAAAAAATAAAATAAATTGAGACCATGCAAGTGGAAAAAAGATAGCTACATGTCTTCCAATAGATGAATGGATAAAGAAATGTGGTATATGCGCGCAATGGAATATTATCCAGTTTTTAAAAAGATGGAAACCCTGTCAGTTGACTCAACATAGAGGAAACTGGAAAGCATTGTGCTCAGTGAAATAGACCAGACAGAGAAAGGAAAACATGGCATGGTATCTCTTCTCTGTGGAATCTAAATAAAAAAGTCAAACTCATAGAAACAGACAATGGAAAAGTGGTTGGTGGGGTAGGGGGAAGAAGGATATTAAAATTATGAAAAGTTTACAAGCTTTCACTTATAACATGAATAAAGTTTGAGAATCTAATGTACATAATGCAATGACTATAGTTGATAACACTGTATTGTGTAATTTAAATTTGGTAAGAGAATAAAACTTAAGATGAATTCTTGGGAGACAGATGGCAGCAGAGGAGGACGCTGGGCTCACCTTGTCCTGCTGATCCGTTAGATTCCACACATATCAGCTTAAATAACCCATAAAACCACCAGAAGACTAGAACAGACTCTCCCGAGCCAAGCATACAAAAGAGGCCCACGGAAGAGGGTACAAAGGGTGGAGAGGCAATGCGTGCTATATGGACTGGTGGGAGGGAGCCAGGGAAGTGGAAGGGCAGCCCTTTGGGCAAAGCAGAGCCCCTCAAGTCTGGCTTGCAAAAGTGGAGGGACCAGACTGCAAGAGTTCCGAAAGCCAGTGGGATTTAACATCTGGAATGTTAAAACTCAAGAGTTCTGCTCTCAGAGAGCGGGAAGGGCGAGAGGATGCTGGGAGGGAGAGTCGTTGAGCCAAAGAAGGACAGAGCTAGGCAGGGGAAAAAAGGCACTGGAAAGCACCATCTCCCTTTCCCATCCCCTGGCCAAAATTCCAAAGGGAACGACTTCCTGTAACAGAACTTCCTTGCACCACACAAACGCCCAACACTGCTTCTGTGGATCCATCCCTCAAATGGGCCTGCCTCCCATCCAGTGCTGCAGGGCCCCTCCTGCAGAGGACCACCGATGGCAAAGTAAGCTAAGCCTAGCCCTCCCACCCCTGTGCACCTTGTGGATACACCCCTCTAATACATCCTTGGCTAGATCCCATGGAAGCAGCACCACAAACCTGGCAGTGTGCAAGCAGCTCAGACAGGAGCCACACCACTCCAAAGTGAGTCCTGCCCCAGGGAGAGGAGAAGATAAGGTACACACCAGTCTAACTGTGGCCCCAGTGGTGGGCTGGAGGGCAGACATCAGATCTGACTATGACCACGCCCACCAATACAAGTTACTCCAGACAGTACAGGGGAAGTTCCTGCAGTTTGGAGGTAACTCAGGGACTAACAAAAATGATGAAACAGAAGAATTCTCCTGGAAAGAAACTCCAGGAAGTAGGGACAGCTAACGAATTGGTCAAAAACGATTTAAGCAATATAACAGAAAAAGAACTTAGAATTTAGAATAAGTTTAGAAGAGAATTTAGAATAAAGTCGTAAAATTAATCCCTGGGCCTGAAAAAAACATACAGGAGAGCAGAGAATCTATTGCTACAGAGATCAAGGGACTAAAAATAGTCATGAGGAGATAAAAAATGCTATAAATGAGGTGGAAAATAAAATGGAGGTGGCCATAGCACTGATTGAAGAGGCAGAGGAGAGAATAGGTGAATTAGAAGATAAAATTATGGAAAAAGAGGAAGCTCAGGAAAAGAGAGATAAACAAATCCAGGAGTAGGAGGGGAGAATTAGAGAACTAAGTGATGCAATCAAATGGAACAATACCCACATCATAGAAATTCCAGAAGAAGAGAGAGAGAGGAAGAGGTTGAAGGTGTACTTGAACAAATCATAGCTGAGAACTTCCCTGGTCTGAGGAAGGAAAAAGGCATGGAAATCCAAGAGGCACAGAGAACTCCCTTCAGAAGTAACTTTAATTGATCTTCTGCATGACATATAGTGAAACTGGCAAAATACAAGGATAAAGAGAGAATTCTGAAAGCAGCTAGGGATAAATGGGCCCTAAAATACAAAGGTAGAAACATAAGGGTAGTAGCAGACCTATATACTGAAACTTGGCAGATGAGAAAGGAATGGCAAGAAATCTTCAATATGATGAACAGAAAAAAATATGCAACCAAGAATCCTTTAGCCAGCAAGTCTGTCATTCAGAATAGAAGGAGAGATAAAGGTTTTCCCGACCAAACAAAAACTGGAGGAAATCATCACCACTAAACCAGCCCTACAAGAGAGCCTCACGGGGACTCTGTGAGTGAAATCTTGCAAAGACCACAAAGTATCAGAGACAGCACTGCAAGAATGAAACCTGCAGCCATCACAATGACTCTAAACCCATATATTTCAATAATAACACTCAATGTAAATGAACTAAATGCTGTAAACAAAAGACATAGGGTATCAGAATGGATTAAAAATGAGACCTTCTATTTTCTGTCTACAAGAGACTCATTTTAGACCTGAGGACACCTTCATATTGAAAGTGAGGGGACAGAGAACTATCTATCATAGTTCTGGAACTATCTATCATAGTACTGGAAGTCAAAAGAAAGCTGGAGTAGCCATACTTATATCAGACAAACTAGACTTTGAAATAAAGGCTGTAACAAGAGATGAAGAAGGGAATTATATAATAATTACAGGGTCTATACATAAGGAAGAGATAATAATTATAAATGTCTATGCACCAAATTTGGGGGAACCCAAGTATATAAAACAATTAATCAAAAACATAAGCAACCTAACTGATAAGAAGGTGATTGCAGGGGACATTAATAATTCACTTACAACAATGGATAGATCATCTAGACACACAATCAATAAAGAAACAAGGGCTCTGAATGATACATTGGGTCAGATGGACCTGGCAGATTTATTTAGAACTCTGCATCCCAAAGCAACAGAATATACTTTCTTCTCGAGTGCACATGGACCATTCTCCAAGATAGATCACATACTGGGTCACAAAACAGCCCTTCATAAGTGAGACCATATGAGACCAACCATGTACAATTTCAGACCACAATACTATGAAACATAAAATCAACCATAAGAAAAAGTTGGAAACCTCCTAAAGCATGGAGGTTAAAGAACACCCTACGAAAGAATTAATGGGTCAACCAGGCAATTAAAGAGAAGTTTAAAAATATATGACACAAAGGAAAATGAAAAGACAACAATCCAAATGCTTTGGATTGTAGCGAGGGCAGTCCTGAGAGGAAAATACTTTGCAATCCAGGCCCATCTCAAGAAACAAGAAAAATCTGAAATACAAAATCTAATACCACACCTAAAGGAAATAGAAGCAGAACAGCCAAGACACCCCAAACCCAGCAGAAGAAGAGAAATAATAAAGATCAGAGCAGAAATAAACAATATAGAATAAAAAAAAAAACAGTAGGGCAGATCAATGAAACCAAGAGTTGGTTTTGTGAAAAAATAAACAAAATTGATAAACCTCTAGCCAGGCTTCTCAAAAAGAAAAGGGAGAGGACCCAAATAGATAAAATCATGAATGAAAATGGAATTATCACAACCAATCCGTCAGAAATACAAGCAATTATCAGGGAATACTATCTAAAGTTATATGCCAACAAACCGGACAACCTGGAAGAAATGGACGAATTCGTAAGCACCCACACACTTCCAAAAGTCAAACAGGAAGAAATAGAAAACTTGAACACACCCATAAACAGCAAAGAAATTGAATCAGTTATCAAAAGTCTCCCAACAAATAAGAGTCCAGGACCGGATGGTTTCCCAGGAGAATTCTACCAGACATATAAAATAGAGATAATACCTATCCTTCTCAAGCTGTTCCAAAAAATAGAAAGGAAAGGAAAATTTCCAGACTCATTCTGTGAAGCCAGCATCACTTTGATTCCTAAACCAGAGAGAAACCCAGCAAAAAAAAAAAAAAAGAAAAAAAAAGAAAAAAAAAGAAAACTACACGCCAATATCCCTGATGAATATGGATGCAAAACTTCTCAACAAGATACTAGCAAATTGAATTCAACAGCATATAAAAAGAATTATTCACCATGATCAAGTGGGATTCCTTCCTGGGCTGCAGGGCTGGTTCAACATGCGCAAATCAATCAATGTGATACATCACATTAATAAAAGAAAAGAAAAGAAACATATGATTCTGTCAATCGATGCAGAAAAAGACGTTGACAAAATTCAACATCCTTCCTTAATAAAAAACCATCAAGTAAGGCAATCCAAACAATGGAAGATAATACTGACAAATCATATATCTAAGAAATGATTAGTTCCCAAGTATTTAAATATCTTTATATCTCAATAATAAAACATATAGTAGTCCATTTAAAATGCACCAATTAGGTCTTTTATCCATTCTGAATTATTTCTGTTTAATGTGTAAGAATATGGATGAAATACCTAATTGTGAGAAATGAAACCATCAAAAGTATGACAGGAGAAAACAGGCAGAAACTTCTTTGACCTTGGTCGCAGCAACTTCTTACTTGACATGTCTCAGAAGGCAAGGGAAATAAAAGCAAAAGTGAACTATTGGGCCCTCATCAAGATAAAAAGCTTTTGCACAGCAAAGAAAACAAGCAACAAACCAAAGGAACCAATGGAATGGGAGAAGATATTTGCAAATGACAATCAGATAAAGGGTTAGTATCAAAAATCTATAAAGAACTTTTCAAATTCAACACCAAAAAACAAATAATACAGTGAATAAATGGGCAGAAGACATGAATAGACACTTTTCCAAGGAAGACATCCAGATGGCCAACAGACACATGAAAAGATGCTCAACATCACTCATCATCAAGGAAATACAAATAAAAATCATGATGAGCTATCACCTCACACTGGTCAGAATGGCTAAAATTAAAAATCAGGGGGCGGTTGGGTGGCTTAGTTGGTTAAGCATTAGATTTTGGCTCAGGTCATGATCTTGCAGCTGCTGGGTTCAAGCCCCACATCAGGCTCTGTGCTGACAGCTCAGAGCCTGGAGCCTGCTTTGGATTCTGGGTCTCCCTCTCTTTCTGCTTCTCCCCTGCTCACTCTCTGTCTCTGTCTGTCTGTCTGTCTGCCTCTCTCTCAAAAGTAAATAAATATTAAAATTAACAACTCAGGAAACAACAGATGATGACAAGGATGTGGAGAAATGGGAGCCCTCTTGCACTGTTGGTGGGAATGTAAACTGGTGCAGCCACTCCGGAAAACAGTGTGGGGGTTCCTCAAAAAACTAAAAATAGAACTACCCTAAAACGCATCAATTGCACGACTAGGAATTTATCCAAATGATACAAAAATGCTGATTGGAAGGGGCACATGCATTCCAATGTTTATAGCAGTGCTATCAATAGCCAAATTATGGAAAGGACCCAAATGTCCATTAACTGATGAACAGATTAAGAAGATGTCACACACACACACACACACACACACACACACTGGAATACTACTCAGTGATGAAAAAAGAATGAAAACTGGCAGTTTGCAACAACATGGATGGAGCTGGAGGGCATTATGTTAAGCAAAATAAGTCATTTGAAAAAACATATCACATGATTTCACTCATGTGGAATTTGAGAAACTTAACATATGATCATAGGGGAAGGGAAGGAAAAATAAGATAAAAACAGATAAGGAGGCAAACCATAAGATACTAAAACACAGAGAAAAAACTGAGAGTTGGTGGCAGGGTGAAGGGGTGGGGAAATGGGTGATGGGCCTTAAGAAGAGCACTTGTTGGGATGAGCCCTGAGTGTTATATGTAAGTGATGAATCACTGGATTCTACTCCTAAAACCAAGACTACACTGTATATTAACTAACTTGAGATAAATAAATAAATAAATAAATAATAAATAAAATGGGCCAATTATATGAATAAACATTTCTCCAACAAAGATATGCAAATGACCAAAAAGCATATGGAAGCAGTGTTCAATATTGTTAGTCATTTGGAAAGATAAACTGAAATCTCAAGATACAACATAATACCCCCAGATGGTTATAATAAAAAATGAGAATAGCAAGTGTTTTCAAAGATGTGAAGATATCAGAACCCTCATACATTACTGGTGGGAATGTAAAATGATGCAAATACTTTGGAAAACAACTCTTGAGTTCCTCAAAAAGTTACACATCAAATTACTATACAACCAAGGAATTTCACACCTAGATTATGTACAAAAGACAACTGAAAACATATTCACACAAAAATTTATACATGAATTTAAATCAATATTATTCATGAGTCAAAAACCAGAGATAACCCAAAAGCCCATTAACTGATGATTGGATAAACAAAATATAGTATATCCATACAATGGAATGTTATTTGACAATGAAAAGGAATGACATACTGCTACATACTTGCTACATACTGAAATATGGGTGAATTTTGAAAACAAAATGCCTAGTGAGATAAACCAATCAGAAAATAGGAGTCCAGTTATACAAAATGTCCAGAATAGGCAAGTATGATAAAGCAAAAAGTAGATTAGTGGTTTCAGAAGTATGTGAGGGAATGGGGAATGACCATTAATGGGTATGAATTTTCTTTTTTGGGTGATGAAAAATTTCTGGAATTAGCAGTTATTGTTGCACAATTTTGGCAATACACTAAAAACAACTAAAAAGTCAACTGTAGTATTACTTATAAAGTTATTGATTTCTTATCAGAATTAATGATCTGTTTGTCTCCCCCATTTATTCCTTGCATAACTATTTTTTTGAGCCTCTTCTAATTGTCTGAAAATATGCTAGACGTGGGAACACCGACTTTAGCTGGATTTGAGCATCTACATAAATCCTTATAACTCTCTGCAGTGGATACTACTTATTGACACATGGCTTTATCTGGTAGGCTGATTTTTGGTTGATATAATGAGCAACAGATTCCTAAGACACTTACAAGAACTAATATTTTGGTGGTCTTTTCAAAATATAGGCTCATTGAGCATTTAGAAAACAGAAACATCTTCCTGTAACTATAAAATCACTTGACTACATTGCAGAGGTTCCTTCATTAATTTTGTTATATAAAATGTTATATAAAATGTTATATAAAATAAATCCCATTGTTCTTAGCACTTTATGATCCATGAAATGCTTTCTCAGAGGTTCTGTCATATCAGCCTCAAAAAAGAAAAATAAAAACCTATGTATATAGTATACTGGTGATTATCCCATACACATATGATGAAACTAAGGCTCTAGGAAAGTAAAGAACTCACCTAAAGTTGTCACTTCAATAGCAAGTAATAGAACTGGCATTAAAACTAGGTTTTTTGATTCTGAAATCATCATTCTTTTCTTTATACCAGCAACTCCCTTTTTTATTTCATAAACTTGTACATATAAAAAGTGGGCATTTTTACAGTCTTGCCCATATTTTATTTGTCAAGAGGTTAAAAACAATAAATTATGGGGTGCCTTGGTGGCTCAGTCAACTTTGGCTCAGGTCATGATCTCAAGGTTCGCGGGTTCCAGCTCCAGGTCCGGTTCTGTGCTGACAGCTCAGAGTCTGGAGCCTGCTTCAGACTCTGTGTCTCCTTCCCTCACTCCTCCTCCCCCGCTCATGCTTTGTTTATCTTTGTCTCTCAAAAGTAAATAAATGTTTAAAAAAATAAAAACAGTAAATTATTATCAACTAACACCAACAACTAGGAAGATAGAGAATATGAGAAATGTCTTTAAGTTAAATTATTTCAACCTTATAAACCACTTGTCACGTTGTCCTGGTTTTCTCATTTTGCTTTGGATTGATAAAACTTTTTCATGGGCAGTCACTGGCCAACTACTCAGAGACAGCTAGCTTCATGTTTGAAGAAGACTTGCCATGTATTTCATCGGTAGAAAAATAAAAAGATTAATAAAGCTTATTTATTACCAGTGTCATCCTGAACTTGGGTAGCAATAATGTTTACATCTTTTGCAATTCATGCACTATAAGTTGGCCAAAAATGATCACTCTTATTTTTAAGTAAAAAGCATATTGTAAGTGAAGCAAACTTAATATTCAAAACATACCAAATAACTAAAAAAAGAAATTGCTGCAAGATGAGGCATAATATACACTTCCTCCCACTCCCTGGAGGATTCACAATAATTGAGAAAGTCCAAGACACATGTTTATCTTGTATGTTATATTTAAAACGTGATTACTTCTGCTTCACTCTCAACTGCATTTTGGGCTGTTTTAGATTTTGGCTGCATTTATAATATATCAACACATATGTAAGAAATGAAAAAACTTTAGTTTATCATTCAGAATACTTTACTTCATGATCCTCGATATCTGGATGACTGCAAATATCTGGGTGATTAAAATTATCATAATAAAATGTGCCTGTGTTTAACAGCATTGATGAAGGAACTCATACTGTGATGTTAATTTAAGGTTGAACTCAGTAATTGTTAGATAAATGTTGGCTGGCTGGTAGGCTAAATGTACGTATGTATGTATGGATGGATGGATGATTGTTTGATGGATGGATGGAAGGATGGGTAGATAACTGGATGGATGAATAAATATTTTTTCAATACATGTTTAGTAAATTCAATTTAATGTTGAAAACATTATTAATGATACAATGTTGTTCAGGTTTTATAATGCATGTTATTTTATTTGGTTTGAATTTTACTTACAATACATCATTTTTCCAGTTTTTAATAATTTCCATGCAGATAAACTTGCCAGGTTGTGATACTTGGCACTTTAAACCTGTATAAATTTTCTATGCTTGGAGTAACAAACTACCATAACCTGTGTAGCTTAAAACAATAGAAATTTATTCTCTCATTAGTTCTAGAGCTCACAAGCCCAAAATTGGTGTTGGCAAGGCTTCTGTGCTTTTTCCCAAGGCTCCGGAGGAGAATCCATTCCATTCCTCTCTCCTAGTTTCTGGTGGCTGCTGGCAATTATTGGCATTCTTTGCCTTCTTCCATTGCTACTCATATATCTGCATCCATCTTCATAATGTCTTCTCTGTGTGTTTATATCTTTCCCTCTTTTATCTTATAAGGATACTTGTCATTGGATTTAGGGCCCATCCAGATAATTCAGGATATTGTCTTCATCTCAAAATTCTTAATCACATGTGCAATGACTTGTTTTCCAAATAAGGTAGCATTCACAGTTTCTAAGAATTACAGCATGGGCATATCTTTTGGTGGGAATCATAATTCAACCCACCACAAATATCAAAAGATATTTAAATAGAGCTGTTTCTAAAAATTGTTATGTGCCTGTCTTATTAAGTAGAGGATAGTTAACATGAGAGAAGAGTGTTCTAATAGCTCGGGTCTTTTACTGTGTAGTCTAGTAGATATAGTAAAATTCTCATGAGGTGTGTAGGTCTGTTTGCCCTTATAGTGAGTGCTTCTGGACTAACATTCCTTTTTGTCATTCTTGTTTTCATTTTTTAGATTGTTGTTTTGGTCAGCTGTAATTTATTTATCCTATGCTAGTATTTACTCTCCTTTCCCTATTCTAATGCAATGTTTCTAATATTCTGCAATAACAATGCTCATTAGAAGTATTTGTAAAATAGGATCCAAATGATTTAGAATTCATTTAAATATTGTGAAACACTTGGTAAAACAAAAAAAAATTATAAATTTGCATTTAAGTTCAATAAGATAATTATGCAAGTCAGATATAAAGAGACCTGACATCATGAAAATTCATGTTTAAGACACAGCAGGCTATGTCTTACATAGCCTAACTACACTAAGTACATTAACTCCACAGTTTAGTATGGTTATCCATAAGGTAGCAGAACTCTTTAATACATTAAGAAATACAAATTTTCCAGAATTAGGAAGGTGTCATTTTTGTTCTAATACACATTGGTCAGATGAGTTTTCGAAATCACATTTTTAGAACAGACTTAAGTAAATTGAAGTACCCAGAGGAAGATGACAAATGGAGCTAGAGGCTGAAAAGCATGGCTAATGAAGAATATGTGATGAAACTAGTGATGAATATCCTAGGAAAGTGAAAAACAACCCTGGAGAAGGGGAGGGAAAAACATGCTGGCTGTCTTCAGAAAGAAAAATGGCTGTCATGTGTAAGAATGAAAGAAACTAATTCTTTAATGTAAGAAAAGGGAGAAATAAGACAAATAAGTGGAAATTAGGTACAGATGGATATCTGTTTAAAATACAGAAATTACAAGTAGTTCTTTAATAATGGGGCAACCTGCATATGAAAGTAGAAGTTTCCCCAAAATTGGAGGGGATTGAAATGAAATATAATTTTATTTACTTTATGAATTAGAAAATATGCTGAAGAAATTTTCTTGCTATTAAAAAAATTACATCTAAGGAATGTTAGGTCTGTGAAGATTCTTCCTTAATAGGTTAGCTTTTGACCTAGGTGAAATATGCATCTAAATGCCAGAGAGAGACAGCTCTGAGGCCATGGTAATTGACCTTTTAACCCTCAATGCTATGCCTCTTTCTTTCTGTGTTTTTTTTCCTTTTCCTATTTACTTTTTCCCCTCACCCTTAGTATATGCTTTAAGTCACTAAATGTTTTCACTTGTTATCCTCAGGGATAAAGAAGACAATGAGACTTGACATAAGATTTTTCCCACCCTAATTGGTCTAATTCTATTTCTCTAACTATTAACTGTATGATCTTAGGCAATTTTCCAAATTTGTTTTAATTTTAGTTCCCTTCTGTGTAAAATAATTGAAATAATACTTGCCCTCCTTTTTGTTGAAACCGTATGTGTGTGTATGCACACAAATCTATGTGTGCAAGGAAGACATAAAAATTAGCATCCAAAAGCTAGGCATTATTAGTTTACTCTCTCAGACATGAATAAAATTTTGGCAGTTTAACAAATTGTTACCATAGGAAGCTCTCCCAATGGGTTGTATATGTGTGTAACAGGAGTGAGACAGTGGACTTAACTCAGTCCTTTTTTATTCCTAACATTCCAGAAGATGTCTCCATAGGTAATTAAATGCATTTTATTTTCCTTGGAGCCAGAAATATTCTCCAGAAGCAGATGAAATATTATGTTGGGGATGGGAAAACAATTCCTTCCTCCAAAACATTGCTAACATGTCTTTGTAGCTATTCAGGAACATGTGGATAGGTTTCCTGTCAGGTAACTTTTTTAAATGGGAATAACTGCAATGATCTCTGGGAAGCACACCACAATAGCAGATTTGTCAAAAAACAAACAAAAAACCATCATGGTCCCTGGGCTTTCTGAAGAACCATAGAATACAGTTACTGCTCCCCCACCAACTCTGCTGGAGAGGTGCAAAGGTTTGACTAAAAAAACAGTGGCAAGTGATGCCTTGCTCTACAGTGTTGGTTCTGTGAGTAATCATGAGGATGATAGGTGGCATTTTTCAGGAGCTTTAAGTGGCTAAAGTTTCATTTAACTTAAACATTGAAACATAACTCCACACACATTTAGCTAATTATGGTTTAGAAAAAGTATATTAGAAACACACAAGGAAAAATAAAAGGTGGATAGTCTTCAAACCTCATCCCACAGACTATAGAAAACTATAATATTAGAGTTTGATTCCAAGGCCTTTGAAACTGTCACCTAACCATGCTTATGGAAACAGGCTACATAGAAAAGCTAAAATTGTGTTAAAAATGCAACCAAGAATAACACCCCAGATTTTCAATTTCCTTTGAGATCCCACAGAAAATATGGGGCATAGCTAATCAAACTACATGAACAACAATCCAACCCATATCTCTCTCTGAGAGAATATCATGACAAAAAAAAAAAGAAAAAGAAACACACACACACACACACACACACGTGTTATTCAAGTCGTGTATGCTCTAGGACAACAAGGCTGATACTCTGAACGCATCTAGTGAGTAAGAATGCATAAATTGTTGAAGAAATGCCAGTGAAAGAGAGAACTAGGATTAATTTACTCAGGAGTAGCTAGAAAGTAAATACTTGTCTTCTCACTTTTAGAATTAATTTCAACATAGAAAAGGGGCCTCAAATGGGGCATGTGGTCACTTGCTATCTTCTGTATTTATTATTACCCTTCAAATTATATGACTATCATATTTGGTTAGAATTAGTAAATTTTGGGATTTTTCTCAATATCCTTAAGTCATTCATGATGGTCATTTTATAGAAAAGTCTACAAGTGAGAATGAAATTTATTTCATTTCCCCTGGAGAGTAATATAGACTTGATGATGATAATGGTGGTTATGGCGGTGGTATATAACATTTGTTAAAATTGTATTATCTTTCCTTAGACCAGTTTTATGTATTATTTCATTAAATTCTCATGTGACCCTATGATATAAAGGACGTATTACTATAACTATTTAATAGATAAGAAAATTGAAGTTAAAAATATTAATTAGTTTTCCCCAGGTTACACAACTACTAAATGGCAGAATTGGAATTAAGACCCCAGGCAGTTTGACTCTCACAAGCTGTAAAGCCTCCTTACTTGCTGCTAATAACTGGGTGAACCAAGACTTGACAACCAGTTCCTAACTGCAATGTTAGTTCTTTTCATTCTTTCTTATGCCTCACTACAGAAGGCTCCTTGCACAATCAAAGAAGTTGGGCAGCCACACTTACAAAAGATGATGGGGAAAGGGATTGTGTCTTTGTGGAAATAGATAGGTAGCTGGAACCTTAAGATAGCAAAATTTGATTATAGTGCTGAGTACTCAGACCCACCCATTTAAGCCAAGGGAAAGTTTGCAGCCCAGTTCCTGAGTCTGTTTGAAGGAGAATTTTAATGTGGCCTTCTTGGCCCCAATTACAATTTGACAAATCCAAAGAGTTTGCTACTTATGGAGGAGGCTGGAATTAGCATACTCCTTTTACAAGTTGGGTTTCTCTATGAATCATCTCATTAATCACTTGAGTGGCTGTTTCCATACACACCCACACTTCAGTTTCCCAGCTTAACCACATTAAAACAAAAATATAGGCCTTGGTTGCAGCAGCTGTGAACTGTTTTACCATGTGTCTAACAGGCATGGCTTATCTACTTTCCTCTATGTGTGCAACAGAACAAGGGAGTTCAAAAACAGCAATAAAGCATTACGTGAAAGACCTTTAGTAGTTTCAAAGCTAAAGAAACATATTTGATCTACATTCAATAGAGCAAAAATCAGAAAAGAAAGGAGAGGCAACTTATTTTTGTTGGTGTTTTATTATTTATTTATTTGTCTTTGGCCTTTGGGGGCAGGGTGCAGCTATAGCGTCCACTGCTAGTCTTTTTCACAAGTGCAAAATGAAGCACATGTCTTTCCTCTCTCTCTGAAACTGAGCTGTGGGTCCCTAGGGACCTGTAGGGGAGGGTAGTGGAATGTGCAAGTCTGTGTGGGCACTGAAGGAAACCTAAAAAATAAGCTAATAACATTCACAGACCACTAGGCTGTGTTTAAATTGGAACTGGTACTAACTATCAAAGAAACAAATTGCATTTAAAATCACTTGCCTGCTGAGAATCTGGAAAAGAACATTGTAGCAGAAGCTTCCATAGAGAGAAAAAAGGATAAGAATCATCTTAAAATTTTTTGTTGCACAAAAGATAAAGAGTAAAGTTGTCAACTGGTCTAGGAACATCCAGTGCACAAAGCTTGCTGGTTTATGCACATCCCACTTGAACACAACATATACACAAACATGCCTCACATCAAGGAGTGCTGTGAAATTCACTGCAACCAATTAAACAAATATTCTGAGCTTAGATGAAACTTGGTAAAAAAGTGGGCATGGTAAGAAGTTCTATGTCCTAAAACAGTGGTAACAAATACTATTTAAACTCATATAATCATCACAACTACTGTATGATATAGATTCTCTTATTACATTATACAGATGAAGAAACTGAGGACATAAGTATTAAATGACTTGCCAAAATCACATTGCTAATAAGAGGTCAAGCCAAGATTTGACCTTAGGCAGTTTGGTACTAAAGTCTTTGCTCAAAGTTGGTACCATGTAGTTAGCATATGGAAAGAAGTGCTCTAAGCCCAGATGGAAAAAGTGGGTGCTGATCCACCCTCACTGTTTTCTCTTCAAAGCATCTAGATCTTTTTGTGAGTTTCTGTTCTTTGTCAGTGGGTAGGTGGGTGGGAATTTAAATGGTAGAGATATTTTTGGTGGCAAAGGATGTGTGGTTTGAGAAGTAATTACCATTTGATGAGAAAATGAATTCTTTGCAATGAACTCAGCAGAGTCTCTTCCTCTCCCTTAACCTGTTACTGTTAAAACAGTGCATTATCTCAATTTTTCCACAGATTGAATTTCTTCACTAAGAGAAAATACATGTTCAGGATGATTTTTGGACAAAAATATTCCAAATAAAACTTCTAATTTTTTTCTCCTATTATTTTCTGGTTCATAAAGAGAACATGGTCACACAGTAGCTGCTATTGAGTTGGTTGGAACTGAGTTTTTACTGCAATATTTATATATTTGGGTGAGTTAGTTGGTGTATTACCATTTTATGTGTACAGATTAAGCCACTCTTTATGTAGCCAGTGTGTTTCATATTCTTCTGTAATCAAGGAAGCCTTTCACAGCTAGTTGAATCTCGACAAATGAATATAGTTTCAACTAGCAAGACTTTTGACAAGCAAAAGTTTGTTACCTTTCTTGATACTCCTTTTCCAGATAGATGTAACCTCAGTGAGCAGACTCTGGGCCATTGGAAATGTGTGAACTAAACCTACCAATATTTTCCTTTGGATACCCACCTACACAAATATGGTAGAATCATGGATTAGACAAAGAAACTGCAACTCTAAAGATAGGCCATTCTGATGCTATGCATGAAGTAGTTAGAATAAGTTGGCTTTGTCTAAGGGCCAAATTATTATTTATTAATATTATTATTATTTTATTATTATTATTATATCTAATTCTTATTAATTCTTGTTTATATTGTTTTATTTTATTTCAAGAAGTATAGATGACTGAGAAACTATTGAGGCATTTTTCTTTTTTTTTTTTAATGTATTCATGGGATTTAAATTGGGGCATAAAAAAGGAGGAAGAAATAAGAATTTTAAAGGTAGTATCATATAACAGTTAAACATAAAAGCTCAATAGTAAGCTATCTAAGTCAGTAGAATTGAGCCATGACTTAAGTAAAGGGGGCAAAGAAACATCTCTGGCACTAAGGGAAATTCCTTACATCATTTTTTTTCTGGGTTCAGTCTTGGGCTTGATTATAAGTGCTGAGCACTAGTAGGTGAGCTATGAACCTAAATAAGCAGATATAAAGAGCCTGACAGTTAACAAGGAAATTTGCCCTCAGGATAAATAGTATATGAACATGGACACATGAGCACTTAACTGATGAATTTAAACTTCCCAGATAAAATGGTTAGAATATTTCCTACAAAACATAATGACCACAGAAGAGCCTTAAATGGTAATGTATTAAGGTTGGGGCTATCTAAGCAACCATGTGAAAGTTATTTTAAGTCTAATATCCCCATTTAAAATGTATCGCCAACAATCAAGATATGAGAAAGAATTTTCACAAATATTAAAATTCAAAACCAGTGGCTTATAGATGGTTGGAACTTTGGAAATTAAGTGAAATTACTGAGATATTGAATTGGAAGTAAGTTTCAACTAACATGTGCCAATAAATTGCATTTGAGGCAGGCCCTGGGTGGCTCAGTTGGTTAAGCATCTGACTTCGGCTCAGGTAATGATCTCATGCACCATGGGTTCCAGCTCCCCATCAGGCTCTGTGTTGACAGCTTGGAGCCTGGAGCCTACTTCAGATTCTGTGCCCCCTCTCTCTCTGCCCCTCTCATGCCCCTGCTCATGCTCTGTTTCTCTCTCTCTCAAAAATAAATAAAAATTAAAAAAATTAAGTTGCATTTGAGGACTACTAGTGATGTGAAATGAATATACTTTTTAATTATTTTAATATTTTTATTTTAGAGAGAAAGAGAGAGCATACGAGCAGGGGAAGAGAGAGACAGACAGAGAGAGAGAGAGAGAGAGAGGAGAGAATCTTAAGCAAGCTCCATGCTCAGCATGGAGCCTTACACAGGGCTTAATCCCAGAACCCTGGGATCATGACCTAGGCCAAAATCAAGAGTCAGTTACTCAAGCAACTGAGCCACCCAGGCACCCTGAATATACTTTTCTGACTAATGAATAAAAGCCATGAAATACTTTAAGGCTCTACTTATAAAACTCAAGTGAAGTGAAATTAGCCTCTTTATGTATCCCTTATATTCTGAGACATTACTCACTGCTGATGATGAAATATAATCTGATCAAGTTCTCAGGCCATGTAGAGTTTTAACCACAGTTTGGAAGATTCCATGTATTTATATTTCAGTCATACTTAGGAAAAGCATGGAAACTGGCAGACATTGAAAGACTATAATTCAACTTGGGGATTAAGCCTAAAAAAGAAGTCAAGGAAATATAAAGAGGAGAAAGGGGGAAGGTACGAGATTGGAGGAGAACTTTAGACGTTGCCTATAGTATTAGTCAGACTTTCTCTGGTCTTCATATGAACAGGTTGCTACTTTGAGATCTCTGCTATTGAGCACTGAAGAGAAAAATTGGTATGAAAATACTTTAAAAAAATAAATAAAGTACATATACTGTATATGTGTAGACATTAAAATCCTTTAACTAATAAAGAAATTTAAGGACTTTTAGGGACAATGACAACATAGGAGGACACTGGGCTCACCTCGTCCTCCTGATCACTTAGATTCCACCCACATCTGCCTAAATAACCAAGAAAACCACCACAAGACAAGCAGAATAGAATCTCCAGAGCCAAGCATAGACAACAGGCCCATGGAAGAGGGTAGGAAGGGCAGAGAGGCGGTACGTGCTACATGGATGGTCAGGAAGGAGCCGGAGCAGTGGAGGGGCAGCCAGTCCTGCAAAGCAGAGCCCCTGAAGTCTGGCTTGCAAAAGTGAAGGGGCCAGACTCTGTGAGTTCCGACAGCCAGTGGGTCTTAGCATCTGGAATGTTATAAGTCAACAGCTCTGCTGGGAGAGTGGGAGGGTGAGAGGACAACAGGAGGGACAGGTGTTGAGCCCTGGAAGATAGAGCTCAGCTTGGCGGGGAACAAAGGCACTGGCAAGCAAAATCTCCCTCTCCCATCCCCCAGCTGATATCCCAAAGGGAGCCAGTTCCCATGACTGAAATTGCTTGCACCGCACAAACACCCAACGCTGTGCTTCTGTGGATCCAGCACTCAGAGAGGCCTACCTCCCTCCCAGTGCTGCAGGGCCCCTCCCCCAGGGAACCACAAAAGGCAAAGTGAGCAGAGCCTGCCCCTACCGCCCCTGTGCACCTTGCAGCTCCACCCCAGCTAATATATCAGATACCATCAAAGCAGCACCACAAGCCTGACAGTGTGTAAGTAGCCCAGACAGGGGCCACACCACTCCACCATGAGTCTTGCCCCTGGGAGAGGGGAAGATAAGTTACACACCAATCTGACGGTGGCCCCAGTGGTGGGCTGGGGACAGACATCGGGGCTGACTGCATCCCTGCCCACCAACAAAAGTTACTCCAGACACCACAGGGGAAGGGCCCTGCAGTTCCACACCACCCCAGGGACTACCGAAAACGACGAAACAGAAGAACTCTCCTCAAAAGAAACTCCAGGAAGTAGTGACAGCTAACGAATTGATCAAAAATGATTTAAACAATATATGGAACAAGAATTTAGAATGATAATCATAAAATTAATCCCTGGGCTTGAGAAAAGCATAGAGGACAGCAGAGAATCTATTGCTACAGAGATCAGTAACTAAGAAATAGTCATGAGGAACTAAAAAATGCTATAAATGAGGTGCAAAATAAAATGGAGGTGGCCATAGCACGGATTGAAGAGGCAGAGGAAAGAATAGGTGAATTAGAAGATAAAATTATGGAAAAAGAGGAATCTCAGAAAAAGAGAGATAAACAAATCCAAGAGAATGAGGGGAGAATTAGAAAACTAAGTGATGCAATCAAATGAAACAATATCCATATTATAGGAATTCCAAAAGAGGAAGAGAGAGAGAAAGGGGCTGAAGGTGTACTTGAAAAAATCATAGCTGAGAACTTTCCTGATCTGGGGAAGGAAAAAGGCATGGAAATCCAAGAGGCACAGAGAACTCCCTTCAGAAGTAACATGAATCCATCTTCTGCATGACGTACCATAGTGACACTGGCAAAATACAAGGATAAAGAGAAAATTCTGAAGGCAACTAGGGATAAACAGGCTATAACTTATAAAGGGAGACCCATACGACTAGTGGCAGACCTATCTACTGAAACTTGGCAGGACAGAAAGAAATGGCAGGAAATCTTCAATGTGCTAGGCAGAAAAACTATGCAGCCGAGAATCCTTTATCCAGCAAGTCTGTCATTCAGAATAGAAGGAGAGATAAAGGTCTTCCCAAACAAAAACTGAAGGAATTCATCACCACTAAACCAGACCTACAAGAGATCATAGAGAGGACTCTGTGAGTGA
Organism: Lynx canadensis; assembly: GCF_007474595.2. Taxonomy (NCBI): domain Eukaryota; kingdom Metazoa; phylum Chordata; class Mammalia; order Carnivora; family Felidae; genus Lynx; species Lynx canadensis. Next base: position 63,055,477 of record NC_044321.2, read on the forward strand.
AATGTTGCAAGGACCACAAAGTACCAGAGACATCACTACAAGCATGAAACCTACAGACATCACAATGACTCTAAACCCGTATCTTTCTATAATAATTGTGAGTGTAAATGGACTAAATGCTCCAAACAAAACACATAGGGTATCACAATGGATAAAAACAAAGCAATACCCATCTATTTTCTGTCTATAAGAGGCTCATTTTAGACCTCAGGACACCTTCAGATTGAAAGTGAGGGGATGGAGAACTATCTACCATGCTACTGGAAGACAAAAGAAAGCTGGAGTAGGCACACTTATATCAGACAAACTAGACTCTTAATTAAAGGCTGTAACAAGAGATGAAGAAGGGCATTATGTAATAACTAAAGGGTCTATCCAACAGGAAGAGCTAACAATTATAAATGTCTATATGCCGAATACATATGCCGAAAATTTAATACTCCATTAATACCAATGGATAGATCATTTAGACACAAGATCAATAAGGAAACAAGGGCTCTGAATTATACATTGAATCAGATGGACTTGACAGATATATTTAGAACTCTGCATCCCAAAGCAACTGAATATACTTTCTTCTTGAGTGCACATGGAACATTCTCCAAGATAGATCACATAAGGGGTCACAAAACAGCCCTTCATAAGTATACAAGAATTGAGATCATACCATGCATACTTTCAGACCACAATGCTACGAAGCTTGAAATCAACCACAGGGAAAAGTCTGGAAAACCTCCAAAAGCATGGAGGTTAAAGAACACCCTACCAAAGAGTGAATGGGTCAACCAGGCAACTAGAGAAAAAATTAAAAAACAATTCATGGAAACAAATGAAAATGAAAAGACAACAATCCAAACACTTTGGGATGCAGCGAAGGCAGTCCTGAGAGGACAATACATTGTAATCCAGGCCTATCTCAAGAAACAAGAAAAATCCCAAACACAAAATCTAACAGCACACCTAAAGGAAATAGAAGCAGAACAGAAAAAACACCCCAAACCCAGCAGAAGAAGAGAAATAATAAATATCAGAGCAGAAAGAAAACACTATAGGATCTAAAAGAATCTGTAGAGCAGAACAATGAGACCAAGAGTTGTTTTTTTGGAAAAATAAACAAAATTGATAAACCTCTAGCCAGCCTTCTCAAAAAGAAAAGGAAGAGGACCTAAATAGATAAAATATTGAATGAAAATGGAATTATTACAACCAATTCCTCAGAAATATAAGCAATTATCAGGGAATACTATAAAAGTTATATTCAAACAAACTGGACAACCTGGAAGAAACGGACAAATTCCTAAGCACCTTCACACTTCCAAAACTCAAACAGGAAGAGATAGAATACTTGAACAGACCCATAACCAGCAAAGAAATTGAAACAATTACCAAAAATCTCCCAACAAATAAGAGTCCAGGACCAGATGGCTTCCCTGAGGAATTCTACCAGACTTTTAAAGCAGAAATAATACCTATCCTTCTCAAGCTGTTCCAAAAAATAGAAAGCAAAGGAAAATTTCCAGACTCATTCTGTGAAACCGGTATTACTTTGATTCCTAAACCTGACATAGACCCAGCAAAACAAGAGAACTACAGGCCAATATCCCTGATTAATATGGATGTAAAACTTCTCAATAAGATACTAGCAAATTGAATTCAACAGCATATAAAAATAATTATTCACCATGATCAAGTGGGATTCCTTCCTGGGCTGCAGTGCTGGCTCAACTTTCACAAATCAAGCAATGTGATATATCACATTAATAAAAGAAAAGAAAAGAACCATATGATCCTGTCAACGGATGCAGAAAAAGCATTTGACAAAATTCAGCATCCTTCCTTAATAAAAACCCTCAAGAAAGTTGGGATAGAAGGAACATACTTAAACATCAAAAAAATAAACATTTATGAAAAGCCCACAGTTAATATCATCCTCAATGGGGGAAAGCTCTCAGTTTAGGAAAGCTTTAGGAGTTTAGGAGATTAGGAATACGACAGGGATGTCCACTCTCTCTGCTGTTGTTTAACAGAGTGATGGAATTTCTAGCATCAGCAAACAGACAACAAAAAGAAATCAAAGGCATCAAAATTGGCAAAGATGAAGTCAAGCTTTCACTTTTTGCAGATGACATGATATTATATATGGAAAACCCAATAGACTCCACCAAATGTCTGCTAGAACACATACATGAATTCAGCAAAGTCACAGTTTAAAAAATCAATGTACAAAAGTCAGTTGGATTCTTGTACACTAACAAGGAAGTAACAGAAAGCAAATAAAGAAACTGATTCCATTCACAATTGCACCAAGAGGCATAAAATACCTAGGAATAAACCTAACCAAAGATGTAAAAGACTTGTATGCTGAAAACTATAGAAAGCTTATGAAGGAAATTGAGGAAAGATATAAAGAAATAGAAAAAGATTATGTGCTCATGTATTGGAAGAATAAATATTTTTAAAATGTCAATACTTCCCAAAGCTATCTACACATTCAATGCAATCCCAATCAAAATTGCACCAGCATTCTTCTCAAAGCTAGAACAAGCAATCCTAAAATTTGAATGGAACCACAAAAGGCCCTGAATAGCCAAAGTAATTTTGAAGAAGACCAAAGTGTGAGGCATCACAATCCCAGACTTTAGCCTCTACTACAAAGCTGTAATCATCAAGAGAGCATGGTATTGGCACAAAAACAGACACATAGACCAATGGAAAAGAATAGAAACTCCAGAACTAGACCCACAAAAGTATGGCCAACTCATCTTTGACAAAGCAGGAAAGAATATCCAATGGAATAAAGACAGTCTCTTTAAAAATGGTGCTGGAAGAACTGAACAGCAACATGCAGAAGAATGAAACTAGACCACTTTCTTACACCATTCACAAAAATAAATTCCAAATGGACAAAGGACCTGAATGTGAGACAGGAAACCATGAAAACCCTAGAGAGGAAAGCAGCAAAAAAACCTCTCTGACCCCAGCCCCAGCAATTTCTTACTTGACACATCTCCAAAGACAAGGGAATTTAAAGCAAAAATGAACTATTGGGACCTCATGAAGATAAAGAGCTTCTGCACTGCAAAGGAAATAATCAACAAAACTAAAAGGCAACCAACGGAATGGGAAAAGATATTTGCAAATGACATATCAGACAAAGGGCTAGTATCCAAAATCTAAAGAGCTCACGAAACTGCACACCCAAAAAACAAATAATCCAGTGAAGAAGTGGGCAGAAGACATGAATAGACACTTCTCTAAAGAAGACATTCAGATGGTCAAAAGGCACATGAAAAGATGCTCAATGTCAATCCTCATCTGGGAAATACAAGTCAAAACCACACTCAGATACCACCTCACACCAGTCAGAGTGGCTATAATGAACAAATCAGGAGACTATAGATGCTGGCGAGGATGTGGAGAAATGGAACCCTCTTACACTGTTAATGGGAATGGAAACTGGTGCAGCCACTCTGGACAACAGTGTGGAGGTTCCTCAAAAAATTAAAAATAGGTCTACCCTATGACCCAGCAATAGCACTGCTAGGAATTTACCCATGGGCTACAGGACTGCTGATGCATAGGGGCACTTGTTCCCCCAATGTTTATAGCAGCACTTTCAACAATAGCCAAATTATGGAAAGAGCCTAAATGTCCATCAACTGATGAATGGATACAGAAATTGTGGTTTATATACACAATGGAATACTATATGGCAATGAGAAAGAATGAAATATGGCCTTTTATAGCAATGTGGATGGAACTGGAGAGTGTTATGCTGAGTGAAATACAGAGAGAAAGACAGATACCATATGTTTTCACTCTTATGTGGATCCTGAAAAACTGGACAGAAGACCATGGGGGAAGGGAAGGAAAAAAAAAAAAGGTTAGAGAGGGAGGGAGCCAAAGCATAAGAGGCTCTTAAAAACTGAGAACAAACTGAGGGTTGTTGGGGGGTGGGAGGAAGGGGAGGGTGGGTGATGGGTATTGAGGAGGCCACCTGTTGGGAGGAGCACTGGGTGTTGTATGGAAACCAATTTGACAATAAATTTCATTTAAAATAAAGAAATTTAAAATATTGGGAAACAGCTGAAAATGACTATTTGTGTTCCTGAACTATTCATTAGTCACATCAGCACTTGTCTATTTCTTTCCCTGGGCCCCCTGTTTTCACTGAAGCTTGGAAACAGAGGTTAATAGAGGTTCTTTAAAAAGTGACGGAACTAACTGAAACATCCACGAATTTAAAAAAAATGACACCATCAGAAGTATAAAAATATTTTCCCCGTAGTCAGGGAACAGAGTGGGTGGCACTACTTAATGTCAGTGGAAAATGAGGGGAGAAATATTGAGATATATAGTGCCATGACACAGTAAAGTGCCAATGAGCTCATTTTTCTTTTCCTCTATGTTAAAACCAAAAGCAAAAAGCACACACGTAGTGTTTTTGTTTATAACTTAAAGATAAACAGATATAAGCTACATTAGCCCCATTGCCTCACCTACCACTCTGTTTTGATTTTTAAGGTGTCATTTAACATAGCATAATTATTTTTCACCAAAGTTACAATTCTGCTTTTATAATCTTTCACACTCATATTTTTCCTATAAATGACTTTTACCCACCACAACCATATCCTTATCTTCCAATCCCTCTTAAAACCTGGTATTCCCATACTAATAAAACTATTCACTTAATGGTCACTAGTGACTTCCCAATCAATACATAAAGTGATATTTTCTCAAGTCCTCATTTCATTGTTCTTGGCCTTTTTAAAATGTTTGACACTGTTCACCACCACTTTTGAAAATTTGTTCCCTTAAGTTTTCTTAACCCAATAGCTCTCCTGGTTTTTTTCCTACCTCTATGTTTGCTTTTGTTTTCCTTTTGGTACAACTCTCCCCCTGCCAAACCCATAAATATTGTTCTTTCCCAGGTTACACCCAAGGTCCATTGCTTTTCTAGAGCTGCCCACTCACGTTGGGTAAACACACCTACTTTTATGATTTCAATTACTACCTCTATAGTGACGATTCCTAAGTCTCTATGCCTTGTCTTCTCCCCCCTTTGGTTTTTATTAATATGAAATATGTCTTAATCAAAGACATAAAGATAGTTAAAAATACACTGTTCCTAACTCTGTTGCCTTTATCAATGTTTAAAGGGAGTTTATTGCCATGTTAAATGGTATTTGAAAGTGAAAATTAGAGGTTTACTCACCTGAAGAAAAAAAAAATGTGTAACAATTTATTCAGTTGCATTCTCAGACTAGATAGGTCAAAGGTTATGTTTATATAAACAAACTTCAGATGGTTTCCTTTTACCAGTTTACACTAGGGCAGCACAATGGCTTCCTCCAAGGATGCTTAACTCTCAGGATAGCTTAGAAGTATGAGATAATGCATGCCTTTCAAAATACATCTATCTGAACATTGAAAGAAGGACTTAGGACATCCACCTCGACCTTTGCCTCGTTATCTAATACCCTTTTTCACTGCTACTTTCAGTGACAACCTGGTCTAGATAGAACCTGGAGTTTCCTAAGAGGCCCAAATGTCTTGGTTCTGTAATTATGCTATCTACTCTGTCATTAATGTACAATGTGGATGAGATGTGCCTCTCTTACTAGTTCTTAACTTTATTTCCTCTATAGTGCAGACAGTAATGTCTGCTCTGCTTAACCTTCTTAGGTTGTCTAAGACTCAATACATTAATGGAAATGTAGGTGCTATCCACATAAAATACGACTTCATTACTTTCTAGTGTCTAAAGAGTTAGCAAAAACACAAAACTTGGGGAGCCTGGATATCTCAGTTGGCTAAGGGTCTGACTTTGGCTCAGGTTATGACCTCGTAGTTCTTGAGTTGGAGCCCCACACTTTCAGTGCAGAGCCTGCTTGGGATTCTCTCTCTCCATCTCTCTCTACCTCTCCCCCAATTATGAACACTCCCTCTCTTTTTCTCTCGCTCTCTCTCAAAATATTAAATAAACTAAAACAAAAGAAAGACATTTACCTTTCTAAAAAACAAACCAAAAAACTTAATAAATATTGAAATGGGTGAAAACTCACAGCTTTGTGAGCAAAGTGTTAAAGGGTTCCATTCACACTAATTAAGCAAACATAGCTGAGTTTGAATAAACCCCAAAGGGTACACACACACACACACACACACACACACACACTTCGCATAATTCTAATCCTGGTGTGTTGCTTTCTTTGAAGGACATTTGAAATTTCCTTTGCAAGGTAATCATAACATTTTTTTGTTTGGGAATTTAACTTGTTCTTTTGGTTTTATTCTGAGTTGCGAATGTTCAAATAGCACAATGTCATTGATAATGCACATGTCCTGCAATAGTAGAGAACCTATACCTCAACTTGTGAAACAACCATGCAGCCCAAAAGTCTAGGCTGTTATTTTAGGTTTATTATGACCATTAGCTGCAGATGATATTTTTCATGAACATTTATGGTGAAATGAGAATTTATGGTTTATCTCTCTCACTGTTCTGACACTTTCTGAAAAACTGTATCTGTTTATAAAATTATTATATTAATTTCTAAGAAGAGAAATGTCAATGTGTGGTAAGACAGCTTCTAATTTAGTAGGTAAATTGCTCTTGCTAAAGATGACCTAGATAGTGCGGATACTTTTGGAATAAATGAGCACTCCACAGGCACCTAGCACTAAATATGGCACCAAGTGGAAGAAGGAGAATAAGGAGATGGAGAGAAAATAAATTCATGATTCTCTTTTTAGTGACCATTGATGAAGTTACAGAATCTATGGGCTGACAGCAACCTTGAGGTTATCTGTTCCAGCATTCTCAAATTTCAATCATTCTTGTAATTCTTGATGATTTTTCCATACCCGCATATCACTACTTAATATGCATAATAGGATGCATTTTTTCTTTAATCTATTTAAACTTTATTTTATTTAACGTTTCTTAATTTCCTTTAAAAGGAAATATTTTAGGGGAGCCTGGGTGGCTCAGTCGGTTAAGCATTCTTCTCAAATGAACATGGAACATTCTCCAGAACAGATCACAGGTAGGCCACAAAACAAGTCTCAATAAATTCAAAAAAAGTCTAAAATCATATCATGAATCTTTTCTGACCACAACAATAAGAACTGGAAATCAATCAGAAGACAAAGTCTGGAGAGAACACAAACACATGGAGGTTAAATAACATGCTATTAAACAATGAATGGACCAATCAAAAAATCAAAGGTAAAATCCAAACATGCATGGAAACACATGAAAATGAGAACACAATGGCCCAGAAACTTTGGGATACAGCAAATGCTGATCTAAAACAGAAGATTATAGCAGTACAGAATTACCTCAAGAAACTAGAAAAAAAAATCAGAAATAAACAATCTATTTCACTGGCACAAACACAGACACATAGATCGATGGAACAGAATAGAGAACCCAGAAATGGACCCACAAATGTATGGCCAACTAATTTTCAACAAAGCAGGAAAGAATATCCAATGGGAAAAAGACAGGCTCTTCAGCAAATGGTGTTGAGAAACCGGGACAGCAACATGCAGAATAATAAAATTGGACCACTTTCTTACACCATAGACAACAACAAATTAAATATGGATGAAATACCTAAGTGTAATACAGAAAACCACCAAAATCCTAGAGAAGAAAACAGGCAGCAACCTCTTTGACCTGGACCATAGCAACGTCTTACTAGACATGTCTCCCAAGGCAAAGGAAACAAAAGCAAAAATGAACCATTGGGACCTCGTCAAGATCAAAAGCTTCTGCACAACAAGGGAAAAAATCAGCAAAACTGAAAGGCAACTGAAGGAATGGGAGAAGACATTGGCATATGACATATTGGATAAAGGGTCAGTATTCAAATTCTATAAGGAACTTATCAAACTCAACAGCCAAAGAACAAAGTGAAGAAATGGGCAGAAGACGTGAAGAGACACTTTTCCAAAGAAGACATCCAGATGGCTAACAGACAACAGAAAAGATGCTCAACATCTGGAAATACAAGTCAAATCCACAATGAGATACCACTTCACACTTGACAATGGCTAAAATTAACTCAGGAAACAACAGATGCTGGTGTGGATGTGGAGAAAGGGGAACCCTCATGCTCTGTTGGTTGGAATGCAAACTGATGCAGTCACTCTGGAAAACACTGTGGAGCTTCCTCAAAAAATTAAAAATAGGACTACTCTACGACCCAGCAATTGCACTACTAGGAATTTATCCAAAAAGATACAAAAACGCTGATTCGAAGGGGCACATGCACCCCAATGTTTATAGCAGTGCTACTAGCAATAGCCAAATTAGGGAAAGACCCAAATGTCCATCAACTGATGAATGGATAAAGAAGATGTGGTATATATATATATATATATATATATATATATATACACACACATGCATACATACATATATATACACATATAATGGAATATGTATATTGTGGTATATAGATGTGATATATATATATATGTGGTATATGTGTATATATATATATATATGTGGTATATGTGTGTATATATATATGTATATCATGCTAAGCGAAATAGGTTGGTGAAAGAAAGGCAAATATCATGTGATTTCACTCACATGTGGAATTTAAAAAAGAAAACAGGTGAGCATAGGGGAAGGGAAGGAAACATAAAATAGGATACAAACAGAAAGAGAGGCAAACCATAAGAGACTCTTAACTGTAGAGAACAAACTTAAATTTAAATAAATAAAAACAAAAAGAATTAAACAATCGAATCTTATACCTAAAGGAGCTAGAAAAAGAAAGAAATCAAAGCCCAAAGCCAGTAGACGGAAGGAAATAATAAAGATTAGATCAGATATACATGAAATAGAGACTAAAACAAATAAACAACGTAACAGAACAATAAAACCAGGAAATGGTTCATTGCAAAGATCAACAAAATGGATAAACATTTAGCCAGACTCATCAAGAAAAAAGGAGAGAGGACTCAAATAAATAAAAACTTAGTGAAATGGAAATAAGTAATCTATTTGACAAAGTTGGTGTTCAAAGTAATGATCCTAGGGTTCCTCACCAAGCTCAGGATCAGAATGGATAACAGAGTGAGAAATTCAACAAAGAGATACAGAATATAAGAAAGTACCAAATATAAGCCAGAGATCTGAGGTATACAATAACTGCACTGAAAAATAAAAATAAATAAAAATAATAGTGGAATTCAGCAGATGATTAAACAAGCAGAAGATAGGATCAGTGAACTTGAAGACAGGGCTATTGGAACTCACCCAATCAGAGCAGCAAAAGGGAAACAATGATAGAGAGTGAAGATAGTTTTATGGGCTTATAGGATATATCAAGGGGACTAACATTAACATAGAGGTATCTCATAGAGAGAAAAAGAGGCTTATTTGAAGAAACCATGGCTATAAATGTCTCTAACCTGGGAAGGAAAAACATCTAGATCCAGGAAGCCTAAAGAATTCTGAATAAGATGAACCTAAAGGAACTCACACCTAGACACATTATAATTAAAATATAAAAAGTTTGGGGTGCCTGGATGGCTCAGTCAGTTAATCATCCAACTTTTGCTCAAGTCATGATCTCACAGTTCATGATTTTGAGCCCCACATCATGCTCTCTGCTGTCATCACAGAAGTTGCTTTGGATCCTCTGTCCCCATCTTTCTCTGCTCCTCCCCACGTTCACTCTCTCTCTCTCTCAAAAATAAATTAAAAAAATGTAAAAATGTCAAAAGTTAAAGACAAGAAGAAAATCTTTAAAAAAAGCAAGAGAAGAATGAATTTGTTACCTACCAGGGAACTCCCATAAGACCATCAGCAGGTTTTTAGCAAAAACGCAGATCATAACGGATTGGCACAAAATGCTGAAGGAAAACAAAACAGAAACAAAAACAACACAACCAAGAATTACTCTACCTGGAAAAGATGTCATTAAGGATTTAAGGAGTCATAGCTAGTTTTCCAGTCAAACAAATGCTAAAAACAAATGCTCCACTAAATAGGCCTTACCAGAAATGTTAAGAGACTTGTTTAAGCCCAGATGAAAGGCACCAACCAGTCACAGGAAAACATATAAAAAAATAAATCTCACTGGTAAAGGTAAATATACAGTAAAATTCAGATAATATTGCAAAGGTAGCAGATTAGTCACTTATAAAGCTCGTATGAAGGTTTAAAGTCAAAACTAGTATAAATAACTATAAAATAAATAGTTAAGGGCTACATAAGATAAAAAGATAAATTGTGACATCAAAAACATAAAACATGGAGAATGAGATAAAATGTGGAACTTTAGTATGCATTAAAATTTAAGTTGTTAACTTAAAACAAATACTGTTATAAGTAAGAATTGTTTTACTTTAAGTCTCATGATAACCACAAAGCATAATCCTATAGTACATACACAAAAGATAAGGAGAATGGAACCAGGGCGCCTGGGTGGCTCAGTCGGTTAAGCATCCGACTTCGGCTCAGGTCGTGATATTGCGGTTTGTGGGTTCGAGCCCCGCGTCGGGCTCTGTGCTGACAGCTCAGAGCCTGGAGCCTGCTTCAGATTCTCCATCTCCTCCTGTCTCTGCCCCTCCCCTACTCATGCTCTGTCTCTCAATAATAAATAAATGTTAAAAATTAAAAAAAAAAGCAGAATGGAACCAAATCATTTCACTACAGAAAATCATCAAATCACAAGGGAGGAGAACAAGAGCAGAAGGAAGTCAAAGTGGAATTACAGAACAGTGAGAAAGTAATAAACAAAAGGTAATAAGTATAGTTGACCCTCAAACAGCATGGATATTAAAAATGCTGACTGCCCCCACCACCACCACATGCACACAAAGTAGAAAATCTGTGTATAACATTTGAATCTTAAAATCTTAACTACTAATAACCTACTGCTGACCAAAAGCCTTACCAATTACATAAACAGTCGATTAATACACGTTTTGTGTGTAAATGGTTTATATACTGTATTCATAAAATAAAGTAAGCTAAATAAAATAAAATGTTACTATACCTTACTGTATTTATCAATATTGTTTATGCTATCTGTTTACAAGATGAGTATCTGTCACTACCAACATGAATATTGTCTTATATAACACAAAACACTGTAGATATTATGTGTATTACTGACACTAGAAGTAAAAACTGAAAAGACTATTTAAAAAAGAAATGTATATATATTTACAGGTATAATGATCCATGCATTGATAACAACAAAACAACGATGTGATAGCTTTATAGTAACTTAGTGTAATTCATACAATTGCTTCACAGTAACTTAGCCTATACTACCTTACCTGTAATGATAGGCTGATTCATAGTTTCTCCAATTATGAGAGAGGGAGGCATACTTTATGGTGACATAATTTTTTGAAATCAAAGTTATAAAACTGTGAAAAACCTAACACATTATTAATTTTATATTAAATATCACTCGTGTTATATAAGGGTAGGCTAGCTACTTCCATACAAGTTTTGCACAGAATGTTCTACACAAGGATACGTAGGTGATAATGATAATGATGGCACAAAAACCTTTCATATAGTTCTTGCCATACTGTTATTAGATTTTGAAATAAAGACACACACACACATAAGTTTATTAACTATGTAGCATGACTCATTTACTATTGATTAAGTGGAAGTGGATCATGATAAAGATCTTCATCCTCATTGTCTACGTGTTTAGTAGGCTGAGGAAGAGGAGAAAGAGGAGGAGTCATTCTTGTTGTCTCAGGGGTCACAGAGGTGGAAGAAGTGGAGGGGGGCTCATGGGGAGGCAGGAGAAGCAAGTACACTCAGTGTAACTTTACAGAAATACATCATTCTCTTTTTTTTTTGCTTTTACATTTCTGTAAAAATGTTTGCAAGTGGTATCAATCCTCTTCCACCATCTGATTTAGTTTTAGAATCTATATCATAGAAAGGTCCAAAGATCCAAAGGTCTTTTCTTGCAAAAGAAGACAAAAACAGTCTTGAATAATCAAGCACTTTATCTCCATTAAGTCATCTATTAATTCATCTGGTGTGATGTCTATTAGCTCTTGAATTTCCCCAAGATCCATATCTTAAAACATTTTACCCCTCCACCTTTTTTTTTTTTTTGGCCATATCCACTATCTTTCATGATGCCCTTATTTTAATCTGTCATAAGTCCTATGAAGTCATGTACAGCATCTGAACACATTTTTATCCATCAGGAATTTGTTTAGGGCTTGGTGGCTTTCACAGCTTTTTCTATAACAGTGATGGCATTTTTAATTGTGTAATACTTTGAGATTTTCATGATGTTTTCTCTGTTCGGGTTCTCTTCTATAGTGTTGGCAATCCTTTACATAGAATACCATGTGTAATGAGTCCTAACAGTCCTTATGGCTCGCTATATAGAGGGTGAATCAGAGACATTGTGGCAAGCTGGCCATTTTGATGCCTTTGGTGTTGAACTCATGGTGTTCTGGTTGGCCAGGGGCACTGTCCAATATCAAAAGAGCTTTAAAAGAAGTCCCTTACTGGTAAGGTGCTTCCTGATTTCAGGGACAAAGAGAGTCAATAGAACCAATCATAAAAAAGCATTCTTGCTGTACAGGCCTTCTTGTTGTAGTATTTTTTTTTCCCTTCAAGGCTTAGGGTTTAGTAGCTTTAGGGATAAGAACAGTCCTAATCATAAACCTGACTGCATTTTCACAAAACAGTAGAGTTAACCTATCTTTTCCTGCTTTAAATCTTAGGTGCTGTTTTCTTCTTTGCTAATATATTTTGTTGGAATTTTCTTCCAAATAGGACACTTTTGTCTACGTTAAACACATGTTCAGGCAGACATCCTTTCTCCTCAATGATTTTTTAATGGTGTCTAGAAACTTGTCTGCTACCTCTTGGTTGGCAGAAGCTGATCTTCCTGTTATGTTGATATTTTGTAATCCAATCCTCTCATGAAAATTGTCAAGCCATCTTTTGCTTTCATCAGATTCTGCAGCTTTAGATCCTTTATCTTCCTTTTGCTTTGTTATATGACTTTCTCTTTCTTATAGTACTCCATGTCCCACATGAAAACCTCATATTTGGGGTGCCTGGATGGCTCAGTCAGTTAAGCACCCAACTCTTGGTTTCCACTTAGGTCATGACCTCATGGTTGTGAGATCAAGCACTGAGAGTGTGGAGCTTGCTTGGGATTCTCTCCTTCCTTCTCTCTCTGCCCCTTCCCCTGCTTGTGTGCTCTCTCTCTTTTTCTGTCTCTCTTTCTCTCTCAAAATGAATAAATAAACCTTTTTAAAAGCCTCATTTTCAGTATTAGATAAAAACATACCTCACAAAAAGTGCAAGATTTTTATGGCTGCTGGCATAGCTTCAGTGATGTCTACACAAAATATTTTTTTTTTGGTAATAGTCCTTAACCTAGATGCATTTATCTTGAAATGGCAGGCAATCCCATCTACAGATCTCAATCTATCATATATATCAAGAAGTTCAACTTTTTCTTGTAATGTCATGACGTTTCTCTGCTTCTTTGGAACACTTACAACATCACTAGTGGCATATCATAGGTGTCCCATGATGTTATTCAAGGTTTATAGTATTGTACTAAGCACAATTAAAAATATGCAAGAACCATGAGATAAATTTTTTGAGATACATAATTTACTGGAGAGAAGCTGTTCACTGAGATGATTAATGTCACACAACATTTTAAGTGAATAATCGCAACAAATGAGCCCACCACTATAGCAACAGGAGGTGTACAACATACAGATTTTATATTTGCATATATGGCAATGTGATCACTAAAATAGGTCTTGTTAACATCCATCTCCATACAACATTACAAATTATCAGTTTTATCTCAAAAATAATCTTTCAAATTTTGTCTCATCTTTTTCAAAATATTTTTAAAACATTTGTAGTATATTTTGTTTTTTAATTTTAATTTTTATTTGTGTGTGTGTGTGTGTGTGTGTGTGTGTGTGTCTCAGAGAGAGAGAGAGAGAATGAGTGGGACAGAGGGCCAGATGCAGAGAGAGAGAGAGACCCAAGCATGCTCCAGATGCTGGGCTCGATTGAACAACACTGGGATCATATCCTGAGCTGAAATCAAGGATTGAACACTCAACCAACTGAGCCACCTAGGTGCCCCACAGTCTATTTTGTAATCAAACTGGTCTTATTTTATGTTTACATGGTTCCAATATATTCTGCAAGTTATTATACTTTCACATATCCAATATTATATTATTAACTATAGTCACCATGCTGTAAATTACATCCCCATGACTTATTTTATAACTGGAATTTTGTACTTTTTGACACTTTTCACACATTTCTCCTAACTCTTATCCTCTGACTGGCGACTGCCAATCTGTTCTCTGTTATCTATGAACTTGTTTTTTGTTTATTTGTTGTTGTTAGGAAAGTAGATGTTAAAAGTTCTCATCACAAGACAGTAAAACTTATACAACTTCTAATGTCCTAACTCCCAATTCTTGAGTTTTTTTTTCTTACTCTCCAAGCTGGTATAATTTTTGAGTAATGCATATCTTTGAGTAGCGTTTCTTTGTTTATTATTGTTTTTTGTTTATATCTTTGAGGACCAATAAGCTATGTTGTATACATTCAAAGTTCTTATTTATAAGAGAATTACACTACCCCATTTCTTCATAATTCAAAGAGGAATTTTCTGGGCAGAAAATTTTGTCACCATTTTTTTTCTTCAAATGAAATGGAAGCTGTTTCATTATCTTATAAGATTTATTATTATTATTATTATTATTATTTTAATCTGAGGCAAGTAAGTTTTTGTTTTATCCTCACATCAAAGACAATGTTCTTTTATTGACTGGAAGTTTGTGGAGTTCTCTGCTTTTGAAAAGTCATAATATTATGTACAATCATTTGTTTCTTTTCAATAATAATTTTCTTAGAAAATGAGTCCTTTTAAGATGTATAGTCTGGTAATCTTCACTTCGTGAATGGTGTCGGCTATTATATATTTATTTCTCTTTTATGATTTTCTTCTGGTCTCCTCTTCTGGATATCAATTGAACATTTTGAGGTCTATTATTGCTATCTTCCATATCTACCATCGATCATCTTCTTTCATTGACAAATTCCCTTTATATTTTCTTCCAAATATTCAGGAAGCATAAGATTTTC
The DNA here is from genome assembly GCF_007474595.2 of Lynx canadensis. Lineage (NCBI taxonomy): Eukaryota > Metazoa > Chordata > Mammalia > Carnivora > Felidae > Lynx > Lynx canadensis. The sequence goes on from NC_044321.2 coordinate 63,070,637, forward strand.
TGCACAATGTTGATATGACTCTGTTATGCCTTAAATACTGATTTACTCTGTGACCGTATTTTAAATTTATTTATAATCTTTCATACCTCATCCACCTTTTTTTTACTATCCAGATCCCAACCATCTTATTTTCCATGCCTATATATTGTCTTTTCACAATTCATTCCTTATTTCATTGAATCTTTGTTTTATTAAAACATATACACATGAAATAATTTATTTCAAAGAAACCAAGAATATACACTGAGGAAAGGACAGTCTCTTCAATAAGTAATGTTGGGAAAACTAGACAGCTACATGTAAAATCTTGAATCTGGACCACAGCAATCTTACACCATACCATAAAAGGATTAAAGACTTGAATGTGAGATCTGAAACAACAAAATTCCTAGATGAAAATGTGTAGTAAGCTTCTTGACATCGATGTTGGCAATAATTTTTTGGATTGACACCAAAAACAAAGGCAACAAAAGCAAAAATAAACAAGTGAGACTGCATAAAACTACAAAGTTTGTGCACAACAAAGAAAACCATCAACAAGATTAATAGACAATCTAATGAACGTGAGAAATTATTTACAAAGCATATTTCTGGTAGAGAGTTAATATGCAAAATATATGGAGAAACCATAAAACTCCATGACCAAAATAAATAATTAAATTAAGTAATGGGCAGAGGAACTAAATAGCCATTTTTTTTTCCAGAGAAGACGTACAGGTGGCCAACTGGCACACGAAATATCACTCATCATCAGGGAAATGCAAACCAAAACCACACTGAGATTATCACCTCATGCTTGTTGGAATGGTTATAATCAAAAAGAAAAGAAACAACAAGTGTTTGCAAAGGATGTGGAGAAAAGGGGAGCCTTGTCCACTGTTGGTGGGAATGTAAATTGGTACAGCCACAATAGTAAACAGTATGGATGTTCTTCCAAAAACTAAGAGTAGAACTATTATATGATCCAGCAACTTCACTTCTGGAAAACATTAACTAAAAAGATACATGTGACCCAAATTATTGCAACATTATTTACAATAGTCAAGACATAGAAGCAAACTAAATGATGTCCATCAATGGATGAATTGATAAATAAAAAGTGATTACCTATCTATCTATCTATCATCATGCATATGTGATATATATGTGATGTATATATGTGATATGTACACACATGCATGATGGAATATTATTAAACTAGTATAAAAGGAAGAAATTTTGCCATTTGTGACAACCTAGTTGGATCTTGAAGGCATTGTGCTAAGTGATATAAGTAAGACCAAAAAGGGAATATGCTGTATGATCTTACTTATATGTGGAATCAAATAAATAAATACATAAATACATAAACCCAAGCTCATAGATGCAGAGAAGAAATTGATATTTACCAGTTAGGGGAGCAAGGGTGAAGTGAGTGATGGTAATCAGAAGGTACATACTTCCAGTTCTAAAATAAGTCAGGGGGATGTAAGATACAGCATAGTGATTAAAATTAATAATATTGCATTGCATATATAAAGGTTTCTAAGAGATTAGATTTTAGAAGTTCTCATCACAAGAAAAAATGTAATTATGTATGGTGACAAATGTTAACTAGACTTATTGTGGTGATTATCTTGCCATATAAACAAGTACCAAATCATTATATTGTATATTTGAAGCTAGTATATTGCTATATGCCAATTACAACTCCATAAAATACATACACATATATTTATTTTAAAAATTATTTGGTCATCTTGTTCTTGTTTTTCTAATCACAAAACTATATGTTCAATGTAGAAAATGAGAAAAGTGCAGGAAAATGTAAAAAGTAATAAAAATTATGTATAATTTTGTCATATTAATATTTTAATATATTTTATTCCAGTAATTTTTTAATCTCTAAACAGTGGCTATGAAAATGCAAGCATCACCAAATTTCTTTTATTGTTGGATATTAAAAATGTTTAACTAAGAGAATTTGTTAATTTCATAAGAGAAGTCTGCTCATATGCTTTTCCCATTTGGAAATTTTGTAGAGAATTTGGTAGGAACTAAAAACTAATAAGAAAAAAAAAATAAATCCCAATTCCTGATTTTTTTATTTTAAAAATTATAGGTTTAAAAAATGATTCCCATGGTAAAAAATATGATGTTATTTTTGAAGGTTCTTTTTGTTTTTATTTTTATATTATATTTTGTATTTTATATTGCATTTTCTATTATATTACATAACATTTCTATAGACCTTTGTATTGTCATCTTTTCATGTAGAGGGGTATATCAAGTTCTGATATTTATTAGTAAACAGGAATGAGTAGATTGCCCCTCTATCCACTGTCCACCCAAATAGTGTTGAAATTATGTTTAGTTTGTAATTTCATACATCTCCTAATTTAATTTACCTGGAGTTTTCAGATTTTGTTTTTTATATCTCTTTGTGTGGCTGAGAAGGACTTCCTAGCCTTGTTTCTTGGACTCTTTATATAAATGACATTTTTTAAACTAAATGTTTTGAAATAGAGCAGACAGTATAGAGTTGTGGTTAAGAATCCAAGTTTTGGAGTGAAGGGAAGATGGCGGCGTAGGAGGACGCTGGGCTCACCTCGCGTCCTGCTGATCACTTAGATTCCACCTACACCTGCCTAAATAACCCAGAAAACCGCCAGAGGATTAGCAGAATGGAGTCACCGGACCCAAGTGCAGACGAGAGGCCCACGGAAGAGGGTAGGAAGGGCGGCGAGGCGGTGCGCGCTCCACGGACTGGCTGGAGTGAGCCGGGGCGGAGGGGCGGCTCGCCGGCCAAGCAGAGCCCCCGAGTCCGGCTTGCAAAAGCGGAGGGGCCTGACGGACTGTGTTCCGACAGCAAGCGCGACTTAGCGTCTGGGAGGTCATAAGTTAACAGCTCTGCTCGGAAAGCGGGAAGGCTGGAGGACAAAGGCAGGGAGACCTGTGGAGCCCCCGGACGATAGAGCTCAGTTTGGTGGGGAACAAAGGCGCTCGCCAGCGCCATCTCCCCCGCCCATCCCCCAGCCAAAATCCCAAAGGGAACCGGTTCCGGCCAGGGAAATTGCTCCCTCCGCGCAAACACCCAACTCTGTGCTTCTGCGGAGCCAAACCTCCCGCAGCGGATCTGACTCCCTCCCATGGCCACAGGGCCCCTCCTGAAGTGGATCACCTAAGGAGAAGCGAGCTAAGCCTGCCCCCCCTGCCGCCATGCACCTTGCCTACCCACCCCAGCTAATACGCCAGATCCCCAGCATCACAAGCCTGGCAGTGTGCAAGTAGCCCAGACGGGCCACGCCACCCCACAGGGAATCCCACCCCTAGGAGAGGGGAAGAGAAGGCACACACCAGTCTGACTGTGGCCCCAGCGGTGGGCTGGGGGCAGACATCAGGACTGACTGCGGCCCTGCCCACCAACTCCAGTTAACACCACAGCACAGAGGAAGTGCCCTGCAGGTCCTCACCACACCAGGGACTATCCAAAATGACCAAGCAGAAGAATTCCCCTCAGAAGAATGTCCAGGAAATAACAACAGCTAATGAGCTGATCAAAAAGGATTTAAATAATATAACAGAAAGTGAATTTAGAATAATAGTCATAAAATTAATCGCTGGGCTGGAAAACAGTATACAGGACAGCAGAGAATCTCTTGCTACAGAGATCAAGGGACTAAGGAACAGTCACGAGGAGCTGAAAAACGCTTTAAAGGAAATGCAAAACAAAATGCAAACCACCACGGCTCGGATGGAAGAGGCAGAGGAGAGAATAGGTGAACTAGAAGATAAAGTTATGGAAAAAGAGGAAGCTGAGAAAAAGAGAGATAAAAAAATCCAGGAGTATGAGGGGAAAATTAGAGAACTAAGTGATACACTAAAAAGAAATACTATACGCATAATTGGTATCCCAGAGGAGGAAGAGAGAGGGAAAGGTGCTGAAGGGGTACTTGAAGAAATAATAGCTGAGAACTTCCCTGAACTGGGGAAGGAAAAAGGCATTGAAATCCAAGAGGCACAGAGAACTCCCTTCAGACGTAACTTGAATCGATCTTCTGCACGACATATCATAGTGAAACTGGCAAAATACAAGGATAAAGAGAAAATTCTGAAAGCAGCAAGGGGTAAACGTGCCCTCACATATAAAGGGAAACCTATAAGACTCCTGACTGATCTCTCTTTTGAATCTTGGCAGGCCAGAAAGAATTGGCACGAGATTTTCAGTGTGCTAGACAGAAAAAATATGCAGCCGAGAATCCTTTATCCAGCAAGTCTGTCATTTAGAATAGAAGGAGAGATAAAGGTCTTCCCAAACAAACAAAAACTGAAGGAATTTGTCACCACTAAACCAGCCCTACAAGAGATCCTAAGGGGGACCCTGTGAGACAAAGTACCAGAGACATCACTACAAGCATAAAACATAAAGACATCACAATGACTCTAAACCCGTATCTTTCTATAATAACACTGAATGTAAATGGATTAACTGCGCCAACCAAAAGACATAGGGTATCAGAATGGATAAAAAAACAAGACCCATCTATTTGCTGTCTACAAGAGACTCATTTTAGACCTGAGGACACCTTTAGATTGAGAGTGAGGGGATGGAGAACTATTTATCATGCTACTGGAAGCCAAAAGAAAGCTGGAGTAGCCACACTCATATCAGACAAACTAGACTTTAAATTAAAGGCTGTAACAAGAGATGAAGAAGGACATTATATAATAGTTACAGGGTCTATCCATCAGGAAGAGCTAATAATTATAAATGTCTATGCGCCGAACACCGGAGCCCCCAAATATATAAAACAATTACTCATACACAGAAGCAACCTTATTGATAAGAATGTGGTCATTGCTGGGGACTTTAACACCCCACTTACAGAAATGGATAGATCATCTAGACACACGTTCAATAAAGAAACAAGGGCCCTGAATGAGACACTGGATCAGATGGACTTGACAGATATATTTAGAACTCTGCATCCCAAAGCAACAGAATATACTTTCTTCTCGAGTGCACATGGAACATTCTCCAAGATAGATCACCTAATGGGTCACAAAACAGCCCTTCATAAGTTTACAAGAATTGAAATCATACCATGCATACTTTCAGACCACAATGCTATGAAGCTTGAAATCAACCACAGGAAAAAGTCTGGAAAGCCTCCAAAAGCATGGAGGTTAAAGAACACCCTACTAACGAATGAGTGGGTCAACCAGGCAATTAGAGAAGAAATCAAAAAATATATGGAAACAAACGAAAATGAAAATACAACAATCCAAACGCTTTGGGACGCAGCGAAGGCAGTCCTGAGAGGAAAATACATTGCAATCCAGGCCTATCTCAAGAAACAAGAAAAATCCCAAATACAAAATCTAACAGCACACCTAAAGGAAATAGAAGCAGAACAGCAAAGGCAGCCTAAACCCAGCAGAAGAAGAGAAATAATAAAGATCAGAGCAGAAATAAACAATATAGAATCTAAAAAAACTGTAGAGCAGATCAACGAAACCAAGAGTTGGTTTTTTGAAAAAATAAACAAAATTGACAAACCTCTAGCCAGGCTTCTCAAAAAGAAAAGGGAGATGACCCAAATAGATAAAATCATGAATGAAAATGGAATGATTACAACCAATCCCTCAGAGATACAAACAATTATCAGGGAATACTATGAAAAATTATATGCCAACAAATTGGACAACCTGGAAGAAATGGACACATTCCTGAACACCCACACTCTTCCAAAACTCAATCAGGAGGAAATAGAAAGCTTGAACAGACCCATAACCAGCGAAGAAATTGAATCGGTTATCAAAAATCTCCCAACAAATAAGAGTCCAGGACCAGATGGCTTCCCAGGGGAGTTCTACCAGACGTTTAAAGCAGAGATAATACCTATCCTTCTCAAGCTATTCCAAGAAATAGAAAGGGAAGGAAAACTTCCAGACTCATTCTATGAAGCCAGTATTCCTTTGATTCCTAAACCAGACAGAGACTCAGTAAAAAAAGAGAACTACAGGCCAATATCCCTGATGAATATGGATGCAAAAATTCTCAATAAGATACTAGCAAATCGAATTCAACAGCATATTAAAAGAATGATTCACCATGATCAAGTGGGATTCATTCCTGGGATGCAGGGCTGGTTCACCATTCGCAAATGAATCAACGTGATACATCACATTAACAAAAAAAAAGAGAAGAACCATATGATCCTGTCAATCGATGCAGAAAAGGCCTTTGACAAAATCCAGCACCCTTTCTTAATAAAAACCCTTGAGAAAGTCGGGATAGAAGGAACATACTTAAAGATCATAAAAGCCATTTATGAAAAGCCCACAGCTAACATCCTCCTCAATGGGGAAAAACTGAGAGCTTTTTCCCTGAGATCAGGAACACGACAGGGATGCCCACTCTCACCGCTGTTGTTTAACATAGTGTTGGAAGTGTTAGCATCAGCAATCAGACAACAAAAGGAAATCAAAGGCATCAAAATTGGCAAAGATGAAGTCAAGCTTTCGCTTTTTGCAGATGACATGATATTATACCTGGAAAATCCGATAGACTCCACCAAAAGTCTGCTAGAACTGATACATGAATTCAGCAAAGTTGCAGGATACAAAATCAATGGACAGAAATCAGTTGCATTCTTATACACTAACAATGAAGCAACAGAAAGACAAATAAAGAAACTGATCCCATTCACAATTGCACCAAGAAGCATAAAATACCTAGGAATAAATCTAACCAAAGATGTAAAGGATCTGTATGCTGAAAACTATAGAAAGCTTATGAAGGTAATTGAAGAAGATTTAAAGTAATGGAAAGACATTCCCTGCTCATGGATTGGAAAAATAAATGTTGTCAAAATGTCAATACTACCCAAAGCTAACTACACATTCAATGCAATCCCAATCAAAATTGCACCAGCATTCTTCTCGAAATTAGAACAAGCAATCCTAAAATTCATATGGAGCCACAAAAGGCCCTGAATAGCCAAAGGAATTTTGAAGAAGAAGACCAAAGCAGGAGGCATCACAATCCCAGACTTTAGTCTCTACTACAAAGCTGTCATCATCAAGACAGCATGGTATTGGCACAAAAACAGACACACAGACCAATGGAATAGAATAGAAACCCCAGAACTAGACCCATAAACATATGGCCAACTCATCTTTGACAAAGCAGGAAAGAACATCCAATGGAAAAAAGACAGCCTCTTTAACAAATGGTGCTGGGAGAACTGGACAGCAACATGCAGAAGGTTGAAACTAGACCACTTTCTCACACCATTCACAAAAATAAACTCAAAATGGATAAAGGACCTAAATGTGAGACAGGAAACCATCAGAACCTTAGAGGAGAAAGCAGGAAAAGACCTCTCTGACCTCAGCCGTAGCAATCTCTTACTCGACACATCCCCAAAGGCAAGGGAATTAAAAGCAAAAGTGAATTACTGGGACCTTATGAAGATAAAAAGCTTCTGCACAGCAAAGGAAACAACCAACACAACTAAAAGGCAACCAACGGAATGGGAAAAGATATTTGCAAATGACATATCGGACAAAGGGGTAGTATCTAAAATCTATAAAGAGCTCACCAAACTCCACACCCGAAAAACAAATAACCCAGTGAAGAAATGGGCAGAAAACATGAATAGACACTTCTCTAAAGAAGACATCCAGATGGCCAACAGGCACATGAAAAGATGTTGAGCGTCGCTCCTTATCAGGGAAATACAAATCAAAACCACACTCAGGTATCACCTCACGCCAGTCAGAGTGGCCAAAATGAACAAATCAGGAGACTATAGATGCTGGAGAGGATGTGGAGAAACGGGAACCCTCTTGCACTGTTGGTGGCAATGCAAATTGGTGCAGCCGCTCTGGAAAGCAGTGTGGAGGTTCCTCAGAAAATTAAAAATAGACCTACCCTATGACCCAGCAATAGCACTGCTAGGAATTTATCCAAGGGATACAGCAGTACTGATGCATAGGGGCACTTGTACCCCAATGTTCATAGCAGCACTCTCAACAATAGCCAAATTATGGAAAGAGCCTAAATGTCCATCAACTGATGAATGGATAAAGAAATTGTGGTATATATACACAATGGAATACTACGTGGCAATGAGAAAAAATGAAATATGGCCTTTTGTAGCAACGTGGATGGAACTGGAGAGCGTAATGCTAAGTGAAATAAGCCATACAGAGAAATACAGATACCATATGGTTTCACTCTTATGTGGATCCTGAGAGACTTAACGGGAACCCATGGAGAAGGGGAAGGAAAAAAAAAAAAAAGAGGTTAGAGTGGGAGAGAGCCAAAGCATAAGAGACTGTTAAAAACTGAGAACAAGCTGAGGGTTGATGGGGGGTGGGAGGGAGGGGAGGGTGGGTGATGGGTATTGAAGAGGGCACCTTTTGGGATGAGCACTGGGTGTTGTATGGAAACCAATTTGTCAATAAATTTCATATATAAAAAAAAATAAAAAAATAAAATGCCTTCCACATAGGAAAAAAAAAGATTATATTATCAACAATACATTATCAAAATATTATTGAAAGAAATTAAAGATTTAAATAAATGAAAAGATATTCCATGTTTATGGTTTGGAAAACTTAATATTTTTTTTTTATTTTTTTTTTTAATTTTTTTTTTCAACGTTTATTTATTTTTCGGACAGAGAGAGACAGAGCATTAACGGGGGAGGGGCAGAGAGAGAGGGAGACACAGAATCGGAAACAGGCTCCAGGCTCTGAGCCATCAGCCCAGAGCCCGACGCGGGGCTCGAACTCCCGGACCGCGAGATCGTGACCTGGCTGAAGTCGGACGCTTAACCGACTGCGCCACCCAGGCGCCCCTGGAAAACTTAATATTTGTAAGAAGGCAGTATACCTCAAATTAATCTGATTCAACATAATTCTTACCAAAATATCATCTGGATTTTGTGCAATAATTGATAAGACGATCCTAAAATTAATATGGAAATACAAGAGGCCCAGAATTCCCAAAACCATCATGAAAGAGAACAACGTTGGGGCCAGAGAGAGTTGGGAAGATGGCAGTATAGAAGGACGCTGGGCTAACCTCGTCCTGCTGAGTGCTTAGATTCCACCCACATCTGCCTAAATAACCCAGAAAACTGCCAGAAGACTAGGAAAATGGACTCTCCAGAGCCAAGCATACACAAGAGGCCCACGAAAGAGGGTAGGAAGGGCAGAGAGGTGGTGTGTGCTACATGGACTGGTGGGAGGGAGCTAGGGCGGTGGAGGGGCAGCCCACCCGTAATGGCAGAGCCCCCCAAGTCTGGATTGCAAAAGTGGAGGGGCCAGTCTGCGTGAGATCTGACAAGTGGGACTTAACACCTGGAATGTTAACAGTCAACAGCTCTGATCTCGCAGAGCGGGGAGTGTGAGAGGACTCCAGGAGGGAGATTTGTTGAGCTCTGGAAGACAGAGCTCAGCTTGGCTGGGAACAAAGGTGCTGACAAGCGCATTTCCCTCTCCTATCCTGCAGCCAAAATTCCAAAGGGAACCAGTTCCCATCACCAAACTTGCTTGTATCGCACAAATGCCCACAAACACCCAATGCTGTGCTTCTGTGGATCCATCCCTCAGATGGGCCTGCCTCCCTCCCAGTGCTGCAAGGCCCCTCCCACAGGGGAATACCAACTGCAAAGCGAGCTAAGTCTGCCCCTCCTGCCCCTTTGTACCTTGCAGATCTACCACAGCAAATACACCCTTGGCCAGATCCCATCGAAGCAGCACCACAAGCCTGGCAGTGTGCAAGTAGCCCTGACATGAGCCACACCACTCCACATTGAGTCCTGCCCCTGGGGAAGGGGAAGACAAGGTACACACCAGTTCAACTGTGGCCCCAGCAGTTGGCTGGGGGCAGATATTGGTTGGGTCTGACTGTGGCCCTCTCAACCAACACTATTTACTCCGGACAGCACAGGGGAAGTGCCCTGCAGTTTGGAGCTACCAAAGGGACTACCCAAAATGACCAAACAGAAGAATTCTCCTCAAAAGAAACTCCAGGAAGTAGCGACAGCTAACGAATTGATCAAAAAGGATTTAAGCAATATAACAGAACAAGAATTTAGAATAATAGTCATAAAATTAATCCCTGGGCTTGAGAAAATCATAGAGGACAGCAGAGAATCTATTGTTACAGAGACCAAGGGACTAAAAAATAGTCACTAGGAGCTAAAAAATGCTATGAATGGGGTGCAAAATAAAATGGAGGCGGCCATAGCACAGATTGAAGAGGCAGAGGAGAGAATAGGTTAATTAGAAGACAAAATTATGGAAAAAGAGGAAGCTGAGAAGAAGAGAGATAAAAACAATCCAGGAGTAGGAAGGGAGAATTAGAGAATTAAGTGATGAAATCAAATGGAACAATATCCATATCATAGGAATTCCAGAAGAAGAAGACAAAGACGAAGACGAAGACGAAGACGAAGACGAAGAAGAAGAAGAAGAAAGGGGCTGAAGGTGTACTTGAACAAATCATAGCTGAGAAGTTCCCTGATCTGGGGAAGGAAAAAGGCATTGAAATCCAAGAGGCACAGAGAACTCCCTTCAAACATAACTTGAATTGATCTTCTGCATGACATATCACAGTGAAACTGGCAAACTACAAGGATAAAGAGAATTCTGAAAGCAGATAGCGATAAACAGGCTCTAACATAGACAGGTTGACACAGAAGTGGCAGATCTATCTACTGAAACTTGGCAGGCCAGAAAAGAATGGCAGGAAATCTGCAATGTGATGAACAGAAAAAAATATGCAGCCAAAAATCTTTATCCAGCAAGTCTGTCATTCAGAATAGAAGGAGAGATAAAGGTTTTCCCAAACAAACAAAAACTAAAGGAATTCAACACCATTAAACCAGCCCTACAAGAGATCCTCAGGGGGATTCTGTGAGTGAAATATTGCAAGGACCACAATGTACCATAGACATCCCTACAAGCATGAAACCTACAGACATCACAATGACTCTAAACACATATCTTTCAAAAACAACACTGAATGTAAATGGACTAAATGATCCAACCAAAAGACATAGGGTATCAGAATGGATAAAAATACAAGAATCATCTATTTGCTGTCTACAAGAGACTCATTTTAGACATGAGGACACCTTCAGATTGAAAGTGGGGGGATGGAGAACTATCTATCATGCTACTGGAAGTCAAAAGAAAGGTAGAGTAGCCATCCTTATATCAGACAAACTAGACTTTAGATTAAAGGCTGTAGCAAGAGATGAAGAAGGGCATTATATAATAATTACAGGGTCTATCCATCAGGAAGAGCTAACAATTATAAATGTCTATGCACTGAATATGGGAGCCGCCAAATATATAAAACAAATATCACAAATATAAGCAACCTTATTGATAAGAATGATGTAATTGCAGGAAACTTTAATACTCCACTAACAACAATGGATAGATCATCTAGACACAGGATCAATAAAGAAACAAGGACCCTGAATGATACATTGGATCAGATGGACTTGACAGATATATTTAGAACTCTGCATCCCAAAGCAACAGTATATCCTTTCTTCTCGAGAGCACATGGGACATTGTCCCAGATAGATCACATACTGGGTCACAAAACAGCCCTTCATAAGTATACAAAAATTGAAATCATACCATGCATACTTTCAGACCACAATGTTATGAAGCTTGAAATCCACCACAGGAAAAAGTCTGGAAAACCTCCAAAAGCATGGAGGTTAAAGAACACCCTACTAAAGAATGAATGGGTCAACCAGGCAATTAGAGAAATTTGAAAGTATATAGAAACAAATGAAAATGAAAAGACAACAATCCAAATGCTTTGGGATGGAGTGAAGGCAGTCCTGAGAGGAAAATACATTGCAATCCAGGCCTATCTCAAGAAACAAGACAAATCCCAAATACAAAATCTAACAGCACACCTAAAGGAAATAGAAGCAGAGCAGCAAAGACACCCCAAACCCAGCAGAAGAGAAATAATAAAGATCAGAGCAGAAATAAACAACATAGAATCTAAGAAAACAGTAGATCAGATCAATATAAACAAGAGTTGGTTTTTTGAAAAAAGTTGATAAACCTCTAGCCCGGCTTCTCAAAAAGAAAAGGGACAGGACCCAAATAGATAAAATCACAAATGAAAATTAATTTATTACAACCAGTTCCTCAGAAATACAAGCAATTATCAGGGAATATTATGAAAAATTATACATCAACAAACTGGACAAACTGGAAGAAATGGACAAATTCCTAAGCATCCACACAGTTTCAGAAATCACACAGGAAGAAACAGAAAATGAAAAATCCCATAACCAGTGAAGAAATTGAATCAGTTATCAAAAATCTCCCAACAAATAAGAGTCCAAGACCAGATGGCTTCCTTGGGGAATTCTACCAGACATTTAAAGCAGACTTAATACCTATCCTTCTCAAGCATCTACAAAAAATAGATAAGGAAGGAAAACTTCCAGATTCATTATTTGAAACCATTACTTTGATTCCCAAACCAGAGACCCAGAAAACAAAAAAAAAAAAAAAAAAAAAAGAGAGAGAAAGAGAGAGAGAGAGAGAGAGAGAACTACAGGCTAATATCCCTGATGAATATGGATGCAAAAATTCTCAACAAGATCCTAGCAAAACGAATTCAACAGCATATAAAAATAATTATTCACCATGATCAAGTGGGTTTCATTCTTGGGCTGCAGGGCTGGTTCAATATTCACAAATCAATCAATGAGATACATCACATTAATAAAAGAAAATATAAGAACCATATTATCCTGTCAATCGATGCAGAAAAAGCATTTGACAAAATTCAGCATCTCTTCTTAATAAAAACCCTCGAGAAAGTCTGGATAGACGGAACATACTTAAACATCATCAAAGCCATTTATGAAAAGCTCACAGGTAATATAATTCTCAATGGGGAAAAACTGAGAGCTTTTTTCCTGAGATCAGGAACATGACAGGGATGCCCACTCTCACCGCTGTTGTTTAACATAGTGTTGGAAGTTCTAGCATCAGCAATCAGACAACAAAAGGAAATCAAAGCCATCAAAATTGGCAAGATGAAGTAAGTTTTCACTTTTTGCAGATGACTTGATACCATACATAGAAAACCCGATAGACTCCACCAAAAGTCTGCTAGAACTGATACATGAATTCAGCAAAGTGGCAGGGTACAAAATCAATGTACATAAATCGGTTGCATTTTTATACACCAATAATGAAGGAACAGAAAGAGAAATAAAGAAACATCCCATTCACAATTGCATGGAGAACCATAAAATACCTAGGAATAAATCTAACCAAAGATGTAAAAGATCTGTATGCTGAAAACTATAGAAAGCTTATGAAGGAAATTGAAGAAGATACCAAGAAATGAAATAACATTCTGTGCCCTTGGATTGGAAGAGTAAATATTGTTGAAATGCCAATACTACCCAAAGCAATCTACATATTCAATGCAATCCCAATCAAAATTGCACCAGCATTCTTCTCAAAGGTAGAACAAGCAATCCTAAAATTTGTATGGAACCAGAAAAGATCCCAAATCGCCAAAGTAATATTGAAGAAAAAGACCAAAGTGGGAGACATCACAATCCCAGACTTTAGCCTCTACTACAAAGCTGTAATCATCAAGACAGCATGGTATTGGCACAAAAGCAGACACATAGACCAATGGAATAGAATAGAGACTCCAGAATTGGACCCACAAAAGTATGGCCAACTAATCTTTGACAAAGCAGGAAAGAATATCCAATGGAAAAAAATGACGGTCTCTTTAAAAATGGTGCTGGGAGAACTGGACAGCAACATGCAGAAGAATGAAACTAGACCACTTTCTTACACCATTAACAAAAATAAACTCAAAATGGATAAGGGACCTGAATGTGAGACATGAAACCATTAAAACCCTAGAGGAGAAAGCAGGAAAAAACCTCTCTGATCTCAGCCCCAGAAATTTCTTACTTGACACATCTTCAAGGGCAAGGGAATTAAAAGCACAATTCCTCATAAAGGAATTGGGACCTCATAAAGACAAAAAGCTTCTGCACTGCAAAGCAAACAATCAACAAATCTAAAAGGCAACCAACGGAATGGGAAAAATATTTGCAAATAACATATCAGACAAAGGGCTAGTATCCAAAATCTATAAAGAGCTCACCAAACTCCACACCTGAAAAACAAATAATCCAGTGAAGAAATGGGTAGAAGACATGAATAGACACTTCTTTAAAGAAGACATCCAGATGGCCAACAGGTACAGGAAAAGATGCTCAACGTCACTCTTCATCAGGGAAATACAAACCAAAATCACACTGAGATATTACCTCCTCCCAGTCAGAGTGGCTAAAATGAACAAGTCAGGAGACTACAGATGCTGGAGAGGATGTGGAGAAACGGGAACCCTCTTGCACTGTTGGTAGGAATGCAAACTGCTGCAGTCACTCTGGAAAACAGTGTGGAGGTTCCTCAAACAATTAAAAATAGATCTACCTTATGACCCAGCAATAGCACTGCTAGGAATTTACCCAAGGGTTACAGGAGTGTTGATGCATAGGGGTACTTATACCCCAATGTTAATAGCAGCACTTTCAACAATAGCTAAATTATGGAAAGAGCCTAAATGTCCATCAACTGATGAATGGATAAAGAAATTGTGATTTATATACACAATCGAATACTACTTGGCAATGAGAATGAAATATGGCCTTTTGTAGCAATGTGGATGGAACTGGAGAGTGTTATGCTGAGTGAAGTAAGTCATGCAAAGATAGATACCATGTGTTTTCACTCTTTTGTGTATCCTGAGAAACTTAACAGAAAACCATGGGGGAGGGGAAGGAAAAAAAAACGGGAGGGAGACAGCCAAACCATAAGAGACTCTTAGAAACTGAGAATAAACTGAAGGTTGCTGGGGGGTGGGAGGGAGGGGAAAGTGGGTGATGAGCATTGAGGAGAGCACCTGTTGGGATGAGCACTGGATGTTGTATGGAAATGAATTTGACAATAAATTTCATATAAAGAAAAGAACAAAGTTGGAGGATTCAAGCTTTTCAAATTTAAAATTTACTGCAAAGCACAATAATAAAACCTGTGTGTTAGTGGTGTAAGGATAGACATATACGTCCGAAGAATACTATTTAGAGTCCAGAAATAGACCTTTAGTTTTATGGTCAATTGATTAAGACACAGGCATTCAACGGGGGAAAGAATAATGTTTTCAAAAAATGTTGTTGGTATAACTATATCTATATGCAAATAATGAAGTTACGATCGTCATGCAGAACAATTAACTCAAAATGGATAAAAGGCCTAAATATAAATGAAAAAAGTATAAAATTATTAGAAGAAAGAACAGGAGTAAATCTTCTCGTTCCTGAGGTATGTAATAATTTCTTAGATAAGGTACAAAAAAATACAAGTGACTAAAAAACAAAAAGAAAAATCGAGCTTCCTCAAAATTGAAACTTCTGTAGTTTGAAGGATAACAAGAAAGGCAAAAAGCAATCTACAGAATAGAGTAGGAGAAAATATTTGTAAAACATATTTTTTGACATAAAACTTGTATCCCAAATGTATAAATATCTCCTACAACACAATTTAGAAAAAACAGTTGCATAAGATTTCTCTAAGATATACAAATGACCTGTAAACACATGAGAAGAGATACCATCATTATTCATAAGGGAAATACAAACCTAAACCTCACTGAAATACTATTTTACACACTAGGATGTCTCTAGAGCATCAAAAAGACAAACAGAGTTGAGTGTTTATGAGAATGGAAAGGGATCAGAAGTGTAATAACACTACAGTCAGTAATGCAAAAATGCTACAGGCACTTTGGTAAAGAGTCTTGCAGTTGTTCAAACAGTTAAATATAGCATAACCCATATGACCCAGGAATTCCCTCTTTATGTATATAACTAAGGGAATTGAAATAGTATATCCACACTAAAGCTTGTAAACAAATATTCATAATAGTAATATTCATAATAGCCCAAGAGTGAAACCAACCCAAATGTCTATCAACTGTTAAGTGCATAAACAAAATGTGGTACATCCCTGCAAAGGGATATTATTCAACCAGAGACAGGGATGAGGTACTGATGCATGTTACAGCCTGAATGAAAATTGTTAAGTGAAAGTAGCCAGTTAAAAAATATTGCATATTATGTGATACCATTTATATTACATGCCCAGAAAAGGAAAATTCATAGAGATATTAAGTAGATTAGTGTTTGCCAGAGGTAGTGGGGAGTGGGTAAATGAGATTGATTGTTTATTGGTATGGAGTTTCTTTTTATGTGATGGAAATGTTCTGGAAGTAGAATAGTGATAATAGCTGCATAGCCTTGCAAATATACTAAAAATCACTGAACTATATCTTTAAAAAGGTGAATTCCATTGTATATTAATTATATGTAAATATATATTTTAAAGAATGACAGTGACTTCTTTTGAACAGTGTGCAGCAGCAAATCACTTAACTCACAAGGTGGAACTGCTACAGAAGTAAATCAAAAAATTATCTTTTCCTGTACTGGGAGTGGGAGCCACAATAGTTCTGCATTATTTTCCTCAGCCATACACTTGTCCACACTAGTACATAGCTATTTAGATAAGAGCTATCTTATTTTAGATTTTAGAATTGGAGTCAATAGGAATGTGGAAATGTATTTGTTTTGCCTCTTATTCCCTTACCACTTTTACCTCATTTTTAACTAAGTGATGCCACACATTTTCTAAAAGGCTGGTCCTGAGTATAATCCCTGACTTAATTTACATGCTACACAAGATAATAAGCCTCATTTATTTATAGTAACATTTGGCTTTCACTAGGATCTAAATTAGCAAGCTTGTCCATCCATTTTATTCACTGACCATGATTCTAAATAACTTCTAGTTATTTTCAGAAATCAAAGCATAATGAGTATTGGACCCATTAATCATATTAGAGATATTTTACCTAAATGCTGAGAGTAATTCCAAAGAAATGTGAACTTCGAAAATATGTTTTATCCTAGGGTAAATACTTGGAAGACATAAAGTTGATGTGGATGTATAGAATGTAAAGATCATCTCGTGACTATAGAGACTTCATACTTATAAAAGCCAAATCATCTTCCATATCATTTTTTCTTTAATAGAAAATATTGGTAAAATATACTTCCAAATTCTTTGAAAGTTAATAAGCTACCAATTGCAAAAAGGAGAGTAATGTTCAATAATACCTCGGTATAGAGATGACTCAGTTATTGTTATACCGGCAGCATTCATTGTTCATCGAAGCACCTACCAGGGACAGTGTGTACTCAACAAGTCAATCATCCATAATTTCAGATGATAAGGGCAAACAAAAATCAGTCATCTAATGAAGAAAACGTTTTTGTGGTTCTACGTTACCAAGACTGGTTCCAATTACCTACAGACTCCTCGTTTATCTACATTCTTTGTATAGATTAGCTATTGGAGCATTGAAATTCAAATATCGTTCCTTGATTTGTTTCTCAAAGTAGGAATTGAAACATGTAATAGAAAGAACAAGAGACCGAGAGGTAACTGACCAACTTTCTCCAGATTATAGTCAATTTGTTCAGATAATATGTATTTTCTTCTGTGTCATCAATCACAGTTTATTTCATTTTTTTCCATTTTAAGAAGGAAAATTTCTAGGTCAAGTTTCCAAGACTCCATGAGCACATTATTTAACTTTAAAAACCATCAATGTTTTGCATTTTTGTTTGACCTAATTCCTAACGCTTTTTAAAATCTAGACTACTTTTAAATTATTTCAAATATGATGTTATTTATTCCTTATATACTTCCATTTATTTTCCAGAAAAAATGAAGGCATTTGCATTTAAAATAGCATCATCATACCTAAAAGGTTAACAATATGTCATTAGTTATTATTTCAAATGCAGTCCTATCCAAATTGCTCTGAATGTCTAAAAGTAATTTTTTTTCCATTTGTATATTGGAATCAGAATCCAAAATAATTCTACTCATTGTTTTTCAAAATCATGTCTCTTAATTATCTTTAATTCCTTTTATTCTAAAATAGTCCTCTTCCTTTCCACATCCAATTTTTGCACTTATGGTTGCCACTATTTTATTTATTTATTTTTTTATAAATTATTTTAATGTTTATTTATTTTCGAGACGGAGAGAGACAGAGCATGAACGGGGAAGGGTCAGAGAGAGAGGGAGACACAGAATTTGAAGCAGGCTCCAGGCTCTGAGCTGTCAGCACAGAGCCTGACGTGGGGCTGGAACTCACGGACAGTGAGATCATGACCTGAGCTGAAGTCGGACGCTTAATCGACTGAGCCACCCAGGCGCCCTGGTTGCCACTATTTTAACCATACACTTTTAGTCTGAGAATGTAAATTGTCAATTTACATTTTTTCTGAATTAATCATTATGATTTACCTGGGACTACCATGCATACATTCATTATACCAGGAATATTTATGGTGCTGGATATTCACTGATGAAAGTGGAAGATATAGTCCAGAACCATGTCATGAAATTTGCAAACAATAAACAAATAGTTGTATAAGATAGTGTCAGTTGTGATAGGCTATGTGATAAAAAATAAAGTATAATAAGGAGATAGAGTTGGGTAGAGTAATGGAGCTATTTTAGGTAAGGTGATCAGAGAACATCCTTATAAAGTAGCCACTTATTTAGAGAGTAGAATATAGAATGATAGGCTGACTGAGTTGAAAGTCACATTAAAGGTCACATAGTCCAATTTCTGGACTGGATGATTCGTAAAATATGCTTATTTTAAGGATTTTACTAACCAGGTATTTTTAAGGGTTTTATGGTGGTTGTGAGTCTGTATGCAGATGTGTATGTACATACACATACATTTTGACCACATGTTTGACCTAAACTTTGGAATAAATAAAACCAAAGAATTTGGGAATGCATATGAACCCACTTTGTTTTTCAAAATAACTTGTGGAATTAAGGACAGGAGTTTTATTATTTAGATTACCTAAATTTCCAAATAGATATTCATATATATATAACTACATATAAATACAACTATATATAACTATGTAACTATGCAATTATGTATTTATAATTGTATGTATATATATATACATATTTATATATATACAATTGTATGTATGTATACAGGTAAATATAGAATCGTTTTTTCTGTTGTGGTGTCAGTGCAGGAAGTAAATAAGAGCATTCAATGAAGGTGATGACAGGAAGTGACTTATGTGGCTAAGGCACCTGAAAATTTCAGAAAATTCAATGCTGATTGAATGTGTAGTAAAGATTACTTAAAACGTATCTTTAAATCTGTCATCTGGTTTGAGATTCTACTGCACAGAAATAGTGATGGATAACATAAAGAAAGCAAGTACAGCATCTGAGAAAGATTTGTAACATTATGACTACATCAAAGTTCATTTACTTGTCAAAAGACATTACATTTGATGGTAAATAGTAGTTGTCTGGTTATCCAATCCCTGGACATGCATATTTCTAGTAAATTCAGTGTTATTGAAATATATATGTACTCTGAGAAAAATTCAAAATCAATAGTTTGAATAAGGAAAATGAAGATGTTGGTAGGGGACTGCAGTTTCATGTGTACTTCTTTATTGAAAAACGGTCATACTTCTGTGTAAGGGTGCAAATCAAGTGAAGATAAAAGGAGACACATTTGCCCAATCTTGCTTAAAGATCAGTCAAAAGAGGTGAACTATATAATTATTAACATAAATAAAGTAGACTGAATTTTATCCTCTCATCTTTCCTTTCACCTAAATGAAATAAACTATTTTAATCCTCTATCATAAAATTGCTTCCCAGCATTGTCCTCATATTCTTCCATTAAATTTGAATTATGTAAGGTAATGTTTACTCATAATTTTCATGTTTACTTATACTGTGGGTTCTAGAAACAATAAAAACAAATAATAGGACATTTTTTGTTTGGTACATACTCACCCTTCACATATTTTGAACAAGTATAGGTTTCTATTCTTAGCCAATTACCTCATATCTCCATATCTAGATTTTCCAGTTGCTCTTGTAGAGATACTGATCCTTATATTGAGTGTTTCTTGAATGTGGAAAACGACATAATACCATAAAACACTTTTTGATGACACATTCACATTGGAAAAAGAAAAAAAAAGAATAAAATTAAGCCCGAGAAGAATCATTAAGGACCCATGTACTCTATCAGATATTTATCTGTAAACTAAGAAATGTATATGCTTCTTCTGTCTTTGGTATTAAGTGAGATAATCATGCCAGTCTTTCTCATTACTTAGACATATTATGTCATTTTAAGCAAATAATTACACTTCAACTCTTACCCAATCTCTTAAAGTATAAATTAACTCTGAACTGAATATTTATAAATATCATTCTTAAAATTTCTCAGTTCCAAATAAAATGGAGGTGAAGCTAAGGTAGAAAGTGTGAATTCAATTATAGTGAAGTCTTACATACTCAAAGTTTATCACATGTTAAAAGTAAACTACTGAGATATTCAGAGCCATAACTCTTAATGGGGGGGATTATAACAGAATACCTGATTTTGTTATTTTTTTTTCTTCATACTCCTCCTTAATCTTTTAAAAATATAAAATGTCACAAAGAGGGGAATGTGGTAGAGTAGGAGTACCTTAAGCTGGCCTTGTTCTGGGTACTGCTAGATAGTACTCAGTATCTATCATTATAAGCAATTTTATGATAGAGCATTAAAATAGTTTATTTCATTTAGGTGAAAGAAAAGATGAGAGGATAAAATATATAGTGTAAGTAACCCAGAAAAAATGACCTAAAGACTGGAAGAATGAACTCCATGACCGAAAGTATATAAGAGGTCACACTGAAGAAGGTAGGAGGGCAGATGTGATTTAAGACATATAGGGACTATGGCCATCTGTAGACAGGAGGGACCAAGGAGCATGGTGAAGGGTAAGTCACAGTAAGGCACTTAAGTGAAACAGATGTAAGTAAGATACCTAATAGAGAATTTAAAGTAATGGTCATAAAGACACTCACTGGACTTGAGAAAATAGTGGAGATGATCAGTGAGAACCTTAACAAAGAGATAAAAAAGAACCAATTATAAATAAAGAACACAATAAATGAAATTAAAAATACACTTGATGGCATAAATAGCAGACTAAATGGAGCAGATGAACAAATTAATGACCCAGAAGACAGAGTAATGAAAATTAACCAAACAGCAAATGAGAGGAAAATAATTAGGCAAATTGAGAATAGTCTTGGGGAACTCAGTGACTCTGTCAAATGTAACAAAATTCAGATAATAGGAATCCCAGAAAAAGAGAGAGAATAAAGGATGCAGAAAATGTATTTGAAGAAATAATAGCTGAAAACTTTCTGAATCTGGGAAACGAAACAGATATCCAGATCCAGGAGGCACAGAGATTCCCCCCAACAAAATCAACCCAAAGAGGTCCACACCAAATCATATAATAATTAAAATGGCAGAAAGTAGTGATATACCAAAATAAATAAATAAATAAATAAATAGTAAAAAAAAAAGGCAAGAAAAAAGAAGACAGTTATGTATAAAGAAACCCCATAAGGTAATCAGCCAATATTTCAGCAGAAACTTGGCAGGCTAGATGGGAGTAGCATGATATATTCAAAGTACTTAAAGGGGAAAATACGCATCCAAGAATACTCTATCCAGAAAGGCTATCATTCAGAATAGGAGAGATAAAGAGTTTCTCAAACAAAAACAAAAGGAGTTTATCAAAACTAAACCAGCCTTACAAGAAATACTGAAGGGGACACTTTGAGTGGATAAATGAGAGTTTGGAAAATAAGTGCATTGGTAAAAATCAACCAAGGGATTCACAAAATAAAAGAATGTAAAATATAACACCATACACCTAAATGTGGGTGGGAGAGTAAATAGGCTTAAACAACCATCAACAACTTAATAAAGACTGTTATATGTAGACGATAATATATATGAATCTAATGTTAAAAGTAGAAGATAATATATATGAATCTAATGTTAACCAGAAATCAAAAGCCAGTAACAGATAAGCAAAGGATTAAAGAGAAATAAACGTAAGACCTAACACACACACACACACACACACACACACAAACCCAGCAAACCATGAAAGACAACAAGAGAAGAAAGGATAAAAGAAAAACTACCATAAACCCCCCCACAAAACAAGTAACAAAATGACAATAAATACATATCTATCAGTAATTACTTTGAAGGTAAATGGACTAAACACTCAAAACTGTCTTTATTCCATTGGATATTCATTCCTGCTTTGTCAAAGATTAGTTGGCCATACGTTTGTGGGTCCATTTCTGGGTTCTCTATTCTGTTCCATTGATCTGAGTGTCTGTTCTTGTGCCAGTACCATACTGTCTTGATGATTATAGCTTTGTAGTGTAGCTTGAAGTCTGGGATTGTGATGCCTCCAGTTTTGGTTTTCTTTTTCAAGATTGCTTTGGATATTCATGGTCATTTCTGGTTCCATACAAATTTTAGGATTATTTGTTCTAGCTCTGTGAAGAATGCTGGTGTTACTTTGATAAGGATTGCGTTGAATATGTAGATTGCTTTGGGTAGTACCGACATTGTAACAACATTTGTTCTTCCTATCCAGGAGCATGGAATCTTTTTCCATTTATTTGTGTCTTCTTCAATTTCTTTCATAAGCTATTTATAGTTTTGAGTGTATGGATTTTTCACCTCTTTGGTTAGATTTGTTCCTAGGTATTTTATGGTTTTTGGTACAACTGTAAATGGGATCGATTCCTTGATTTCTCTGTCACTTCATTGTGTATAGGAAAGCAATCAATTTCTGTGCATCGATTTTATATCCTGCAACTTTGCTGAATTCATGAATCAGTTATAGCAGTTTTTTGGTGGAATCTTTTGGGTTTTCCATATAGAGTATCAAGTCATTTGCAAAGAGCGAGAGTTTGACCTCCTCCTGGCTGATTTGGATGCCTTTTATTTCTTTGTGTTGTCTGCATGCAGAGGCTAAGACTTCCAATACTATGTTGAGCAACAGTGGTGAGAGTGGACATCCCTGTCTTGTTCCTGACCCTAGGGGGAAAGCTCTCAGTTTTTCCCCATTGAGGATGATATTAGCGTTGGGTCATTCATATATGGCTTTTATGATCTCGAGGTATGATCCTTCTATCCCTACTTTCTTGAGGGTTTTTATCAAGAAAGGATGCTGTATTTTGTGAAATGCTTTCTCAACATCTATTGAGAGGATCACATGGTTCTTGTCCTTTCTTTTATTGATGTAATGAATCACGTTAATTGTTTTGCAGATATTGAACCAGCCCTCTGTCCCAGGTATAAATCCCTCTTGGTCATGGTGAATTACTTTTTTAATGTATTGTTGGAGCCAGTTGGCTAATATCTTGTTGAGGATTTTTGCATCCATGTTCATCAGGGAAATTGGTCTATAGTTCTCCTTTTTGGTGGGTTTCTTTTTTTTTTTTTTTCTTAATATAATACCAGTTTATTATCTTACAGTTCAGGAGGTAAAAATTCTGAAATGTGTCTGCAAGGATGCATTCCTTCTTTTTTTTTTTTTATGAAATTTATTGACAAATTGGTTTCCATACAACACCCAGTGCTCATCCCAAAAGGTGCCCTCCTCAATACCCATCACCCACCCTCCCCTCCCTCCCACCCCCCATCAACCCTCAGTTTGTTCTCAGTTTTTAACAGTCTCTTATGCTTTGGCTCTCTCCCACTCTAACCTCTTTTTTTGAAACTTGGCAGGCCAGAAAGAATTGGCACGAGATTTTCAGGGTGCTAGACAGCAAAAATATGCAGCCGAGAATCCTTTATCCAGCAAGTCTGTCATTTAGAATAGAAGGAGAGATAAAGGTCTTCCCAAACAAACAAAAACTGAAGGAATTTGTCACCACTAAACCAGCCCTACAAGAGATCCTAAGGGGGACCCTGTGAGACAAAGTACCAGAGACATCACTACAAGCATAAAACATACAGACATCACAATGACTCTAAACCCGTATCTTTTTTTGGTGGGTTTCTATCTGGTTTTGGAAACAAGGTAATGCTGGCTTCATAGAAAGAGTTTGGAAGTTTTCCTTCCATTTCTATTTTTTTGGAACAGTTTTAAGAGAATAGGTGTTAACTCTTCCTTAAATGTCTGGTAGAATTCCCCTGGAAAGCCATCTGGCCCTGGACTCTTTTTTTTTTCGGCAGATTTTTTATTACTAATTCTATTTCCTTACTGGTTATGGGTCCGTTCAAATTTTCTATTTCTTCCTGTTTCAGTTCGGGTAGTGTATATGTTTCTAGGAATTTGTCCATTTCTTCCAGATTGCCCATTTTATTGCATATAATTGCTCATAATATTCTCTTAGCATTGTTTTTATTTCTGTTGTGTTGGTTGTGATCTCTCCTCTTTCATTCTTGATTTTACTTATTTGGGTCCTTTTTCTTCTTGATCAAACTGGCTAGTGGTTTATCAATTTTGTTAATTCTTTCAAAGAACCAGCTTCTGGTTTCATTGATCTGTTCTACTGTTGTTTTGGTTTCAATAGCATTAATTTCTGCTTTAATCTTTATTATTTCCTGTCTTCTGATGGTTTTGGGTTTTATTTGCTGTTCTTTTTCCAGCTCCTTAAGGCATATGGATAGGTTGTTTACCTGAGATCTTTCTTCCTTCTTTAGGAAGGCCTGGATTGCTATATACTTTCCTCTTATGACAGCCTTTGCTGTGTCCCAGAGGTCTTGGGATGTGGTGTTATCATTTTCATTGACTTCCATATACTTTTTAATTTCCTCTTTAACTGCTTGGTTAGCCCATTCATTCTTTAGTAGGACATTCTTCAGTCTTCAAGTATTTGTTACCTTTCCACATTTTTTCTTGTGGTTGATTTCGAGTTTCATAGTGTTGAGGTCTGAAAATAGGCACGGTAGGATCCCAATCTTTTTTTATTTACTTAGGGCTCATTTGTTTCCCAGTACATCGTCCATTCTGGAGAACGTTCCATGTGCACTGGAGAAGAATGTATATTTTGTTGCTTTAGGATGAAATGTTCTGAATATATCTGTTAAGTCCATCTGGTCCAATGTGTCTTTCATTGCCAATGTTTCCTTGTTGATTTTTTGATTAGATGATCTGTCTATTGCTGTGAGTGGGATGTTGATGTCTCCTACTATTATGGTATTACTATCAATGAGTTTCTTTATGTTTGTGATTAATTGATTTATATATTTGGGTGCTCTCACATTTGGCACATAAATGTTTACAATTGTTAGGTATTCTTGGTGGATAGACCCCCTTGATTGTGATATAATGCCCTTCTTCATCTCTTGATACAGTCTTTATTTTAAGTCTAGATTGTCTGATATAAGTATGGCTACTCTGGCTTTCTTTTGTTGACCATTAGAATGATAGATGGTTCTCCATCCCCTGGTTTTCAATCTGAAGGTGTCTTTAGGTCTAAAGTGTGTCTCTTATAAACAGCATATAGATGGATCTTTATCCATTCTGTTACCCTATGCCCTTTGATTGGAGTATTGAGTCCATTGACGTTTAGAGTGAGTACTGAAAGATATGAATTTATTGCCATTATGATGTTTGTAGAGTTGGAGTTTATGGTGGTGTTCTCTGGTCCTTTCTTATCTTTTGTTGCTTTTGATATATATATATATATATATATATATATATATATATATATATAATCTTTTCTCCCCTCAGAGAGTTCCCCTTAAAATTTCTTGCAGGACTGGTTTAGTGGTCACATACTCCTTTAATTTTTGTTTGTCTGGGAAACTTTTTATCTCTCCTTCTATTTTGAATGACAGCCTTGCTGGATAAAGAATTCTTGGCTGCATATTTTTTTTGATTCAGCACACTGAATATATCTGCCACTCTTTTCTGGCCTGCCAAGTTTCTGTGGATAGGTCTGCTGCAAACCTGATCTGTTTTCCCTTGTAGGTTAGGAACTTTCTTTCCCTTGCTGCTTTCATGATTCTCTCTTTTCCTGAGTATTTTGTGAATTTGACTATGATATGCATTGTTGATGGTAGGTTTTTGTTGAATCTAATGGGGGTCCTCTGTGTTTCCTGGATTTTGAGGTCTGTGTCTTTCCACAGGTTAGGAAAGTTTTCTGGTATGATTTGCTCACATAACACTTCTACCCCTATTTCTCTCTCTTCCTCTTCTGGGACCCCTATGATTCTGATGTCGTTCCTTTTTAATGAGTCACTGATTTCTCTAATTCTTAAACCGTGCTCTTTTGCCTTAATCTCACTCTTTTTTTCTGCTTCGTTATTCTCTATAACTTTGTCCTCTATATCGTTGATTCTCTGTTCTGCCTCGTCCATCCTTGCAGCCAATGCATCCATCTGTGATTGCAGCTCAGTTATAGCATTTTTAATTTCATTCTGGCTATTTTTACTTCCTTTATCTCTGCAGAAAGGGATTCTAATCTATTTTCGACTCCAGCTAGTATTTTTATTATCGTGATTCTAAATTCTGGTTCAGACATCCTGCTTGTAACTGTGTTGGTTAAATCCCTGGCTGTCGTTTCTTCATGTTCTTTCTTTTGGGGTGAATTCCTTCGTTTTGTAATTTTGAAGGGAGAAAAGGAATTAATGAGGCAAAAAAATTGAAATTAGAAAATTAAAATAAAAAAATATTAAAATTAAAAATTAAACACACACACATACAAAAATTGAATAGATGATGCCAGATCCTAGGTGTGTTTTTGTCTGTGTGTTGAAAGTGGTTTGACAGGTTAGAGAAACGAAAAAAAAAAGGGGGGGAAGGGAATCGTTAGAGAATTTGAAAAAATGAAAACACTAAAGTAGACTAAAATAAGATGATGTGGGTAAAATAGAATTTAAAAAAATATACAAAAAAGTAGGGAATATAGCAGAAAAAATAAAGACAAATATTTTTAACTAGAATTTTTTTCGTTTACTGTATTTAAGAAAGAAGAAATGAAAAAGAGAAAAAGATACAAAAAGAAAAAAAGAAAAGAAAAGAAAGAAAGAAATCCTTTGAAAATTTGAAAAAGTGATGGAATGGAATAAAATGATGGGAGTAAGGTAGAATTTGAAAAAGTTTACATAAAAGCAAAAAAATATATAGTAATAAAAATTAAATATAATATTTTTAAGAGAAATTGAAAGTAAAAATGAAGTTTTTCTCTTTCTGCATTCAAGAAAAAGAAAAGAAATGAAAAAGAAGAAAGAAAAAGAAAAAAAAGGATATTGTTTGAAATTTGAAAAGGTGAGTACATTGAAGTAGACTAAAATAAAATGAAGGAAGTAAAGTAGAATTTTGAAAAATTTACACAAAAGTAAAAAATATAGTTATAAAAATTAAAGGCAGATATTTTTAATAAAAATTGTTAATAAAAATGAGTTTTTTCTCTTTCTGTATTCAAGAAAAAGAAAAGAATTTTAAAAGAGAAAAAGGAAAGAGAAAAAATTTGAATAAATGAACCTGCTAACAGATTGAAGTAGGACTGAAATTGCTTCATTTTCCCCAAGAGATCAGTCCATGTAGCTCTTTATAGTCCATAAATTAAGCCGGCGGTGAGGTTTGTGTTCTTGAAGAGCAAAGTTGGCCCAGTTGGGCGGAGCTCGGTGTAACAGCTCTGCTCTCCACTAGATGGTGCTATTAGCCTACTGGGGTGGATTGTTGTGGTGCTAGTACCTGCACATGCGCATGCACGGCAGTGGTGAAAATGGCTTTGCCCAGCTACCCAGTCTGTTCTCCCAGATCAACAATCGCACACTGGTCCTCCGTCTTCAGTTCTCATCCACTCCCCACTTTTCTACTCTCTGTGACCAGGCCCCAGGCAGTACCTCTCTCCCAAGTTTTGCCTCAGATGTGGCTGTTTTCCCTGGCCCCTTACTTCCAAAGGACTGTGGCTTTGACCCATTCTGCCCCTCTGCAGGAGGGTCTCACCGAGCAATGGCCGAATGTTGGCTGCACCCAGGAACGCCCGCTGGACCCTGTTGTTGCCGGTGCCCTGAGACTGCGGCCAGGTACCAGCCTGCCCCAGAAAAAGTTCATGAGACAGTGTAGCAGCAGTGTTTCAGGGATTATGGAAAATCACAACACACATCTAACACCAGGCTTCACCCTCAACAACCTTGCCCTAGCACAAGCGAATGTGGCTGCCTTCTGGGGTCTTCTGGGACCAGGTGGCTTCAACGGTCTCTACCAAATGTCCTTCCAGCAGTGGAACCACTTTTCCCTGTGTGGCCCTAGAACCTCCTGGACTCCACTCTGTTCCTGGGGATTCACCTTTCCCACCAGAGCACCACTAGGTATCAAGTTGCCGAGTTGCAGCCTTTGCGCTCCCCTTGTTTACAGTCTTAATGGAATTTAAACCCTCTCCTTTCTCCTTTCCCCTTTCCCCTTTCCCCTTTCCCCTTTCTCCTTTCTCCCTTTTTAGTTTAGCCCTTGTGGCTGTTTCCAATTTTCCACTTTCTCTCCAGCTGCTTTTGGGTAGGGATGCTTTTCCCATATGCTCCCCTTCTCCCCAGTGTCCATCCTCTCTGCCTGGAAAAGGGTTCCCTACCTTTTGAGACTTCTTGCTCCCCAAGTTCAGCTCTTTGT
Source organism: Lynx canadensis (assembly GCF_007474595.2). Taxonomy (NCBI): domain Eukaryota; kingdom Metazoa; phylum Chordata; class Mammalia; order Carnivora; family Felidae; genus Lynx; species Lynx canadensis. The sequence goes on from NC_044321.2 coordinate 63,099,286, forward strand.
GTCACGTACCTGCTGAATTCTGTGGTTCAGGTTGTGCAGATTGCTGTGTTAATCTTCCAATCAGTTTTCTATGTGTGTAGGATGGTTTCGTGTTGGTCTGGCTGTATTTCGTGGACGCAAGACACACAGAAAGCTTCCATGCTGTTCTGCCATCTTGGCTGCTCCTGGTAAATGTTAAAGTATAGCTTCCCTTGGAGCCCAGAAACAGGGTCCAAAAGCATTAAAAGTTGAAAATTTCTTTTAGCACTCTTAAGGAGGATGAATTTGAGTGGTGGAAGTGATTATACAAGAGGTCCCTCAGAGTGACATTTAATCACACCATTAAAGTGTCATGGTTAGCCAGCATACTTGGAGGTTATGGTGGTACTTTTTAAATTAGCTCAGATTTGTGTTTAACTAAAATTTAACTAAAATCTTGTTTTACTTGAAAACTTATAAAAATGCATTAACATATTTCTTAGGTTACTCAAGATAGTCTGGTGACTATGACTGAATTGTTGCTGATTTTTCAAGACCTTGGAGTCATTATTCTAAGCATCAGTTTCCAGGGAAAACTTCAAGTAGCAGATGCTAGAAACAAGTAAGCCAACTCTGTTGTGTACTGAGTCGAAAATATAAACTGAAAGGTAGTTGATCTTTCTTTTGTTATTACTAAATCATTGATGTCCAATGTGTTGTTTTTGTGTTTTCCTTAAATATAATTTTATTATACCTGCAATAGTGTAGTTTTGTATTATGATAACCTTATTTCTCAGGTGCAATTTTATGACAGCTGATCCTAATAGTGATTTTAGGCTTCATATACTTTATTTATAAGTTTTACATTTCTTAAATATCTTGTAAGACTGCCGATGACAAAAATATAGCCACATAGTGGAAATTGCCTATAGAAAGACAATTTGTGCTTTGCCATCCAGCATCATCTTTGTGTGCATAATATAGTTTTCTGGTACATAATAATCACTCAATAAATGTCATTGAAAACTTGAATGAATTAGTGACCAGGTTCAATTTGAATTTGCAGGTTAGTGTTTCTCTCTGGAAATTTATCAAATCAACATCTTTATATGCAACAGGACCAGAATGACTTTCTTATTAGTTGTTGAAAGAAAGGCTATTTGAACAACATTACCCACTGACTTCTCATTTGATTGCAGCTTCCAGAATGGATTTAAAAAGTGCACATTTATCAGATTAAGCAACATGGAGAACCAGAAGTCTTCCTTTCACTCCTGAGCAATTATAATGTGTGCTTGGAAGAAATGACTATAAATTTAGCTGAATGGGGCTTATTCTCCCAAAGCCAAAGGTCTAGCTTGAATCAGCTGAGCAACAGAGATGGGAGTAGCTTTTAAAACACAAGTGCTGCATTAATGTAATCTGGACAATCATCTGTCATCTGGGGACAATTTATTCAGAAAAAAATACTTTATTTACTAAAACTGTTGTCCTTACTTATGTTTCACCCCCAAATGTATAGAGGTTAATTAGTTACTACAGATTTCTTCCAGTAGGGAACCTGAGGGCCTATCTGCTAGTTTTTCTTCTACTCTGTGGTTCCTGAAAACCTTTTGAAGATAAATTTACAGTCTGGGAAGCAGTGGAAATGTAGTTTTGTTAGTGTGTGAAGCAACATGACAACTTTTGGAGTTTGAAGTTGTAATGTTGGACAAATGAATAAAGTACTGTGCCAAAGATGGCCGATGGGACTAAAACAAGCTCTGGTCTCTAGCTTAGAGACCCCTCTTTGGGGTTCTTCTTGCCCTGTTTGCCCAACGTGCAAAAAACTCGCCACCTATATGGAAGCTGACAATTATAAATTACCCTTCCCACTTGCATTCGGTGCTCAGACCTCTGGAGAAACAGTCTCCTCTGAGCCCACTGATGTTAAATAAATCTCCAATCCACCAAGATCTCTGAGTGCCACTTGGTTTTTATGCCAGTGTTCCAGCCTGGTTCCATAACATATTTGGTTCCCTGACAGGAAAACCCAACCACACTGGCCCATTGTTGCCTCCAGTTTGGAAGAATGGCGAGGTGGTGATGGAGCGAGGAATCGCAAAGGAAAAGGTGTGCCCTGCCTGAATTTCAGCAGTCTCCTGTTTGGTTGCCTGGGGCTGGCCCCACTCTGTCGTTCCTGCCTGACTCAAAAAGACCTGATAGGTGAGGACCTGGAACCGACATCAGAACCGGTAAGGCCAGGGCCCCAAAGCAGACAGGCCCACCCAAAAGGGTGGAAGGGGGACCTGATCACTCTCTGGAGTCCTTAGTGGTCTCACAGGTAGAAAATTTTGCAGGAGGGAATATAATAGCCTCTGGTGTGTGTGTGTGTGTGTGTGTGTGTGTGTGTGTGAATGTGTGGCTCACCCAGGCTTGCCAGTCGAGTTTGAGTTTGTGGCTCCACGGACGGCACTCTTAAGGTCCCCAAAAGTCTATGGAGTACGAGTGGGCTCTCCTGCATCACGGTGAAAGCATACAGTCTAGGGTGGCATCAGATTAGATTCCAGTTGCAAGCCACAAAGCTGAATCCACTACAGCCAAGCCTCACCTAAAGTTTCCCTCGGGAACATGACCAGTGGAGTATCTGATTGGTCCTCTCATCCAAGGGGATAAACTCCCTTCGTCTCTCTCTGTGACACCAAACATGAGAAAGGAATTAATAATGAGATCAAAACAGAGTAAGCCTACAATTTTAGAGTTCATGCTCAAAAATTTTTAAAAGGAATTTCAGGTAAAAATGACACCCAGGAAGTTAAGGACATTTTGTGAACCAGAAAGGCCCATATTCAATGTAGGATGTCCCCTGGAAGGGACATTAGATGCTCAAATAGTGCAGCGGGTTTGGCTGATAGTCACTGGGAACCCAGGTCACCCTGATCAATTTCCATACTTTGACTCCTGGCTTGCAATTGCCTGAAATCCTCCGCCTTGGATGTGATTGGTCCATAGCAAGCAGAGCCAAGCAAAGGTTTTAGCCGCTTTATCTGGAGACTCACCCAGGGAGCCAAAGAAGCAACCCACCACTCCCCTAGTCTTTGCAGGGGACCCTGAGGAAGATCCTGTCTTTCTGACACCTTATGATTCACCTCCACCACTGCCACCCATCTCTCCTCCCCTCCCAGACCCAGAGAACCCTCCCCTACAAGGGCCAGCAGCCATACTGTGCCCCAGACTCAGACTAACACTCTCCAAATGCCTATAAGGGAGACAAGAGAACTTGAAAGGCAGAATGAGGATGGAACAGTCCAGCCCAGCCATTCCATGATGTATTATCAACCTTTCTCTAAAACCGACCTCCTCAATTGGAAACACAACACTCCATCATACTCTGAAAAGCCACAAGCAATGGTTGACTTGATGGAGTCCCTCTTCCAGACCCACTGGCCGACTTGGGAAGATTGTCAGCAGTTACTCCATACTCTAATACAGAAGAAAGAAGAAGAAGAATGAGAGAATCATGACAGTATCTAGAAGATCACACACCTCTGAGGATCAATGACCCTGCTGTCTTGGCTCAAGCTGCCACACCTACCAACGTGGGATTTCACCACAAAAGAAGGACAAGCCCACATCTGACAATACCAGGAATCCCTTTTGGAGAATCTGAGCCGGAGGCAAAAAGCCCATGAACATGACTAAATATTGTCAGTCACAGCAGCCTGGTGAGTCTCCTAGAGACTACTAGGAAAGACTATGTGAAGCATACCATGTATACACCCCATTTGACCCTGAGGCACCAGAAAGTCAACAGATGGTAAATACCTCTTTTGTGGCACAAGCTGCCCAAGATATCAGAAGAAAACTCCAGAAGTTGGAGGGCTTTGCCAGGATGAATATCATTCAACTGACAGAGGTCACCAACAAAGTTTTCATAAACAGAGAATTTGCAGCTGAAAGAGAAGTGCAGAGAAGACTAAAAAAGAAAGCCACCATTCTCGCAGCAGCACTAAAGGAAACAGACACTCCAAGGACATGAAGACTCCAACAATCAAAAAGGGGAAGCCTAGAGCCCCCTTAGCAAAGGACAAAAAGAGCCCATGGTCGGAATGAAAGAAGGGGCTGAACAATAACTTTCATGGTTGACACTGGGGCTGAACACTCAGGTGTTACTTCCCCGGGAGACCCTTTCAGCCAAAAGATGACAACCATACTTGGGGCTCCTTGGACATGGGCAATACAACAGCCCTTCTGTCAAGCTCGACAATGTGAACTTGGGGGTCACAAAGTCTGGCATGAGTTCCTCTACTTACCTGAGTGTCTGATTCCTCTCCTGGGCTGAAATCTGATCTCCAAACTTGGGGCCCAGATAACTTTTGAACCCACTGGACACACTAGCCTCCAATTAAACCCAAGTCCAAAGGAAACCCTGGGGCTTGGCAATTACCCTGCCAAGGGAAGAAGAATGGAGACTATTCCCAGGCCCAAACCTTCAGCCCCTCAGAATTCAGGCTTACATTCCCCTCTGTATGGGCTGAAGATAACCTACCTGGACTAGCTTGGAGTCAGACCCCCATAATTGTTGACCTGATCCCTGGAGCCCAACCTCAGAGACAAAGGCAATACCCCCTTCCACTTGAGGCTAGAATGGGTATACAAGAGCACCTGACCAAGCTCAGAGAAGCAGGTATTCTAATTGAGTGCCAATCGGCTTGGAATACTTGCTCTTGCCAGTCAAGAAGCCAGGAGGAAGATACCAACCATTACAGGATTTGAGGGCCACTAACAAAGTGACTGTTTCCTTACACCCAGGGGTTCCGAACCTGTATACTCTCCTCAGCCAAATTCCAGGGTGAGCCAGATGGTTTACATGCCTCAACCTAAAAGATCCTTTCTTCTGCTTCCATCTGGCTCCTCAAAATCCACCATTGTTTGCCTTTGAATGGACTGAGCCGGTTACAGGGTGCCAGATGCAGCTGACCTGGACGCGACTTCCCCAAGCTTCAAGAACTCGCCCACTCTTTTTGGGGAAGCACTAGCTGCAGACCTCGCTGACTTTCCAAGGGAAACGACAGGGTATGTCCTCCTCCAATATGTAGACGACCTCCTCCTTGCCAGTGACACCTACAAAGACTGTATGAAAGGTACCAAGGCCCTCCTGAAGGTCCTATCCTACTCAGTGCACCAGGCCTTTTGGAAAAAGACAGATTTGTCAGCAGCAGGTCTGATACTTAGGCTTCCTCCTCACAAAAGGAAAAAGAGAACTAGTACCAGAAAGGAAGAAGGCTATCATGACACTGCCACAGCCCCAAACAAAATGAGGCTTGTGTGAATTTTTAGGGGCTGCAGTGTTCTGTCATAGTTGGATTCCCAGATTCTCAGCCATAGCGAGGCCCCTCTATGACCTGTTGGGAGGGCCAGACCGGGAGCCTCTCGTGTGGACTGAGGAGGCAAGGGCTGCTTTCACAGAAATAAAGTTGGCTCTGGGAAGAGCCCCAGCTTTGGATTTGCTTGACATAGAAAGGCCCTTTAGCCTCTTTGTACATGAAAATGACAACATAGCCCTTGGAGTGCTCACTCAGAGCATGGGGCCTTGGCAACAGCCAGTAGCCTACCTGTCAAAAAATTTGATCCTGTGGCTGCAGGATGGCCACCGTGCCTCAGAGCGCTGGCAGCCACAGTCCTGCTCATCAAGAAGGCAAACAAACTCCCACTGGGGCAAACATTTAATGTTAAGGTCCCACACGTGGTCATGTCCCTCACAAGCACCCAAATATATTGTTTCCTCTTCAATTCTCGGCTGACACAATACCAAGGCCTTCTCTTCGAAAACCCAAGGGTCACTATTGAAACAGTAAGAACACTAAACCCGGCCACCTTTATTCCCACGGAGGAGAGAGAACCTGACCATGACTGTTCTGAAGTAGTGGATGCAGTCTCTGCCAGCCACCCAGACCTCTAAGACTAAGCTATAACAAGCCTGGAGATCACCCTGTTCAGCCATGGGGGCAACTATTTATTAGAGGGCAGCTGAAGAGCAGGATATGCGGTAACAACAACCACTGAAGTTCTGGAAGCCAAGGCATTGCGGGAAGGATGGTTGGCACAATGAGCTGAACTGTATGCCTTAACCCAAGCCCTCATCCTTAGCAAAGGTAAATGAGTTAACATCTATACTGATTCTCGGTACATCTTTGCTACTGTGCATGTACACAAGGCCATCTATAAAGAAAGAGGCCTCCTTACTGCTGCAGGGAAAACTATCAAAATCAAGGAAAAAATGTTAAACTTCTTGAGGCCATATGGCTGCCAGACAAGGTAGCTATTCTACACTGTAAGGGACATCAGAAAGAAGACGACCCCAATTTCCTTAAGGACCCCTGTTCACCACTTTCTGCCAGGAGACTCTGTGTGGGTCAAAGATTGGAAGAGGGACCTCTTAAGCCACAGTGGACTGGGCCTCATATTGTTATTCTAACAACTCCTACAGCCCTTAAAGTTTCAGGTATCACACCATGGGTCCATCACTCCAGAGCTAAGAAAGCCAACTCAGAGGAACCCTCAACCTGGAGAAGTGATCCAGATCCAGTCAACCCACTTAAACTGACCCTCAAAGGCGACACTTGCCCCCGAGACCTCCAGCCTTGCTCCAGCCACACTCCAGAAGCTGGCTGGCCTGCTAATGGCAGAAGCTTGAGGAATGAACCAACGCATGAACCAAGCCCAGGGGTTTGGATGCAACTCTGCCAGCCCATGCTCCTTACTGATGTCATAGCCCTGATCTTACTTCTTACTGTTGTGCTGATAGAGACTGCACCAACAAGCTGAACATGGGACAAAAGATGCATGCTGGGTCTCACATACCTCCTCTGGATGGGAGGATTATTAAGTATTGCCTGTATATTATGATAACCTCTCTCACCCTCACAACTGCCACTTACCCACTTTGCCCCCAGGATTGTTGTATGACAATAAGGGGGTCAAGGGCATTCAGCACCTTCATCTCCCTCCAGAAAGTTTGCTACAAGGGAAAAACACCCACTCTGTGTCAGTACTCCAGTGCCCCAAGGACTAAGTATTGGACCATAGAGTTAACCCAAAATATCATGAACCCTTGTCACAACAAAGGCCTCCAGAGAGGGAAGGGAGCTTGCTACACTTACCTTCTTCAATGGGGGATCTCAGGCATGGGAGGGGCGCAAGATAAGGCCCTTCAAAAAGTTATAAAGGATACCCAGGATAGGGTAATACAAGCCGTAAAGGCGACCATTCCCGTGACAGCCTACCAGGGTTTGAACCTTTCAGCCCTCAATCAGATGCTTATCAATTCCCCACTCCAGTGTTGGGCCAACATTACTCTACAAGCCCTCCATAAAATAGATAATCACACCCAAACCTGCTGGATGTGCTTGCCCCTCAGCCAAAGGGCTTACTTAGCCACTCCCATCCCTTTGACCTGGGAGGCTCCTGAAAATCTCAAAACCCCCACTGGGGTCTGCCTCAAATGCTGACTATCTAATCTGTACAGTCCCTGAAGGTATGAACAGTACCTCTCTATGTGGAAGAAATATAACCTTAAAGAGGAATACAACCCTATGTTCAACCCCTGGGATGTTCTATCTGTGTTCTAATTTGGCCTACCGATGCCTAGAGGTCAACTGGACTCAGATATGTTATTCCATCTTCCTAATCCCAGAGATATCTGTATACACTGAAGATCAGTTCCTAACAGCCTTTAACCCCAAGTCCTGGGCTAAATGGGCAATCCTGCTACCTGTTCTGAAAGGCGCAGGAATTGCAACAGGAATAGGAGCCGGAATAGGAACTTAGATTCATCCATAGGACTATATCATAGACTATCTCAAGAGCTAAATGAAGACATGGAATGAATGGCAGATTCTCTGGTAACCTTACCAAGCCAAATTAACTCTCCGGTGGCAATGACGCTCTAAAATAGGTGAGCCCTCGACCTCCTCACTTCAGAAAAAGGAGGGACTTGCATCTTTCTGGGGAGGAATGTTGCTATTTTGTAAACTAAGGTTAAGGAACTCAAGGAAATAATTAAATGTAGACAACAGGAAAGTCTCAATCAATGGAAAGGATGGGATCTCAAGGATTGGGCATCCTGGCTTCCTGCTCTAGTGGGGCCCCTCTCCATAATTTTACTTGTATCCATCAGCCCCTGTATACTGAATGCCATGGTATGTTTTATTGAAAACACTGTTGCTCACCAAACTACAGCACATATCTTAGCCTTCTGAGAGCACCAACCTGTAAAACTGAAAGGTGATGCCTACTAAAAGTTTTTTTTTAAAGGCATCAAAGGGGGGAATGTAGGAGAAGTGAATAAAGTACTGCACCAAAGATGGCCAAGGGGGCTAAAACAAGCTCTGGTGTCTAGCTTAGAGACCCCTCTTCTGGCTTCTTCTTGCCCTGTTTGCTCCACGTGCAAAAACCCGCCACCTATATGGAAGCTGACAATTATAAATTACCCTCCCCACTTGCATTTGGCGCTCAGATCTTTGGAGAAATGGTCTCCTCTGAGCCTGCTGGTGTTAAATAAATCTCCAATCCACCAAGATCGCAGAGTGCTGCTTGGTTTTTCTGCCAGCGTTCCAGCCTGGTTCCATAACAGTAACAACTTAAAACTTGTGAAAGTCTTAAAATGCTACTCAATCCCATCTCCATTCTTTTTGTGTCTCTTGCCAGCTGCATTTTTTAGTCACTAATTCATGCAGTATGGTTTGCAAGGAACTTTAAAAGCAATATTTTCCCTGCTGCTATGCCTTGCATTTTCATTTGTGGCCTAAATGATCTATGTAGGACATATTTACTTTGAGATTTTGGTTTGGCTCAAAAAATGCCAAGTGATAGAACTCAGACAATGAGTCCATTGATTTCAGCAATGGAACATTTGAGTGTAGAATAATGTACAGGCAAGCTGTACAAAAAATTATTCCATTTGTATTTGCAAATCTAATGACCCTAATATTCTTCCATGTCTAAAAGGCAGGTATCAAGTTGAATATTTTCTGAATTTTTATTTTTGTCTTTAGCATCTTCCTGAAAGAAATAAAAATAAAACCAGAGTGTAAGTTTTATCTTTGATGGTTCTAGTTCTTTTTTTCCAGCTGCCCCCTCTGTTTCCTGATTTTTTTTCTAATCCTTGTTGAAAGGAAATATTTGTGAATGTGAGACCTTATGTTTGCATTTTAGGTAGCCCTAATCTCTTATTGTAGACAGGCAGTTTCTAGAGCTTTAAAAACTTTTAATAAATGAAGGAAGAAGTTATGGATATGTTGGAGTATTTTTTTTATTAAGTAATCTCCCTGTATTTTTGAAGCTATATTCTGTAAGGCCTAGACCAATAGAACCCACTTATAACCTATGCAATAATTTTGTGTACCCCACACTAAGGTCATTCTCCACATTTCTTGTCTTTTGGGGAGAACACACACAAATAATTTCAACTCGTTGGAATAAATGAATATAAAACAATACACAACGTTTTTCTGTAGGAGTGTATTTTTATGAATACAAGATATGTATCATAAGACAATTTTACAATTGCAGGTATGAACTTACAGTGATTGAACATACTTTTACAGTTTATATACTTATTTTAAGAGAAACAGAAAGTGTGAGTGGGGCAGGAGCAGAGAGAGAGGGAAAGAGGGAGAATCCCAAGCAGGGTCTGTGTAGTCAGTGCACAGGGCCTTATGCAAGGTATGAACTCATGAAATAGTGAGTTCATGACCTGAGCTGAAATCAAGAGTTGGGCACTTAACCAACTGAGATACTCAGGTGCCCCAATTGAACTTACTTTTAAATAAGTGTGATTTATTTGTGGATTTCTATGGTTTACATTCTCCCACACTGAGTAATTTAAAGCTACCAAAGAAAAGTCACTGAGGGAGGAATTGGTAAGGTATGCATTCAATGGGATGTCTTAGACCTGTAAGAGCTGTCTTCAGCACACCATTGATACTTTGTCATCTTATGTTATCCTCTTTTGAGATACATAATAGAAGATAATTCCACAAAAGATCATTATTTAAAGAAAATAAATTTGCTAAGAGTGCATGTAAAAATTATATTAAGGAATTTTGGGGTAACATTGATGAGGTATTTCCTCAGACATCTTGAATCACATTATGTTAATCAACTCCTCTTCAGCCCATCAGTAATAGTACCCTACTATAATGTGGCGTGTAGGGACTAACTGATTTGCTATTTATAAATCAATGTCACTAAAGACCTGAAGTTCCGGATGTATTTTATGTCTTTCTACATTCAACTTATATAAGGAATCAGAAGTTCATGAACTTGTTTTTGTATTATTTCATTCTTTTTCATCCTGCAACTTCAATTATTGCTACATATATTTATCTTTGGCTTAACTTCCTCATTACTTCTTGCTGTTGATATATTCTTATACTTCTACTGTCTTCTTTGTCTTCACATGCCAAAATGTGCAATTAGAAATGGAAGTCTAATGGGTCTGAATCAGAGGTCCAGCTAATATCAGATTATTGGAATTTTCCAAGATACTTGTTGAGTCAAATATAATTTAGGAATTGAATTCTATAGTGACTCAGTGACCTGGCTTGTTGAAAGATACGTGAACAGAGAAACTGAAATATTAGCAGAATAAAGGTTCTTGGTATGCACTCACCACTATGTATATGTTAATTAAAATAACATAAATTACAGTGGAATTCTTACTATGCATATATGAATTAAAATGACATGAATTACAGTGTAATTATTCATAAAGGCCCTGATAAAATAGTATCAATATCTAATATAGGGAAAATACTAGGCCTAATGAATGATTTAATGACAGAATTATTTGTGGGAGAAAGAGACCTTTTTCCTTTAATCTTTTCATAATTCTTAAGCTTCTGAGTGCAGGTGTTTAAATCCTAAGTGCCTATTTCTAACTTAGATTGAGTTGAATAGTATTTGGGAGTTTTTCAGGAAATGGTAAAAAAAATTCAGAATATGATCCTTTACAAAATAGAGAAGGTGAGTTCGTCTTCAGTAACTCCTCTCTTTTCAGATATTCCTCTTTCCTGTTTTTGACAACTTGTCCCATCATATACCAGTTTCTCAGTGATATTCCTATCCTTTACATTAAGGGTTGCTGTCAGACCTGTCATCAGAGAATTTTGATATAGGGAAGTGATATTGCCTTACTCTGAAGTGTTCAAACTCTATTTTTCATAAAACCTATCAGACCATTATCTATTTCTCAAAGTGCTGTTCTCTGGGATCAGCTAATCCTATAGACACAGGGAGGAAAATATGAAGGGGCCACTGATTCTACAACAATCCTTTCCTTATTCTTTTTTATAGTAAAATACGAATAACATAAAATTTGCCATTTTAGCCATCTTAGAATTTATGAGTCTATGGCATTAAATGCATTTACAATGTAGATAATTTTGCTATGACATCATCTTTATTAGGTCAAAACATTTATATCACCTGAAACAGGATCTCTGTAACTTTAAGCAATTCTCATTCCCCGTTCTCCGCACCCTCAGAAAACTACTAATCTCCTTTCTGTATCTATGGATTTACAGAATCCTACATTATGTGACCTTTACTTTCTGGATTTTCTCACTTGCCATTATGTTTTCAAAGTTCATCCATGATTTATTTTTTATTTATTTTATATTTTGTTATTTGTTAAATATTTTAATTTTTTATTTAAATTCTAGTTAGTTAACATATAGTATAATATTAGTTTCATAAATATAATTTAGTGATTCATCGCTTACATATAACACCCAATGCTCATAACAAATGCCCTCTTTAATACCAACAACCCATTTAGCACATTCCTCTTCCCACCTCTCCTCCAGCAACCTGAGGGTTTTTCTCTATATTAAGAATCACTTAGGGTTTGCCTCTCTCTCTCTCTCTCTCTCTCTCTCTCTCTTTTTTGCTTTCCCTTATGTTCATTTGTTTTGTTTCTTAAATTCCACATGTGAGTGAAATCATATGATCTTTGTCTTTCTCTGAGTGATTTCACTTAGCATAATACCCCTAGCTCCATCCATGTCATTGCAAATGGTAAGATTTCATTCTTTTTAATGACTAATATTCCAGTGTGTGTGTGTGTGTGTGTGTGTGTGTGTGTGCTACCTCTTCTTTATCCATTCAACAGTTGATGGAGATTTGGACTCTCTCCATAGTTTGTCTATTGATGATACTACTGTTATAAACATTGGGATGCATGTAGCCCTTTGAATCAGTATTTTTGAATACTTTGGGTAAATAGTCAGTAGCACAATTGCTGAGCCCTGTATTTCACTTTTTGAGGAACCTCCATACTGTTTTTTGAGAGTGGCTGCACCAGTTTGCATTCCCACCAAAACTGTAAGAGTCTTCCACTTTCTCCACATCCTTGCCAACACCTCTTGTTTCCTGCATTGTTACCTTTAACCATTCTGACAGGAGTGAGGTAATATCTCATAGTAGTTTTGAGTTGTAATTCCATGATGATCACTGATGTTGAGCTTCTTTTCATGTGTCTATTAGCCAACTCTATATCATCTCTGGGGAAAAAATGTCTATTCATCTCTTCTGACCATTTCTTAACTGGGATATTAGTTTTTAGGTGTTGAGTTTGATAAGTTCTTTATATATTTTGGATACTAACCCTTTATCGCATATGTCTTTTGCAAATATCTTATCCCACTCAGAAGGTTGCCTTTTAGTTTTCTTGATTTTATCTTTCACTGCGGGGAAGCTTTTTATTTGGACGAAGTTCCATTAGTTTATTTTTGCTTTTGTTTCCCTTGCTTCCAGAAACGTGTCTAGTAAAACGTTGCTCTGGCCAATATCAAAGAGGTTCTGAATGTGTTCTCCTTTAGGATTTTAGGTTTCTTGTTTCACAATTAGATACTTCATGCATTTGTTTTGTTTTGTTTTTATTTTTTTAATATCAAATTTATTGTCAAATTGGTTTCCATACAACACCCAGTGCTCATCCCAAAAGCTGCCCTCCTCAATACCCATCACCCACCCTCCCCGACCTCCCACCCCCCCATATACCCTTAGTTTGTTCTCAGTTTTTAAGAGTCTCTTATGCTTTGGCTCTCTCCTTCTGTAACCTTTTTTTTCCTTCCCTTCCCCCCTGGACTTCTGTTAAGTTTCTCAGGATCCACATAAGAGTGAAAACATATGGTATCTGTCTTTCTCTGTATGACTTATTTCACTTAGCATAACACTCTCCAGTTCCATCCACGTTGCTACAAAAGGCCATATTTCATTCTTTCTCATTGCCAAGTAGTATTCCATTGTGTATATAAACCACAATTTCTTTATCCATTCATCAGTTGATGGACATTTAGGCTGCAACATGCAGAAGGATGAAACTAGACGACTTTCTTACACCATTCACAAAAACAAACTCAAAATGGATAAAGGACCTGAATGTGAGACAGGAAACTATCAAAACCCTAGAGGAGAAAGCAGGAAAAAACCTCTCTGACCTCAGCCGCAGCAATTTCTTACTTGACACATCCCCAAAGGCAAGGGAATTAAAAGCAAAAATGAACAATTGGGACCTCATGAAGATAAAAAGCTTCTGCCCAGCAAAGGAAGCAATCAACAAAACTAAAAGGCAACCAACAGAATGGGAAAAGATATTTGCAAATGACATATCGGACAAAGGGCTAGTATCCAAAATCTATAAAGAGCTCACCAAACTCCACACCCGAAAAACAAATAACCCAGTGAAGAAATGGGCAGAAAACATGAATAGACACTTCTCTAAAGAAGACATCCAGATGGCCAACAGGCACATGGAAAGATGCTCAACATCGCTCCTCATCAGGGAAATACAAATCAAAACCACACTCAGATATCACCTCATGCCAGTCAGAGTGGCTAAAATTAACAAATCAGGAGACTATAGATGCTGGAGAGGATGTAGAGAAATGGCAACCCTCTTACACTGTTGGTGGGAATGCAAACTGGTGAAGCTGCTCTGTAAAACAGTGTGGAGGTTCCTCAAACAATTAAAAATAGATCTACCCTATGACCCAGCAATAGCACTGCTAGGAATTTACCCAAGGGATACAGGAGTGCTTATGCATAGGGGCACTTGTACCCCAATTTTATAGCAGCACGCTCAACAATAGCCATATTATGGAAAGAGCCTAAATGCCCATCTACTTCATTCATTTTGAATATTTTTTTTTTGTTTGGTGTAAGAAAGAGACCAGTTTCATTCTTCTGAGTGTTGTAGTCCAGTTTTCACAGCACTATTCGTTTAAGAGATTGTCTTTTTTTTCCATTGTATATTCTTTCCTGCTTTGGTGAAGATTAGTTGACCATATAGTTGTTGGCCCATTTCTGGGGTTTAAATTCTAGTCTTTTGATCTGTCTGTTTTTATGCCAGTACCATACTGTCTTCATGACTACAGCTTTGTAATATAAGTTGAAGTTCGGAATTGTGATGCCTCCATCTTTGGTTTTCGTTTTCAAGATTGCTTTGACTATTTGGGGTTTTTTGTGGTTCCATAGCAATTTTGGGATTGATTGTTCTAGCTCTGTGAGAAATGATGGTGATGTTTTGATAAGGATTAAATAAAATGTTTAGATTGCTTTGTGTAGTATAGACATTTTAATCATATTTGTTCTTCCAGTCCGTGATCATGGTATGTGTTCCCATTCCTTTATGTTATATTCCATTTCTTTCATCAGTATTTCATAGTTTTCAAAATTGCAGCTATTTTACCTTTTTATTTAGCTTTATCCCCAGGCATCTTACAGTTTTTGGTGCAATTGTAAAGGATATCAATTCCTTGATTTCTTTTTCTTTTTTTGTTATTTTTTAAATGTTTATTTATTTCTAAGACAGAGAGAGACCGAGTATGAGTGGGGGAGGGACAGAGAGAGAGGGAGACACAGAATCAGAAGCAGGGTCCCGGCTCTGAGCTGTTAGCACAGAGCCTGACATGGGGCTTGAACTCACAAACCGTGAGATCATGACCTGAGCCGAAGGCGGTCACTCAACCAACTGAGCCACCCAGGCACCCGCTTGATTTCTTTTTTCTGTTGTTTCATTACTGGTATATAAAATACAACAGGTTTCTGTACATTGATTTTGTATCCTGCGACTTTACTGAATTTGTGTATCAGTTCTAGCAATTTTTTGGTGGAGTTTTTTGGGTTTTCTCATTTGTGATTTTGGAACACCTAAAGTGATGAAGACCATATAGGAAGAGAGAAAATATCCAGAAGCAATTACAAATAAGTAATAAAATGCACTACATACATATACTTGAAAAATCACTCTGAATATAAATTGGCTAAATGCCCAATCAAAGGACAGAGTATCAGAATCGATACATATCAAGACCCATCAATATTCTGCCTATAAGAGATTCATTTTAAAACTAAAGACACCTACAGATTGAAAGTGATGGGATATAGAACCATTTATCATGCTAAGGGATGTCAAAACAAAACCAAAGTACCCATAGTAATATCAGACAAACTAGATTTTAAACCAAAGACTGTATGTAATAAGAGATGAAGAAAGACACTATATCATGATAAAAGAGTCTATCCAACATGAAGATCTAACAATTATAAATATTTATGCCCCAAATATGAAAGCACCCAAATATATAAAACAATTAATAACAAACATAAAGAAATGCATTGATAACACAATAATATTAGGGCACTTTAACACCCACTAACAATATGGACAAATCATCTAAACAGAAAATCAACAAGGAAACAATGACTATGAATGACACACTGGGCCATATAGACTTAAAAGATATATTCAGAACATTTTATCCTAAAGCAGCATGATGTATATTTATACATTCTTTTTGAGTGCAGAATAGATAACATACTGGGTCATAAATCAGGCCTCAAGAAGTACAAAAAACCTGGGACACCTGGGTGGCTCAGTTGGTTAAGCATCTGACTTTGGCTCAGTTCTTGATCTCATAGTTCATGAGTTCGAACCCCGCATCAGGCTCTGTGCTAACAGCTCAGAGCCTGGACCCTGCTGCAGATTCTGTGTCTCCCTTTCTCTCTCCCCTTCCCCTGTTCAGTCTCTCTCTCTCTCTGTCAAAAATAAATAAACATTTAAAAATTTTTTAAAGAGGAAGTACAAAAAGATTGAGATCATACCATGCATAATTTTTGGCCACAAAACTATGAAACTTGAAGTCAACCAGAATAAAAAATTGGAAAGAACACAAATACATGGAGGTTAAAGAACACCCCCCCCCAAGCAGTGAGTGGGTTAAATAGGAAATTAAAGGGAAATGTAAAAATACATGGAAACAAATGAAAATGAAACTTGATGTTAAAAACCTTTGGGATGCAGCCAAAGCGGTCCTAACAGGAAAATTATATAGCAGTACAGAACTACCTGAAGAAATAAGAAAAGTCTCAATTAAATAACCTAACCTTATACCTAAAGGAGCTTGAAAAGGAACAGCAAATTAAGCCTAAAGCCAGTAGAAGAAGGAAATAATAAAGATTAAACAGGTAAAAATATTATGGAAACAAACAAAAACCCCAACAGTAAAAGAGGTCAATGAAACTCAGAGCTGGTTATTTGAAAGAATTAATAAAATTGATTAACCCCTACCCAGATTTCTCAAAAAGAAAAGAGAAACGTTTCAAATAAAAAAAATCACAAATGAGAGAGGAGAGATCACAACCAACACCACAGAAATACAAACAATTATAAGATAATATGAAAAATTATATGCCAACAAACATCTGGAAGAAATTGACAAATTCCTGAGAACATATAAATTACAAAAGTTAAACAGGAAAAAATGGAAAATTTGAAGAGGCTGATAACCAGGAAAGAAATTGAATTGTTTATCAGAAATATCCCAACAAATGAAAGTCCAGAGCCAGATGGCTTCCCAGAAGAATTCTATTACATGTTTAAAGACGAGTTAACACCTATTATTCTCAAAGTGTTCCAAAAAAATGGAAGGAAAAGTTCGTAACTTATTCTATGAGGCCATCATTACTTTGACTCCAGAACCAAACAAAGACTCCACTAAAAAGATTACAGGCCAATACCTTTGATGACCATGGATGCAAACATTCTCCACAAGATACCAACATATCGAATCTAACACTACATTAAAAGAATTATTCACCACAATCAAGTGGGATTAATTTCTGGGCTGCAAGGGTGGTTCAGTATTTGCAAATAAATCAACATGATACCCACACTAATAAAAGGAAGTATAAGAACCATATAATCTCTTAATAGATGCAAAAATAGCATTTGACAAAATACAGCATCCATTCTTGATAAATACCCTCAACAAAGCAGGTTTAGATAGAACATACCTCAATATCACAATAACCATATACAAAAGATTCACAGTTAATATCATCTTCAATGGGGAAAAACCGAGAGCTATTCCTCTACAGTCCAGAAGCAGACAGGGATGGCCACTCTCACTAGTCTCATTTAACATAGTATTGGAAGTCCTAGCCTCAGCGATCAGACAACAAAAAGAAATAAAAGGCATCCAAATTTGTAAGGAAGGTGTCAAACTTTCACTATTTGAAGGTGACATGATACTTTATATAGAAAACTCAAAAAACTCCAAGGAAGTCCCTTTTAATATTTCTTGCAGAGCTGATTTAGTGGTCATGAACTCCTTTAATTTTGTGTTTGTTTGTTTGGGAAACTTTATTACTTCTTCTATTCTGATAGCCTAGTTAGATAGAATATTCTTGGGCTGCATATTTTTCCCATTCAGCACGTTAAAGATATCATGCCATTCCCTCTGGCTTGCCAAGTTTCTATGAAGAGATCTGTTCCTAATGTTTTGGGTGTTTCCTTGTAAGTTAGAAACTTCTTTCTTGCTGCTTTTAGGATTTTTTTTAATTATATTTTGAAAATTAAACCACAATATGTCTTGGTGTCCTGCTTTTGTTTATTTTGACATGAGTTCTCCCTCCTGGATTTGGTTGTCTTTTTTTCCTTTCCCAGGTTAGGGATTTTTCAGCTAATAATTTCTCAAATAAAATTCCTGTCCCCTTTTCTCTCTCTTCTTCTTCTGGGACTCCTTTGATAGGAATGTTACTACGTTTGATGGAATATGATTTTCTGAAGTCCACTCTAGTGATCTATCATTTATCTTTCCCTCTTCTTTTTTGGCTTCATTATTTTCCATATTTTTTTATCTTCTATATCACTTACTCATTCCTCTGCTACATCCATTTTTGTGCTCATTGCATCCTGTCACTTTAAAACCTCAGTTATTGAATTTTTTTCATTTCTGTTCCATTGTTTTTTAGCTCTCTTATCTCTGTGGTAAGGGCCTTCCTGATGTCTTCCATGCTTTTTTCAAGCCCGGTGAATATCCTTATAGCTGTTGATTTAAATTCTGGATCAGGAATATTACTTACATATCTTTTGATTCAATGTCTGGCTGTGACCTTTTCTTGTTCTTTCTTTTGGGATTAATTCCTCTGTCTTGGCAATTTGTCTAAGTCTCTGTCTTCTTATGTTAAAAATCCTGCTATGTTTCCTGCTATGCTCCTGAGAGTAATGGCGTTATGAAGAAGAGGTCATATAATGTCCAGAGCCTGGTGCTTCAGAAAATGTCTCTGGTGTGTGCTGCATGTATTCTGCTGCTATTTTGGTTAATATATCCCTCAGGTCAGACATCTGCAGAGGTTCTCCTTGCCTGCAAGGGAGAGTGTTTGGATATTGTCCATAGTGTGACAAGTTTTAACTAGGTGTGCACTGATCTGCTTGTTAAATGAGACATGATGCTACTTCTACTAAAACTGAAGCCTTGCAGAGCTCTATAGTTAGTAGACATGGTGCCTGCAGCAGTTTCTACAGGCCCCCTGGGGAAGAGGCTCACTGAGCTGGCCTTTAGGCACATTTGCCTAAGAAAAACAGTACTAGCAGAACATCAGGGAGTGGGACTTGGTGTAAGCAGATTACACAGCCAGTTTTACCACTGTTGGATTTACTGAAATTGGTTAACGCTGAGGGGCGGGGGAGAGAAATGGGGCCAACCAGGTCCTTTGTCCAGGGAGAAGGGATTCAGTGCTTGGTGCCCTTAGGGAAGCACTCCCAGAGGAGTGAATCGTTTCCCCTTGGGCATCCCAGGCGTTCTTCAGATAACTGCTTTCACTCCATCTGTCTCCAGGTTGCTAGCCTGCCTGGAGCAGAATAGTGCACTTTGGGCTCTATCCCAGCCACGTTTGCTTTTAAAACTCTAAACTTTTGGGACCATGTAGGGAGAGGACTTGTATTTGTTTTCTTGGGGACAGTCTCACTGTGCTGGGACTGATGTAGGTTTTACTGAGAAAGGTAGTTGTCCCAGAGTGCAGGGGCATGGGATTTAGTGCAAAACAGGCTAAACAGCCAATGTCTGGATTAGCTGCCTTCATCAGGTGCTTCTGTGCCTATGCTGAGGTGCAGGGAGGGAAAAAGCACCCTCCAGCTCTTTTGTGCCTTGAGAGATGACGCTGGGAACATTACCTCTCACAGATGCACTACAAGAAGAGTGAACAGTCTTTCTTGTGTGCCTTAGGTGATCCTCAGATAGTTCTGACTACACAAGGATTCCTTGTGTGCCTTTTTTCCAGGAGTACGACAGTGGCCTCTGGGCTGTATCCCAGCCAAGCCCTCTAGCCAAGCCAATGCTTCTCTAAAACTCCAACCTTTCAGCCCCACTGGTTGCAAAAACTCATAAAAATCAGCCTCTCATTTTCCTGGACAATGGCTTTGGGGATGTGTTCTCTTTTGCATATCCTTCTGTGCTCCACTCTTTCTCCCCTTTCTCAGCAACCAGGGCTCCTTCCCCTCTGCAGCAGCTGTGATCCATTTCTCCACCAAACCACTTCTCTGCACTACCTCCATCCTCAATGTGGCCTCTTCTTTCCCTCTAGTTATGCAGTCTGTTCTGTCAGTCCTCAGGTTGATTTCTTGAATATGCAGAATGATTTGATAGTTATGAAGCTGTGCTTGAAGGATGAGGCAAACCTAAGGTCCTCCTACTACATTGTCATCTTAGCTCCTGCCAGTACTGGTGTTTTTACAATATTAATTCTTCCAATCTATGAACACAATATACCTATTCAGGGGCACCTGGGTTGCTCAGTCAGTTAAGTGCTGACTCTTGATTTTGGCTCAGGTCATGATCTCACAGTTTGTGAGATTGTTGGGTTTTGGGGTGATGGTGAAGGTTCAGAGCCGATGGCAAGAATTCTTGAAGATGACTTTGGTGCAAAAAATATCACACATATCCCAACTTGGGGGATGCTGTTAGCCTGTACTTTGCTTTCAGCTTGCCCTTTGCTCCTTCGTGAAAATCAAGCCCCACTTCAGGCTTTATGCTGACAGCACAGAGTCTGCTTGAGATTCTGTCTCTCCCTCTCTCTCTGACCATCTCTCACTCTCAGTCTCTCTCCCTCAATAAACAACAAAACAAATACATACATACATACATACATGCATACAAAAACCCACAAGATTCCTACTCAGCTATTTGTGTTTTATTTTATTTATTTATCAATGTCCTGTGGCTTTCAGGATAGAGATCTTCCACCTGTTTAATTAAATTTACTCCTAAGTATGTGGCTTTTTTTGATGTTATTATAAATGGGATTGATTGCTTTATTTTTCAGAAAATTTATTGTTAGTGTATAGAAACATACTGATTTTTATATATTAATTTTGTATCCTAAAACTTTACTGAATTGATTGGTTCTAAAATTTCCTTAAGCATTTCTGATTTTCAATATATAAAATTATGTTATGTATAGAGCAAATTTTACTTTTTCCTTTGCAATTGTAATATTAAAAAAAAATTCTTTTTATGGGGCCCCTGGGTTGCTCAGTCAGTTAAATAACAGACTTCAGCTCAGGTCATGATCTCATAACTCCTGAGTCTGAGCCCTGTGTTGGGTTCTGTGCTGACAGCTCAGAGCCTGGGGCCTGCTTCAGATTCTGTGTCTCCCTCTTTCTTTGTCCTCCACTCGCAGTCCGTCTCACTGTCTTTCTCAAAAATAAATAATCATTAACAAATAATAATAATAATAATAATAATTTCATTTTCTTGTCTGACTTCTTTAGCTAGAACTTCAAGTACTATGTTGGATAGCGGTAGTGATAGTAAGCACCTTTGTATTGTTCCTAATCTTAGAGGAAAAGTTTTCAAACTTTGACCAGTGAGGAAAATATTATATGTTGGCTCATTATATATGTCCTTTTTAATAGTAAGATATGTTCCTTCTATGCCGAATTTGTTAAGAGTTTTATCATTAATGGATGTTAAATTTTGCAAAATGATTTTTTTCTATGTCCATTTGGATAATTATTTTCTTTTATTCTCTTAACACAAGTATCATATTAATTGATTGAGTATGTTGACTATGTTTTCATCCCAAAGATAAATCCCACTTGATCATGGTGAATTATTCTTTAATTTTTTTAAGTTTATTTATTTATTTTGAGATACACAGAAAACACATGAGCAGGAGAGGGGCAGTGACTGAGAAGGAAAGAGAGAGAATCCCAAGAGAGCCCAATGTGACGTTCAGACTCACAAAACTGTGAGATAATGGACTGAGCTGAAACCGAGAGTCAGACACTTAACCAACTGAGCCACCCAGGTACCCCTGAATTATTCTTTTAATGTGATTATTAATTCAGTTTCAAGTATTTTATTGAGATTTTTTGCATCTATATTCATTAGGAACATTACGCTCTAGTTTCCTTTTCTAGTAGTGTCCTTTTTCTGGTTTTGGTATCAGAATAATGCTTGCCTCATAAAATGATTTTGGAAATGTTTCCTTCTCTTTGATTTTTTAGAAGGATTTCAGAACTTGTGTTAACTCTTTTAAAAATGTTTGGTAATATTTATCATTAATTCCATCTGTTCCTGGGGGTATTTTTCATTGGAAGATTTTTGATTTCTGATTCAGTCTCCTTACTAGTATTTTGTCTATTCAAATTTTTTATTTCTTCCTGACTCAGTCTTGGTAAGTTCTATGTTTCTAAAAATTTTACCACATTTTATAGGTTGTCCATTTTGTTGGCCTGTAGGTTTTTTTTTATAGTAAACTCTTATAATCCTTTGAATTTCTGTGATATCAATTTTAACGCCTCCTTTTTTTTTATTTATAATTGCATTGATTTGTGTCCTTTTTCTTTTTTTTTTCTTGATTAGGTAAGAGTTGTTAATTTTATTTATTTTTTCAGAGAGCCAGCCCTTAGTTTAATCTTCGGTTGTTTATTTGGGATTTTTCTTGCTATTAAAAAAAATAATGTTTATTTATTTCTGAGAGACAGAGAACCATAGTGAGACCAGGGGAGGGGTAATAAGAGAAGGAGACACAGAATCTGAAGCAGACTCCAGGCTCTGAGCTGTCAGCGCAAAGCTGGATGCGGGACTTGAACCCATGAACTGTGAGATCATGACCTGAGCTGAAGTCAGACACTTAACCAACTGAGCCACTCAGGCGCCCCGCTTTTGTTGTTGTTGTTAATATAACTTGTTGTCAACTTAGCTAACATACAGTGCATACAGTGGGCTCTTGGTTTCTGGGGTAGATTCCCAGGATTCATCACTTACATACAACACCCAGTGCTCATCCCAACAAGTTCCCCCCTCAATGCCCATTACCCATTTTCCCCTTTCTCCTGCTCCCTCCATAAGCCCTCTGTTCTCTGCATTTAAGAGTCTCTTATGGTTTGCCTTCATCTCTGTTTGAAACTATTTTCCCCTTCCCTTCTCCCATGGTCTTCTGTTAAGTTTCTCAATTTCCACATATGAGTGAAAACATATGATATCTGTCTTCCTCTGACTGACTTATTTAACTTAGCATAATACCCTCTAGTTACATCCACATTGTTTCAAATGGCAGGATGTCATTCTTTCTCATTGCCAAGTAGTATTCCAATGTTTATAGAAACCACATCTTCCGAGAAGTCGGAAGATGGCAGCACAGGAGGACGCTGGGCTCACCGCACGTCCTGCTGATCACTTAGATTCCACCTACACCTGCCTAAATAACCCAGAAAACCGCCAGAGGATTAGCAGAATGGAGTCTCTGGAGCCAAGCTCAAACGAGAGGCCCACAGAAGAGGGTAGGAAGGGCGGCGAGGCGGTGTGCACTCCACTGACTGGCGAGAGGGAGCCGGGGTGGAGGGGCAGCCTGCCGGCCAAGCAGAGCCACCGAGTCTGGCTGGCAAAAGCGGAGGGGCCAGATGGACTGTGTTCCGACAGCAAGGGCAACTTAGCGTCTGGGAGGTCATAAGTTAACAGCTCTGCTCAGAAAGTGGGAAGGCTGGAGGACAAAGGGAGGGAGAGCTGCTGAGCCCCCGGACGACAGAGCTCAGTTTGGTGGGGAACGAAGGCGCTCACCAGCGCCATCTCCCTCGCCCATCCCTCAGCCAAAATCCCAAAGGGAACCAGTTCCTGCCAGGGAACTTGCTCACTCCATGCAAACACCCAACTCTGTGCTTCTGCGGAGCCAAACTCCCTCCCGCTGCCACAGGGCCCCTCCTGAAGTGGATCACCTAAGGAGAAGCGAGCTAAGCCTGCCCCTCCTGCCCCCGTGCACCTTGCCTACCCCCCCCCCCCAGCTAATACGCCAGATCCCCAGCACCACAAGCCTGGCAGTGTGCAAGTAGCCCAGATGGGCCACGCCACCCCACAGTGAATCCCACCCATAGGAGAGGGGAAGAGAAGGCACAAACCAGACTGATTGTGGCCCCAGTGGTGGGCTGGAGGCATACATCAGGTCTGACTGCGGCCCCGCCCACCAATTCCAGTTATACACCACAGCAAAGAAACCCCAAAGCTAGGAGAAGAAAAATAGTAAAGATTAGAGCAGAAATAAACAATATAGAATAATAATTAAAAAAACAGTAGAACAGATCAATGAATCTAATAGCTGACTTTTTGAAAAAATAAACAAAATTGATAAATGCTTAGCCAGACTTCTTAAAAAGGAAAGAGGGAGAAGCCAAATAGATAAAATCACAAGTGAAAGAGGAGAGATCACAACGAACACCACAGAAGTACAGACAATTAGACAATACTATGAAAAATTATATGCCAACAAACTGGACAACCTGGAAGAAATGGACAAATTTCTAGAAACCCACACACTACCAAAACTCAAATGGGAAGAAATAGAAAATTTGTACAGACCAATAACCAGCGACGTAATTGAGTCAGTCATAAAAAGATTCCCTACAAATAAGAGCCCTAGGCCAGATGGCTTCCAAGGGGAATTCTACAAGCCATTTAAAGCAGAGTTAATACATATCCTTCTCAAGCTGTTTCAAAATGGAAACAGAAAGAAAGCTTCCAGACTCTTTCTTGTGAATCCAGCATTATCTTGATTACCAAAACAGTAAGAGAATCCACTGGAAAGGAAAATTATAGACCAATATCCCTGATGAACATGGATGCAAAAATTCTCAACAAGATACTATCAAATCAAATTCCACAGTATATGAAAAGAATTATTCACCATGATCAAGTGGAATTCATTCCTTTGGTGCAGGGCTGGTTCCATGTTTGCAAATCAATCAATGTGATACATCACATTAATAGAAGAAAGGATAAGAACCATATGATCCTTTCAATAGATGCAGAAAAAGCCTTTGACAAACTACTGCATCATTTCTTAATAAAAACCCTCAAGAAATCTGGGATAGAAGGAACATACCTCATATCATAAAAGCCATATATGAAAAGCCCACAGCTAATATCATCATTAATGGGGAAAAACAGAGATTTCCCCCTGAGATCAGGAACACGACAGGGATGTCCACTCTCACCACTATTGTTTAACACAGTGTTGGAAGTCCTAGCCTCAACAATCAGAAAACAAAATGAAATAAAAGGCATCTAAATTGGCAAAGAAGAATTGAAACTTTCACTTTTTGCAGATGACATGATACTCTACATAGGAAACCCAAAAGGCTCCACCGAAAAGCTGCCAGAACTGACACATGAATTCAGCAAAGCCGCAGAATACAAATTCAATGTACAGAAACTGGTTGCACTTCTATACACCAATAATGAAGCAAAAGAAAGAGATATCAAGAAATTGATCCTATTTACAATTTCACCAAGAACCATAAAATACCTGGTAATAAACCTAGCCAAAGATGTAAAAGATCTGCATGCTGAAAACTATACAAAACTTATGAAAGAAATTGAAGAAGCAAGGAAATGTAACAAAAATTCCATCCTTATGGATTGGAAGACCAAATATTGTTTAAAATTCCAACACTACCCAAAGCAGTCTACACATTCAATGAAATCCCAGTCAAAATGGCACCAGCATTCTTCTTGACGCTAGAACAAGCAATCCTAAAATTTGTATGGAACCACAAAAGACCACGAATAGCCAAAGTAATATTGAAGAAGAAGACCAAAGCGGGAGGCATCACAATCCCAGACTTTATCCTATACTACAAACCTGTAATCATCAAGACAGCATGGTATTAGCACAAAAACAGACACATACACATAGACCAATGGAATAGAATAGAGAACCCAGAATTGGACCCACAAATGTATAGCCAACTAATTTTGGGCAAAGCAGGAAAGAGTATCCAATGGAAAAAAGACAGTCTCTTTAGCAATTGATGATGAGAGAATTGGACAGCAACATGCAGAAGAATTAAACTGGACCACTTTCTTACACCATACACAAAAATAAACTCAAAATGGATGAAAGACCTAAATGTGAGATAGGAAAACATCTTGCTTCTTAATGTAGGTGTCTTTTTGTTATAATTTTCCTCTCAGAAATACATTTCTTGCCATGTAAGTTCTGGTATACTGTGTTTTTCTATACATAGATGTTTTTCTCTAAAAACCTTTGTAAATTCCCTTTTTTATTTTTTTGATCCATTGGCTGTTCAGAACAGTGTTGGTTAATTTCCTTGTGTTCATGACTTTTCTAGTTCTTTTGTTGTTGTTGATTTCCGTTTTTTTTTTTTTTAATTTTTTTGCTTTTGTAGCCAGAGTAGGTATTTAGTATGATTTCAGTCTTGAATTTGCTGAGACTATTTTCTGTGGCCCAAAATATGGTTTATCTTAGTAAATATTCAATGTACATTTGAGAAGATTGTGTATTATGCTTTTGTTAAATAGAATGTCCTGTATATGTCTGTTATGTCCATTTATTCTATAGTATGGTTCAAATCTGCTTTCTCCTTATTGATTCTCTGTGTGCATAATCTATCCATTATTGAGAGTAGAGTCCCCAAGTATTATTGCATTACTTTTTATTTTTGCTTTTAGTTCTTTTAGGTTTTCTTCATATATTTAGGTACTCTTATGTTGAGCATATAATTATTTAAAATTGTTATATCTTCTACCTATATTGATTATTTTTTTTTTTAGTTTTTTTTAACAGTTAGCTAACAGTGTTGTGTTAGTTTCTCCTGTATGGCAGAGTAATTAAAAAATTCCGTACATCACCCGGTGCTCATCACAAGAACCCTCGTTAATCTGTATAACCTATTTCACTCATCCCTTCACCCCATCCCCCTCTTGTCCCCATCAGTTTGTTCTCTATAGTTAAAAGTCTGTGTCCTGGTCTCTGTATATCTCTCTCTTTCTTTTTTTCACTTTGTTCATTTATTTTGTTTCTTAAATTCTACATGTGAGTAAAATTATATGGTATTTGTCTTTCTCTGACCGATTTATTTTGCTTACAATTTTGCTTTCTAGCTCCAACTATGTCATTACAAATGACAAGATTGCATTATTCTGTATGACTGAATTGTTCCGCTGTGTGTGTATATATGTATTTTTATAAAACTTTATATATATGTATTTTTATATATAAAATTTACACATATATGCTTTATATCTGTACATATGTTAATGATATTTAAAAATATTTTTCTTCTAATCTATGAGCATGGAATATGTTTCCATTTCTTTGTGTCATCTTCAATTTCTTTCATCAGTGTTTTATAGTTTTCAGAGTACAGGTCTTTCACCTCTGTTGTTAGGGTTATTACGAGGTATCTTATTATTTTTGATGCAACTGTAAATTGCATTGTTTTCTTAATTTTTCTTTCTGCAGCTTCATTATTGATGTATAGAAATGCAACAGATTTCTGCACATTGATTTTGTATCCTACAACTTTACTGAATTCAGTCATTGGTTCTAGCATTTTTATGCATGTGTGTAGTCTTTCAAGTTTTGTATATGTAGTATCATGTTATCCTCAAATAGTGAAAGTTTTACTTCTTTTTTTTTCTATTTGGATGTCTTTTATTTCTTTTTGTTGTCTGATTGCTGTGGCTAGGACTTTCAGTACTATGTATTATAAAAGTGGTAAAAGTGACCATTCTTATCTTTTTCCTCACCTAAGGGGAAAAGCTCTCATTTTTAGGATGATGTTAGCTATGAATTTTTCATAAATGACCTTTATTATGTTGAGGTATGTTCTCTCTAAACCTATTTTATTGAAAGGTCTTTATCGTGACTGGATGTTGTACTCTGCGAAATACATTTTCTGCATCTATTGAGATGATTGTGTGTTTCTTATCCTTTTTCTTATTGATGTGCTGTATCATGTTGATTGACTTGCAAATTCTAATTTACCATTGCCACCTTGAAATAAATACCACTTGATATGGTAAATGATTTTCAATGTATTGTTGAATTCAGTTTCCAGCAATTTTTGAGAATTTGTGTATCTATGTTCATTATCGATATTGGCTTGTAGTTTTTTGTTTTTTTTTTTTTTTAAGCTGTGTCTTCATCTGTTTTTGGTACCAGTGTAATGTTCACCTCATACAATGAATTTGGAAGTTTTTCTTCCAGTTCTATTTTTGGGAATGGTTTGAAAAGAATAAATAACGCTTCTTTAAATGGTTGCTAGAAAATAATTCACCTGCGAAGCAATCTGGTTCTGGAGTTTTCCTTTTTGCTTTTTTTTTTTTCTGATTCAATTTCATTGCTGGCCATCAGTCTGTTCAAATTTTCTATTTCTTCCTTTTTCAGTTTTGATAGTTTATAGATTTCTTTGAATGTATCCATTTCCTCTAGACTATTTTTTTGCCATAAAATTTTTCATAATACTCTCTTCTAATTGTTTGCATTTCTGTGGTGTTGGTATCTCTCCTCCTTCAGGTGTGATTTTATTTGTTTGAGTACTTTCTGTTTTTTTCTTGATAATTCTGGTTAGAAGTTTACCCTTTTATTGATTTTTTCAAAGAACCACCTCTTAGTTTTATTGATCTTTTCTATTGTTTTTTTAAGTTTCTATATCATTTGTTTCTGTTGTAATCTTTATTTCCTTCTTTCTGCTGTTTTGGGGGTTTGTTTGTTGTTCTTTTTCTAGCTCCTTTAAGTTTAAGACACAGTGTTGGCAGGGGTTTGGGCTGGTCTTCCGGCGGAGGAGGCCCAACAAATTGGGACTGAGGCCAGGGTGACTTGGAAGGGTGGTTCCATTGTGGGGGGTTGGCTTAAGCAAGTTAGGTATCAAGTGTTGTGCTGGGCTGATTCCAAAAGGTGGTTTGTGCTTATGCTG
This sequence comes from Lynx canadensis, assembly GCF_007474595.2. Taxonomy (NCBI): domain Eukaryota; kingdom Metazoa; phylum Chordata; class Mammalia; order Carnivora; family Felidae; genus Lynx; species Lynx canadensis. The sequence goes on from NC_044321.2 coordinate 63,127,787, forward strand.
AGGGTCGTGGGAGGAATATGGGGCCTGCCAGTACCTTTTCCCACAGGGGTCTCTCCATGAATGCTGCCTCCCTGGGACCCGCTCTGAAATGAGCAAATAACCTCCTCACTGTGTGCCCCAGATGCTCTTTCAAATAGCTGTTTCCACACTATATGTCCACAGGCTGTTTGCTTTGCCTTCTCTCCAAGAACAGCCCCACTGCCTCCATCTCTCCAGAGCCAAGCCTGCTTACTTTTAGAACTCCACACTTTAAGTCCCACTGGTTGCAAAAATTCAGGAAATTTGTTCCTTCTTGCTTTCCAAAGTCAATTGTCATGTGGATTTGTTTTCTGAATTGCTCCTCTGTGTGTTTGTTGCCCTTCTTCATGACTGTGGCTCTTTCACCACCACAGCAACCACTGCATGGGTTTCTCTCCCAAACTGCATCTCTGAACTTCCTACCTTCTTCAGTGTGGTCTCTTCTGTACCTTAAGTTGTGGAATTTATTATGTCAGTCTTCAGATTGATTTCTGCGATATTTAGGATGATTTGATAGTTATCTAGTTGTATTCATGGAAGATGATGAGCCTAGGGTCCTCCTACGCTGCCACCATCTCCCTCTTTCTCCATGTTCTAGGCTTTAACCTACTTTGGGTTGACTTCTTTATATGGTGGAAGATAGTGTTCCAGTTTTATTCTTTTGAATGTGCCTGTCCTGTTTTACCAATACTATTTGTGAGGTGACTATCCTTTCTTGGTTTATTTGTCATAAGTTGATTCATCAGATATGCGTGGGTTTCTTTCTCGAATCTCTCTCTATTTTTTTTAAGAGAGAGAGTGCATGTGTGCAAAAGTGGGAGAGAGGAGCAGAGGGAAAGAGAGAATTTTTTTAAGTTTATTTATTTATTTTGAGAGAGAGAAAGCACAAGTCAGGCAAGAGTAGGGAGAGAGGGAGAAAGAATCCCAAGCAGGTTGCGCACTGTAAATGTAGAGCCCAACACGGAGCTGAAATCCACAAACCACAAAATCATGACCTGAGCCAAAGTCACTTAACCAACTGAGCCACCCAGGTGCCCCTTGGATCTATTTTCTTTTCCATTGATCTATGCGCCCGTTTTTATGGCAATGACATAGTCTATTGATAGCTGTAGCTTTGTAAAATAGTTTAGCGTCAAGAGGTGTGATGCCTCCAGCTTTATATTTTTTCCTCAGGATTTATTTTGCTACCTGGAGTATTTCATGGCTCTAGACATATTTTAGGATGGTTTATTTTATTTCTGTAAAAAAATGTCATTGCAATTTTGGTAGGAAAAGTATTGAATTTGTAGATAGCTTTGAGTACTATGGACTTTTTAACAATGTTAATTCCTACAATCAAGAAGCACAGAGTATTTTTCATTGATTTGGGTAAGTTTCCATTTCTATTATTATTGTTTTATAGTTTTCAGTGTATGGATCTTTTACCTCCCTGGCTAAATTTATTAATAGTTATCCCATCCTTTTTAATGAAATTGCAAATGGGATTGTTTCCTTAATTTCTCTATCTGTTGTTCATTATCAGTGTATGGAAATGTAACTGATTTTTGTCAATTGATTTTATATCCCAAATTTCAGCTAAATCTATGTATTAGTTCTAACATATTTTGGTGCAATGTTTATGGTTTTCTATATATGTCATATGATCCTCCAATAAAGTTTTACTTTCTCCTTTCCAATTTGTATGCATTTTTTTTACTTGCCTAATTTCTCTGGCTAGGACTTCCAGCATTATGTTAAATAAAAGTGGCATGCATGGGAATTCTGGTCTTCTTCTCAATCTTGGAAGATAAGCTTTAGCTTTTTAGCAAAGAATTCGATGCTAGCTGTGGGATTGTAATATATGGCCTTTGTTAAGTTACAACTCCTCTATACGCATGTTGTTGAGAGTTTTTATCATGAATGGATATTATATTTTCTCAAATGCTTTTTCTGCATCTTTTGAGATTATCCTATGATTTTTGTTCTTTCTAAATTTAGTGTATCACAATGATTTTTCTGTGGATTTTGAACCATACTGGCATCCCTGGAATAAATTCACTTGATTACAGTGTGTAATCTTTTAATTTATTATTGAATTATGTTTCTATTATTTTGGGGGTTTTGCATCTATATTCATCGGGGTTATTGGCTGTAATTTTATTTTATTGTTAAGTTCTTATCTAGTTTTTTTATCAGAGTAATGTACTTTTAGAATGATTTTATAATATATTCCGTTCTCTTTTATTTATTGGAAGAGTTTGAGAAAGATTGGTAACAACTCTGCTTTACATGTTCAATAGAATTCACCAGTGCAGTCATTTGGTCTTCGACTTCTGTTTGGTGGCTCATTATTTTTCCTTTGTGCTTTTATGACTGGATAATTTAGATGTATTTCAACACACATATTTGTCTTCTGCTTGATCCATTGATGTTGAAGCTCTCTATTGCATTTTTATCAGCTATAGTATTTGTATTTCATTCTGTTTTGTGTTTTATATATTTTTGTTAAACTTTTCATTGTCCTCATGCCTTATTTTCCTAATCATTGAAATGTGTTTCTTCACTTTCTTTTAACTCATTAACATTTAAAAAAAACACTTATTTTTTTTCCTTTTTTTTCTTCCCCTCCCCCATGGATTTCTGTTAACTTTCTCAGGATCCACATAAGAGTGAAAATATATGGTATCTCACTTTCTCTGTATGACTTATTTCACTTAGCATAACACTCTCCAGTTCCATTCACGTTGCTACAAAAGGCCATATTTCATTCTGTCTCATTGCCAAGTAGTATTCCATTGTGTATATAAACCACAATTTCTTCATCCATTCGTCAGTTGATGGACATTTAGGCTCTTTCCATAATTTGGCTAGTTTTGAAAGTGCTGCTATAAAATTTGGGGTACAAGTGCCCCTACGCATCAGCACTCCTATATCCCTTGGGTAAATTCCTAGCAGTGCTATTGCTGGTTCATAGGGTAGGACTATTTTAATTTTTTGAGGAACCTCCACACTGTTTTCCAGAGCAGCTGCAAGAGTTCGCATTTCCCCCAAACAGTGCAAGAGGGTTCCTGTTTCTCCACATCCTTTCCAGCATCTATAGTCTCCTGATTTGTTCATTTTAGCCACTCTGACTGGCATGAGGTGATATCTCAGTGTTGTTGTCATTTCTATTTCACTGATGAGGAGCGACTTTGAGCATTTTTTCATGTGTCTCTTGGCAATCTGGATATCTTCATTAGAGAAATGTCTATTCATGTTTTCTGCCCATTTCTTCACTGGATTATTTTTTTTTTCGGGTGTGGAGTTTGGTGAGCTCTTTATAGAACTTGGATACTAGCCCTTTGTCCGATATGTCATTTAAAAATATCTTTTCCCATCCCGTTGGTTGCCTTTTAGTTTTGTTGATTGTTTCCTTTGCTGTGCAGAAGTTTTTATCTTCATGAGGTCCCAATTGTTCATTTTTGCTTTTAATTCCCTTGCCTTTGGGGATGTGTCAAGTAAGAAATTGCTGCGGCTGAGATCACAGAGGATTTTTCCCTGCTTTCTCCTCTAGGGTTTTGATGGTTTCCTGTCTCACATTCAGGTCCTTTATCCATTTTGAGTTTATTTTTGTGAATGGTGTAAGAAAGTGGTCTAGTTTCATCCTTCTGCATGTTGCTGTCTAGTTTTCCCAGCACCATTTGTTAAAGAAACTGTCTTTTTCCATTGGATATTCTTTCATGCTTTGTCAAAGATTAGTTGGCCATACTTTTGTGGGGCTAGTTCTGGTGTTTCTATTCTATTCCATTGGTATATGTGGAGAAGATATAAAGAAATGGAAAGACATTCCCTGCTCATGGATTGGAAGAATAAATATTGTCAAAATGTCAATACTACCCAAAGCTATCTGCACATTCAATGCAATCCCAATCAAAATTGCACCAGCATTCTGCTCGAAGCTAGAACAAACAATCCTAAAATTCATATGGAAACACAAAAGGCCCCGAATAGCCAAAGTAATTCTGAAGAAGAAGACCAAGGCAGGAGGCATCACAATCCCAGACTTTAGCCTCTACTACAAAGCTGTAATCATCAAGACAGCATGGTATTGGCACAAAAACAAACACATAGATCAATGGAATAGGATAGAAATCCCAGAACTAGACCCACAAACGTATGGCCAACTAATCTTTCACAAAGTAGGAAAGAACATCCAATGGAAAAAAGACAGTTTCTTTAACAAATGGTGCTGGGAGAACTGGACAGCAACATGCAGAAGGTTGAAACTAGACCACTTTCTCACACCATTCACAAAAATAAACTCAAAATGGATAAAGGAACTGAATGTGAGAGAGGAAACCATCAAAACCCTAGAGGACAAAGCAGAAAAAGACCTCTCTGACCTCAGCCATAGCAATCTCTTACTGAACACATCCCCAAAGGCAAGGGAAATAAAAGCAAAAATGAATTACTGGGACTTTATGAAGATAAAAAGCTGTTGCACAGCAAAGGAAACAACCAACAAAACTAAAAGGCAACCAACGGAATGGGAAAAGATATTTGCAAATGACGTATCAGACAAAGGGCTAGTATCCAAAATCTATAAAGAACTCACCAAACTCCACACCTGGAAAACAAATAACCCAGTGAAGAAATGGGCAGAAAACATGAGTAGACACTTCTCTGAAGAAGACATCCGGATGGCCAACAGGCACATGAAAAGATGCTCAACGTCGCTTCTTATCAGGGAAATACAAATCAAAACCACACTCAGATATCACCTCACGCCAGTCAGAGTGGCCAAAATGAACAAATCAGGAGACTATAGATGCTGGAGAGGATGTGGAGAAACGGGAACCCACTTGCACTGTTGGTGGGAATGCAAACTGGTGCAGCCACTCTGCAAAACAGTGTGGAGGTTCCTCAGAAAATTAAAAATAGACCTACCGTATGACCCAGCAATAGCACTGCTAGGAATTTACCCAAGGGATACAGGAGTGTTGATGCATAGGGGCACTTGTACCCCAATGTTTATAGCAGCACTCTCAACAATAGCCAAATTATGGAAAGAGCCTAAATGTCCATCAACTGATGAGTGGATAAAGAAATTGTGGTTTATATACACAATGGAATACTATATGGCAATGAGAAAGAACGAAATATTGCCCTTTGTAGCAACGTGGATGGAACTGGAGAGTGTGATGCTAAGTGAAATAAGCCATACAGAGAAAGACAGATACCATATGGTTTCACTCTTATGTGGATCCTGAGAAACTTAACAGAAACCCATGGGGGAGGGGAAGGAATAAAAAAAGAGGTTAGAGTGGAAGAGAGCCAAAGCATAAGAGACTCTTAAAAACTGGGAACAAACTGAGAGTTGATGGGGGTGGGAGGGAGGGGAGGGTGGGTGATGGGTATTGAGGAGGGCACCTTTTGGGATGAGCACTGGGTGTTGTATGGAAACCAATTTGACACTAAATTTCATATATTGATAAAAAAATAAATAAAACATTGAGTGATATATTAAACATTTTTGCCAATTTGAAAAAAAAAGAATGGATGTTGTATTTTTTCAAATGCTTTCTCAGCATCTATTGAGAGGATCATATGGTTCTTGTCCTTTCTTTTATTGATGTTGTGATTCACGTTAATTGTTTTGCAGAAATTGAACCAGCCCTCAATCCCAGGTATAAATCCCGTTTGGTCATGGTGAGTAATGTTTTTCAGTGTATGGTTGGATCCAGTTGGCTAATATCTTGTTGAGGATTTTTGCATCCATGTTCATCAGGGAAATTGGTGTATAGTTCTCCTTTTTAGTGGAGTCTCTATCTGGTTTTGGAATCAAGGTAGTGCTGGCTTCAAAGAGAGTTTGGAAGTTTTCCTTCCATTTATATATTTTGGAACAGTTTTAAGAGAATAGCTGTTAACACTTCCTTAAATGTTTGGTAGAATTTCCCTGGAAAGCCATCTGGCCCTGGACTCTTGTTTTTTGGCAGATGTTTGATTACTGATTCAATTTCCTTACTGGTTATGGATCTGTTCAAATTTTCTATTTTTTCCTGTTTCAGTTTGGGTAGTGTACATGTTTCTAGGAATTTGTCTATTTCTTCCAGATTACCCATTTTATTGGCATATAATTGCTCATAATATTCTCTTATTATTGTTTTTATTTCTGTTGTGTTGGTTGTGATCTCTCCTCTTTCATTCTTGATTTTATTTGTTTGTGTCCTTTCCTTTTTCTTCTTGATCAAACTGGCTAGTGTTATATCAACTTTGTTAATTCTTTCAAAGAACCAGCTTCTGCTTTCATTGATCTGTTCTACTTTTTTTTTATTTTGATAGCATTAATTTCTGCTCTAATCTTTATTATTTCCTGTCTTCTGCTGGTTTTGGGTTTTATTTCCTGTTCTTTTTCCAGCTCGTTAAGGCTTAAAGTTAGGTTGTGTATCTGAGATCTTTCTTCCTTGTTTAGGAAGGTCTGGATTGCTATATACTTTCTTCTTATGACCAAATTTTCTGCATCCCAGCGGTTTTGGGTTGTGTTGTTATCATTGTCATTGACTTCCATATACTTTTTAATTTACTCTTTAACTGCTTCGTTAGCCCATTCATTCTTTAGTAAGATGTTCTTCAGTCTCCAAGTATTTGTTACCTTTCCACGTTTTTTCTTGTGGTTGATTTCGAGTTTCATAGCATTGTGGTCTGAAAATACGCATGGTATGATCTCGATCTTTTTGTACTTACATAAGGATGATTTGTGTCCAAGTATATGGTCTATTCTGGAGAATGTTCCATGTGCACTGGAGAAGAGTGTATATTGTGCTGCTTTAAGATGAAATGTTCTGAGTATATCTGTTAAGTCCATCTGGTCCAATGTGTAATTCAAAGCCATTGTTTCCTTGTTGACTTTTTGATTAGATGATCTGTCCATTACTGTGAGTGGGGTGTTGAAGTCTCCTACTATTATGGTATTACTATCAATGAGTTTCTTTATGTTTGTGATTAATTGATTTATATATTTGGGTGTTTTCTCATTTGGCGCATAAATGTTTACAATTGTTAGGTCTTCTTGGTCTATAGACACCTTAATTATGATATAATGTCCTTCTGCATCTCTTGATACAGTCTTTATTTTAAAGTCTAAATTGTCTGATATAAGTATGGCTACTCCGGCTTTCTTTTGTTGACCGTTGGCATGATAATTGGTTCTCCCTCCCCTTATTTTCAATCTGAAGGTGTCTTTAGGTGTAAAGTGAGTGTGTTGTAAACAGCATATAGATGGGTCTTGTTTTCTTATCCATTCTGTTACCCTATGTCTTTTGATTGGAGCATTGAGTCCATGACGTTTAGAGTGAGTACTGAAAGATATGAATTTATTGCCATATGATGCTTGTACAGTTGGAGTTTATGGTGGTGTTTTCTGGTCCTTTATAATCTTTTGTTGCTTTTGGCGCATATATATATATATATATATATTCATCTTTTGTCCCCTCAGAAATCCCCCTTAAAATTTCTTGCAGGGCTGGGTTAGTGGTCACAAACTCCTTTAATTTTTGTTTGTCTGGGAAACTTTTTATCTCTCCTTCTATTTTGAATGACAGCCTTGCTGGATAAAGAATTCTTGGCTGCATATTTTTCTGATTCAGCATACTGAATATATCCTGCCACTCCTTTGTGGCCTGCCAAGTTTCTGTGGATAGGTCTGCTGCAAACCTGATCTGTCTTCCCTTGTGGGTTAGGGACTTCTTTTCCCTTGTTGTTTCCATGATTCTCTCCTTGCCTGAGTATTTTGTGAATTTGACTATGATATGCCTTGTTGATGGTTCGTTTTTGTTGAATCTAATGAGGGTCCTCTGTGCTTCCTGGATTTTGATGTCTGTTTCTTTCCACAGGTTAGGAAACATTTGCACTTTGATTTGCTCACAAAACCCTTCTACCCTTATTTCTCTCTCTTCCTCCTCTGGGCCCCCTATGATTCTGATGTTCCTTTTTAATGAGTCACTGATTTCTCTAATTCTTAAATCCTGCTCTTTTGCCATAATCTCCCTCTTTTTATTCTGCTTCATCATTCTCTATAAGTTTGTCCTCTATATCACTAATTCTCTGTTCTGCCTCATCCATCCTTGCCGCTGCTGCATCCATCCATGATTGCAGCTCAGTTACAGCATTTTTTATTTCATTCTGCATTCTGGCTATTTTTTTACTTCTTTTATCTCTGCAGAAAAGGATTCTAATCTATTTTTGACTGCAGCTAGTATTCTTATTATCATGATTCTAAATTCTGGTTCAGACACCTTGCTTGTATCTGTATTTGTTAAATCCCTGGCTGTCATTTCATCATGCTCTTTCTTTTGGGGTGAATTCCTTTGTTTTGTCATTTTGAAAGGAGAAAAGGAATTAATAAGGTAGAAAAACTGAAATTAAAACAAATTAAAATTAAAAAAATTAAAATTAAAAATTAAAAACACATTCACACACAAATCGAACAGATGATGCTAGAGCCTAGATGGGTTTTGGTGTGGGTGTTGAAAGTGGTTTAACAGATTAGAAGAAAAAAAAAGGAAAAAAGGGGGGGGAGAAAAAAAGGAATTCGTTTGAGAATTTGAAAAAATGAATACACTGAAGTAGACTGAAATGAGATGATGGGTGTGAAAGAGAATTTGAAGAAATATACACAAAAGTAAAAATATAGTAGAAAAAATTAAAGAAAAATATTTTTTTTTATTTTTTTTAAATTTTTTTTTCAACATTTATTTATTTTTGGGACAGAGAGAGGCAGAGCATGAACGGGGGAGGGGCAGAGAGAGAGGGAGACACAGAATCGGAAACAGGCTCCAGGCTCTGAGCCATCAGCCCAGAGCCTGACGCGGGGCTCGAACTCACGGACCGCGAGCTCGTGAGCTGGCTGAAGTCGGACGCTTAACCGACTGCGCCACCCAGGCGCCCCAGAAGAAGAAAAATATTTTTAATAAAAATTAAAGATAAATATGATTTTTTTCATTTTGTGTATTTATGAAAAAAGAAAATAAAACAAAAAGAGAAAAAAGATAAAAAGAAAGAAATAAATCATTTGAAAATTTGAAAAAGTGAATACACTCTAGTAGACTAACATAAAATGATTGGAGTAAGATAGAATTTGAAAAAAAATTACATAAAAGCAAAAAATATAGTAATAAAAATTAAATAAAAATATTTTAAAGAGAAATTTAAAGTAAAAATAAGTTTTTCTCTTTCTGTATTCAATAAAAAAATAAAGTAATGAAAAAGAGAAAAAAGAAAAAGAATGAAAAAACAGTAAATACTTTGAAAATTTGAAAAGGTGAATACAGTTAAGTAGACTAAAATAAAATGATGGGAGTAAGATAGAATTTGAAAAAATACACAAAAGTAAAAATATAGTAATAAAAATTAAAAACAGATATTTTTAATACAAATTGAAAATAAAAAATGAATTTTTTCTTTCTGTATTCAAGAAAAAGAAAAGAATTGTAGAAGAGAAAAAGGAAAAAGAAAAAAATGAAAAAAATTGAATAGATGAAACTGCTAATAGATTGAAGTAGGACTGAAATTGCTTCGTTTTCCCCTAGAGGTCAGTCTATGTAGCTTTTTATACTCCATATATTAAGCCTGCAGTGAGGCATGCGTTCTTGAAGAGTGAAGTTGGCCTAGTTGGGTGGGGCTCGGTGTAACAGCTCTGCTTTCCACTAGATGGCGCTGCTAGCCTACTGGGGTGGATTGTGCAGTGCTTGTAGGTGCTTAAGCACAGGTGCATGAGTGGTGATAATGCCGCCACCCAGCTACCCAGTCTGTTCTCCGAGATCAGCAATCGAGCACCATCCTCTGTCTTCAGCTCTCGTCTACTCCCCACTTTTTCACTCTCCATGACCAGGGCCCAGTCAGTACCTCTCTCCTGAGTCTTGTCTCACATGCGGCTGTTTTCCCCGGCCCCTTCCAAAGGACTGAGGCTTTGACCCATTCTGCCCCTCTGCAGGAGGGTCTCACTGAGCAATGGCCGAATGAGCAATGGCTGAATGTTGGCTGCACTCAGGAATGCCCACTGGACCCTGCTGTTGTTGGTGCCCTGAGACTGCGGCCAGGTGCCATCCCACCACAGAAAAAGTTTGTGAGACAGTGTAGAAGCAGCATTTCAGGGATTATGGAAAATCACAACACACATCTGGCACCAGGCTTCACCCTTAACAACCTTGTCCCAGCGCCAGCAAATGTGGCCATCTTCCAGCATCTGCTGGGACCAAGTGGCTTCAACAGTCTCTACCAAATGTCCTTCCAGCAGTGGAACCGCTATTCCCCATGTGGCCCGAGTACCTCACAGATCCCACTCTGTTTCTGGGGATTTGCCTTTCCCACCAGGTATTGAGCTGCGGAGTTGCAGCCTTTGCACTCCTCTTATTTAGTCTTAATGGAATTTAACCCTCTCCTTTCTCATTTCCCCTTTCTCTCTTTTTAGTTTAGTCCCTGCAACTGTTTCTAATTTTCCACTTTCTCTCCAGCTGCTTTTGGGGAGGGGTGCTTTTCTGTGTGCTACCCCTCTCCCCAGTCTCTGTCCTCTCTCCGCCCGCAAAAAGCATTCCCTACCTTTCACGGCTTCTAGCTCCCCAAGTTCAGCTCTCCATGCCACGTACCTGCTGAATTCTGTGGTTCAGATTGTGCAGATTGTTGTTTTAATCCTCCAATTTGTTTTCTAAGTGTGTAGGTTAGTTTAGTGTTGGTCTGGCTGTATTTCATGGACGTGAGACACACAAAAAGCTTCCATGCTGTTCTGCCTGCTTGGCTCCTCTTCCACTCTATCTCTCTTATATCCTAGGCTAGCTAAGATAAACAGACTTGGTGCCTCATGCCTGCCATAAATAACCATCTGCTCTGCACCAGGATTTTGTTTTGTATTGACCCAAACTTCTAACACCACCTATATTCAAAACCCCCTTTCTTCACACACATGAGTTAATGTTCACAGTTTCATTGTCTTTTTGTGCACGTACATCACACTTGTAAGTCTTCTGATCCTAATAAAAACAGAACAAGGACCTTGACTCAGAACTCTTGTCTTCTGCCAGACGTTAACCTCTATCTCATTTAATCCTGCATCCACTTTCTTGCTGGACAAGAGACAACTCCAGACCCAGAGTCTACAACATTGCTATAAACATTGTAGTGCATGTGGCCCTTCGAATCAGCATTTTTGTACCCTTTAGATAAATACCTAGTAGTGCAATTGCTGGGTCGCAGGGTAGTTCTATTTTTAAATTGTTGAGGAACATCCATACCGTTTTCCAGAGTGTCTGCACCAGTATGCATTCCCAAAAATCTTGCAAAAGGGTTTGCCATTCTCCACATCCTTGCCAGCATCTGCTGTTTCCTGTGTTGTTAATTTAAGCAACTTTGACAGGTGTGAGGAGGTTTCTCATTGTGGTTTTGATTTGTATTTGTCTGATGATGAGCAATGTTGAGCATCTTTTCATGTGTCTGTTAGCCATCTGGATGTCTTCTTTATAGAAGTGTCTGTTCATTTATTCTGCCCATTTCTTCACTGGATTATTTGTTTTTGGGTGTTGAGTTTGGATATTAATTATTTATCTGATATGTCATTTGCAAATATCTTCTCCCTGTTCTCGGGTCATCATTTCTTACTCTCTATAAAACAAAAACAAACAACAAAAACATAATTTGGCTATTGATGGTAATGTTGGGATAAATATCAGGGTGCATGTATACCTTTCAATCAGTATTTTTGTACCCTTTTTATAAATACCTTGTAGTGCAATTGCTGGATCATAAGGTAGTTCCCGTCGAGGACTTAATGAAGAAGAGCTAATGACAGAGGATTAGAGGGACATTAATCTTGCTCCCTCCCTTGAGCACAACTTCATCAATATCAAATCATTCTGAAAACCCAAGAAATTGATGTGGAGACAAAAAGAACAAAACTGTACATCTACAGGTAAGAGAAATGATCACCCCATGGAAGGCAACAGTTGTAGAGAGTTGATTTGGGGGAGAAAATAACTGACAGTGCTAGGGAGGGGAGGGAGACATGATTATGGAGAGAAGAGAGGGAGAGAGAGAGAGAGAGAGAGAGAGAGAGAAGGAGGGAAATAAAGAGTGAAGCATCAGGCAGGAGATTGTGTAAGAAAACTTCTTCCCCAAAACTATTGACTGGGAAAAGGATTACTGCACATTTTTATAATAAATGGAGAGCAAAGTCTGAGGTTTTAGAAGTCCACACCACCACCAGGGTTGTGTCTGGAGGGCTTAGTGGTGCTTTTTTGGAGAAGGAGGGCAGAGACCTGGGAGCAGGCAGCATTTTCTGAAGATCCCCTGGGTCACACAGGGAGAAAAAGTTTCCCTTTTTGGAGTGCACTTAGGAGTGGTTGTACAGCCTCTTCAGAGACAAAAGAATTTGCAGCTCCAAGGTGATGCCCTGTTCCTTATCATAGGAATGAAGACACAGGCTTGGGACAGCAAACCTTGTTGCTGGCCTTGTGCTACACTTTACCTTAAACTCTGAACCTCTGCGTGGTTGTGCATATACTTTTCTGGGACAAATCAACAAATGGAAAAAGCATGGTGAGACTTTCCCAAAGGATCAGCCCAGGTTCATCTCAAACTAGTCCCTAAAATTTGGAGGTTTGAAACTCAGCCATGCACCTGAGATAAAATAAAGGATTTTTGTGCTTCCTGGCAGGCAGACAGGTCAGGCACAGAAAGGGTGAAGGCAGGGATCTGAAGGAACCCAGGGACACAAGAAGGGTGATTGTTTGCTATTCTATGAGGACTTCCTGAAGAGTGGTTGGTGCAAACTCCCTGCTCTGGGGACAAGAGAGTAGGGCACTTCAATTTTCCTACCATCTATCAGCACTGACCATTTTAGTGAGCAACACAGCACCCCTCCAATGGAAACAGAGCCACTTACACTTACACCAAGCCTACATGTGCCTTGCAGGTGCATCTCCACTAGCAGAAGTCCAGCTGAGAATCAGTGCAGCAGTCAATTACCCCAGAAGACCAGCACAAACCCCTCTCACGTACCAGTCTACTGATAATATAGTGCTGCAAAGATTCAGTCAAGGAAAAATAGGATCTTCCTCCCCCTTCTTCTTCTTCTTCTTCTTCTTCTTCTTCTTTTTCTTCTTCTTTGGTTTGGATCCAGTTTGTTTTCACAAACAAACCAAAACACAATTAAACTTGCCACACAGTGGACAAGATACAAGCACCCCCCACCCCGCCACTGCAGGCAAAGAGAAACTCCACACTTGAATGGTAAAAGCAGCCAAAGCACAACAGCAGAGCACATATAAGACCCCATTTATAATTTGTTTGTGGGATCTCTTCTTAATATAGACATTACTCTCAGGAGAGAAATACAACAGTTTTTCCTGACAATCACACACAAAAAAATCATGACCTAGACAAAATGAAAAGACAGAAGAATTCACCCCCCAAGAAAGAACAAGAAGTAATGACCAGTGATTTAATCATTACAGATATAAGTAATATGTCTGAACTAAAAAAACAAACAAACAAAAAAAACAAAACAAAAAAAAACAATTATAAGGATTCTAGCTGGGCTTGAAAAAAGCATAGAAAACACAAAAGAATTTCTAACTTAAGAGATGAAAACAATTGAAAACTAGCTAGGACAAAATTTAAAAAGCTACAACTGAAATGCAAAAACAAATGGATGCCATGACAATGAGCCTGAATGAACACAGGAATGAGTCACTTATATAGAAGATAAAATTATGGGGGTGCCTGGGTGGCTCAGTCAGTTAAGTGTCTGACTTTGGCTTAGATCATGATCTCACACCTCATGAGTTCAAGCCCTGCACCTGGCTCTGTGCTGATAGCTCAGAGCCTGGAGCCTGGTTTGGATTCTTTGCCTCCCTCTCTCTCTCTACCCCTCCTCTGCTCATGCTCTGTCTCACTCTATCTCAAAAATAAATAAACATTACATTTAAAAAAAGAATATAAAATTATTGAAAATAATGAAGCTGAAAAGAAGAGGAAAATAAAGGCATTGGATCACATATGTAGATTTAGGGAAATCGGCAACTCCTTAAAGCATAATAGCATTCGTATAATGGGAGTCCCAGAATAAGAGAGAGAAAAGGGGGGCAGAAGGATTATTTGAGCAAATAAAAGCTGAAAATTTACCTAATCCGGTGAAGGAAACAAACATTGAAATTCAACAAGCACAGAGAACTCCAATTAAATTAAACAGTAGACAGCCATCACCAAGACATGCCATACTCAAATTCACAAAATACACAGATAAGGAAAGAATCTTGAAAGAAACAAGGGGAAAATACTTAACCTACAAGGGAAGACAGATCAGGTTCACAGAAGATCTGTCCACAAAAATTTGGCAGGGAAGAGAGTAGTGGCATGGTATTTTTAACATGCTGAGTGGGAAAAATATGCAGCCAAGAATGTTTTATACAACAAGGCTGTCATTCATAATAGAAGGAGAGATAAAGAGTTCCCCAGACAAACAAAAACTAAAGGAGTTTCTGACCACTAAATCAGTCTTGCAAGACATATTAAAGGGAACTATCTGAGCAGGGGGAAAAGTGAAAAGCAACACAGACTTGAAAGGAAGAGAATATAATCAGAAATACCAATTCTACAGGTAACACAGTGGCACTAAATTCATATCTTTCAATAATAGCTCTGAATGTAAATGGACTAAATGCTCCAATAAAAAGACATAGGGTATAAGAATGGACAAAAAAACCCAATATGAATCTATATGCTTTCCACAAGAATCTCAATTTAGAACTAAAGACAATTCAAGATTGAAAGGGATGGGATGGAGAAATATCTATTATGCTAAAGGACATGAAAAGAAAACAAGAGTAGCCATACTTATATCAGACAAAGTAGATTTTAAACCAAAGACTAAAAAGAGATGAAGAAGGGAATTGAATTAAAGGGTCTATCCATCAAGAAGATCTAACAATTGTAGGGGCGCCTGGGTGGCGCAGTCGGTTAAGCGTCCGACTTCAGCCAGGTCACGATCTCGCGGTCCGTGAGTTCGAGCCCCGCGTCGGGCTCTGGGCTGATGGCTCAGAGCCTGGAGCCTGTTTCCGATTCTGTGTCTCCCTCTCTCTCTGCCCCTCGCCCGTTCATGCTCTGTCTCTCTCTGTCCCAAAAATAAATAAACGTTGAAAAAAAAATTAAAAAAAAAAAAAAAAAGAAGATCTAACAATTGTAAATATTTAAGCCCCCAACTTGGGAGGTGTAATATATAAATCAATTAATCACAAACATAAATAAACCCATTGATAATAATACAATAATCGTAGAGGACTTTAACCCTCCACTTACAACAATGGAGAGTTCATCTAATCAGAAAATCAATGAGGAAACAATGGCTTTGAACAACACAATGGACCAGATGATGAGCACATTTCATCCTATACCAGAAGACACACATTTTTTTTCAAGTGCACGTGGATAACACTCCAGAATAGATCACATACTGGGTCACAAAACAGGCCCCAACAAGTAAAAAAGGTTGAGATCACATCATGTGTATTTTCAGACCACAATGCCATGAAATGAAGTCAGCCACAAGAAAAAAAATTGGAACAGCTACAAATACATGGAGATTGAAGAACATCCTAGTAAAGAATGAATGGTTTAACCAGGAAATTAAAGGTAAAAAAAGGAAATACAAGGAAACAAAATTAAAGTGAAAACACGACAATCCAAAACCTTTGTGATGTAGCAAATGTGGTCCTAGAAGGGAAGTATATAGCAACATAGGTCTATTTCAAGATGCAATGAAAATCTCAAATACACAACCCAGCCTTACAACTCAAGGAGCTAGAAAAGTCACAGAAAAAGAAACCTATAGCCAGAAGAAGGGAAACAAGAAAGATTAGAGCATAAATAAAAGATATAGAAAAAAAACAGTAGAAAAGAACAATGAAATTCAGATCTTGTTCTTTGGAAGAATTAATAAAATTGATAGACCTCTAACCAGACTTATCACAAAATATTAAAGACCCAAACAGATAAAATCACGAATGAAAGTGATCACAAACAATACCACAGAAATACAATTGTAATAGAATATTAAGATAAATGATATGCCAAAAAATGGGTAATCTGGAGGAAATGGACAAATTTCTAGAAACATACAAACTACCAAAATTGAAACAGAAAGAAATAGAAACTTTTAACAGACACATAACCAGCAAAGAAATTGCATCACTAATAAAAAATCTCCCAAAAACCAAAGTCTATGGTCAGATGGCTTCCCAGTAGAATTCTAGAAGACATATTAAGAGTTAATACCTATTCTTCTCTAAAAAGCATCTGCACTGAAAAGGAAACTATCAACAAAACTAAAAGGGAACTGATGGAATAGGAAGATATTTGGAAATGACATATCAGGTAAAGGGTTAGTATCCAAAATCTATAAAAACTTACCAAACTCAACACCTGAAAAACAAATAATCCAGTGAAGAAATGGGCAGAAAACATGAATAGACACTTTTCCAAAGAAGACATATAGATGGCCAACAGACACATTAAAAGATGTTCAACGTCACTCATCATCAGGGAAATACAAATCAAAACCATACTGAGATATCACCTCACACTGGTCAGCGTGGCTAAAATGAACAACTCAGGAAACTACAGATGCTGGAGAGGTTGTGGACAAATGGGAACCCTCTTGCACTATTAGTGGGAAAGCAAACTGGTGCAGCTGCTCTGGAAAACAGTGTGGAGGTTCCTCAAAAAATTAAAAATAGAACTATCCTACGACCCAGAAATGGCACTAGTAATAATTTATCCAAAGGGTACAGGAGTGCTGATTCATGGTGGCACATGTACCCCAATGTTTATAGCAGTGCTTTCAACAATTGCCAAATTATTGAAAGAGTCTAAATGTCCATCAACTGATGAATGGATAAAGAAGATGTGGTTTATATATACAATGGAATACTACTTGGCAATGAGAAAGAATTGAATGGTGCCATTTGCAGCAATGTGTATAGAACTGGAAAGTGTTATACTGAGTGAAATAAGTCAGTCAGAGAAAGACAGATATGTTTTCACTCATATTGAGAAACTTAACAGAAGACCATGGGGGATGGGAAGAGAAAAATTAATTACAAACAGATATGGAGAAGGCAAACCATCAGAGAATCTTAAATACAGAAAACAAACTGAGGGTGGATGGGGGTTGGGGGAGAGGGGAAAATGGGTGATGGGCATTGAGAAGGGTACCTGTTGGTACTTGTTGGTATAAAACACTGGGTGTTTTATGTGAGCGATGAACCATGGAATCTACCCCCAAAAACCAAAAGCACACTTTACACACTGTATGTTAGCTAATTTGACAATAAATTATATTTTAAAAAAGACCTATTCTTCTCAAACTTTTCCAAAAATGTAATGGAAAGGAAAACCAAACTCATTCTATGAGGCATTATCTTGATTCCAAAACCAGATAAAGACCTCACTAAAAAGGAAAATTATGAGTCAGTATCCCTGATGAACGTGGATGCAAAAATTTTCAACAAGATACTAGGAAATCAAATTCAACATTGCATTAAAATAATCTTTCACCACGATCGAATAGGATTTATTCCTGGACTGCAGGGATGTTTCAGTGTTAGCAAGTAAATCAAAGCGATACACCATATTAATAAAAGAATGGATAAGAACCATATGATCCTCTCAAAAGATGCAGAAAAAGCATTTGAGAAAACAGAGCATCCATTCTTGATAAAAACCCTGAACAAAGTAAGAGTAGATGACACATACCTCAACATCATAAAGGCCATATATGAAAGATCCAAAGCTAGTATCATCCTCAAGGTGTAAAAATTGGGAGCTTTTTCATTTCAGTCACAGACCAAATAGAGATGTCCACTCTTACCGTTACTATTAACTTAGTACTGGATGTCTTAGACTCAGCAATTAAAAAAACAAAACAAAACAAAAGGCATCCCAATTGGCAAGGAAGAAGTCAAACTTTCACTATTTGCCTATGACATTATACTCTATGTAGAAAAGGGAGGACTCCACCAAAATTTGTTAGAACTGATACAAAAATTCAGTGAAGTCTCAAGATACAAAATCAACATACAGAAATCTGTTGCATTGAATTTCTATACACCAATAATTAAGCACCAGAAAAAGAAATTAAGGAATAGATCCCATTTACAATTTCACCAAAACCCATACAATACCTAGGAATAACCCAAACCAAAGAGGTAAAAGATCTGTACTCTAAAAATTATAGAATACTTTTGAAAGAAATTGAAGATGACACAAAGTGGAAAAGCATTCCATTCTTATGGATTGGAAGGAAAAACATTGTTAAAATGTCTATACTACCCAAAGCAATCTACACATTTAGTACTATTTTATCAAAATAGTACCAACGTTCTTCACAGTGACCAAACAGTCCCAAAATTTGTACAGAACAGCAAAAGACCCCACATATCCAAAGCAATCCTGAAAAAGAAAAGCAAAGCTGGAGGCCTCATGATTCCAGACTTCAAGCTCTATTTCAGAGCTGTAGTCATCAAGGCAGTATGGTACTGGCACAAAAACAGACACTTAGATCAATGGAACGGAATAAAAATCCCAGAAATTGACCCACTACAATATGGTCAACTAATCTTCTACAAACACGAAAGAATATCCAATGGAAAAAAAGAAGGTCTCATTAATATATGTTGTTGGGAAAACGGGACAGCAACATGCAGAACAATGAAACTGGACCAGTGTTTTACATCATACACAAAAATAAATTCAAAACGGATGAAAGACCTCAATATCAAGCCGGAAACTGTCAAAATCCTAGATGAGAACACAAGCATCAACCTCTTTGAAATCGGCTGTAGCAACTTCCTTCTAGACACGTCTCTGAAGGCAAGGAAACTAAACCAAAAATGAACAATTGAGACTTCATCAAGATAAAAAGCTTCTGCTCATGAAGGAAACAATAAAAAGAAAAACTAAAATGCAGCCTATGGAATAGGAGAAGATATTTGCAAATAACATATCTGATAAAAGATTAATATCAAAAATATGTAATGAACTTATAAAACTCAACATCCCAAAACCATATAATCCAGTTACAAAATGGGCAATAGTCATGCATAGACATTTTTTTCTATAGAAGACATACAGATGGCTAACAGGCATATGAAAAGATGCTCAACATCCCTCATTATTAGGGAAACAAAAATCAAAACAATGATGATATATCACCTCACACCTGTCAGAATGACTAAAATGAACTACTGAGGAAACAGTAGATGTTGGGGAGGCTACAGAAAAGGTAATATTCTTACTCTGTTGGTGGAAACGTGAACTTGCAGAGCCACTGTGGAAAATATTATCAAGGTTTCTCAAAAAGTTAATAATAGTACTACCACAATCCAGCAATTGCACAAGAAGGAATTTAACCAAAGGATACAAACATACAGGTTGAAGGAGTACATGCACCCCAATGATTATAGCAGCATTATCAATAATAGTCAAACTATGGGGGGAGCTCAAATGCCCATCAACTGAAATGGATAAGGGAGATATGGTATATGTATACAATGGAATATTGCTTAGCCATCAAAAACAATGATATCTTGCCATTTGCAACGATGTGTATGGAACTAGAGTTTGATATGCTGAGTGAAGCCAGTCAGTCAGGGAAAAACAAGTACCATATGATTTCACTCTTATGTGGTATTTAGGAAAGAAAACATAAACACAGCAGAAGGAAAAAAGAGAGAAAGGAAAACAGATAATCAGGAACTTTTATTATTTTTTTAATTTTTTTAAGGTTTACTTATTTTTGAGGGAGACAAAGACAGAGCATGAGTGGGGGAGGGACAGAAAAAGAGGGAGACACAGAATCCGAAGCAGGCTTCAGGCTCCAAGTTGTCAGCACAGAGCCCTATGCGGGGCTTGAACTCATGAGCTGTGAGATCATGAACTGAGCCGATGTCGGACACTTAACTGACAAAGCCACTCAGGTGCCCCAGAGACTTTTAATGATAGAGAATGGACAGGGTTGATGGATGGAGGTGGGTGTGAGATGGGCTTAATGGGTGATGGGTATTAAGGAGGACACTTGATATGATAAGCACTGGTTGTTATATGTAAGTGATGAATCACTAAATTCTATTCTTGAAACCAATATTACACTATATGTTATAAATAAATAGATAAATAAATAAATAAATAAATAAATAAGAATGTTTAACATAAAATAGAATATCAATATGTTTATGGTATTATAAGCCCAGCATGAAATTTAAAAACCATACTTTGGGCAAAAAATAAGTAAACAAACTGTTCTTGTCTTTAGATGAGTTGAAAAAGGACATATCTCAAAAAAACTGAGTATAATTGTAGAATGTATTATTCATTTGATTGCATTTTGAAAAACTGGTCCCAATAGGAACAGAGGATGGATCAGGGTTAAATCTGTGTGTTTTGATTATAACTCTCATATAGACCACAACATATAATTTGCCCCTTTGAATTACTTTTTGGTAAAGATACAAATAAATGTTAATGAACAAAAGTTGGGTAGTTTTATTTCTAACATTTTGAGGAATTCTATACTGTTTTCCAGATTGGCTTTACCAGTTTGGATTCCACAAACAGAGTAGGAGAGTTCCTCTTTGTCCACATCTTTGCCAACTCCTATTTTTTCTTGTATTCTTGATTTTAGCCATTCTGAGGTGAGGTATGAGGTGATATATCATTGTAGATTTGATTTGTAATTCCCTGATGATGAGTGATGTTGAACATGTTTTCAGGTGTCTGTTGGCCATCTGCATGTCTTCTTTGGAAAATTATCTATTCATGTCCTTCTATCCATTTTTTAACTGTATTTGTTTTTTGGGGGTGTTGGGTTTTAAAAGTTCTTTATAGATTTTGAATACTAACTCTTTACCATATATGACATTTATAAATATCTTCTCCCATTCCATAGATTGCCTTTCAGCTTTGTTTATTGTTTCCTTCACTGTGAAGGAGTTTTTTTTTTTTTTATTAAGTACCTGTAGTTTATTTTTTGCTTTTGTTTCCCTTATGTGAGGAGATCTATCTAGTAATAAGTTGCCATGGCATATGTCAAAAAGGTTACTGCCTGTGTTCTCCTCTAGGATTTTTATAGTTTCCTGTCTTACATTTAAATCCCCAGAAATGAACCAACAACTATATGGTCAGTTAATCTTCAATAAAGGAGTAAAGGATACCCAGTGAAAAAGTTAATCTCTTTTATAAATTTTGTTGGGAAAACTGGAAATCAACATGCAATATAATGAAAATGGACCACTTTCTTACACCATACACAAAAATAAATTCAAAATGGATTAAAGGCCCGGATCTTCCTTTCACTTCATTAAAATAGTTCAAATAATGATGTATCACTGTTTGTTAACTTATGTGCACATCCTAGGCTGTGTAATATCTTGGAGCTTTAGGCATGAAAGGGGTAGACCTCTCTTGCCTCTAAGTGGCAGTTGTAAGGAGAGCTTATAGGAATTCCAATTAAAGGTAAATAGTTTTGAGGGTGTTGTTAAGACAGAGATAAACTTATTGGGTGTGGTCATCCTCCTACAAGATATTCAGCCAACCACCTTCACAAAGCAAATTATAGGAATCCTACCCCTTTTGGCACTAATCCACAGAGCCTTTGAATCTCTACTACTGCTGTTCATAGGCATAAACCATGCAGAATCATCTAGGTGTGAGTGGAATTTTCAGGTGCAAGAATTTTCTAAAAAACATGAATGGAGCAAATAATTCTATCAAATATTTAACTTGGCAGTGATGTTTACGATGTGTATTTTACCTCTTAATAATTATAATTTGGACATGTTGGTACTTGTTCTGAAAGTGAAATTTTATTAAGACCCATGTTTATTTAACCAGGTAGAGGAAAACAGGAGATCATTAGAGAATAGCAATCTTGGAATAAGGAAGCATATGTATGTATTTTCATTTTTTACCCTCATAAATAGCACCTGGGTTTCCATGAGGAAAGTACATGATCAAAGAAATTTTGTGTATGAAGTTGTATATGTTCTTATTTTAAAACTCTGAGAAATGGCTTTTTTTTAAAAGTATGTTTACCATGGCTGCTGACATAAACATAGCATTTAAATTTAAAGAGTTAATTAACAAGTAGAAACAGAAAGTGTTTGAAATATGAATATTACTTTTTTTTTTACTTCAAGTGTTTATTTAAATTCCAGTCGGTTAACATACAGTGTAAAATTAATTTCATGTGTAGAATTTAGTGATTCATCACTTACATACAACACTCAGTGCTCATCAAAACAACTGTACTCCTTAATACCCATCACCAATCTAACCCACCTCCTTTCCATCTCCCCTCCATTAACCCTGAGTTTGTTCTCTATCATTAAGAGTCTGTTTCCTGGTTTGCCTCTCCCTTCTTTTCTCCTGTGTTAATCTGTTTTCTTTCTTACATTCCACGTATGAGTGAAATCATATGGTATTTGTCCCTGTCTGACTTATTTTGCTTAGCATAGTACTCTCTAGGTCCAGTAATGTCATTGCAAATGGCAAGATTCCATTGTTTTTGATGCCAGAGTAATATTCCATTGTGTTGTATGCCACATATTCTTTTTTTTTAATGAAATTTATTGACAAATTGGTTTCCATACAACACCCAGTGCTCATCCCAAAAGGTGCCCTCCTCAATACCCATCACCCACCCTCTCCTCCCCCCACCCCCCATCAACCCTCAGTTTGTTCTCAGTTTTTAACAGTCTCTTATGCTTTGCTCTCTCCCACTCTAACTTCTTTTTTTTTTTTTTCCTTCCCCTCCCCCATGGGTTCCTGTTAAGTTTCTCAGGATCCACATAAGAGTGAAACCATATGGTATCTGTCTTTCTCTGTATGGCTTATTTCACTTAGCATTACACTCTCCAGTTCCATCCACGTTGCTACAAAGGGCCATATTTCATTTTTTCTCATTGCCACATAGTACTCCATTGTGTATATATACCACAATTTCTTTATCCATTCATCAGTTGATGGACATTTAGGCTCTTTCCATAATTTGGCTATTATTGAGAGTGCTGCTATGAACATTGGGGTACAAGTGCCCCTATGCATCAGTACTCCTGTATCCCTTGGATAAATTCCTAGCAGTGCTATTGCTGGGTCATAGGGTAGGTCTATTTTTAATTTTCTGAGGAACCTCCACACTGCTTTCCAGAGCGGCTGCACCAATTTGCATTCCCACCAACAGTGCAAGAGGGTTCCCGTTTCTCCACATCCTCTCCAGCATCTATAGTCTCCTGATTTGTTCATTTTGGCCACTCTGACTGGCGTGAGGTGATACCTGAGTGTGGTTTTGATTTGTATTTCCCTGATAAGGAGCGACGCTGAACATCTTTTCATGTGCCTGTTGGCCATCTGGATGTCTTCTTTAGAGAAGTGTCTATTCATGTTTTCTGCCCATTTCTTCACTGGGTTATTTGTTTTTCGGCTGTGGAGTTTGGTGAACTCTTTATAGATTTTAGATACTAGCCCTTTGTCCGATATGTCATTTGCAAATATCTTTTCCCATTCCGTTGGTTGCCTTTTAGTTTTGTTGGTTGCTTCCTTTGCTGTGCAGAAGCTTTTTATCTTCATAAGGTCCCAGTAATTCACTTTTGCTTTTAGTTCCCTTGCCTTTGGGGATGTGTCGAATAAGAGATTGCTACGGCTGAGGTCAGAGAGGTCTTTTCCTGCTTTCTCCTCTAAGGTTTTGATGGTTTCCTGTCTCACATTTAGGTCCTTTATCCATTTTGAGTTTATTTTTGTAAATGGTGTGAGAAAGTGGTCTAGTTTCAACCTTCTGCATGTTGCTGTCCAGTTCTCCCAGCACCATTTGTTAAAGAGGCTGTCTTTTTTCCATTGGATGTTCTTTCCTGCTTTGTCAAAGATGAGTTGGCCATACGTTTGTGGGTCTAGTTCTGGGGTTTCTATTCTATTCCATTGGTCTGTGTGTCTGTTTTTGTGCCAATACCATGCTGTCTTGATGATGACAGCTTTGTAGTAGAGGCTAAAGTCTGGGATTGTGATGCCTCCTGCTTTGGTCTTCTTCTTCAAAATTCCTTTGGCTATTCGGGGCCTTTTGTGGTTCCATATGAATTTTAGGATTGCTTGTTCTAATTTCGAGAAGAATGCTGGTGCAATTTTGATTGGGATTGCATTGAATGTGTAGATAGCTTTGGGTAGTATTGACATTTTGACAACATTTATTTTTCCAATCCATGAGCAGGGAATGTCTTTCCATTTCTTTAAGTCTTCTTCAATTACCTTCATAAGCTTTCTATAGTTTTCAGCATACAGATCCTTTACATCTTTGGTTAGATTTATTCCTAGGTATTTTATGCTTCTTGGTGCAATTGTGAATGGGATCATTTTCTTTATTTGTCTTTCTGTTGCTTCATTGTTAGTGTATAAGAATGCAACTGATTTCTGGGCATTGATTTTGTATCCTGCAACTTTGCTGAATTCCTGTATCAGTTCTAGCAGACTTTTGGTGGCGTCTATCGGATTTTCCAGGTATAATATGTCATCTGCAAAAAGCGAAAGCTTGACTTCATCTTTGCCAATTTTGATGCCTTTGATTTCCTTTTGTTGTCTGATCGCTGATGCTAGAACTTCCAGCACTATGTTAAACAACAGCGGTGAGAGTGGGCATCCCTGTCGTGTTCCTGATCTCAGGGACAAAGCTCTCAGTTTTTCCCCGTTGAGGATGATGTTAGCTGTGGGCTTTTCATAAATGGCTTTTATGATCTTTAAGTATGTTCCTTCTATCCCGACTTTCTCAAGGGTTTTTATTAAGAAAGGGTGCTGGATTTTGTCAAAGGCCTTCTCTGCATCGATTGACAGGATCATATGGTTCTTCTCTTTTTTTTTGTTAATGTGATGTATCACGTTGATTGATTTGCGAATGGTGAACCAGCCCTGCATCCCAGGAATGAATCCCACTTGATCATGGTGACTAATTCTTTTTATATGCTGTTGAATTCGATTTGCTAGTATCTTATTGAGAATTTTTGCATCCATATTCATGAGGGATATTGGCCTGTAGTTCTCTTTTTTTACTGGGTCTCTGTCTGGTTTAGGAATCAAAGTAATACTGGCTTCATAGAATGAGTCTGGAAGTTTTCCTTCCCTTTCTATTTCTTGGAATAGCTTGAGAAGGATAGGTATTATCTCTGCTTTAAATGTCTGGTAGAACTCCCCTGGGAAGCCATCTGGTCCTGGACTCTTATTTGTTGGGAGATTTTTGTTAACCGATTCAATTTGTTCGCTGGTTATGGGTCTGTTCAAGCTTTCTATTTCCTCCTGATTGAGTTTCGGAAGAGTGTGGGTGTTCAGGAATGTGTCCATTTCTTCCAGGTTGTCCAATTTGTTGGCATATAATTTTTCATAGTATTCCCTGATAATTGTTTGTATCTCTGAGGGATTGGTTGTAATCATTCCATTTTCATTCATGATTTTATCTATTTGGGTCATCTCCCTTTTCTTTTTGAGAAGCCTGGCTAGAGGTTTGTCAATTTTGTTTATTTTTTCAAAAAACCAACTCTTGGTTTCGTTGATCTGCTCTACAGTTTTTTTAGATTCTATATTGTTTATTTCTGCTCTGATCTTTATTATTTCTCTTCTTCTGCTGGGTTTAGGCTGCCTTTGCTGTTCTGCTTCTATTTCCTTTAGGTGTGCTGTTAGATTTTGTATTTGGGATTTTTCTTGTTTCTGGAGATAGGCCTGGATTGCAATGTATTTTCCTCTCAGGACTGCCTTCGCTGCGTCCCAAAGCGTTTGGATTGTTGTATTTTCATTTTCGTTTGTTTCCATATATTTTTTGATTTCTTCTCTAATTGCCTGGTTGACCCACTCATTCGTTAGTAGGGTGTTCTTTAACCTCCACGCTTTTGGAGGTTTTCCAGACTTTTTCCTGTGGTTGATTTCAAGCTTCATAGCATTGTGGTCTGAAAGTATGCATGGTATAATTTCAATTCTTGTAAACTTATGAAGGGCTGTTTTGTGACCCAGTATATGATCTATCTTGGAGAATGTTCCATGTGCACTCGAGAAGAAAGTATATTCTGTTGCTTTGGGATGCAGAGTTCTAAATATATCTGTCAAGTCCATCTGATCCAATGTCTCATTCAGGGCCCTTGTTTCTTTATTGACCGTGTGTCTAGATGATCTATCCATTTCTGTAAGTGGGGTGTTAAAGTCCCCAGCAATTACCACATTCTTCTCAATAAGGTTGCTTCTGTTTATGAGTAATTGTTTTATATACTTGGGGGCTCCGGTATTCGGCGCATAGACATTTATAATTGTTAGCTCTTCCTGATGGATAGACCCTGTAACTATTATATAATGTCCTTCTTCATCTCTTGTTACAGCCTTTAATTTAAAGTCTAGTTTGTCTGATATGAGTATGGCTACTCCAGCTTTCTTTTGGCTTCCAGTAGCATGATAAATAGTTCTCCATCCCCTCACTCTGAATCTAAAGGTGTCCTCAGGTCTAAAATGAGTCTCTTGTAGACAGCAAATAGATGGGTCTTGTTTTTTTATCCATTCTGATACCCTATGTCTTTTGGTTGGCGCATTTAATCCATTTACATTCAGTGTTATTCTAGAAAGATACGGGTTTAGAGTCATTGTGATGTCTGTATGTTTTATGCTTGTAGTGATGTCTCTGGTACTTTGTCTCACAGGGTCCCCCTTAGGATCTCTTGTAGGGCTGGTTTAGTGGTGACAAATTCCTTCAGTTTTTGTTTGTTTGGGAAGACCTTTATCTCTCCTTCTATTCTAAATGACAGACTTGCTGGATAAAGGATTCTCGGCTGCATATTTTTGCTGTCTAGCACCCTGAAAATCTCGTGCCAATTCTTTCTGGCCTGCCAAGTTTCAAAAGAGAGATCAGTCATGAGTCTTATAGGTCTCCCTTTATATGTGAGGGCACGTTTACCCCTTGCTGCTTTCAGAATTTTCTCTTTATCCTTGTATTTTGCCAGTTTCACTATGATATGTCGTGCAGAAGATCGATTCAAGTTACGTCTGAAGGGAGTTCTCTGTGCCTCTTGGATTTCAATGCCTTTTTCCTTCCCCAGTTCAGGGAAGTTCTCAGCTATTATTTCTTCAAGTACCCCTTCAGCACCTTTCCCTCTCTCTTCCTCCTCTGGAATACCAATTATGCGTATATTATTTCTTTTTAGTGTATCACTTAGTTCTCTCATTTTCCCCTCATACTCCTGGATTTTTTTATCTCTCTTTTTCTCAGCTTCCTCTTTTTCCATAACTTTATCTTCTAGTTCACCTATTCTCTCCTCTGCCTCTTCCATCCGAGCTGTGGTGGTTTGCATTTTGTTTTGCATTTCATTCAAAGCGTTTTTCAGCTCCTCGTGACTGTTCCTTAGTCCCTTGATCTCTGTAGCAAGAGATTCTCTGCTGTCCTGTATACTGTTTTCCAGCCCAGCGATTAATTTTATGACTATTATTCTAAATTCACTTTCTGTTATATTATTTAAATCCTTTTTGATCGGCTCATTAGCTGTTGTTATTTCCTGGAGATTCTTCTGAGGGGAATTCTTCCGCTTGGTCATTTTGGATAGTCCCTGGTGTGGTGAGGACCTGCAGGGCACTTCCCCTGTGCTGTGCTGTATAACTGGAGTTGGTGGGCGGGGCCGCAGTCAGTCCTGATGTCTGCACCCAGCCCACCGCTGGGGCCACAGTCAGACTGGTGTGTGCCTTCTCTTCCCCTCTCCTAGGGGTGGGATTCACTGTGGGGTGGCGTGGCCTGTCTGGGCTACTTGCACACTGCCAGGCTTGTGATGCTGGGGATCTGGCATATTAGTTGGGGTGGGTAGGCAAGGTGCACGGCGGGCGGGAGGGGGGGCAGGCTTAGCTCGCTTCTCCTTAGGTGATCCACTTCAGGAGGGGCCCTGTGGCAGCCGGAGGGAGTCAGATCCACTGCCGGAGGTTTGGCTCCGCAGAAGCACAGAGTTGGGTGTTTGCGCGGAGCGAGCAATTTCCCTGGCCGGAACCGGTTCCCTTTGGGATTTTGGCTGGGGGATGGGCGGGGGAGATGGCGCTGGCGAGCGCCTTTGTTCCCCGCCAAACTGAGCTCTGTCGTCCGGGGGCTCCGCAGCTCACCCTCCCTTTGTCCTCCAGCCTTCCCGCTTTCTGAGCAGAGCTGTTAGCTTATGACCTCCCAGACGCTAAGTCGCGCTTGCTGTCGGAACACAGTCCGTCAGGCCCCTCCGCTTTTGCAGGCCGGACTCGAGGGCTCTGCTTGGCTGGCGAGCCGCCCCCCGCCCCGGCTCCCTCCCGCCAGTCCGTGGAGCGCGCACCGCCTCGCCGCCCTTCCTACCCTCTTCCGTGGGCCTCTCGTCTGCACTTGGGTCCGGTGACTCCATTCTGCTAATCCTCTGGCGGTTTTCTGGGTTATTTAGGCAGGTGTAGGTGGAATCTAAGTGATCAGCAGGACGCGCGGTGGGCCCAGCGTCCTCCTACGCCGCCATCTTCCTGCGCCTCCCCTGTATGCCACATATTCTTTATCCATTCATCAGTCAATGTAAATTTGGGTTCTCTCCATAGTTTGGCTATTTTTGATAATGCTGTTATAAACTTCAAGATGCATGTACCCCTTCAAACCTGTATTTTTGTATGCTTTGGGTAAATACCTAGTAGTGAAATTGTGGATCATTGTAGTTCTATTTTTAACTTTTTGAGGCACCTCCATACTGTTTTCCAAGGTGGCTGCACCAGTTTCCATTCCCACCAACAGTGTAATACTGTTCCCCTTTCTCCACATCCCCGCCAACACCTGTTGTTTCCTGTGTTGTTAATTTTAGCCATTCTTACAGGTGTGAGGTCATATCTCATCATGGTTTTGATCTGTATTTCCCTGATGATGAGAGATATTGAGCATGTTTTCATGTGTCTGTCAGCCATCTGTATGTCTTATTTAGAATAATGTGTATTCATGTCTTCTGCCCATTTCTTAACTGAATTATTTTTGGGGGGTGTAGAGTTTGATAAGTTTTTTATAGATTTTGGGTACTGACCCTTTTCCAGGTATGTCATTTGCAAATGTATTCTCCCATTCTGTAGGCTGCCTTTTAGTTTTGTTGATTGTTTTCTTGGCTTTGCATAAGCTTTTTTTAAAAAAAAAAAACTTACCTAAATTCAAGTTACAGACTGTGTAGTATTGGTTTCAGGAGTAGAACCCAGGATTCACCACTTCTATATAACACCGAGTGCTTATACCTATAAGTGCCCTCCTTAATGCCCATTACCCATTTAGCCCATTCTCCCACCCATCTTGTCTTTCTCTGGATAAATTATTTTGCTTAGCATAAAATACTCTAGTTTCATCCGTTGTTGCAAATGGCAAGATTTCATTGTTTTTGATCTCCGAGTAATATCCTATTATGTATATAATGTTTATAACAGCACTATAAACAATAGCCAAATTATGGAAAGATCCCAAATGCCCATAAAGTGATTAATGGATAAAGAAGATGTCAAAGAATGTGTGGGGTGTGTGTGTGTGTGTGTGTGTGTGTGTGTATAGTGCTGCTATAAAAAACACAGTGCTCCTTCAAATCCATATTTTTGTATCCTTGGGATAAATACCTAGTAGTGCAATTTCTGGGTCATAGGGTAGTTTATTTTTAATTTTTGAGAAACCTTCATACAGTTTTCGAGAGTGGCTGCACCAGTTTGCATTCCCACCAATAGTGCAAAAGCTTTTCATCTTGATAAGGTCCCAATAGTTTATTTTTGCTTTTGTTTCCTTCAACTCAGGACACATATCTAGAAAAATAGTTTTTAAGACCAATGTCAAAGAGGTTACTGACTGTGTTCTCCTCTAGGAGTTTGATGATGTCCTGTCTCACATTTAGGTCTTTGAAATATGAATATTGCTTTATCAGTTAAGCAAGAAGGCAGTGGGGATTTTGTGCAGAAGATTTATATTATTCAGAGGCATAAGATAACTAAATGTGTCTTTGGTATGTCAAGGCCTGGGGTAACGACAAGGGATAAGACCAGAAAGTAAAGATAGGAAAGATCAAAAGGCATTTTGAAGCTATGCTAAGAATTTTTTTCCTCATACTCTATATTATTGTTTCCAAAAATTAACTGGAAAGTTTTAGTTTTATGAATATCTTCAGATGTCACCATGACCCCAGGTGTCAAGCAGATGTGGTTTTAGGTCCAGAACTTCTGCTTTAATCATAAAAGTAACTTTTTAATTTTTGACACCCTGTTTTTAATAGACTCACATAGTAAAAATTTATTTCTCTGTATGAGTCTATTGCTAAAACAAAGTGTAGAAATATTGTCATACATGATTAGGTGTCATGGAAAATTATTAAGCAAGATAATATGTAATCTAATTTACATTAAAAAAATATTCTGGGGGCGCCTGGGTGGCTCCATCGGTTGAGTGTCCGACTTCAGCCCAGGTCATGATCTTACGGTCGTGAGTTCGAGCCCCGTGTCAGGCTCTGTGTCGACAGCTCAGAGCCTGGAGCCTGCTTTGGATTCTGTGTCTCCCTCTCTCTGACCCTCCCCCGTTCATGCTCTGTCTCTCTATGTCTCAAAAATAAACATTAAAAAAATTTTAAAAAAAGTATTCTGGATGCTCTGTAAAGAATGGATTTGTATAGGGGCATGAGTGGTGACATGAAGGACAGTTACGAAGCTGTTAACCAAGATAGGTAATAAGAGTGTCTGGGCATTGGGTACAGGTAATGGAAATTAAGATAAATGGATAATTGAAAATTAGCTGATGGGATTTTTATGCCTATCTACATTTATAAAATTGCTTTTTCTTCTGGGGAAAGTGTTGCTCTTTTTCTGTTAACTCTCTGCTTAGTGTGGAAAATACCTAAAATATAAAAGTAAAATAAATACCTAGTAGTGCAATTGCTGGGTCGTAGGGTAATTCTACTGTTAATTTTTTGAGGAACCTCCATACTGTTTTCCAGAGAAGCTGCACCAGTTTGCATTCCCACCAACAATGCAAAAGAGATCCTCTTTCTCCACATCCTCACCAACATCTGTTGTTGCCTGAGTTGTTGAATTGATAAAGAAGATGTAGTGCATATATATATATATATATATATATACACACACACACACACACACACACAACGGAGTATTACTCAGCAATCAAAAGAATGAAATCTTGCTATTTGAAACTACATGGATGGAACTAGAGGGTATTATGTTAAGCAAAATTAGTCAGAGAAAGACAAATACTATAAGACTTCACACATATGAGGACTTTAAGAGACAACACATGAACATAAGGGAAGGGAAACAAAAATAATATAAAATCAGGGATGGGGACAAAACAGAAGAGACTCATAAATATGGAGAACAATCAGAGTTACGGGAGAGGTTGTGGGAGGGGGGATGGGCTAAATGGGTAAGGGGCATTAAGGAATCTACTCCTGAAATCATTGTTGCACTATATGCTAACTAATTTGGATGTAAATTTAAAAAAATTAAATTAAAAAAGAGTAAAACATAATAAATAAAATGAAGGAAATAAAACTTATCTACAGTTTTATTACTGTAATGCAAGCACTGCCAATCTTTATTTTATCCTCTTGCATTCCTTTTTCTCTCTCTACCTCCTCCCTTTCTTCCATTAAATATATATATATGTATATATATATATATACATATATATATATATATATATATATATATATATATATATATCAGTCCTATATTTTTAATGTGCTCATCTCCAGTATTTCCTTTGTCTATAATGGAAGCTATTTTTAACCAGAGAGTATTTATTAGATATAACTGTATACAGATGGATAAATATAGTAAATCTAATAGTTACATCACCTTGCCACAAAAGATGATTAAAAATGTTGCTTACTTTTATTAAGAATAATTCTTGAGATTTTTTTTTTTCTCCAGTGAGTTGGTTGCTAGGTCACTCTATGGGGATCATTGAAATGTGACTACTAGCTATAATGATAACTCTTGAACATGCATAAATAAAACATAATGTATTCATTAGCAAATATAAGGATTTATAATAAATTCTGAAATTTTTAGAAGGTGTCCAAAAGCATGAAATTTTTATTGTAGTCTTCTATAATGCTAAGATTAAATATGAAATACAATATATATTATTAATATAAGTAATACATAATTATTTTAAGGAAAGGACTAAATATCTGATGAAAGGGAAAAAAGTCAAAATTAGAAAATGAAAATGTATCATATTTTTCCTCAATGCTTCAACTTTTATAGTATATAAAAATCATTCCTGATAAAAAGTATTAGGAAAGAAAATTCATTTATAAGATATTAGAATTGGAAGGGACCTTAGATATTATCTGAAGTAAGGCTTCATTTTACAGATGATAAAATTGAGGCCCAGAGAGGAGAGTGCTCAAAATTGTTGTTTGCAGAGCTGAGACTAGAACTCATTTCAATTATGTTTCTACTTTTTCATATTTCTACACACACACAAATAGACACATTTTCTAATACACCTCTATGCATTTATCTCTGTTTTTACAATTGCCTACTCCTTACTTTTATCAATGTGTTTTTTTTTTTCTGATGTCTTTCCTGTCTGAACCAATAGCTATATCCAGTCCATTCTACCATGTCTTCTTCAGGCTAGGGAGTAGGAAGGAAAGTAACCTCAGTTACTAGGTGTTCATAACCATTATTCTTCCAAATATGTAACACTTCATCCGATAACAAAGCTGAATAATATTATGTCAGAACACTTGTTTGACAATAGTTTCAATTAACTGAATGCCTGAGGTAGTTATTTCTTGGTGACTAAATTTGGGAGTTAACGGAGGCTTAAAAGAAAAAAAAATAATACATTTTGGCAGTCTTTACAAATTGCTGCAGGTTCACTTCTAGATATTATATAGTTGAGTGATTGTAATTTGATATCTTTTGTTCATATTTTTTTTTCCTACTGAAGATATTACAAGACCCGCTTGAATGTTACTTCTCACTTAGGACTAGAGATGTAAAGGATACACAAATGGCTGAGCTTTATATGTACTATTCCCCAGAAAAAAAAAATCTGGAAATTTTACTTGAAATTCTTCAATATCAAGTTGTTTTCCTCTGACTTATTTGATTCTTCTAAAAATGCATAACAGTTGAAAAATCTTAGCCATTAAAAGTTTCTTCAAATAATATTAAGCTGACAGTACTCAAGATAGATTTTTAATAATCACTATTTCTATGAATACAAGGTTTGGGAAGGACCACTTAATGTTTATTCTGTTTAGAAGATTTTGATCTGTTGTTTCTTTTGAAAATAATTATCTTCCATGCCTAAATATCTCCAATTCAAATTTCTCCAACACTTCATTTATATTTTTTTAATTTTTATTTATTTTTCAGAGAGAGAGAGAGAGAACAGAGTGCAAGAGGGGAGGGATGGAGAGAGAGGGAGTCACAGAATCCAAAGCAGGCTCCAGGCTCAGAACTGTCAGCACAGAGCCCAACGTGGGGCCCTAACTCAAGGACCATGAGATCATGACATGAGCTGAAATTGAACACTTAACCAACTAAGCCACCCAGACACCCCTCCATCACTCCATTTCTGACTCTTTTATAACACATCACAATTAACCATCTAGCACACTTACGGGTAAATGTGTGTGTATTACTCACCAGATTTTTGTCTCTAAATATATTGATTTAACATATGTTTATGTAAATTATTTTACACATATTATTTTTTAAAGTCTTTTTATTTTTTATTTTTTAAAAAAAATTAAATTTACATCTAAGTTAGCATATAGTCCAACAATGATTTCAGTAGTAGAATCCTTAATGCCCCTTACCCATTTAGCCCATTCCCCCTCCCCAAACCCCTCCAGTAACCCCCTATTTCTTCTCCATATTGAAGAGTTTCTTATGATTTGTCCCCCTCCCTGTTTTCATAGTATTTTTGCTTCCCTTACCTTGTGTTCATCTGTTCTGTGTCTTAAAGACCTCATATGTGTGAAGTCATATGATATTTGTCTTTCTGTGACTAATTTCACTTAGCATAATGCCTTCTAGTTCCATCCATGTAGTTGCAAATGGCAAGGTTTCATTCTTTTTGATCACTGAGTAATACTCCATTGTATGTATATACCACATATTCTTTATCCATTCATCCATCGATGGACATTTGGGGCCTTTCCATACTTTGGCTATTGTTGATAGTGCTGCTATAAACATTGGGGTGAATGTGTCCCTTTGAAACAGCATACCTGTATCCCTTGGATAAATACCTGATAGTGCAATTGCTGGGTCATAGGGTAGTTCTATTTTTAATTTTTTGAGGAACCTCCACACTGTTTTCCAGAGTGGCTACACCAGTTTGCACTCCCACCAGCAGTGCAAAAGAGAACCTCTTTCTCTGCATCCG
Source organism: Lynx canadensis (assembly GCF_007474595.2). Lineage (NCBI taxonomy): Eukaryota > Metazoa > Chordata > Mammalia > Carnivora > Felidae > Lynx > Lynx canadensis. Next base: position 63,162,234 of record NC_044321.2, read on the forward strand.
TTGTTTCCTGAGTTGTTACTGTTAGCCATTCGGACAGGTGTGAGGTGATATCTCATTGTGGTTTTGATATATATTTCCCTGATGATGAGTGATGTTGAGCATTTTTTTCATGTGTTGTTTGGCCATCTGGATGTTTTCTTTGGAGACATATCTATTCATGTCTTTTGCCCATTTCTTCACTGGATTATTTGTTTTTTGGGTGTTGAGTTTGATAAGTTCTTTACAGATTTTGGATACTAACCCTTTATCTAATGTCATTTGTAAATATCTTCTCCCATTCTGTTGGTTGCCTCTTAGTTTTGCTGACAGTTTCCTTCTATGTTCATAAGTTTTAATTTTGGTGAGGTCCCAGTAGTTCATCTTTGCTTTTGTTTCCCTTGCCTCTGGAGACATGTTGAGTAAGAAGTTTCTGTGGCCAAGGTCAAATAGGATTTTGCCTGAATTCTCCTCAAGGATTTTGATGCCTTCCTGTATTACATTGAGGTCTTTCATCCATTTTGAGTTTATTTTTGTGTATGGTGTAAGAAAGTGGTCCAGGTTCATTCTTCTGCATGTCACTGTCCAGATTTCCCAGCACCACTTGCTGAAGAGACTGTCTTTATTCCATTGGATATTCTTTCCTGTTTTGTCAAAGATTAGCTGGCCATACGTTTTTGTGGGTCCATTTCTGGGTTCTCTTTTTGGTTTCATTGATATGAGTGTCTGTTCTGGTCCCAGTACCATACTGTCTTGATGATTACAGCTTTGTAATACAGCCTGACATCTGGGATTGTGATGCCTCCTGCTTTGGTTTTCTGTTTCAAGATTGCTTTTGTGGTTCTATACAAATTTTAGGATTGTTTGTTCTAGCTCTGTGAAGGATTCTGGTGTTATTTTGATAGGTATTGCATTGAATATGTAGATTGATTTGGGTAGTATTGACATTTTAACAATATTTGTTCTTCCTAACCAGGAGCATGGAATCTTTTTCCATTTCTTTGTGTCTTCTTCAATTTCTTTCATAAGCTTTCTATAGTTTTCAGTGTATATATTTTTCACCTCTTTGGTTAGATTTATTCCTAGGTATTTGGTGGGTTTGGTGTAATTGTAAATGGGATCAATTCCTTGATTTCTCTTTCTGTCGCTTCATTGTTGGTGTATAGGAATGCAACTGATTTCTGTGGATTGATTTTATATCCTGCCACTTTGCTGAATTCATGGATCAGTTCTAGCAGTTTTTTTGTTGGAATCTTTTGGGTTTTCCATGTAGGGTATCATGTCATCTGTGAAGAGTGAAAGTTTGATCTCCTCCTGGCCGTTTTGCATGACTTTTATTTCTTTGTGTTCTCTGATTGCTGACCTAAGACTTCCAATACTATGTTGAATAACAGTGGTGAGAGTGGACATCCCTGTCTTATTCCTGACCTTAGGGGGAAAGTTTTCAGTTTTTCCCCATGAAGGATGATATTAGCATTAGGTCTTTCATATATGGCTTTTATGATCTCGAGGTATGATTCTTCTCCCCCTACTTTCTTAAGAGCTTTTATCAAGAAAGGATGCTGTATTTTGTCAAGTGCTTTCTATGCACCTATTGAGAGGATCATGTGGTTCTTGTCCTTTCTTTTGTTGATGTAATGAATCACATTGATTGTTTTGAGGATATTGAACCAGCCTTGTCTCCCACGTATAAACCTCACTTGGTCATGGTGAATAAATTTTCAATGTATTGTTGGATCCGGTTGGCTAATATCTTGTTGAGGATATTTGTATCCATGTTCATCAGGCAAATTGGTCTATATTTCTCCTTTTTAGTGGGGTCTTGGTCTGGTTTTGGAATTAAGGTAATGCTGGCTTCATAGAAAGAGTTTGGAAGACTTCCTTCCATTTCTATTTTCTGGTACAGCTTCGAGAGAATAAGTGTTAACTCTTCCTTAAATGTTTGCTAGAATTCCCTTGGAAAGCGATCTGGCTCTGGGCTCTTGTTTTTTGGGAGATTTTTGATTAAAAATTTGTTTTATTTACTGGTTATGGGTCTGTTCAAATTTTCTATTTCTTCTTATTTCAATTTTGGTAGTTTATATATTTCCAGTCATTTGTCCATTTCTTCCAGATTGCCCATTTTTATTGTCATATAATTGCTCATATTACTCTCTAATTATTGTTTTTATTTCTGCTATGTTGGTTGTGATCTCTCCTCTTTCATTCTTCATTTTATTGAATTGGGTCCTTTCCTTTTTCTTTTTGATCAAACTGGCTAGTGGTTTATCAATTTTGTTAATTCTTTCAAAGAACCAGCTTCTGGTTTCATTGATGTTTTCTACTGTTTTTTGTTTTGTTTTATTTTTTGTTTTGTTTTTTTTCTTTGTTTGTTTTTGTTTTCGATAGCATTGATTTCTGCTCTGAACTTTATTATTTCCTGTCTTCTTCTCATTTTGGTTTTATTTGCTCTTCTTTTTCCAGCTCTTTGAGGTGTAAGGTTAGGTTGTGTATCTGAAACCTTTCTTCCTTCTTTAGAAAGGTCTGGATTGCCATATACTTTCCTCTTATGACTACCTTTGCTGCATCCCAGAAGTTTTGGGCTGTGGTATTATCATTTTGTTTGGATTCCATGGACTTTTTAATTTTCTATTTAACTTCTCAGTAGCCTGTTCCTTCTCTTGTAAGATGTTCTTTAGTCTCCAAGTATTTTTTACCTTTCCAAATTTTTTCTTGTGGTTGATTTTGAGTTTCATTGCATTGTGGTCTGAAAACATGCACGACATGATCTTGATCTTTTGTACATGTTGAGGGCTGATTTGTGTCCCAGTATGTGATCTATTGTGGAGAATATTCCATGTGCCCTGGAGAAGAATGTATATTCTGCTGCTTTTGGATAAAATATCCTGGATATATCTGTTAAGTCCATCTGGTCCAGTGTGTCATTCAAAGCCATTGTTTCCTTGTTGATTTTCTGATTAGATAATCTGTCCATTGCTGTGAGTATGGTGTTGAAGTCCCCTACTATTCTGGTATTATTATCAATGAGTTTCTTTATGCTTGTGTTTAATTGATTTACATTTTTTGGTAATTTAACATTTGGGGCATAAATGTTTACAATTGTTAGTTCTTCTTGGTGGATAGACCCCGTAATTATGATATAATGCCCTTCTTCATCTCTCATTGCAGTCTTTATTTTAAATTCTAGGTTGTATGATATAAGTATGGCTACTCTGGCTTTCTTTTGTCAACCATTAGCATGATACATAGTTCTCCATCCCCATGCTTTCCATCTAAAGGTGTCTTTAGGTCTAATGTGGGTCTTTTGTAATCAGCATATAGATGGATCTTGTTTTGGGTTTTTTTTTAATTCATTCTGTTACCATATGACTTTTTTTTGAGCACCTAGTCCGTTGACATTTAGAGTGAGTAATGAAAGATATGAATTTATTGCCATTATGTTGTTTGTAGAGTTGAGTTTCTTGTGGTGTTCTCTGGTCCTTTAGAGTCTTTGTTGCTTTTGGTATTTTGTGGTTGTTTGTTTATTTGTTTTCACCATTTCTCTCCTCAGAGAGTCCCCCTTAAAGTTTCTTTCAGGGCTGCTTTAGTGGTCACAAACTCCTTTAATTTCTGTTTGCCTGGGAGACTTTTAATGTCTTCTTCTATTTTGAATGACAGCCTTGCTGGATAAAGAATTCTTGGCTGTGCATTTTTCCAATTCAGCATATTGAATATATCCTGCCACTCCTTTCTGGCCTGCCAAGTTTTTGTGGATAGTTCTGAAGCAAACCTGATCTGTCTTCCCTTGTAGGTTAAGGATTTTTTTCTCTTGTTATTTTGATGATTCTCTCCTTGCCTGAGTATTTTGTGAATTTGACTATGATATGCTTTGTTGATGGTCGGTTTTTGTTTAATCTAATGGGGGTCCTCTGTGCTTCCTGGATTTTGATTTTTGTGTCTTTCCCCAGGTTAGGCAAGTTTTCTGCTATGATATGCTCACATAACTCTTCTACCCCTTATTCTCTCTCTTCATCTTCTGGGACCCCTATGATTCTGATGTTGTTCCTTTTTAATTAGTCACTGTTTTCTCTAATTCTTAAATTCTGCTCTTTAGCCTTAGTCTCCCTCCTTTTTTCCCACTTCATTGTTCTCCATAAGTTTGTCCTCTATATTGCTGCTCTGCCTCATCCTTCCTTGCCACTGTGGCATCCATTTGACATTGCATTTCAGTTATAGCATTTTGTAAATTTCATCCTGACTACATTTTACTTTTTTTATCTCTGCAGAAAGGGACTCTAATCTATTTTCTACCCCAGAGAGTATTCTTATTATCATGATTCTAAATTCTAGTGAAGACATCTTGCTTGTATCTGTGTTGGTTAAGTCCCTGGATGTAGTTTCTTCCGGCTCCTTCTTTTGGTGTGTATTCCTTCATTTTGTCATTTTGAAAGGAGAAAAGAAATTAATGAGGCAAAAAACTAAAATTAAAACATTAAAAATTAAAGACAACACACACACAAAAATCAAATAAATGATTAAAGATCCTAAGTGTGTTTTGGTATGGGTGTTGAAAAGGGCATTATAGATTAGAGAAAAAAGGAAACAAAAAAAAGAAAAAGTTTAAAAATGTGAAAAAATGAATACAATGAAATAGAACAAAATGAAATGATGGAAGTAAATTAGAATTTGAAAAATTTACAAAAAACTAAAATTATAGTAAAAAAAATTAAAGAACATAATTTTTTTTCTTATCACTGGTAATTTTTTTTATTTTTTTCAATATATGAAATTTATTGTCAAATTGGTTTCCGTACAACACCCAGTGCTCATCCCTAAAGGTGCCCTCCTCAATACCCATCACCCACCCTCCCCTCCCTCCCACCCCCCATCAACCCTCAGTTTGTTCTCAGTTTTTAAGAGTCTCTTATGATTTGGCTCTCTCCCATTCTAACCTTTTTTTTTTCTTCTCCTTCCCCTCCCCCATGGGTTTCTGTTAAGTTTCTCAGGATCCACATAAGTGTGAAACCATATGCTATCTGTCTTTCTCTGTATGGCATTTTTCATTTATTTCACTTAGCATCACACTATCCAGTTCCATCCACGCTGCTACAAAGGGTCATATTTCGTTCTTTCTCATTGCCATGTAGTATCCCATTGTGTATATAAACCACAATTTCTTTATCCATTCGTCAGTTGATGGACATTTAGGCTCTTTCCATAATTTGGCTATTGTTGAGAGTGCTGCTATAAACATTGGGGTACAAGTGCCCCTATGCATCAGTACTCTTGTATCCTTGGGTAAATTCCTAGCAGTGCTATTGCTGGGTCATAGGGTAGATCTATTTTTAATTTCCTGAGGAACCTCCACACTGTTTTCCAGAGTGGCTGCACCAATTTGCATTCCCACCAACAGTGCAAGAGGGTTCCCGTTTCTCTACATCCTCTCCAGCATCTATAGTCTCCTGATTTGTTCATTTTGGCCACTCTGACTGGCGTGAGGTGATATCTGAGTGTGGTTTTGATTTGTATTTCCCTGATGAGGAGTGAGGTTGAGCACCTTTTCATGTGCCTGTTGGCCATCCAGATGTCTTCTTTAGAGAAGTGTCTATTCATGTTTTCTGCCCATTTCTTCACTGGGTTATTTGTTTTCGGGTGTGGAGTTTGGTGAGCTCTTTATACATTTTGGATACTAGCACTTTGTCTGATATGTCATTTGCAAATATCTTTTCCCATTCCGTTGGTTGCCTTTTAGTTTTGTGGTTGTTTCCTTTGCTGTGCAGCAGCTTTTTATCTTCATAAGGTCCCAGTAATTCATTTTTGCTTTTATTTCCCTTGCCTTTGGGGATGTGTCGAGTAAGAGATTGCTACGGCTGAGGTCAGAGAGGTCTTTTCCTGCTTTCTCCTCTAGGGTTTGGATGGTTTCCTGTCTCACATTCAGGTCCTTTATCCATTTTGAGTTTATTTTTGTGAATGGTGTCAGAAAGTGGTCTAGTTTCAACCTTCTGCATGTTGCTGTCCAGTTCTCCCAGCAACATTTGTTAAAGAGACTGTCTTTTTTCCATTGGATGTTCTTTCCTGCTTTGTCAAAGATGAGTTGGCCATACGTTTGTGGGTCTAGTTCTGGGCTTTCCATTCTATTCCATTGGTCTATGTGTCTGTTTTTGTGCCAAGACCATGCTGTCTTGATGATTACAGCTTTGTAATAGAGGCTAAAGTCTGGGATTGTGACATTTCCTGCTTTGGTATTCTTCAAAATTATTTTTGCTGTTCGGGGCCTTTTGTGGTTCCATATGAATTTTAGGATTGCTTGTTCTAGTTTCGAGAAGAATGCTGGTGCAATTTTGATTGGGATTGCATTAAATGTGTAGATAGCTTTGGGTAGTATTGACATTTTGATAATATTTATTCTTCCAATCCATGAGCAGGGAATGTCTTTCCATTTCTTTATATATTCTTCAACTACCTTCATAAGCTTTCTATAGTTTTCAGCATACAGATCTTTTACGTGTTTGGTTAGATTTAGTCCTAGGTATTTTATGCTTCTTGGTGCAATTGTGAATGGGATCAGTTTCTTTATTTGTCTTTCTGTTGCTTCGTTGTTAGTGTATAAGAATGCAACTGATTTCTGTACATTGATTTTGTATCCTGCAAGTTTGCTGAATTCATGTATCAGTTCTAGCAGACTTTTGGTGGAGTCTATCAGAATTTTCCATGTATAATGTCATGTCATCTGCAAAAAGCAAAAGCTTGACTTCATCTTTGCCAATTTTGATGCCTTTGATTTCCTTTTGTTGTCTGATTGCTGATGCTAGAACTTCCAGCACTATGTTAAACAACAGCAGTGAGAGTGGGCATCCCTGTCGTGTTCCTGATCTCAGGGAAAAAGCTCTCAGTTTTTCCCCGTTGAGGATGATGTTAGCTGTGGGCTATTCATAAATGGCTTTAATGATGTGTAAGTATGTTCCTTCTACCCGACTTTCTCAAGGGTTTTTATTAAGAAAGGGTGCTGAATTTTGTCAAAGGCCTTTTCTGCATCGATTGAAAGGATCATATCTTGCTTATCTTTTCTTCTATTAATGTGATGTATCACGTTGATTGATTTGCGAATGTTGAACCAGCCCTGCATTCCAGGAATGAATCCCACTTGATCATGGTGAATAATTCTTTTTATATGCTGTTGAATTCGATTTGCTAGTATCTTATTGAGAATTTTTGCATCCATATTCATCAGGGATATATGCCTATAGTTCTCTTTTTTTTACTGGCTCTCTGTCTGGTTTAGGAACCAAAGTAATACTGGCTTCATAGAATGAGTCTGGAAGTTTTCCTTCCCTTTCTATTTCTTGGAATAGCTTGAGAAGGATAGATATTATTTCTGCTTTAAAGGTCTGGTAGAACTCCCCTGGGAAGCCAATTGTTCCTGAACTCTTAATTGTTGGGAGATTTTTGATAACTGATTCAATTACTTCGCTGGTCATGGGTCAGGTCAAGCTTTCTATTTCCTCCTGATTGAGTTTTGCAAGAGTGTGGGTGTTCAGGAATGTGTCCATTTCTTCCAGGTTGTCCAATTTGTTGGCATATAATTTTTCATAGTATTCCCTGATAATTGTTTGTATCTCTGAGGGATTGGTTGTAATAATTCCATTTTCATTCATGATTTTATCTATTTGGGTCATCTCCCTTTTCGTTTTGAGAAGCCTGGCTAGAGGTTTGTCAATTTTGTTTATTTTTTCAAAAAACCAACTCTTGGTTTCGTTGATCTGCTCTACAGTTTTTTTAGATTCTATATTGTTTATTTCTGCTCTGATCTTTATTATTTCTCTTCTCCTGCTGGGTTTAGGCTGCCTTTGCTTTTCTGCTTCTAGTTCCTTTAGGTGTGCTGTTAGATTTTGTATTTGGGATTTTTCTTGTTTCTTGAGATAGGCCTAGACTGCAATGTATTTTGCTCTCGGGACTGCCTTCACTGCATCCCAAAGTGTTTGGATTGTTGTATTTTCATTTTCGTTTGTTTCCATATATTTTTTGATTTCTTCTCTAATTGCCTGGTTGACCCACTCATTCTTTAGTAGGGTGCTCTTTAACCTCCATGCTTTTGGAGGCTTTCCAGACTTTTTCCTGTGGTTGATTTCAAGCTTCATAGCATTGTGGTCTGAAAGTAGGCATGGTATAATTTCAATTCTTGTACACTTATGAAGGGTTTTTTTGTGACTCAGTATGTGATCTATCTTGGAGAATGTTCCATGTGCACTCGAGAAGAAAGTATATTCTGTTGCTTTGGGATGCAGAGTTCTAAATAGATCTGTCAAGTTCATCTGATCCAATGTCTCATTCAGGGCCCTTGTTTCTTTATTGACCGTGTGTCTAGATGATCTATCCATTTCTGTAAGTGGGGTGTTAAAGTCCCCTGCAATTACCACATTCTTACCAATAAGGTTGCTTATGTTTGTGAGTATTGTTTTATATATTTGGGGGCTCCAGTATTCGGCGCATAGACATTTATAATTGTTAGCTCTTCCTGATGGATAGACCCTTAATTATTATATAATGCCCTTCTTTATCTCGTTACAGCCTTTAATTTAACTCTAGTTTTTCTGATATAAGTATGCCTACTCCAAATTTCTTCTGGCTTCCAGTAGCATGAGAAATAGTTCTCCATCCCCTCACTCTCAATCTGAAGGTGTCCTCAGGTCTAAAATGAGTCTCTTGTAGACAGCAAATAGATGGGTCTTGTTTTTTTATCCATTCTGATACCCTATGTCTTTAGGTTGGCGGATTTAGTCCATTTACATTCAGTGTTATTATCGAAAGATACGGGTTTAGAGTCATTGTGATGTCTGTATGTTTTATGCTTGTAGCGATATCTCTGGTACTTTTCTCACAGGATTCCCCTTATTATCTCTTGTAGGGCTGGTTTAGTTGTGACGAATTCCTTCAGTTTTTGTTTGTTTGCTAAGACCTTTATCTCTCCTTCTATTCTAAATGACAGACTTGCTGGATAAAGGATTCTCGGCTGCATATTTTTTTCTGTTTAGCACACTGAAGATATTGTGCCAACTCTTTCTCGCCTGCCAAGTTTCAAAAGAGAGATCAGTCACGAATCTTATAGGTCTCCCTTTATATGTTAGGGCACGTTTACCCCTTGCTGCTTTCAGAATTTTCTCTTTATCCTTGTATTTTGCCAGTTTCACTATGATATGTCGTGCAGAAGATCGATTCAAGTTACGTCTGAAGGGAGTTCTCTGTGCCTCTTGGATTTCAATGCCTTTTTCCTTCCCCATTTCAGGGAAGTTCTCAGCTATGATTTCTTCAAGTACACCTTCAGCACCTTTCCCTCTCTCTTCCTCCTCTGGAATACCAATTATGCTTATATTATTTCTTTTTAGTGTATAACTTAGTCTCTAATTTTCCCCTCATACTCCTGGATTTTTTTTATCTCTCTTTTTCTCAGCTTCCTCTTTTTCCATACTTTTATCTTCTAGTTCACCTATTCTCTCCTCTGCCTCTTCAATCCGAACCGTGGTGGTTTCCATTTTATTTTGCATCCGTTTAAAGCATTTTCAGCTCCTCCTGACTGTTCCTTAGTCCGTTGATCTCTGTAGCTCTAGATTCTCTGCTGTTCTCTATACTCTTTTCAAGCCCAGCGATTAATTTTATGACTATTATTCTAAATTCACTATCTGTTATATTATTCAAATCCTTTTTGATCAGTTCATTAGCTGTTGTTATTTCCTGGAGATTCTTTTGAGGGGAATTCTTCCGTTTGGTCATTTTGGATAGTCCCTGGAGTGGTGGGGACCTGCAGGACACTTCCCCTGTCCTGTGGTGTATAACTGGAGTTGGTGAGCGGGACTGCAGTCAGACCTAACATCTGCCCCCAGCCCACCGCTGGGGCCACAGTCAGACTGGTGTGTGCCTTCTCTTCCCCTGTCTTAGGGGCGGGATTCACTGTGGGGTGGTGTGCTCCGTCTGGGCTACTTGCACACTGCCAGGCTTGTGGTGCTGGGGATCTGGCGTATTAGCTGGGGTGGGTAGGCATGGTGCACGGGAGCAGGAAGGGCAGGCTTAGATCGCTTCTCCTAGGTAATCCACTTCAGGAGGGGCCATGTGGCAGTGGGAGGGAGTCAGACCCGCCAGAGGGATAGATTCACTGAAGCATAGCATTGGGTGTTTGCGCAGAGCAAGCAAGTTCCCTGGCAGGAACCGGTTCCCTTTGGGATTTTGGCAGGGGGATGGGCGAGGGAGATGGCGCTGGCGAGCGCCTTTGTTCCCTGCCAAACTGAGCTCTTTCATCCCGGGGCTCAGCAACTTTCCCTCCCTTTGTCCTCCAGCCTTCCCGCTTTCCGAGCAGAGTTGTTAACTTATGACCTCCCAGATGCTAAGTCACGCTTGCTGTTGGAACACACTCCCTCTGCTCCCTCCGCTTTTGCAAGCCAGACTCGGAGGCTCTGCTTGGGCAGCGGGCTGCCCCTTCCCCCTGGCTCCCTCACGCCAGTCAATGCAGCACGCACCACTTCTCTGCCCTTCCTACCCTCTTCCGTGGGCCTCTCATCTGCCCTTTGTCCGGAGACTCCATTCTGCTAGTCTTCTGGCGGTTTTCTGGGTTATTTAGGCAGGTGTAGTTCGAATCTAAGTGATCAGCAGGACACGCGGTGAGCCCAGCGTCCTCCTACGCCACCATCTTTTGCCTGTCCCCAAGAAAATGTTTTAAAAAATTGGAAATAAAAATATTTTTCTCCTCTGTATTCAAGAAAAAGAAAAGAAATGGAAAAAAAAATAAATTGAATGGATGGACCAGGGAAGAAACTGTAATATAATTGAAATTACATCATTTTCCTCTAGAAGTCAATATGAAGCACTTTGTAGTCCATAACGTAAGCAGGTGGAGTGACGTGTGGTGTTCCTGAAGAGTGAGTTTTGCCCAGTTAGGCAGGGCTTGGTGCAATGGCTGCATTTTCCACTAGATGGCGCTGTTTAGCTTACTGGCATGGATTTTTGTGGCACTTGTAGGTGTGTATGTGCATGTGAGTGAAGGGTGAAAATAACATCACCCTACTCTATCACTAGAGCTACCCAGGCTCTAGTATCAGAGGTCTGTTCTTCCCAATCAGCAATTGTGCATCTGTCCTTTGTCTCTGGCTTCTGTCCACTCCTCACTTTTACACTCCCCATGACCCAGCCATCAGGTTGCCAGTTGGCACTTCCCTCCTGAGTTATATCTCAGATATGGCTGTTTTTCCTGACCCCTTTCTTCTGAGGTACTGAGGCTTTGACCCTTCTGCCACTCTGTGAGAGGGTCTCGCTAAGCAATGAATGGCTGGGTGCTGGCCACTCTCAGGAATGTTTGGGGGACCTTGATGCTGCCGTTGCCTAGCAACCATGGCTGGGTGCCAGCCCTCCCCAGAAAAAGTTCATGTGCTCATGTAGCAACAGCGTTTCAGGGCTTATGGAAAAATCACATCACACATCTGGCACCAGGCTTCACCCTTAACAACATTGTCCAGCACAAGAGAACGTGGTTGCTCTCTGGGGTCCACTGGGGTCTTTGCTTATGGTGGGGCTGCACAACATTTACCAAATGTCCTCTCAGCAGGGGAACTGCCTCTCTCTGTGTGGCCTGAGGATCCCTAGGCTTCACTCTGTTCCTGGGGTTCTCCCTTCTCACAAGAGCATCACCAGGTATCAAGCTGTGGAGTTTCAGACTCTGCGCTCCCCTGTTTATAGAGTCTTAGTGGAGTTTAATCCCTCTCCTTTCTCCCTTTTTCCACTTTTCCACTTTCTCTCCAGCTGCTTTTGGGAATTCTCTGCCCTCTACTGTTTCTCTCTCTCCCAGTTCACCTCTCCATGCTGAGTACCTGGTGAGTTCTGTGGTTTGGTTTGTGCAGATTTTTGTTAATCTTAAATCAGTTTTCTAGATGTGCAGGATGATTTAGTGTTGATCTGGCTGTATTTCATGGACGCAAGACACACAAAGAAACTTCCATGCTGTTCTGCCATCTTGGTTCCTACCCAACATACTGTTTTTTAATATATTCGAGTATATGTGCTCTAGTAACTTGTGCAAGTTGGAACAAAGTATATGTGCTCTACTAACTTGTCCAAGTTGCTACAAAGTGCAAGAAATGGATTTGAACCCAGTTTTTTAAATGTCTACTGTATGACTCTTTCCACCAATGATGATGTGTTTTATCATACTGTGAATAACAGAGGCTGTATTTTAAATTTTATTTTATCTATTTGTCACTATCCTATTAGGAATATTTATACAAATAAATAATTTCACAAATAAATATTTATTACATTTTAATTTAATTGTTACAGTACTCATTCAAGAATAAAGCCAAATTTTGGTAAGAGCCCAATGTGCATAAACTGATGAATGGATAAAGATGTGGTATATATATACTATGGAATATTATTTGGTGATCAAAAAGAATGACATCTTATCATTTGCAACAACGTGGATGGAACAGGAGTGTATTATGCTAAGCTAAATAAGCCAGTCAGAGAAAGACAAATATATTATTTCATGCATATGTGTAATTTAAGAATCAAACAGATGGACATAGAGGATTGGAAGAAAAAATAAAATAAAAGCAGAGAGGGAGGTAAACCTTAAGAGACTCTTAAATATGGAGAACTGAGGGTTGCTTAGGGAAGGTAATTGGGAGGATGGGTTAAATGGGTGATGGGCATTAAATGGGATCGCTGGGATGAGCACTGGGTGATATATGTAAGTGATGAATCACTAAATTATACTGCTAAAACCAAAACTACACTATATATTAAATAACTTGGATTTAAATTAAAAAAAAATAAAGGAAACTGGCAATCAAAAGTGATTGGAAGCAACTATGTAGGGGCACCTGGGTGGCTCAGTTTGTTAAGCATCCAACTCTTTATTTTTTAAATTTACTTTAATGTTTATTACTTGTGTGTGTGTGAGAGAGAGAGAGAGAGAGAGAGAGAGCTGGGGAGGGGTAGAGAAAGAGGGAGACCCAGAATCTGAAGCAGTCTCCAGGATCTGAGCTGTCAGCTTGGAGCCTAACATGGGGCTCAAACTCATGAACCACTAGATCATGACCTGAGCTGAAGATGGATGCTTAACCGACTGAGCCACCCAGGAGCCCCAGAGCATCTAACTCTTCATTTTGGCTCAAGTCACGATCCCAGGGTTATGGGATCGACCTGTGCTTCAGTGGAGCATACGCTTTTAGCACAGAATCAGATTAAGATTCTTCTCTCTCTCCTTCTGTTCTCTGCCCTGATTGCACACTCTAAATAAGTAAATAAATAAAAACAAGCAGCTGTGTATCATAAGATATTAACACCTTATCTGTGCTTTTTAATACAAATACTGAGATTTGACTTTGAAACATGTGCTGAACAGAATAATTTCTCCTTTTTTAAAAAAGCACATTTAATCTATTACAACATGATTGTTTAACTGTGGCAAGTTTGTCTCCCTCACATACATATGTTTAGGTAATTCTTATAAACCAAGAGCTGCAACTGGTCAATATCATTATATGGTTTTCCTCTATTGTTCTCTATTGTTCTTATATTTTTAATCCTTTTTTTAAAAATATTTTGTTTATTTATTTTGAGAGAGAGAGAGAGACAGAATCAGAGGGGCAGGGACTCCCCGGGTATGTACCATTCTCTGTGCTGAGCCTGATGTTGAGCTCGATGTCATTACTGTGAGATCATGACCTGTACTAAAATCAAGAGTGGGATGCTTGACCAACTGAACCACCCAGGTGTCCCCATTATTTTAATGTTTTAATTATAGGAAATCATTTCAGTGTTCTTTCAGATCTCACAGTCACATTTGTTTTTAATCATAGTAATATTAACTTATGCTAAAATTTTGTTTATTAATGGTTACCTATGCATAAACACTTCACTAGAAGCTAATTTTATAGAGGTCTGAAACCAAGTCTGTTGTAGACTCTGGGTCTGAAGTTCTCTCTTGTCCAACAAGGGAGCGGGATGCAGGATTGAAAAATGCAGGAGAGTCTAATGTCCAGGAGGAGACAAGAGCCCTGAATAAGGGTCCTTGCTCCATTTTTTTTTAGTATCAGCAGGCTTACAAGCGAGATGGATATACACAAAGAGACAATGAAACCATGGACATTAACTCATGGGCATGGGAAAAAGGTTTTGAACATATGTGGTATTAGGGATTTGGGTCCATACAAAACAAAATTCTGGGCTGGCACAAAAATCCCTTTGTCTTATGTTGGAGGCCTTTGTCCTACTTACCTAATCTTGTTTACACAAACTTGGGTATGTACATTCTATGGCTTTCTAATTCTTTATGCCTTGTTAACTCATCAGTGCAAGCTCAGGGACTTCCTAAGCTTATTCCTCACACAAGTCCAAGTTACAGAAAAAACTATGCCTCCTCAGAAGCCACAAGGAGCATAAGTTTTTTCATCCATGCTCAAGAAAAATCAAGCCAATATCCATCTAAATAACCTATCTAGCACCTTTGTTTCACGACTACTTGTTCTTCAACTATCTTTCACTCCAGCCACCTGTTTACATGCATACACTCTAAAGCTTAAAATAATTTAAAACTTCTCCATTTCTGAAATATTAAATTCCAGTATCTCATTTTCTGAACCATAATTTATTTGTCATTCCAGATTACTTTTATTTATTCAAAAATATTTTTAAGCACCTTCTATGTAAGAGGTGTTGTGCAAGACACTGTGGTAGAGTGATTGAATAATAGCTACAATTGCCTTAAATGCTGTGAAAAAAAGATGTACAGGACATAACCAAATCAGTATGGTTACAGATTATAACAGTATTAAGGGAACACATTCTCAATAACTCTCAAATCAATCACTTCTTTGTTGTTCCAAAGCCCTTTCCTTAGATAGGTCTCTTATTCATGCTTGTCTCATTGTTGCATCAGTCCCTAAGTTATATTATTCTTTCTTCCTTAACACAGATTCTAAAGTGATCTTTCACAAACCTGTAACATGATTATGCCATATTCATGCCTAAAATAATTCAAATGGCTTCCAAGACACTCTAGATTAAAATCAATTTCCTGCATTTAGCACATAAGCACTTCATACTCTGATTAATATACACTTATATGGTCAGATCCGCTGCCATACTTCACATTCACCTTCTCTCAGTATACTGAACATAGGTTCCAGAATGCATCTTTAATGCCTGATATCATCATGCTTTTGTATATGTTCATTTTACTGCTTATGGTGCCTTTCACCCCTCTTTATGAATCTCTAATATATTCTTTTTAATTGAGATATCACTGACAAACAAAAATTGTATATATTTAGGGGTGCCAGGGTGACTTGGTTAAGTTTCTGACTCTTGATTTTGGTTCAGGTCATGATCTCATGGTTGTGAGATCGAGCCCTGCATTAGGCTCCACACTAGGCATGGAGCCTGCTTGAGTTTCTCTCTTTTCCTCTCCTTCTGCCCCGCCCCCGTCTCTCTCTCAAAAAATATGTATTTATTTAAAGTGTAAAACTAGATGTTTTGCTATACATACACCTTTTGAAATGATAACCACAATCCAGTTAATTATCATATGTATCATCTCTGTATGGTTACCAGTGTGTGTGTGTGTGTGTATCTTGGTTATTGTGAATAATGTTGCAGTGAACTCCTATCTGTTCTTTCAAGTTCATCATAAGCATCACAATTTCCAAGAAGCCTTCCTGATAATTTTCTCTAGTCTTATATATATGCCCATTCATTGTTTTCTTATGGCAGCAGTATCTCTATTATATTACTTGCTTTATAGTTTCTTTTAATTATAGCATGTTATACTGTACTTTTTGATGTTCACATCCATTTATCTCTTGAAGTTGTTACTTTTTGAGGACAGGATCTTTGTCTTACTTGACATTATGTCTTCAATACCTCATACAGAGTAAGGGTTTAACAAATGTTCATGGGAATGTAGAGAGATGGAGATTGAAAGAAATAAATAAAGTGAGAGAAGAGGGGAGAGGATGGAAGGAAAAGAGAAGGAGGGAGAAAGAGAATTGAAATGTGGAAAGAATGGAGATGAAGTTGAGTAGGCAGACAGGAAAGCAGGAAAAAAAAGGAAGTAAAAAAGAAGGGAGGAAGGAAAGACAGAAAGAAAGTAGGACGGTAGTAAGGATGGCAAGAAAGAAGGAAAGAAGGGAAGGAAAGAAAGAAGGACATAAGGAAGGAAACAAGGAAGGAAGGAAAGAGAGGGAGGGAAGAGGGGAGGAAGGAAATAGTTTCTGAGAAAGCATAGAGGGCTTAAATACTGATTGGAACATGAAGGAGTAGATTTCAGAGTATATTCTGGACTCCTTTAAAAAAGTCACTTGAAGAGACAAGATAAAAATTTCATTACTTGATCTGTTATCACCAAGGTGTATAAAACTTTGAAGAGCTCTTGAGTGAAATATGAACACTCTTCATATCTTTCTGCTTGTTCTTTGTAGTGTCTCATTATTTTACATGTGTACTAAGGTTTCTTCAGTTTAAAAGTCTTCATTTGCTTGTCAATGAGCTTGTAAAACATAATCACACTCCTCAATTAGAACAGACTTAAAAAAAAAGTACTATCCTTTCATTGTTGTGGGTAAATTGCAATTTAATGGAAAAGACTCTGCTGTTTTACATTTTCCAGAACTTCATCCATCCCTGCTTAGTAATTACAAATGGCATATAAATAAACACTTCGGATGATTTCCAAAATGTTTTGCACTTACTTACAAGGCTGATACTTCCATCACTGGGACACTTTAGTAGTTTTGAAAGATTGTATACAGGTTGATTTTTAATGTATTTGAAGTTTTTAATCTTGCTTAAATACACAAAAAATAGGAAGGATTAACAAACTGCTGCTTCTAGGCCATGAGAAGATGGAGCTAAGGACAATCAAGACAGGGCTTATGAGCAACATAAAATCGATTTGTCAAAAAGTGGAAGACTGTCAGCAAACATAACATGTTATGAACCCTTCAGTATTTCTGTTTATGCTAGTGGAGGTCTAAAACAATCTGTGTTTTTTGATGCTTGGTTTAGTTTTCCACAAGCCTAATTAACACCAGATTAAGTTTGCTGCCACTATATTTTATACTTGAGACTAAAAAATACTTGCTGTTTGTCTCCTGTATAGAAAGACTATACTGACATATTTAATAATACTGACAACAATATAGTATAGTCATACACAGAAATTTGTAGGATATTTCAATTATTTTTAGAACATCAGTTTTCTAATTAACAAAATTTCCCTGGAAATAATTAAGTCATCTCATGTGGTATCTTCATGTGTTCTGATTCAAGATGGGTCTCCTTTGTTTTAACAAGACTGAATATGATGACAACATCTTTGAATTTCCCACAAAGTGCCAGTAACTTCTTCTTTATAAAGAATATACAAGAAAATTCAATTCAGGAATCTCTGCTTAAAATAATACATTGAGTAAGTGAATTGTAACACTGCCAACTGTGACCTATCTAGGTTTCAGTTTTTCCAACACCAGAAAAGACTCCCTAATCCCACTTCTGTAACTGTTGGTATATATTACAATTCAGGGTCAAATTGAAATCATGCTACTTATTTGCTTTTCTTTGAATCTTTTTCTGTGCAAGAGTTCATAGGGACACAATAAATCAGAAGATGTTTCCTTACATATGGGACCAAATTGGAGGCCAGATTTTTATCTTGCTCCTTGAATGCTCTCCCTTGACTTCAGAGACAGATTCATACGTAGAGGAGAGTAAAGCTGGGTAAGAAGTCAGTAGAAAGGACAAGATATATTATTCATAGAATAAGGTATGACATACCCCAGGTAAATATAGTCAACTCTCAACTGTCATGCTCATTTGAGAGATGAGGCTTGAATAACACACTCCAAAAAATTAATTATTTCAAACTATGGTTTATACACACAAAATAGATATATAATCGTTCCTATCTTTCTGGTCCCTTTTGGCCCAGGTTTTTTTGGTGGCCAAGGCTCAACAGCTCCTCAAAAACCATAATAAAAAGGAGGGTCATTTCTCTTTACTATGATTTATTCAAATAGTGAACTTTTTTTAGCTAATAAAATTCATCCAAAATCTATTTTTTCCAGTTTTTTTCCCTAAATTGTTATTCTGAGAAGTGTCAGAACATACATATCTCATTCCCTCAGATCTCTATACTTCAAATTTTTCAGGACACAGCATAGTTTATCAAGAAAATCATGGCTGGAAGAAATTTCTAAGGCCATTTGACTTCTTCCATTTCTATGGTATATTTTGCCTAATCCAAATATTGATACATAGTAACCTTTTAAAGAATTTCAAAGTAAAATATTATAGTCACCTTACTGGTTTATTTAGTGTCTCAAGCTGTCTTTTTGTGCTTCAAAATTCCATTTGAGCTCAACTACAGTAATCTGTGGACTATATATTTTTTAAAGTTTATTCTCTTAAAAGATTTTAGTACTAATGTGTTGAAGTAGCAATAAAAATAAAATGGATGGATATTTCTTTAATAAAATCTTAGGAGTTGATCCTAACCCAAAGCATTACAGTATGTTAATAATATGGTCCTGGGAGGGGAGGGAAGATGGCGGCGTAGGAGGACGCTGGGCTCACTGCGCATCCTGCTGATCACTTAAGATTCCACCTACACCTGCCTAAATAACCCAGAAAACCGCCAGAGGATTAGCAGAACGGAGTCGCCAGACCCAAGTGCAGACGAGAGGCCCACGGAAGAGGGTAGGAAGGCCGGGGAGGCGGTGCGCGCTCCACGGACTGGCGGGAGGGAGCCGGGGCGGAGGGGCGGCTCGCCGGCCAAGCAGAGCCCCCGAGTCTGGCTGGCAAAAATGGAGGGGCCTGACGGACTGTGTTCCGACAGCAAGCACGACTTAGCATCTGGGAGGTCATAAGTTAACAGCTCTGCTCTGAAAGCGGGAAGGCTGGAGGACAAAGGGAGGGAGAGCTGCGGAGCTCCCGGACGACAGAGCTCAGTTTGGTGGGGAACAAAGGCACTCGCCAGCGCCATCTCCCCCGCCCATCCCCCAGCCAAAATCCCAAAGGGAACCGGTTCCTGCCACGGAAATTGCTCGCTCCACGGTTCCTGCCAGGGAAATTGCTCACTCTGCGCAAACACCCAACTCTGTGCTTCTGCGGAGCCAAACCTCCGGCAGCGGATCTGACTCCCTCCGGCTGCCACAGGGCCCCTCCTGAAGTGGATCACCTAAGGAGAAGCGAGCTAAGCCTGCCCCCCCTGCCGCCGTGCACCTTGCCTACCCACCCCAGCTAATACGCCAGATCCCCAGCATCACAAGCCTGGCAGTGTGCAAGTAGCCCAGACGGGCCATGCCACCCCGCAGTGAATCCCGCCCCTAGGAGAGGGGAAGAGGAGGCACACACCAGTCTGACTGTGGCCCCAGCAGTAGGCTGGGAGCAGACATCAGGTCTGACTACGGCTCCGCCCACCAACTCCAGTTATACACCACAGCACAGGGGAAGTGCCCTGCAGGTCCTCACCACACCAGGGACTATCCAAAATGACCAAGCGGAAGAATTCCCCTCAGAAGAATCTCCAGGAAATAACAACAGCTAATGAGCTGATCAAAAAGGATTTCAACAATATAACAGAAAGTGAATTTAGAATAATAGTCATAAAATTAATCGCTGGGCTGGAAAACAGTATACAGGACAGCAGAGAATCTCTTGCTACAGAGATCAAGGGACTAAGGAACAGTCACGAGGAGCTGAAAAACGCTTTAAAGGAAATGCAAAACAAAATGGAAACCACCACAGCTCGGATGGAAGAGGCAGAGGAGAGAATAGGTGAACTAGAAGATAAAGTTATGGAAAAAGAGGAAGCTGAGAAAAAGAGAGATAAAAAAATCCAGGAGTATGAGGGGAAAATTAGAGAACTAAGTGATACACTAAAAAGAAATAATATACGCATAATTGGTATCCCAGAGGAGGAAGAGAGAGGGAAAGGTGCTGAAGGGGTACTTGAAGAAATAATAGCTGAGAACTTCCCTGAACTGGGGAAGGAAAAAGGCATTGAAATCCAAGAGGCACAGAGAACTCCCTTCAGACGTAACTTGAATCGATCTTCTGCACAACATATCATAGTGAAACTGGCAAAATACAAGGATAAAGAGAAAATTCTGAAAGCAGCAAGGGGTAAACGTGCCCTCACATATAAAGGGAGACCGATAAGACTCGGGACTGATCTCTCTTTTGAAACTTGGCAGGCCAGAAAGAATTGGCACGAGATTTTCAGTGTGCTAGACAGAAAAAATATGCAGCCGAGAATCCTTTATCCAGCAAGTCTGTCATTTAAATTTTTTTTTCTTCTTTTTCAACGTTTTTATTTATTTTTGGGATAGAGAGAGACATAGCATGAACGGGGGAGGGGCAGAGAGAGAGGGAGACACAGAATCGGAAACAGGCTCCAGGCTCCGAGCCATCAGCCCAGAGCCTGATGCGGGGCTCGAACTCACGGACCGCGAGATCGTGACCTGGCTGAAGTCGGACGCTTAACCGACTGCGCCACCCAGGCGCCCCCAAGTCTGTCATTTAGAATAGAAGGAGAGATAAAGGTCTTCCCAAACAAACAAAAACTGAAGGAATTTGTCACCACTAAACCAGCCCTACAAGAGATCCTAAGGGGGACCCTGTGAGACAAAGTACCAGAGACATCACTACAAGCATAAAACATACAGACATCACAATGACTCTAAACCCGTATCTTTCTAGAATAACACTGAATGTAAATGGATTAAATGCGCCAACCAAAAGACATAGGGTATCAGAATGGATAAAAAAACAAGACCCATCTATTTTCTGTCTACAAGAGACTCATTTTAGACCTGAGGACACCTTTAGATTCAGAGTGAGGGGATGGAGAACTATTTATCATGCTACTGGAAGCCAAAAGAAAGCTGGAGTAGCCATACTCATATCAGACAAACTAGACTTTAAATTAAAGGCTGTAACAAGAGATGAAGAAGGACATTATATAATAGTTACAGGGTCTATCCATCAGGAAGAGCTAACAATTATAAATGTCTATGCACCGAATACCGGAGCCCCCAAATATATAAAATAACTACTCATAAACATAAGCAACCTTATTGATAAGAATGTGGTAATTGCAGGGGACTTTAACACCCCACTTACAGAAATGGATAGATCATCTAGACACATGGTCAATAAAGAAACAAGAGCCCTGAATGACACATTGGATCAGATGGACTTGACAGATCTATTTAGAACTCTGCATCCCAAAGCAACAGAATATACTTTCTTCTCGAGTGCACATTGAACATTCTCCAATATAGATCATATACTGGGTCACAAAACAGCCCTTCATAAGTTTACAAGAATTGAAATTATACCATGCATACGTTCAGACCACAATGCTATGAAGCTTGAAATCAACCACAGAAAAAGTCTGGAAAACCTCCAAAAGCATGGAGGTTAAAGAACACCCTACTAACGAATGAGTGGGTCAACCAGGCAATTAGAGAAGAAATCAAAAAATATATGGAAACAAACGAAAATGAAAATACAACAATCCAAACGCTTTGGGACGCAGCGAAGGCAGTCGTGAGAGGAAAATACCTTGCAATCCAGGCCTATCTCAAGAAACAAGAAAAATCCCAAATACAAAATCTAACAGCACACCTAAAGGAACTAGAAGCAGAACAGCAAAGACACCCCAAACCCAGCAGAAGAAGAGAAATAATAAAGATCAGAGCAGAAATAAACAATATAGAATCTAAAAAAACTGTAGAGCAGATCAACGAAACCAAGAGTTGGTTTTTTGAAAAAATAAACAAAATGGACAAACCTCTAGCCAGGCTTCTCAAAAAGAAAAGGGAGATGACCCAAATAGATAAAATCATGAATGAAAATGTAATGATTACAACCAATCCCTCAGAGATACAAACAATTATCAGGGAATACTATGAAAAATTATATGCCAACAAATTGGACAACCTGGAAGAAATGGACACATTCCTGAACACCCACACTCTTGCGAAACTCAATCAGGAGGAAATAGAAAGCTTGAACAGACCCATAACCAGCGAAGAAATTGAATCGGTTATCAAAAATCTCCCAACAAATAAGAGTCCAGGACCAGATGGCTTCCCAGGGGAGTTCTACCAGACATTTAAAGCAGAGATAATACCTATCCTTCTCAAGCTATTCCAAGAAATAGAAAGGGAAGGAAAACTTCCAGACTCATTCTATGAAGCCAGTATTCCTTTGATTCCTAAACCAGACAGAGAGCCAGTAAAAAAAGAGAACTACAGGCCAATATCCCTGATGAATATGGATGCAAAAATTCTCAATAAGATCCTAGCAAATCGAATTCAACAGCATATAAAAAGAATGATTCACCATGATCAAGTGGGATTCATTCCTGGGATGCAGGGCTGGTTCAACATTCGCAAATCAATCAACGTGATACATCACATTAACAAAAAAAAAAGAGAACCCTATGATCCTGTCAATCGATGCAGAAAAGGCCTTTGACAAAATCCAGCACCCTTTCTTAATAAAAACCCTTGAGAAAGTCGGGATAGAAGGAACATACTTAAAGATCATAAAAGCCATTTATGAAAAGCCCACAGCTAACATCATCCTCAATGGGGAAAAACTGAGAGCTTTTTCCCTGAGATCAGGAACACAACAGGGATGCCCACTCTCACCGCTGTTGTTTAACATAGTGCTGGAAGTTCTAGCATCAGCAATCAGACAACAAAAGGAAATCAAAGGCATCCAAATTGGCAAAGATGAAGTCAAGCTTTCGCTTTTTGCAGATGACATGGTATTATACATGGAAAATCCGATAGACTCCACCAAAAGTCTGCTAGAACTGATACATGAATTCAGCAAAGTTGCAGGATACAAAATCAATGTACAGAAATCAGTTGCATTCTTATACACTAACAATGAAGCAACAGAAAGACAAATAAAGAAACTGATCCCATTCACAATTGCACCAAGAAGCATAAAATACCTAGGAATAAATCTAACCAAAGATGTAAAGGATCTGTATGCTGAAAACTATAGGAAGCTTATGAAGGTAATTGAAGAAGATTTAAAGAAATGGAAAGACATTCCCTGCTCATGGATTGGAAGAATAAATATTGTCAAAATGTCAATACTACCCAAAGCTATCTACACATTCAATGCAATCCCAATCAAAATTGCACCAGCATTCTTCTCAAAACTAGAACAAGCAATCCTAAAATTCATATGGAACCACAAAACGCCTCGAATAGCCAAAGGAATTTTGAAGAAGAAGACCAAAGCAGGAGGCATCACAATCCCAGACTTTAGCCTCTACTACAAAGCTGTCATCATCAAGACAGCATGGTATTGGCACAAAAACAGACACATAGACCAATGGAATAGAATAGAAACCCCAGAACTAGACCCACAAACGTATGGCAAACTCATCTTTGACAAAGCAGGAAAGAACATCCAATGGAAAAAAGACAGCCTCTTTAACAAATGGTGCTGGGAGAACTGGACAGCAACATGCAGAAGGTTGAAACTAGACCACTTTCTCACACCATTTACAAAAATAAACTCAAAATGGATAAAGGACCTAAATGTGAGACAGGAAACCATCAAAACCTTAGAGGAGAAAGCAGGAAAAGACCTCTCTGACCTCAGCCGTAGCAATCTCTTACTCGACACATCCCCAAAGGCAAGGGAATTAAAAGCAAAAGTGAATTACTGGGACCTTATGGAGATAAAAAGCTTCTGCACAGCAAGGGAAACAACCAACAAAACTAAAAGGCAACCAACGGAATGGGAAAAGATATTTGCAAATGACATATCGGACAAAGGGCTAGTATCTAAAATCTATAAAGAGCTCACCAAACTCCACACCCGAAAAACAAATAACCCAGTGAAGATATGGGCAGAAAACATGAATAGACACTTCTCTAAAGAAGACATCCAGATGGCCAACAGGCACATGAAAAGATGTTCAGCGTCGCTCCTTATCAGGGAAATACAAATCAAAACCACACTCAGGTATCACCTCACACCAGTCAGAGTGGCCAAAATGAACAAATCAGGAGACTATAGATGCTGGAGAGGATGTGGAGAAACGGGAACCCTCTTGCACTGTTGGTGGGAATGCAAATTGGTGCAGCCGCTCTGGAAAGCAGTGTGGAGGTTCCTCAGAAAATTAAAAATAGACCTACCCTATGACCCAGCAATAGCACTGCTAGGAATTTATCCAAGGGATACAGGAGTACTGATGCATAGGGGCACTTGTACCCCAATGTTCATAGCAGCACTCTCAACAATAGCCAAATTTTGGAAAGAGCCTAAATGTCCATCAACTGATGAATGGATAAAGAAATTGTGGTATATATACACAATGGAATACTACGTGGCAATGAGAAAAAATGAAATATGGCCTTTTGTAGCAACGTGGATGGAACTGGAGAGTGTAATGCTAAGTGAAATAAGCCATACAGAGATAGACAGATACCATATGGTTTCACTCTTATGTGGATCCTGAGAAACTTAACAGGAACCCATGGGGGAGGGGAAGGAAAAAAAAAAAAGAGGTTAGAGTGGGAGAGAGCCAAAGCATAAGAGACTGTTAAAAACTGAGAGCAAACTGAGGGTTGAAGGGGATGGAGGGAGGGGAGGGTGGGTGATGGGTATTGAGGAGGGCACCTTTTGGGATGAGCACTGGGTGTTGTATGGAAACCAATTTGTCAATAAATTTCATATATATATAAAAAAAATAAATAAAAAAATAAAATAAAATATAAAAAAAAAAGGAAAAAAAATATGGTCCTGTAAGAATAAATACACTGTATACTACTCTTTGGCATATATGCCACCTCTTTTACTGCTTTGCCCCTAGATAACACTTTTCTTCCTTTTAAAAATGTTTTTGAGGTATAAATACAGACATAACAGTGGACATATATTAAACTTACAACTCAATGAAAATTTACATACATGTGCACATGTGGAACCACCCCAATGAGGACATAAAAAAATTTCCAGCACCCCAAAGACTCCTTTATGCCTTCTTTTAGTCAGTATCACCAGGTAACCATTATTCAGACATTAGTCAACATGGATTCATTTTTCTTAAAATAAATTTCGTGGGTGCCTGGGGTGGCTCAGTTGGTTAAGACTTCAGCTCAGGTCATGATCTTGTGGTTCATGAGTTCAAACCCCACATCGGGCTCTGTGCTGACAGCTCAAAACCTGGAGCCTGCTTCACATTCTGTGTCTCCCTCTCTCTCTCTGCCCCTCCCCCACTTGCACTTCCTCTCTCTCTCTCTCTCAAAAATAAACAAACATTAAAAAATTTAGCTTCAAAATTAATTTTCATGTATATGGAAAAATTAGCATATAGTTTTCTTTTGTCTAACTTCTTTTACTCATAATGGTGTCTATGAAATCTATCCATGTTGTTTGTTTCATTATTTTTTATTATTTCTTAAACTGTGGTCAAAATCTTTTGGTAAAGAATATAAGTCACACCATTTCACTACATCATCTAACTGAATGTGAAAAATTTGACTTCAGAATATTAATCACGTCCTGTTTAGCCCATAATATCAATGCCACTGCTCTCATAAAATTGACACAGTTTCAAAAATATATGTCTATTTTATGAATATACTAGAAATAGCTATTGATTTCCTTATCAAAAAGAATATCCCATTTTAAGGCTGTCTCAATTGTCTAATAACAGTATTATTGGTATGGTGGGGTAAGCAGTGTGTTACTGAAACTCTGTAACATTTCTCATTTTTCAATTAGTTTTATAGAATATTGAAATAATGTCATATTTTCAAGCTCTACCTTGGCATTTCTTTTCTGAAAATCTTATATTCAAGCAACCAGTACATAATATCCTATCTGAATTATTAGGAGGCATATTCTTAGTAGAAAATTCTGGAAGTCCTGAAACTGAATGGGAAGTACTAAATTCAGAATACTTAATAATTAATTATATTTGCTGGGTCTCTGTATTAGAATCACACACAAACAATGACCAGCATATTTGGGGGAAACTTAAGAAAGAAAGCAATATTCTCAAAGAAATAATTGTTTTGCAGGCTGAGGAGCAGGGGAAAGAGATCATAGACAAATACAATTGTGCTTACTGCAAAGGTCTGGGCATAGATGGAATTTGTGATCTTTATCAGATATGTAAAAATTATTTGGTATTAGTTTTAATACACAAAATGAAGAGTTTTTTAATTTCTTTAAATATTTATTTTTGAAAGAGAGAGAGAGAGAAAGAGAGAGAGAACATAAGCTGGGGAGGGGCAGAGAGAGACAGAGACACAGAATACAAATCAGGCTCCAGGCTCTGAGTTGTCAGCACAGAGCCCGACATGGGACTTGAACTCAAAAACCATGATATAGATCACGACCTGAGCCAAAGTCAGTCGCTTAACTGACTGAGCCATCCAGGCACCCCCCAAAAAAAGGTTTTTGTTTATTTGTGGAATATATGAGAATATTAAAAGCTTATTTTTATTCATTTACCATAATTCTAGTACAATTTTTGGTACATAGGCATAAATTAATTCTCAATAATTGCTCGGTTAATTGAATTACCTTTGAATTCTGCCTATAATTCCGACAAAAGAGCAAATGCTATGTTAATACTCCCTCAGGGAAAGAGTCACCATCCATGTGGACAGCTTGACAAAAAAAAAAAAAAAACAATTTAGAATAGCAATGACATTATTCAATAAAATGTATCTGTCATTTTGTTGGAGATCCCATGTTCAATACATGTGTGTCCCCTTCAGTTCCCAGCTCAGCTTTACTCCAGAATTTTTTATTTCTGATTCCAATTGGCTACTTGTAAATACTCACCATCACCTTTTTGTGTTAATTCTTGGTATTATTTAAGAAATATGACTTCTTTATTATGGTTGAAACTGAGGTCAAAGACTACAAATTACTACCTCATTTCAATACACCAAAAAAAAAAAATATATATATATATATATATATATATATATATATATATAATGGGAAATACTACATCAGAAGTTCAATTGCCTTGCTTAGCCCACCATATCAACAGTACCATTACTGTGTCACTTGAGACAATCTCCAAAATGATGCTGCATTTCTAGTTAAAAACTATTTGCTATTGTGTATTCGTTGTAAAATATAGTAAACTACCATTACATTACTCATGAAATTAATAAAGTGCTATGAAATGAACAGAGAAGGGAGAGTTATTATTCTGGCCCATTGCATGTGAAACATGAACAAATAGTTGCTTCTTTATTTACTTCATTTACAGTGTACTTAGAAACCCCATAGTTTTGTCATCCTTTTATTTAAATTTATAACTTTTTTTCAAATACTATATTTTCTAAAGGGAACTTTCTCTGAAATCTCTGAGTAAGCTACAACTTCTTGCTGCAAGCATTATGGGGATAATCAACATACTTGTCTATTACATGATGTGAATTCTAAAAGTTCTTGGTGTATGTTTGAATGGATTTTGAAGAGCATGATCTCTCAAAGTACTTTGAGTACTCAAAGTACTTCTCAAAGTACTTTGAAGAAAGTACACCTCCAAAACACTAAAACACTCGTGTAACTTTCCACAGTGTAGACACTGTTAATATGTCTTAAAGAATTCATGTTATGAATCATGCTTTTCCAGTATTATGTCTATTACCAAAAATCCCCTGCATGATAGGAATGACATTTGAATGTTCAATAAAAAAAAAAAATCTAGGATCTTTTAAGCATGTAAAGAGGTTCTAGAGGAGGGGCTCTTGATAACCTTTAAAGCATTTCTGCCATGTCCCACTTGCAATATTATGACAGATGAGAATGCTCTGAAATATAAAGAATAAATTCCTCATTAGGGTTTTAGTTTTACAAGAAACTTGAATCTTAGAATAGTAAAACTCCCTAAAATACATTTTTTCAAATGTCCTGGTCATAGACTGTTTGTTCACATTTTTAGGAAAGTTAGAAACACACCTCACCTCAGTTAAGAACTCCCTATTTTCTTGAATCTAAGATATAATCATTTTCAACACATGAATTGTAACAAGCTGGCTGACTGACATGAACTATATAAAATGCTCAAAAAGAGGCCTTTAAAATGCAAGATCTAGCAGTTAGGAAGTTTTAAGTTGCAAGCAACTCAACTCAAACTTGCTTAAAAATATCAGAATTTAGGGGCGCCTGGGTGGCGCAGTCGGTAAAGCGTCCGACTTCAGCCAGGTCATGATCTCGCGGTCCGTGAGTTCGAGCCCCGCGTCAGGCTCTGGGCTGATGGCTCGGAGCCTGGAGCCTGTTTCCGATTCTGTGTCTCCCTCTCTCTCTGCCCCTCCCCCGTTCATGCTCTGTCTCTCTCTGTCCCAAAAATAAATAAAAAAATGTTGAAAAAAAAATATCAGAATTTATTGGTTTATATTTGGAAAGTCTAGCTATAGAGCAGGCATGCTGAAGTTCAATGATATCTACAAGGACTCAGTCTATTAGTCTATTCCCCTCTTTCTATTTTGCAGTGCATACTGTTGGTCCAGGGCCACATAATTTCTCATTCAAATCCAGTAAAAGAGAGGTAAGGGGAGAAGGGAGAGAGAGGGAGAAGGAGAGAATTACTTCTCCAAATTATGGAAGTTCTCACCTTTAAACTGAATGGATCCCTAGTATTTAATTTAACTTAATCCCAGTGTTTAATACAATAGGATTACTCTAATTGGCTTAGGAACATCAGGGTCCACTCCTGGAGGTGCATATGGGATCTGTTGCTTTCAAATCTCTTGGCATCTAACCAATGGAGGATGAAATAATATTATAAGGACAATTCCTACTACACAAAGTCTATTAAAGTGCCAATAATTCTCCAGCTTCCCTTTGAAATGGTTCTCATTGTTGTTGCCAGAAAATTGTTTTCTTTGGTGGTAGTAAAGAGGTAAAGGACAATTAGAGTTTCAAGGAAAGTTTTTTCCTAGGACAAGAACTATCAAATGGACTCTTATTAAACATTTTCAGTTAGAAAGGGAAAAAAGATACTTATCATAAACTTCAAGAAACAATGCAGCATATATAATAGAATAATGGCAGTCACCTGGCTTAAAAGTAGAGTATGTTGATATGATATCTGCCCAACATTTTCAATTTTACTAAAATAAAGTGACAACAGCCAAGAAAGTGAAGGGCATAGCAAAGAAAGTGAAGAACATGGTAAAGACAAGAAAAAAAAGGATGACGATGGGCAAGTGGAAAGGAAGGAATATGGAACGCTTAACCTTTTTTTTTTTTTTCAATTTCTTAAACCTAAATCTTTCCCTGCTACTCATATACTATTCAATTAGAAAAAAATTCCAGCAAACAAAAAATTCAGGTATATTCTAGCAAAATCCTGAAGTATAAGGATCAGGTGAGAATGCACAAAAAGAATATTTTTTGTAGTTTCATTTTTTAAATTTTAATTGCTCTTAGTTAACATACAGTGTAATATTAGTTTCAGGTATAGGATTTAGTGATTCATCAGTTATATACAACACCCATTGGTCATCACAAGTGCCCTTTTTAAACTCCATCACCTATTAATCACACATTTAACACATCCCCCCCAATCATGTCCCATCCAGCAAGTCATAGTATATTCCCTAAATTTAAGAGTCTGTTTTATGGTTTTCTCTCACCTTTTATCCCTATGTTCATCTGTTTTGTTTCTTCAATTCCACATGTGAGAGAGATCATATGGTTGCATTTCTTTGACTGATTTCTCTTAGCATAATACTCTTTACCTCCATTCACATCATTGTAAATGGCAGGACTTCATTCTTTTTGATGGTTAAGTAATATCCCATTGTATGTATACACACACACACACACACACACACACATATATATATATATATATATATATATATATAATCTCTTCTTTATCCACTCAGCAGTAAATGGACATTGGGGGTCCTTTTTCCATAATTTGGTCATTATTAATAATGCTGCTATAAACATTGGGATGCATGTATCCCTTCAAATCAGTATTTTTGTATCCTTTGGGTAAATACATAGTAGTGCTGGATTATAAGGTAATTCTATTTTCAACTTTTTGACGAACCTCCATACTGTTTTCCAGAGTGGTTGTGCCAGTTTACATTCCCACCAACAGTGTAAAAGTGTTCCCCTTTATCCACATTCTCACCAACACTTGTTGTTTCTTGTGTTGTTAATTTTAGGCATTCTGACAAGTGTCAGGTGATATCTCATTGTACTTTTGATTTGTATCTCCCTGATGATGAGTGATATTCACCATGTTTTTATATGTCTGTTAGGCATCTGTATGTCTACTTTGGAAAAATGTCTATTCATGTCTTTTTTCTTATTTTTTCACTGGATTGTTTTTCGGGTGTTGAGTTTGGTAAGTTCTTTATAAATTTTGGATCTTACCCCTTTATTAGATATGTCATTTACAAATATCTTCTCCGTTTCCAAAGGTTCCTTTTTAGTTTTGTTGATTGTTTTATTTGCTGTGAAAAAGATTTTATCTTGGGGCATCTGGGTGGCTCAGTTGATTGAGCATCCAACTTCGGCTCAGGTCATGATCCAGCGGTTTGTGAGTTCAAGCCTTGCATTGGGCTCTGTGCTGACAGCTCAGACATCTGGAGCCTGCTTCAGATTCTGTGTCTCTTCCTCTCTCTGCCCCTCCCATGCTCATTCTCTGTCTCTCTCTGTCTCTCAATAATAAACATTAAAAATTAAAAAAAAAAGATTTTATCTTGATGAAGTCCCAATAGTATATTGTTGCTTTTGTTTCCCTTGCTTCAGGACATGTGTCTAGTAAGAAGTTGTTACAACCAATCTCAAAGAGGTTACTGCCTTTGTTCTCTGGGTTTTAATCATTTCCTGTCTCACATTTAGGTCTTACATCCATTTTGAATTTATCTTTGTGTAGAGTGTAAGAAAGTGGTCCACTTTCATTATTTTGAATGTTGCTGTCCATTTTCCCAACACCATTTGTTGAAAAGACTGTCTTTTTCCTATTGGATATCCTTTCCTGCTTTGCTGAAGATTAATAGTCCATATATTTGTGGATTCATTTATGGGTTTTCTATTATATTCCATTGATCTATGTGTCTGTTTTTTGTGCCATACTGTCTTGATCACTACAGTTTTGAAATATAACTTGAGTCTGGAATTGTGATGCTTACAGCTTTCGTTTTCTTTTTCAACATTAATGTGGCTATTTGGGGTCTTTTGTGGTTCCATACAAATTTTATGATTGTTTCTACTAGCTCTGTGAAAAATACTGGTGGTATTTTGATAGGGATTACATAAAATGTGTAGATTGCTTTGCGTAGTATAGACATTTTAACAATATTTTTTCTACCAATCCATGAGCATGGAATGTCTTTCCATTTTATTTTGTTTCTTCTTCAATTTCTCTACTCTGTATTTTATAGTGTTTAGAGTACAGATCTTTTAACTCTTTGGTTAGCTTTATTCCTAGGTATCTTATGGGTTTTTGTGCAATCATAAATGGAACTGATTGTTTCCTTGATTTCCTTTTCTGCTGCTTAATTATTGGTGTATAGAAATGCAACAGATTTCTCTACATTGATTTTGTATCTTGCAATATAACTGAATTTGTGTATCAGTTCTAGCAATTTTTTCAGATTTTCTACATAAACTCTCATGTCATTTATAAAGAGTAAAAGTTTTACTTCTTCCTTACCCATTTTTGGGTGTCTTTTATTTATTTATTTTTTGTTGTTGTTGTATGATTGCTGAGGCTAGGACTTCTAGTACTATGAAAAACAATAGTTTTATTTTTTTTATTTTTAGAGATTTGGACTTATTCCTTTTTTTTCCAGAGGAGTAGCTGAATGAGAACATGGAGACAGTGCCAAAAGGCTTTACATCCGCTTTTTATTTTTTTTAATATTTTTAATATGAAATTTATTGTCAATTTGGTTTCCATACAACACCCAGTGCTCATCCCAACAGGTGCCCTCCTCAGTACTCATCACCCATTTTCCCCTCCTTCCCACCCCCATCAACCCACACTTTATTCTCAGATTTTAAGAGTCTCTTATGATTTCCCTCCTTCCCTCTCTGTAACTTTTTTCCCCTTCCCCTCCCCCATGGTGTTCTGTTAAGTTTCTCAGGATATACATAAGAGTGAAAACATATGGTATCTGTCTTTCTCTGTATGATTTATTTCACTTAGCATAACACTTTCCACTTCCATCCACATTGCTACAAAAAGACATATTTCATTCTTTCTCATTGCCAAGTAGTATTCTATTGTATATATAAAACACAATTTCTTTATCCATTCATCAGTTGATGGACATTTAGGTGCTTTCCATAATTTGGCTATTGTTGAAAGTGCTGCTGTAAACATTGGGGTACAAGTGCCCCTATGCATCAGCACATATCTCTTGGGTAAATTCCTAGCAGTACTATTGTTGGGTCATAGGGTAGGTCTATTTTTAATTTTTTGAGGAAGCTCCACACTGTTTTCCAGAATGACTGCACCAGTTTGCCTCCCCACCAACAGGGCAAGAGAGTTCCGGTTTCTTCACATCCTCTCCAGCATCTATAGTCTCCCGATTTGTTCATTTTAGACACTCTGACTGGCATGAAGTGGTATCTGAGTGTGGTTTTGATTTGTATTTCCCTGATGAGGAGTGACTGTGAACATCTTTTCATGTGCCTGTTGGCCATCTGGATGTCTTCTTTGCAAAATTGTCTATTCATGTTTTCTGCCCATTTCTTCACTGGATTATCTGTTTTTCAGGTGTGGAGTTTGGTGAGTTCTTTATAGATTTTGGATACTAGACCTTTGTCTGATATGTCATTTGCAAATATCTTTTCCCATTCCATCAGTTGCCTTTTAGTTTTGTTGATTGTTTCCTTTGCAGTGCAGAAGCCTTTTTAGCTTCATAGGTCCCAATAGTTCATTTTTGCTTTTAATTCCCTTGTCTTTGGAGATGTGTCAAGTAAGAAATTGCTGTGGCTAAGGACAAAGAGGTTTTTTCCTGCTTTCTCCTCAAGGGTTTTGATGGTTTCCTGTCTCACATTCAGGTCATTTATCCATTTTGAGTTTATCTTTGTGAATGGTGTAAGAAAATGATCTAGTTACATTCTTCTGCGTGTTGCTGTCCAGTTCTCCCAGCACCATTTGTTAAAGAGACTGTCTTTTTTTTCCATTGGATATTCACAATTGCACCAAGAATCATAACATATCTAGGAATATACCTAACCAAAGATGTAAAAGATCTGTATGCTGAAAACTATAGAAAGCTTATGAAGGACATTGAAGAAGACACAAAGTAATGGAAAAACTTTCCATGCTCATGGATTGGAAGAATAAATATTGTTGAAATGTCAATACTACTCAAAGCAATGTACACATTCAATGCAATCCCAATCAAAATTGCACCAGCATTCTTCTTGATTCTAGAACAAGCAATCCTAAAATTTGTATGGAACCACAAAAGACCCCAAATAGCCAAAGTAATAATGAAGAAGAAGACCAAAGCAGGAGGCATCATAATCCCAGACTTTAGCCTCTAATAAAAAGCTGTAGTCATCAAGACAGCATGGCACCGACACAAAAACAGACACATAGACCAATGGAATAGAATAGAGGCTCCAGAACTGAACCCACAAACGTATGGCCAACTACTCTTAGCAAATGTTTTAACGTGAGAATTTCCTTTAGTGCTCTCAGTAACATCTATTGTTGCCCATTTTCTCATTTTGTGAGTACAAAAGATATTACAGGACATCAGTTGGAAGGGCGTAATTAGAAAAGCAGTTGTTTTGGTGTCAGCTTCGATTTGCTGTGTAAGATGGCTTTAAAATTTAACCTTAAAATGAATGCCATAAGCTACCAGAAGCTGGGAGAGGCAAGGAACAGATTCTTCCCTAGAGTTTCCAGAAGAACGTGGTCTTTGATTCGTCCAGCAATATTCATTTAAGACTTTATTTGCAATGATAGTACAAAAAACACCCATATATTTTTTACCAAAATTCACTACTTTTTAACATTTTTATTTTATTATTTATTTTCTCTTGTACTACACACACACTCATACACACACACACACACACACACACACACAATATATATATATTTTTTCTGAGCTCCTTGAGGTAAAGTTGCATACCTTATATCTTTTTACCACTGCTTACTTCAGTGTACATTTATGAGGGGTTAATACATTCTTTTATGTTACCA
This sequence comes from Lynx canadensis, assembly GCF_007474595.2. Classification (NCBI taxonomy): domain Eukaryota; kingdom Metazoa; phylum Chordata; class Mammalia; order Carnivora; family Felidae; genus Lynx; species Lynx canadensis. The sequence continues at coordinate 63,196,432 of NC_044321.2, forward strand.
CAGTATAGTTATAACTTCAATAAATTTAACATTGATGCAACATATTTATCTAATATATTACCACTATTTCAATTTTGTCATTTCACATAATAATTTCTTTTATAAATATTTTTTTCCTCAAGTCAAGGATCAGATGTTAGTAAATGCTGTATTTTTGTGTGCCTTCATCTTCTTTGCCACTCTCCTCAGAATGCATTTAGTCATCTTCATCCATATCCATTCAAAGCAACCTGCTAGGATATAAATACATTATTCAAAGGGTGGTCCAATCATTATAAAGGAGAGAGGACTTAACCTATATTATCCTATATCTTACATATATATTTTTTTAAAAACAGCTCTATCAAGGTACAATTTCCAAACCATAAATTTCAGCTACTTAAAGTGTACTATTTAATGATTTTTAATATTTTTGAGGAGTTGTGAGATGACTACTAATTTTAGAACATTTTCTTCACTTTGAAAAGAAATAGCATACCCTTTAGCAGTTGCATCCCTCCCCTACAGCACCCTAGCTCTAGGCAACCACAAATATACTTTCTGTTTCTATGAATTTGTCTGTATAGGCCACTTAATATATATGGTTTCATATAATATGTGGTCTTTCTCAATGGCTTCTTTTACTTGGCATAATGTTTTCAAGATTCATCCATGTTGTTGCATATAATAGTACTTTATTTCTTTTTATTGCCAAATAATATTACATTGTAAGTACATACCACATTTTATGTATTCATTCTTCAGGTGATAGACATTTGTGTTGTTTCCACTTTTTGGCTCTTGTGAATAATGCTTCTATGAATAATTATATAAGAACATATTTTTAATTCTTTTGGATATATATTTAAGAGTAGAATTACTGGGATATATAACTTTATGCTTAGCATTTTGAAGAACTACCAAACTGTCTTCCAAATTCACTATATAAAACTTCACATTTTATGAGGCTGATAATTCTAGTAATTTTATGTTTAATTCCTGAAATGTAATTACACTGACATTAGCAGTTTTGCACAGATATTTGGAGGTCACGATTCTTTATATGGATTCCTGCTTATATACTTTAATTTGGCAGCTATAAAATGATTACATTTATAGCATATGGTATATTAGTAGTAGTTTCTACAATGTTGTCTATTAAATTTTGTTTAAAAACTATTTTAATGTTTAAACTTTTAAGAGTTATTTCAGAACTTTAAAATGTTTTGATGAATGGCTTTACAGAACTGTTTACTTCTCTATTGTGAATGTTTTGACAGGACCCAGAAGAAAGGCAGTTCTTGAGAATTCTCCAATATGATTATAAAGCCAAAGTTACGGAAATCCCATTTCAAAGACTGTGTTCCTGAAGCTTCCTAAACAAATTATAGTTTCCAGAGGTGAGTCTCCTTCTGATTAGTTGAATGTAAGCAATTAGTTTTGGAGATAGAATTGCTCACATTCCTTCCTCCTAGACACCACCCAAGCACTAACAACAACTTCTGACAAAGCAGGAAACAAGGCCTGTTTTTCTCCTTGTGCAGTGTTCATTGCCACATCTTTGCTTTTGTTCTTGATCTTCATTCTTTTGTGCGTGTGTACTATGATCTTCCTCTTTAATAACCCCAGTCTGAATCATTCATCAAAATTCAACATAATCTCATTTGTCACAGTCTCACATTTCTCAAGCCTCATGCATCATTTTCTTTGGATCTCTTTGAAGTCTTAAAACATATTTTAACCATGAAATCTGGCATTTGAATATATGCCTTGTATTTTTCTTTCATAAAATCATAAACCCTCTGAAAATAAGGACCACTCTGTTTCTCTTTTTGTGTCTCCTAGAATGCCTTCTACATAAGAGTTTATTAAATATATATTTGCTAAATGATTTATCACCATTTTAAAATTAGTTCCAGTAAAAAAAAATTATTTCCTACTTTGAAAAGTGAACTGCTTTTGAGTAGGCAGATCCTAACGATGTTAGAGGGTGGCTTGTGTGGTACAAAAAAAAAATTAGAAGGATGAGTTCTACTTCCAGAACTATCATTACAGCAGACTGGTTACAAACAAGGGATTTGGAGTCAGATAAACCTGGTTGGAATCCCACCTTCACACTTGGCTAGCTATTTGACTCAGAATCACCAATCATCTTTAGGTATGTGTTACCTTATCTATAAAATAAGGAACATAAGGGGCACCTGGGTGGCTCGGTTAAGCATCTGACTTCGACCAGGTCATGATCTCATGGTTCATGGGTTTGAGCCCTGTGTTGGGCTCTTTGCTGACAGCTCACAGCCTGGAGCCTGCTTCAGATTCTGTGTCTCCCTCTCTCTGCCCCTCCCCCACTCATGCTATGTCTCTCTCTCAAAAAATGAATAAACATTAGAAAAATTTAAATAAGGAACATAACTAAACCTGCTACTGTATCTTAAAGAATTATTGTGTTGATTAAATATTACCATTTATGAAAAACTTCCTTGAAAATTAAATAGAGCAATACAGAACTGCTTAGTTAATATCAAACCATCATCTGGGGCGCCTGGGTGGCTCAGTCAGTTAAGCATCTGACTCTTGGTTTCAGCTGAGGTCATGATCTCATGATTCATGGGTTTGAGCCCGCCATCAGGGTCTGTGCTAATAGCACACAGCCTTCTTGAGATTCTCTGTCTCCATCTCTCCCTGCCCCTCCCCACCTGGTGCTGCCTTCATCTCTCTCAAAATAAATAAATACACAAACAATATCAAACCATTTGGTGAATACAACTAAAAAAGCTAAACAAAATATAAGAAGCCTTTACTTTAAAGAGTGGTGTGGGATTATGAAAGTGACCACACAAGCTGAAACCATGCAAAATGATCTTAATAGTCAACGAGAAATACTATGATTGTTTTGTGACTTTATTTTTTTTATTTTTTAAAGAAAAAAAAGAGAGAATGAAAAGGGGGAGAGGGACAGAGGAGGAGAGAGAATCTTTAGCAGACTCCCTGCTCATCATGGAGCCCAACACAGGGCTCCAGCCCAACACAGTGCTCGAACCCATGACCTAACCATGACTTGAGCCAAAATCAAGAGTCAGACACTCAACTGAGTGAGCCACCCAGGCGCCCTTGTTTTGGGATTCTAAATAATTTCTGTAAAAAAACAATTCTCTTAGTTACAGATGAACAAGAAAATTTTTTTAAGAAATAAAACAGATCCTGGGAAGATGGCGGCATAGGAGGACACTGGGCTCACCTCGCGTCCTGCTGATCACTTAAAATCCACCTACACCTGCCTAAATAACCCAGAAAACTGCCAGAAGACTAGCAGAATGGAGTCTTCGGGAGCCAAGCGCAGACGAGAGGCCCACGGAAGAGAGTAGGAAGGGCAGAGAGGCAGTGCGCGCTCCACAGACTGGCGGGTGGGAGCCGAGATGGAGGGGTGGCCTGCTTGCCAAGCAGAAACCCTGAGTCTGGCTTGCAAAAGCGGAGGGGCCAGATGGAGTGTGTTCTGACAGCAAGCGGGACTTGACATCTTGAAGGTTATAAGTTAACAGCTCTGCTTGGAGAATGGGAGGGCTGGAGGACAATGGGAGGGAGAGTTGTTGAGCCCCAGATGACAGAGCTCAGCTTGACGGGGAGTAAAGGCACTCACCAGGGCCAGCTCCCTCGCCCATCACCCAGCCAAAATCCCAAAGGGAACCAGTTCCTACCAGGAAACTTGCTTGCACCATGCAAACACCCAACACTGTGCTTCTGTGGATCCATCCCTCTGGCGGGTCTGACTCCCTCCTGGTGCCTCAGGGCACCTCCCAAAGCAGATCTCAGAAGGAAAAACGAGCTGAGCCTCCCTTTCCCGCCCCTGTGCACATTGCCAATGCACCCCAGCTAATATGCCAGATCCCCAGCACCACAAGCCTGGCAGTGTGCAACTAGCCCAGACGGGCCACGCCACCCCACAGGGAATCCTGGCCCTAGGAGAGGGGAAGAGAAGGCACACACCAGTCTGACTGTGGCCCCAGCGGTGGGCTGGGGGCAGACATCAGTTCTGACTGCAGCCCTGCCCACCAATGCAAGTTATTCAAGACAGCACAGGGGAAGTGCCCCACAGTCCCGCAATATAACAGAAAGTGAATTTAGAATAATAGTCATAAAATTAATCCCTGGGCTTGAAAAGAGTATAAAGACAGCAGAGAATCTCTTGCTACAGAGATCAAGGGAGTAAGGAACAGCCAGGAGGATCTAAAAAATGCTATCAATGAGTTGCAAAATAAAATGGAGACAACTACAGCTAGGATTGAAGAGGCAGAGGAGAGAATAGGTGAACTAGAAGATAAAATTATGGAAAAATAAGACGCTGAGAAAAAGAGAGAAAAAAAAATCCAGGAGTATGAGGGGAAAATTAGAGAACTAAGTGGTGCACTAAAAAGAAATAATCTATGCATAATTGGTATTCCAGAGGAGGAAGAGAGAGGGAAAGGGGCTGAAGTTGTACTTGAAGAAATAATAGCTGAGAACTGCCCGGATCTGGGGAAGGAAAAAGGCATTGAAATCCAAGAGGCACAGAGAACTCCCTTCAGACGTAACTTGAATCGATCTTCTGCACGACATATCATAGTGAAACTGGCAAAATACAAGGATAAAGAGAAAATTTTGAAAGCAGCTAGAGATAAACCTGCTCTAACACATAAAGGGAGACCTATAAGACTCGTGACCGATCTCTCTATTGAAACTTGGCAGGCCAGAAAGGAATGGCAGGAGATCTTCAATGTGATAAACAGAAAAAATATGCAGCCAAGAATCCTCTATCCAGCAAGTCTGTCATTTAGTATAGAAGGAGAGATAAAGGTCTTCCCAAACAAACAAAAACTGAAGGAATTCGTCACCACTAAACCAACCCTACAAGAGATCCTAAGGGGGATCCTGTGAGACAAAGTTCCAGAGACATCACTACAAGCATGAAACCTACGGACATCACAATGACTCTAAACCCATATCTTTCTATAATAACACTGAATGTAAATGGACTAAATGCACCAACCAAAAGACATATGATATCAAATGGATAAAAAACAAGACCCATCTATTTGCTGTCTACAAGAGACTCATTTTAGACCTGAGGACACCTTCAGATTGGGAGTGAGGGGATGGAGAACTATTTATCATGCCACTGGAAGTCAAAAGAAAGCTGGAGTAGCCATACTTATATCAGACAAACTAGACTTTAAATTAAAGGCTGAAACAAGAGATGAAGAAGGGCATTATATAATAATCACAGGGTCTATCCATCAGGAAGAGCTAACAATTTTAAATGTCTATGTGCCAAATACCGGAGCCCCCAAATATATAAAACAATTACTCACAAACATAAGCAACCTTATTGATAAGAATGTGGTAATTGCAGGGGACTTTAACACTCCACTTACAGAAATGTATAGATCATCTAGACACAGGATCAATAAAGAAACAAGGGTCCTAAATGATACATTCGATCAGCTGGACTTGACAGATATATTTAGAAGTCTGCATCCCAAAGCAACAGAATATACTTTCTTCTCGAGTGCACATGGAACATTCTCCAAGATAGATCACATACTGGATCACAAATCAGCCCTTTATAAGTACACAAGAATTGAAATCATACCATGGATACTTTCAGACCACAATACTATGAAACTTGAAATCAACCACAGGAAAAAGTCTGGGAAACCTCCAAAAGCATGGAGGTTAAAGAACACCCTACTCAAAAATGAATGGGTAAACCAGGCAATTAGAGAAGAAATTTAAAAAAATATGGAAACAAATGGAAATGAAAATACAACAATCCAAATGCTTTGGGATGCAGAGAAGGCAGTCCCGAGAGGAAAATACATTGCAGTCTAGGCCTATCTCAAGAAATAGGAAAAATCCCAAATACAGAATCTAACAGCACATCTAAAGGATAGAAGCAGAACAGCAAAAACAGCCTAAACCCAGCAGAAGAAGAGAAATAAAAAAGATCAAGGCAGAAATAAACAATATAGAATCTAAAAAAAACTGTAGAGCAGATCAACGAAACCAAGAGTTGGTTTTTTGAAAAAATAAACAAAATTGATAAACCTCTAGCCAGGCTTCTCAAAAAGAAAAGGGAGGTGACCCAAATAGATAAAATCATAAATGAAAATGGAATTATTACAACCAGTCCCTCAGAAATACAAGCAATTATCAGGGAATACTATGAAAAATTATATGCCAACAACCTGGACACCCTGGAAGAAAGGGACAAATTCCTAAACACCCACACACTTCCAAAACTCAATCAGGAGGAAATAGAAACTTGAACAGACCCATAACCAGCGAAGAAATTGAATCAGTCACCAAAAGTCTCCCAACAAACAAGAGTCCAGGACCAGATGGCTTCCCAGGGGAGTTCTACCAGACGTTTAAAGCAGAGATAATACCTACACTTCTCAAGCTATTCCAAAAAAATAGAAAGGGAAAGAAAACTTCCAGACTCATTCTATGAAGCCAGTATTACTTTGATTCCTAAACCAGACAGAGACCCAGCAAAAAAAGAGAACTACAGGCCAACATCACTGATGAATATGGATGCAAAAATTCTCAACAGTATACTAGCAAATCGAATTCAACAGCATATAAAAAGAATTATTCGCTGTTATCAAGTGGGATTCATTCCTGAGATGCAGGGCTGGTTCAACATTCACAAATCAATCAATGTGATACATCACATTAATAAAAGAAAAGATAAGAATCATATCACCCTGTCAATCGATGCAGAAAAGGCCTTTGACAAAATTCAGCAAACTTTCTTAATAAAAACCCTTGAGAAAGTTGGGATAGAATGAACATATTTAAACATCATCAAAGCCATTTATGAAAATCCCACAGCCAACATCATCCTCAATGGGGAAAAACTGAGGGCTTTTTCCCTGAGATCAGGAACACGACAGGGATGTCCACTCTCACCGCTGCTGTTTAACATAGTGTTGGAAGTTGTGGCATCAGCAAGCAGACAACAAAAGGAAATCAAAGGCATCAAAATTGGCAAAGATGAAGTTAAGCTTTCACTTTTTGCACATGACATGATATTATACCTGGAAAATCCGATAGACTCTACCAGAAGTCTGTTAGAACTGATACATGAAATTAACAAGGTTGCAGGATAAAAATCAATGTACAGAAATCAGTTGCATTCTTATACACTAACAACGAAGCAACAGAAAGACAAATAAAGAAACTGATCCCATTCACAATTGCACCAAGAAGCATAAAATACCTAGGAATAAATCTAACCAAAGATGTAAAAGATCTTTATGCTGAAAACTATAGAAAGCTTATGAAGGTAATTGAAGAAGATATAAAGAAATGGAAAGACATTCCCTGCTCATGGACTGGAAGAATAAATACTGTCAAAATGTCAATACTACCCAAAGCTATCTACACATTCAATGCAATCCCAATCAAAATTGCACCAGCATTCTTCTCGAAGCTAGAACAAGCAATCCTAAAATTCATATGGAACCACAAAAGGCCCCGAATATCCAATGTAATTTTGAAGAAGACCAAAGCAGGAAATGTCACAATCCCAGACTTTAGCCTCTATTACAAAGCTGTAATCATCAAGACAGCATGGTATTGGCACAAAAACAAAGACACATAGACCAATGGAATAGAATAGAAACCCCAGAACTAGACCCACAAACATATGGCCAACTCATCTTTGACAAAGCAGGAACGAACATCCAATGGAAAAAAGACAGCCTCTTTAACAAATGGTGCTGGGAGAACTGGACAGCAACATGCAGAAGGTTGAAACTAGACCACTTGCTCACACCATTCACAAAAATAAACTCAAAATGGATAAAGGACCTGAATGTGAGACAGGAAACCATCCAAACCCTAGAGGAGAAAGCGGGAAAAGACCTCTCTGACCACAGCTGTAGCAATTTCCTACTTGACACATCCCCAAAGGCAAGGGAAATAAAAGCAAAAATGAATTACTGGGACCTTATGAAGATAAAAAGCTGCTGCACAGCAAAGGAAACAACCACAAAACTAAAAGGCAACCGATGGAATGGGAAAAGATATTTGCAAATGACATATCAGACAAAGTGGTAGTATCCAAAATGTATAAAGAGCTCACCAAACTCCACACCCGAAAACAAATAACTCAGTGAAGAAATGGGCAGAAAACATGAATAGACACTTCTCTAAAGAAGACATCCGGATGGCCAACAGGCATATGAAAAGGTGCTCAACGTCACTTCTCATCAGGGAAATACAAATCAAAACCACACTCAGATATCACCTCACGCCTGTCAGAGTGGCCAAAATGAACAAATCAGGAGAGTATAGATGCTGGAGAAGATGTGAAGAAACGGGAACCCTCTTGCACTGTTGGTGGGAATGCAAATTGGTGCAGCCACTCTGGAAAACAGTGTGGAGGTTCCTCAAAAAATTAAAAATAGTCCTACCCTATGACCCAGCAATAGCTCTGCTAGTAATTTACCCAAGGGATACAGGAGTACTGATGCATAGGAGCACTTGTACCGTAATGTTTATAGCAGCAGTCTCAACAATAGCCAAATTATGGAAAGAGCCTAAATGTCTATTAACTGATGAATGGATAAAGCAATTGTGGTTTATATACACAATGAAGTACTACGTGGCAATGAGACAGAATGAAATATGGCCCTTTGTAGCAACGTGGATGGAACTGGAGAGTGTTATGCTAAGTGACATAAGCCATACAGAGAAAGACAGATACCATATGGTTCACTCTCATGTGGATCCTGAGAAACTTTACACAAACCCATGGGGGAGGGGAAGGAAAAAAAGAGGTTAGAGTGGAAGAGAGCCAAAGCATAATAGACTCTTAAAAACTGAGAACAAACTGAGGGTTGATGGGAGGTGGGAGGGAGTGGAGGGTGGGTGATGGGTATTGATGAGGCACCTTTTGGGATGAGCACTGGGTTTTGTATGGAAACCAATTTGGCAATAATCTTCATGTATTGAAAAAATAAATAAATAAATAAATAAATAGTAAAACAAATACAAATTTAGTCCACTGTGTTTTAGACATTTGAACCTAAAGTGTTTTATTTCCTTGTAAAAATGTATTAAGAATAGCTTGAACAGTGCTCTCCTTCTTCCAGTTATATAATTTATGACTTGAAGAAAGCATCTATTTTTATCTCTTAGTTAATTGGCATGCTCATTTGTAAGTATGAATCAGCTTCCAAAATTTTTCCTTTTGCTTTCCATGTTGTGAAATCTCTCTCAAAGCTCATTGAATGTGAATTTTTTTCCAGGATTTTTTTCTCTGGGACATATTAAATAATTTATCACAGTCACTTTTCTTATTTATTTATACAAGGTTGCCTTAGCTAAGTTCCTCCAGCTCTAGGGTTTCTCAATGATGACAGTTTCAGCATTCTCACAGTCAGCTATTTCTTCTGTAACTCCATTTACACTTGATTTGAATTTCACTTCTATTATTATCACTCTGTATTCCTTTGCTTCACTTTGATCTTTGTGGGCCAATTCTCTTTCAATTATTCATTGTTGTAAATTGACACGTGTTATTACTGAGATACAAGGAGGCAGCATAATTACATGCCTTTATTTCTGTACACAAACTGAATAATATATACACAGTGACCAGTTGCTGACAGACGTTGAAAGAACCCATGTTATTAGTCATTGGCGATGATGCAAATCTGCCGGGTTTTTTTTATGTACTGATTTGTGGACTGAAGGTCTAGCAGCAAAATTTGTACCTTAAGCAAGTATTCATAGTTAATATACTGTTGAAAGTGAAATATAAACGATGTTGTAAGACTGGTGCTATTTAAACTCTTATGATCTTGTATATGAAAACCACACAAAAAGAGGTGTGTCTTTATTTAAAACATTATATTTCTAAATGGATAAAGACGCAAGATAGAAGTTACTGGGCCAAGACATGTCAGAAGAAGAGAGCCCAGAAAAATTAGCCTGGCTTTTGGAACTCCTTATTCTGATTGTAATGAGGCACCTGAGAGGCTGAGTAGAACATTTAACAAGGCTAATGGGACAAAATTTTAAACCCAGGTTCTTCCAGGCCTAGGGACCCTAGTAAATCACCCTTCAATTAGAATAGGGGACCTGAAGAACTACACTCAAGAAGTAGAGACAAATCTGAATTAGTCCAGACCTCACATGTATTGTTGCCTAGTTTCAAATTATCTTGATGGCCCAGAAAATCTCAAGTTCTGAAATCTGAAGTTTAGTTCTAGATTGTTAGTTCCTAGGTACTGGAAAAAAGTATATATTAGGATACCCTAATGAAATATATAATATTACGTTTTAAATTATTTCCAGGAATATTATTTTAAAATACAATGTCTAACACACTAGCAAAATATAATCAGATACATGAAAAAACAAAATGGCATAAATAAGCATTATCACAATCACAAGGCAATAGGATGAGACCCACAGGTATACCGGATACTGTAATTCCAAGACAACTTCCACATTCATGGAGATAAAAATATAAATTTCAGTAAGGAGCTACAGAGTATAAAAATGATATACACATTTTGGGGAAAAAAACCCTGAAAATTTTAGAGCTGAAAATTACCAGAAAACTCAATGAATAGTAGACAACTAAAGAGTAGTTTAGTCAAAAGTAAAATAATACAAGAAGAAATCAAAAGTAGGAGTGTTATCAGCAAAAAATCACCACTCTATAAAAAAAAATGAAAAAAGAGGGCAAATTGTTAGAATTAACATTTTCAGAACTCTGGACATTAACCAAAGACTTCCAGAAACCTGACAAGCATTTAGTAAAAGAAAATATACATCTAAATCTCAGTAATAATAATGAGCCTTATACTACTTAAATTTATTCTAGTCTCATCCCTGGATTATAATATAGTAGCCTTAGAAAATAACAGCCCACATTCCCAATGCTGAAGACAACAAAATAGAACTACAGCTTTATCTAAAGCATAACTCTTAAAGAATAGTCATTATTTGACCTGTATATTGGCTCCTTGGATGACCCTTTCAAAAGGCTTGTCTATATTTGATCTCATCATAACTTTTCCAGCGACCCAGTGCTAAAAATCTCTCCATACAGAGCATTTATTGAACATTTTAACATCACAGCTTCCATAGGTAATGATAAAGTTCAAACAATAGACAGACCAAACTGTTTTATAGAAAAATATCAGGATGACATGTACATAGAAACTTTTAAAAATTCTAACATACTCCTGAGAGTCTGGATGGGTAAAAGAAATCATGTCTAAAGGACAGATGGAAAGTATAAGAACAATGTTCCACTAAAATAAAAAAAAATAGAAATTAAAAAAGAAACCAAATATAATTTCTGGAGTTTAAAATACAATACCTGAAGTGAAAGATTAATAAAAGGAGTTCAACAGCAGATGTGAGCAAGTAGTATAAGGATCCAGCAAACTTAAAGATTGGCCAATTGAGATTATCTAATTTGAGGACTAGAAAGAATAAAACAAAGAAAAATGAAGAGCAGCAGAGGCCTGTGAGATACTGTCAAGAGTACTATTGTACACAATGGAAGCTTCAGAGGAAAATAGAAAATGCCAGAAAAAAATATTTGAAGAAATAATGGTCCAAATCTTCCCAAATTTAACAAAGCACATGGATCTATACATTTAAAAATCTCCATGAACTCTGAGGAAGATAAACTTTAAATTTTTTAATGTTTATTCATTTTTGTGAGACATGGCATGATCGGGGGAGGGGCAGAGACAGAGAGAGACATAGAATCTGAAGCAAGCTCCAGGCTCTGAGCTGTCAGCACAGAGCCTGATATGGGGCCTGAACCCATGAACCCTGAGATCATGACCCGAGTCAAAGTCAGACACTCAACTGACTGAGCCACCCAGGCGCCCCTGAGTAAGATAAACTTTAAAAAATTTATCACATACATTACCTCATTCAATCTTCTTAAACCTGTGGGGAATAGAAAATCATTATATTACCCCATTAGATAGAAAAAGAAGTTGAAGTTCAGATTATGGGGTATTATTAAATACAATCTAGTGAAGAAACTAGAAGTAGAAACTAGGTTTCCTGGCTCCTAGTCCAGTGTGCCTTCCACCATAACATATTAAAATATCTATTTGAGCAGTCTTGTACTTCATACTTCAAGTTTAATGGTGATGTGGTTTAGACCTAAGGTTTATAACGCATTCTTCTTTGTAAAATTGTCAAACTAAAGTTTGATATCTTATACTTTTGTTCTTGCTATGCCTACATCACATTTAAATCATCAATTTTAAAAAGGTGATCAAATTTCTAATGCTTTTAAATTCCTCTTGCTTTTTTCAATACTGGCCCAACCCAGAATGTTGACATATTCATAAGGGTTCCTTGGTGACATGATCATGAAAATGGATCAGAAGCTTCTTATAAAACAACTGAATTATAGTGATAAAAATTAGAGATTTCCCAAAGATAATGAAGGAAAAAAACATTGAAATTCTGTGATGCTAAATTTTCTCAATGAACAAAATTATACCTTATGAAATTCACTTGAAACTCATAGAAACAAATAATCTTGAAATTTTCTGATATTTACTAAGATTTCATGTTGTTACTATTTTTCTGATGTAATACAAGTATTGAAAGTAAAGACACTTGGTCTTAATATACTTATCTGCTTTTTAATGCAATGTTTCTCCACCAAATGTTTAAAACTACATTAGGATAGAATACCAAACCTTTATTGGAAAGCAGAACAAAGAAAATGGCTCATATGACCATGCCATGATCTGAATCTTGTGATGGTGATAGAATTCGATTAGTAGGAAGAGAAATCATTTCCCTCTACAATTTAGTCCCTAAATCTCTATTTTGTTGCTCCCTTTTAAATAGTATTTGTCTTTTTAAAAGAATACAAATGCTGGGAAAAACCCAGATAAGATTATTAGAATCAAGGTGGGGTGATGGAAATTGATCAAACAACAAATGACCCAGAATACAGTACTTAGCTCTGGATGCAAATGAGAGATTTTAAACAAAAGAGTCAAAACTTTAAATATGAGGTAGACAAATTTGGATTAAAATCAGTGCTCAACTGATTAGGCTCTTTGTATCTGTTGAGATGAAAAAAAATTGCCTCTTTCCAAATGAGATCTGTGTTCTTCCAAATGTAGGAAATTAGCGCGGAGTCAAACATAAAATTTTTACTTGGAAAAGATGCTACAGATGATTTTAGCTATATTATTTTACAAAAGAAGAGAGAGAAGCTGCCATAGTCTGAATATTTATGTCCCTTCCCCCAAAATGTATATGTTAAAGCCTAATCCCCAATGTAATGTTATATGGATATGGGACTCTTGGAAGATTAGGTTATGTGGGTATAATTCTCATGAATGAGATAAGTGCCCTTATAAAAGAGACTCTAATGAGCTCACTTACCCCTTCCATTATGTGAAAACACAGGGGAAAAAGATAACTGTCTATGAACCAGTAAGTGGACTCTAACTAGACATGGAATCTGCTGGCACCTTAATTTTGAACTTCTTAGCCTCCAGAATTGTGAGAAATAATGTTTGTTATTTAATCCATTCAGTCTATAGTATTTTTGTTACAGTGGTCCAAATTGACCAAAACAGAATTTGGTGCTGAGGAAGGGATTGCTGTTGTAACAAATATATAAAAATATGGAAGCAGTTTTGGAGCTTGGAAATTCTGGTGAGAGCTCAGAAAGAAAAGCGTACTGTAGAGAATGCCTCAATATTCTTGGAGAATACCTGAGTAATTATGAACAGAATGTTGGCAGAAATATGGATGATAAAAGCCATTCTGATGAGGTTGCAGATGGAAATGAAGAACATGTTATGGGATGCTGGAGGAAAGGAAATCCTTGTTATGAAGTGGCAAAGAATTTGGCTGCATTGTGTCCATCTTTTAGTGTTTTGCTATAAAGTAGAACTTTTGAGTGATCAAATTGGACATTTAGCTAAAGCTGTTTCTAAGCAAAGTGTTGAAAATGTGGCTTGATTCTTACTGACTTCTTGAATGCAAGAAGGAAGAAATGACTTCAAGATGGAATTGTTAAGCAAAAAAGAAACAGAACTCAGATTTGGAAAATCCTCAGCCTATCCATATTGCAAACAATGAGAACACCTTTTCTGGAAAGAGCACAAAGAGTGTGGCGAAACAACTGTTTGATAAGGAGATTAGTACAGATCAATTTTCTCAGCACAAGCCAAGCACTATTGCTTAAGATGATGGAATAATGATCCTTAAGTCAATTTAGAGATCATCAGAGCCTCTATTGCCATCACAGACCCAGCATGCCAGAGATTGGGGGCAAAATAACTTCAAATAAGAGTCCACTAGCACTTGTGGGTTTTGGCTTAGTACTACCTCACATTGCAGGCTCTTCTCCCCACACTCTAGCATTAAACTCCTTGTCCACAACAATTACAGCTTCAGAAGACCCTGATGTAGTGCAGGCCTTTGTGGCCACTCCTTTGAGGGGTGCAGGCAGCAGAGTATACATAGAATGCACAGGCCTTGGGGGCATGGCTTCCTCCACCTAGATTTCAAAGGACAAGACCACCAAGCAGAGGCACAGGCTCAGGACCCCAACCTGGCAGAGGCATAAGACCAAGGCAGAAAATCACCACTGGAGCAGAATGCAGGCAGAAAGCCATGGCAGAAACTTTCCACTGAGCCTGTGGGTAACTTTACCAACTCAATGGGCCTGGAAGGTAGAGGATTGAGCCCAAGATTATTTTTCAGCCTTAAGATATAATGCTGTTTATCCCATTAGGTTTGGACTTACCTGGGATCTGTCCTTTAAATATATATTTTTATATATATATAATAATATATAATATATATAATAATATATATTAAATATATATTTCATATATATTATTTTTATATATTTTTTTCATATATATATATATATATATATATTTCTATTTATTCCTGTCCCACCATTGCTTTTTGGAAACACATAACTTGTTTAGTTTTACAGGCTGACTTGAAATTGGAACTGAATTTACCTGAGTTGAATGTTACCTTGAATCTCACCAGTATCTAATTTAGGTAATATTGTTTTTATTTTCTTTTTCATGACACCATCTTAGACTTATTTTTTTCCCTAACACCATGTAAGGTAATATATTCACCATTTTGGGGAATTAGGATATAGATGCCTATGAGAGAGACCATTATTCAGCCTATTACAATCTGCCGTCCAATTCTCCAAAATTCACATTAACCTCACGTTCAAAACACATTTATCCAATTGCAAAGTTCACAAAAATTTAATACTATGGCACTATCAACACAAATGGAAAAATCCTTCTGAGTTTCATCAGATCAAAGTTCCTAATCTCCCTATCTAAATTATCTAATTATGTATAAGTGAGGATCCGGGTGTAATCCACACTGAGGCAGAATTCCTCTCTTATCTGTCCACTTATGAAACTAGAAAATGAGTTATCTGTTCACAAAATAGTTGGTGGAGCAAAAATAGGATAACAATTATAGATGATCCTGTTCAAAAAGAGAGAAAATGACAGAAAAAAAAATAAAGAATAGTCATCAGTAACAATTCCAACCAGACAAACTCCACTATTTTTCAAGCCACATAGTATCCTATGGCTTTCAGGTCTGGCCTTTACTTAAAGTTCATGGATCTACTCTCTGAGCCACGCTTATTTTTTCATGAAAGGTAGCACATATTTGAATCTGAATAGACATATCAGTCTGTTTCTCACCTGTGGAACATGGGGAGTCCAACTGTCTTCTTTCATTTTGATTTAGGTAATGTTTGGATGAGACTTTGGGCTTTAGACTTTTACATTGATGTTGAAACAAGCTAAGACTTTTGGGGCTCTTGGAATAGAATGAATAAATTTTTCTTGCAAGATGTGAATTGTGGGGCATCTAGAATGGATTGCCATAGACCAAATGTTTGGGTCCTTCCCAAAAAACCCATATATTGAAAGATGATACCCAGTGTGATGGTAATTGGAAGTGGGGCTTGTAGGAAATAATTGTCATGAGGGCATAGCCCTTATGAATGGAATTAATGAACTTATAAAAGAGACCCAATTAAGCTCCATAATTCCTTCTCCCATGCAAGTGCACAAGAAGACAGCTGTCTGTAAATAAAGAAGCCAGCTTTCACCACACACTGAATCTGCCAACACCTAAATCTTGGACATCCCTGCATCCAGAATTGTGACAAATAAATGTTTGTTGTTTAAGCCATCCTGTCTATGTTATTTTTTTTAGCAGCTCAAGCTAAGACAGAAGCCATTTTTCATGGTTAAAATAAAAGTGACAGAATTGAGAATAAAATCGAGTGTCTTTCCTCCATATTAATTTTACAGATGACAAGTTGGAAACATTAGAGTAAGAAGAGAGAATTTTAGTCTCATTTAATATTTGATTCCACACAAACGTTCCTCAGTTGTTGCATTATGTGGATATTTTACATTATCATTAGTTGACAGCAAAAGGTTTTGGGGCAAAGATGAAAATAATTTGAGGTGGGCTATTCAAACTATATTTGCCTCCAAATGGTTCTTTTTCATTAAAAATAATTTTAAAATATGTTTGGATTTTAATAATTCTTATACTAAAATTAGAAAACACAAATTGGTGACACACTCTCAACTAGAAAGCAAATGGATTGTTGTGATCCATTACAATGAATCTTAAAGTCTATATTGTCTTCCAGAGTCCATTGTTTTAAGTTCCACTGGAAGAGTTAACACACAAAGTCATTATCAATTATTAACCTTTTACTTGAAGTTATATTATCATATTATTTTTATAATATAATAGTTGAGATCAAATCCTATAAGTGTGGAAGGCAAGCACAATATCTTAGGGATTGTGGAGGCTATAAAAGCAGAAGAAAATAGACTGGTATTGAAATCTCTCATTTTCCTTTTAATTCCTTATGGAGAATACTTCTCTTTGATTTATTTACCTCCTTCCAGATCAAGAAAATACTCACTGGCAATTGATAAGCTTTTATTAGCTACTACAAGGGTAGGCACACTGCTTACCTTTCCCTTTTTCTACAGAGATTGCATGGAGTTATCTGTCTCCATTTACTTAAAAAATAATGGGTGTCTACTGTGTGCTTTGTGTTTTTGGTGCTGAACACAAAGCTATTAATATATCAAATTTATCTCATGGACCTAACATCTCAGTCAAGAAGAGACAGATGATTCAGTGGATAGGTCTGTGCAAAGAATAAAATAAGGTAATATGAAATGGAGTAACGTTAGCTTTTTTTTTCATTTTTAAAATATAAATTTTAGTTATTTAACATACATGCAATATTAGTTTATGGAGTAGAATTCAGTAATTCATCACTTACATTCAACACCCAGTGCTCATCACAAGTGCTGTCATTAATACCTATCACCCATCTACCGATCTCCCACCCACCTCCTTCCATCAACCCTCAGCATGTTCTCTATCATTAAGAGTCTCTTGTGATTTGATTCCATCTCTCCTATTTTCTTCCCCCCTTCCCCTATGTTCATCTGTTTTCTTTCTTAAATTTGACAACTGAGTGAAATCATATGATGCCGTCTTTCTTTGATTGACTTATTTCTCTGAGCATAATACATTATAGGTCCATCCATGTCATTGAAAAAGGCAAGATTTTATTCTTTTGTTATGGTTTAGTAGCATACACACGCACACACACACACACACACACACACACACACCACATCTTCTTTATCCAATCATCTGTCAATGGACATTGGGCTCTTTCCATACTTTGGCTATTGTTGATAATGCTGCTATTAACATTGGGGGTGCATGTACCCCTTCAAATCTGTATTTTCATATCATTTGAGCAAAAATAATGCAATTGCTGGATCATAAGGTAGTTCCAGTTTTAGTTTTTTTGAGGAACTTCCATATTATTCTCCGGAGTGGCTCCACCCATTTGCATTCCTACCAACAGTACAAGAGGGTTTCTCCTTCTCCACATCCTTGCCAAGACCTGTTATTTCTTGTGTTATTAGTTTTAGCTATTATGACAGGTGTGAGGTGCTATCTCATCATGGTTTTGATTTGTATCTCTCTAATGATGAGTGGTGTTGAGCATGTTTTCATGTGTCTGTTAGCCATCTGGGTGTTTTCTTCAGAACAATGTCTATTCATGTCTTCTGCCCATTTCTTAACTGGGTTGTTTGTTTTTTGGGTTCTAAGTATGATAAGTTCTTTATAGATTTTGGATACTAACCCTTTATCTGATATGTCATTTGCAAATATCTCCTCCCATTCTGTAGGCTGCCTTTTAGTTTTGTTGGCTATTTCCTTCACTGTGCAGAAGTTCTTTGTCTTGATGAAGGTCCCAATGATTCATGTTTGCTATTGTTTTCCTTGTCTTCAACAACATGTCTAGTGAGAATTGCTCCAGCAGGGTAGCTATTTATTTATTTATTTATTTATTTATAAATGTTTATTTAATTTTGAGAGAGAGAGAGAGAGCAGGGTAGGGGCAGAGAGAGAGAGAGAGGTAGAGAGAGAATTCCAAGTAGGTTCCATGCTGTTAGTGCAGAGGTCGACACAAGGTGCCCCAAGGTACCTAATTAAAATGGGGTTGTCAGGGGGTTCCTGGGTGGCTCAGTTATAGTTAAGTGTCTGTTGATTTTAGCTCAGGTCATGATCTCATGGTTCATAAGATCCAGTCCCACATTGGGCTCTGTGCTGACAGTATGGAGTCTGCTTGGGATTCTCTCTCTATCCCCATCTCTCTCTCTCTCTCTCTCTCTCTCTCTCTCTGCCCCTTCCTTGTCTGTGCATGTGCTATCTCTCTCTTTCCCCAAATCAATAAACATTAAAAAATAAAAAAATTAAAATATTTAAAAATAAAATAAAATACAATAAAATTGAGTGGCTAAGGAATGATTTTCTGAAGATGTGGCATTTAAACTAAGGTCAGAGTGATGAAAAAGATGGTGAACCAGGGGCGCCTGGGTGGCGCAGTCGGTTAAGCGTCCGACTTCAGCCAGGTCACGATCTCGCGGTCCGTGAGTTCGAGCCCCGCGTCGGGCTCTGGGCTGATGGCTCGGAGCCTGGAGCCTGTTTCCGATTCTGTGTCTCCCTCTCTCTCTGCCCCTCGCCCGTTCATGCTCTGTCTCTCTCTGTCCCAAAAATAAATAAAAACGTTGGAAAAAAAAATTTAAAAAAAAAAAAGATGGTGAACCATAACAATAATGGAATATAATGATTTAGGCAAAGACAGTGCTAGTCCAAAGCCCAGACATGGTTATAATTTTGGCATATTCATGGAAGTGCCATAGTGTTGAGATTCTTGACTCATTATGTCTTTGCAAAAGAGTAGCAGGGACAAACTGTTGAGTGAGCCTATGCATAACTCCAGTTACTTCTGCCATCTATATTTCTATTAGGCAAGTGCTGAGATGACTAAGGAACAATTAGCAAACTTTCACAGAATGGGTTATTCTATTTATCTATTATTGCAATGCATACATAACATATATTGGAAGAAAATCCTTACAAATTTTAAGGTTTCCATCTTTAGTGAAGAAGCTTGGAGTCTAATAGTCTGAGGCATATATAAATAGCTCTTCCAAGTGGAAAATAAGGTGATTCACTTCCCCCACCTACACCAAGGAAGAACATAATATCATTTTAATTTTTGATGCAACATATGTGACTTTCAAAGTAACCCTAATTAAAATACCTGCAACACTTTTAATGTACCTTGAAGACTGATTTTAAAATTTATATGAGAGTAATTATTCAAAACTAATGTAGATAATTTTGACAAAAAGGAATTAAGGGAAGAATTGCCCAACCATACAGCAATATATTGTGTAAAAACACAGTAATTAAATTAGGATACTAGATTACACAGCTTGTTTTAGAAATGAACAAATATATCAATGGAACAGAATAGATAATTCAGAATGAGACCTCTGTATATAAACATTTAGTAGTTGCTAAAGATGACACTTCACATAATTGGGAAAATAATGGCCTATTTAGTTAATAAAGTTGGAAATATTTGATACGTATTTAAGGAACAATAAAATAGTTTTCTACCTCACACCAAGACTGGTATCTTGTTGGCATGAACTGGATAGGGCTCAGTGCCCATTCTGATGGGTCAATACCTATGCTACAATAATAAGTTTCCAGTTATGGATTGAATAATTTATGGGAATATAAATTACAGCATAGGGAATATAGTCAATGTATTATAATAATGTTGTATGGTGACAGATGGTTAGCTACACTTGTGGTGAACGTAGCATAATGCATGGAGATAGTGAATCACTATGTTGTACACCCAAAACTAATGTAACACTGTGTGCCAACCATATTCAAATTTAAAAATATTGTTAATTTTCAAAAATTTAAAGCAATGCCAAACTCACAGCAGTTTTAAGTACATTTCAAAGAATTTTTCCCCTAAGCAATTTGAAAATGTTACCAATATAGTGCTTTCTCAGTCCCAAATACTTGATTACTTCTGGAAAACAAAGGCATTCTCTAACATTACAGTTAGACAGCTAAAATCAGGAAAATAACATTTATATACTAAACCTCTTAATTATCAGAACCCATTCAAGTTCTGTCCACATGTTGTTTTAAGTTTTGTTTCTCCAGACTCCTTTAAACAAACTAACAAAAAATATCAGTCTTCCTTTGACTTTTGTATCCTGATGCTTTTTAAGAGTAAAGGCCAGGACCCCATGAAGATGGTACAGTAGGAGGACCCTAAGCTCATGTTGTGCCACAGGTACAACTAGATAACACTCACCTAAGTATAAATAACCCAGAAAATGATCTGAAGACTAGAAGAACAAACTCCACAACTAAATGTAGAGAAAAAGCTGCACTGAAGAGGGTAGAAAGAGTGAAGATGTAGTAGGGACCAAAAAGGGACGACAGGCCATCTGTGAGAAGGAGGGAGCAATGAGTGTGGAGAGAGAAGAGAAACAGCCCCTCATAACAGTGAACTTATGCAAGGAAGATGAATCCCTACAGCGTTAGGCTTTGAAAATCAGAGGGGCATGGGGTACCTGGGTGGCTTAGTTGGTTAAGTGTCCAAGTTTGGCTCAGGTCATGATTTTGTGGTTCTTCAGTTCAAGCACCATGTTGGGCTATGTGCTGACAGCTCAGAGCCTGGAACCTGCTTCAGATTCTGTGTCTCCCTCTTTCTCTGCCCCTCCCCTGCTCAAGCTGTCTCTCTCTGTCTCTCAAAAATAAATTAAAGTTAAAAAGAAAGAAAAAAAATCAGAAGGCCCTAATTTAATGAGTTCTTGAAACCAGTGGGACTTAAAGCCTGGAATGTTAAAAATCAGCAGACTCAGCTCTGGGAGAACCCAGGGGGCTATAAGAAGCCATCCTCACCCTTAAAGAAACAATAGGTAAAATAGCCCAAGAAGTTACAATATAGAAGAAATGGTTTGAAAAAATGTCTGGTTTATAAGGGAGGGAGAATTATTTACTGATATCAGAATGTGTCCTCTAGGAGCAGGTTCCCCAAGAGACTTCTCCAGGAACAAAGGAGCTGGCAGGCACCATTCCCTCTGCTGCCCCACAACATAAATACATAATCATCTTAGGGAATCAGCACAGCATCAACAACCACTACCTAACTTGCTTACACCCACTCCCTGGGTTTCAGTGGATCTACTCTTTTCGGTTACCCTTGCCTCAGTCCCAGTGTTACACATCCCTTTCCCCAGAAGACTGTCACAAACCTTAACCACAGTGCATCTCTCACTGTGACAGTTCTGGGCTTGTAGGAGACCTACACACATGCCTAGTTAAAATTGTGCATCCCCCACCCCCGTGCATGCTTTGTGGATCTACCCCAGCCAGCACTGATCCAGGCAGCAGTAGCAGCAGGTCTCATTTTGCAATCCCACCAGTACACACCTTGCTAAAATTGAATGCCCCACTCCAGCCAGCCTAGTCCCAGCAGTGGCAGCAGCACATCTTCTCCAATACTTTCTTGGACACAGCCCATTCAAACCTGTACCACAAGTCTGACATTGTACAAACATCCCCAGCAGGGGCCAGCACCAATCCAAAGTGACTCCTACCCTGGGGTGAGTGGAAGATAACTACACACACCAGTTAGGAGGCATCCTAAGCAGTGTGCTGGGGACAGACAGTTGGTCTGATTGTAGGCCCCACCCACCAATGAAAGCTTCTCAGGACAAAACACAGAGAAATTACTCAGCAGTTTGATGCTATTGCATCCCTGGCAAATACCTGATCTGAATAAACTCAAGCTCAATGCAGTTCTAGACTGGTCCACCAACACCACAAACATTGCTCACAACAGACAAAGAGAGCTCCTGCAGATGACTGGCAAATAGAGAAAACAGCCAAGACACAATGGTTAGGCACACACAACAGACATAAGCAACACCCATGAAATGCCAGGTTTGGGTGAATAGGTGACACTGCACTGTAGGGCACTACAGGACTTCTTCATAAAGCCATTACCTTTAAGAGCAGGAGACATAGTTGACATTCATAACACATAGAAAAAGACACAGAGAGTTAGAAGATATGAGGATACAGATAAATATATCCCAAATTAAAAAAAAAAGAAAAAACAGGAGAAAACCACAGCAAGAGACTAAAGTGAAATGAATTTAAGTAATATGCCTAATAGAGAATTTAAAGTAATAATCATAAAGATACTCTCTGGACTTGGGGAAAAAGTGGAGGATATCAGTGAGATCCTTAACAAAGAGATAAACAACCAAGAAGAGATTAAGAGCACAATAAATGAAATTAAAAATATACCAGATGAAATAAATAGGGGAGAAGGAGCAGAAAACAAATTAATTACCTGGGAGATAGAATGGAACATAATCAAGGTGAACAGATGAGAGAAAAAATTATGCAAAATGAGAATAAACTTAGGGAATTTAATGACTTCATCAAGTATAATAACATTCACATCATAAGAATCCCAGGAAAAGAAGAAGGTGGGGAGAAAAATGTATTTGAAGAAACAGTAGCTGAAAACTTTCCTAATTTGGAAAAGGAAACAGATATCCAGATCCAAGAGGCACAAAGATCCCCACAAAATCAGACCAAGAAGGTCCACACCAAGACATATAGTAATTAAAATGACAAAATTGGTGATATAAAATTTTACAAGCAGCAAGAGAAAATACAGTTACATAAAAGTGAAACTCTGTAAGTATATCAGCAGATTATTCAGTTAAACTTTACAGGCCAGAAGGGAGTGGCATGCCATATATATATATATATATATATATATATATGGCCAAGAATACTCTATCCAGCAAGGATATCATTCAGAATAAAAGAAGAGATAAAGAGTTTCCCAGACAAACAAAAGGTAACAGAGTTCACTCTTTGAGTGGAAATACCATAAAGAAGAGTAAGAAAGATAGGAAGCACAAAAGCAGTAAAAATAAATATATCTGTAAATCTCAGTCAAGTGACTCACAAAATTTAAAAAAAATGTGAAGTATGATATCATATACCTAAAATATGGGGAAGAGAGAAGTAAAGAATGGATGCAAACTAAAGTGATCAACTTAATATAGACTGCTATATGCAGACACTGTTATATACAAACCTGAAAGGTAACCACAAATCAAAACCTGTGATAGATATTACAAAAATGAAGAGAAAATATCCAACTATATCACTAAAGAAAATCAGCAAACCGTGAAAGAGAAAGACAAGAAAATATCAAGAACTACAAAACTAACCACAAAACAAACAACAAACTGGCAATAAATACATTTTTATCAATAATCACTTTGAATGTTAATGGATTAATCACTCAAATGAAAAGACAGAAGGTAATGGAATGGATAAAAAAAACAAAACTCAACTATATGTTGCCTACAGGAGACTCATTTCAGACCTAAATACACATTCAGACTGAAAGTGAGGGATTGAAAAATATGTATCATACAAATGGATGTCAAAAGAAAGTCAGGGCAGCAATACTTATATGGGACCAAATAGACTTTAAATTTTTTTTTTCAACGTTTATTTATTTTTGGGACAGAGAGAGACAGCATGAACGGGGGAGGGGCAGAGAGAGAGGGAGACACAGCATCGGAAACAGGCTCCAGGCTCCGAGCCATCAGCCCAGAGCCTGACGCGGGGCTCGAACTCACGGACCGCGAGATCGTGACCTGGCTGAAGTTGGACGCTTAACCGACTGCGCCACCCAGGCGCCCCCCAAATAGACTTTAAAACAGAGACTGTAACAAGAGACAAAGAAGGACACTATGTAATAATAAAAGGGACAATCCAGTAAAAAAGACATAACTATCATAAATATTTATGCATCCAATATGGGATCACCCAAATGTACAAACAAGTTAATAATAAGCATAAAAGAACTAAATGATACAATATTAGTAGGGTATATTAACATCACACTTACATTAAAGGACAAATCATCAAAGCAAAATAAACAAGTAAACAATGGCTTTGAATGATACACCAGACCAGATGGATTTAAAAAATATATTCAGAACATTTAATTTTAAAACAACAGAATACACATCCTTTTGAAGTGTGCACAGAATAGATCATATATTAGGCCATGAAACAAGCCTCAACAAATTAAAAACGATTGAAATCGTACCATGAATCATTTATTTTTTAAAATGTTTATTTTTGAGAGAGGAGAGAGTGGGCACGAGTTGGGGAGGGACAGAGAGAGAGGGAGACAGAGGATCCGAAGCAGGCTCTGTGCTAACATCAGAGAGCCTGATGCAGGGGTTTGAACTCATGAACCATGAGATCATGACCTGAATTGAAGTCAGATGCTTAATAGACTGAGCCATCCAGATGCCCTTGCTATGTATCATTTCTAATCACAACACTATAAAACTAGAAACCAAACACAAGGAAAAAAACCATTGAAACAGTACAAATACATGGAGGTTAAATAACGTGCTATTAAAAAATGAATGGGTCTTTTCATAATTTGGCTACTGTTGAGAGTTCTGCTATAAACATTATGGAAAGAGCCTAAATGTCCATCAACTGATGAATGGATAAAGAAATTGTGGTTTATATACACAATGGAGTACTACGTGGCAATGAGACAGAATGAAATATGGCCCTTTGTAGCAACGTGGATGGAACTGGAGTGTTATGGTAAGTGAAATAAGCCATACAGAGAAAGAGAGATACCATATGGTTTCACTCTTAGGTGGATCCTGAGGAACTTAACAGGAACCCATGGGGGTGGGGAAGGAAAAAAAAGAGGTTAGAGTGGGAGAGAGCCAAAGCATGGGAGACTCTTAAAAACTGAGAACAAACTGAGGGCTGATGGGGGGTGGGAGGGAGGGGAGTGTGGGTGATGGGTATTGAAGAGGGCATCTTTTGGGATGAGCACTGGGTGTTGTATGGAAACCAATTTGACAATAAATTTCATATATTAAAAAAAATGAATGGGTCAACCAAGAAATCAAAGAAGTAAAAAAAAAAATACATGGAGATAAATGAAAATAACATCACTGTGCTCTAAAACCTTTGGATAGCTAGCAACAAAAACAGTTCTAAGAGGTAAGTTTATAGCAACACAGGCCTACCTCAGGAAGGAAGAAAATTCTCCAATAAACATCCTAACTTTACATTTAAATGAGCTAGTAAAAGAACAACAAACAAAAACAAAAACCAGTAGAAGGAAGTGAATAATAAAGAGTGTTGCAGAAATAAAAGATATAGAAACTACAAAAACAATACCACAGATCAGTAAAACCAGGAAAAGGTTACTTGAAAAAATCAACAAAATTGATAAACCTCTAGCCAGGCTCATAAAAAAAAAAGAAAAGAAAAGAAGGAGGATTCAGGTAAACCAATTCAGAGATGAAGGAGGAGAAATAACAACTGAGAACATGGAAATACAAATATTTTAAGAGACTATTATAAAAAATTATATGTTAACAAATTGGACAACTACCATGAAATGGATAAATTCTTAGAAACATATAACTTCCAAAAAACAGAAACAGGAAGAAATACAAAATTTTACAGTCTGATTACCAACAATGGAATGAATCAGTAATTGAAAAACTCCCAACAAACAGAAGTCCAGGAGCAGACATCTTCATACATGAATTTTACCAAAGAGTTAAAGACGAGTTAATACCTATTTTTCTCAAATCATTCCAAACCATAGAAAAGGAAAAAAAAAACTTACAACTTCATTCTATGAGGCCAGCATTACCCTGATACCAAAACCAGTTAAAGACAACTCAAAAGAGAACTACAGGCCAATATCTCTGATGAACATAGATGCAAAATTACTCAACAAAATACTAACAAATAGAATCCACGAATGTGTTTTAAAAAATCATTCACCACAATTAAGTAGGATTTATACCCAGGATGCAAGGGTGCTTCAATATTTGCAAATCAATCAATCTGATATATCACATCAAAAAGAGAAAGTATAAAATCCATAGGATCACTTAAATAGAAACAGAAAACGCGTTTGGCAAAATACAACATCCATTCATGATAAAAACTCTCAACAAAGTACGTTTAGAGGGAGCATACCTCAAGATAATAGAGGCCATTTAAGAAAAAACCCAGGGCTAACATCATTATCAATGGAGAGAAATTAAGAACATTCCCCCTAAGGTCAGGAACAAAACAAGGTTGTTCATTCTCACTTCTTTCCTTCAACATGGTACCGGAAGACCTAGCCACAGTGATCAGACAAGAAGAAGAAAGAAAAGACATGCCAACTGGTAAGGAAAAAGTAAAAGTTTCACTATTTGCAGATGACATGATACTATATATAAAAAATCCAAAGACTCCACCACAATACTGCTAGAACTAATAAATGAATTCAGTTAAGTCATGGGATATAAAAACAATGTACACAAATCTGTTGCATTTCTATACACCAATATTGAAGCAGCTGAAAGAGAAATTAAGAAAACAATCACATTTACAATTGTACCTAAAATAGTAAGATATCTAGGAATAAACCTGACCAAAGAGGTGAAAGAGCTATACTCTGAAAATGATAAAACACTGATGAAAGAACTTGAAGAGGACACAAAAAAATGGAAAGATATTCCATGCTCACTGGTTGGTAGAAAAATATTGTTAAAATGTCTATACTACCCAGAGAAGTCTACACATTTAATGCAATCTTTTTCAAAAGACCAGCACCCATTTCAACAGAACTAGAATGTGCAATCCTCAAACTTGTGCAGACCCACAAAAATCTTTGAATAGTCAAAGCAATCTTGAAAAAGAAAAGTAAAACTAGAGTTATCGCAATTCTGGGGCTCAAATTAAATTAGAAATCTGTAATAATCAAAGCAGTGTGGCACTTGCACAAAAATGAAAATACAGATCAATGGAACAGAACAGAAAGCTCAGAAATTAACCCTCAGATATATGGTCTATTAATCTTCAACAAAGAAAGAAAGAATGTGCAATGAGAAAAAGAGAGTCTCCTCAACAGGTAGTGCTGGGAATACTAGACAACTACATTGAAAGAATGAAATTAGACCACTTTCTTACATCATACACAAAAATAAACTCAACATGGATTAAGGACATAAATGTAGAACCTGAACCCATAAAAATCCTCGAAGAGAGCACAGGATTTAATTCCTCTGGTATTGGCTGTAACATCTTTCTATACATGTGTTCTGAGGCAAGGGAAACAAAAGCAAAAATAAACTATTGGGACTACATTAAAAAAAAAAAAACCTATGCACAGCAAAGAAAACAACTGATAAAAAGAAAAAAACAACGTACTGAATGGGAGGTGATATTTAAAAATGACATATCCAATAAAGAGTTAGTATCTAAAATATATGAAGAACTTCTACAACTCAAAATCCAAAACAAAAATAATCGAATTTAACAATTAACAAAAGACTTTAACAGACATTTCTCCAAAGAACACATCCAGATGGCCATCTGATACATGAAAAGATGCTCAACATCACTCATCAGATGAATGCAAGCAAATCAAAGCGACAATGAGATATCACCTCACACCTGTCAGAATAGCTAAAATCAACAACACAAGAAACAAGTGTTGGTGAGGGTGTGGAGAAAAAGGAACCCTCATTCAATGTTAGTGGGAATGGAAACTGGTGCAGTCACCATAGAAAAAAGTGTGGAAGTTCCTCAAAAAACATCAATAAAGCTACACTATTATACAGCAATCACATCACTAGGTATTTACCCAAATAATACAAAAACACTAATTTGAAGAGATGTATGCAACCCATGTTTACTGTAGCATTTTAAAAAATATCCAAATTATTGTCATACAGAGAAAGACAGATACCATATGTTTTCACTCTTATGTGGATCCTGAGAAACTTAACAGAAGACCATCGGGGAGGGGAAGTAAAAAAAAAAAAAAAAAAGGGGTAGAGAGGGAGGGAGCCAAAACATAAGAGACTTAAAAACTGAGAACAAACTGAGGGTTGATGGGGGGTGGGAGGGAGGGGAGGGTGGGTGATGGGTATTGAGGAGGGCACCTGTTGGAATGAGCACTGGGTGTTGTATAGAAACCAATTTGAGAATAAATTTCATATTTAAAAAAAATGAATAAAAAATAAATAAATTATCAGTCAAAAAATATCCAAATTATTTAAGTATACCAATTGTCCATCAATAGATGAATGGATATATTGTTGTGGCTTGAGGGAAGATGGCGACATAGGAGAACGCTGGGCTCACCTCGCGTCCTGATGATCACTTAGATTCCACCTACACCTGCCTAAATATCCCAGAAAACCACCAGAGGATTAGCAGAACGGAGTCTCCGGAGCCAAGCGCAGACGAGAGGCCCACGGAAGAGGGTAGGAAGGGAGGCAAGGCGGTGCGCACTCCACGGACTGGCGGGAGGGAGGCGGGGTGGAGGGGCGGCTCGCCGGCCAAGCAGAGCCCCCGAGTCTGGCTGGCAAAAGCAGAGGGGCCTGACGGACTGTGTTCCGACAGCAAGCAGGACTTAGCGTCTGGGAGGTCATAAGTTAACAGCTCTGCTCGGAAAGCTGGAAGGCTGGAGGACAAAGGGAGGGGGAGCTGCTGAGCCCCCGGACAACAGAGCTCAGTTTGGTGGGGAACAAAGGCGCTCGCCAGCGCCATCGCCCCGCCCATCCCCCAGCCAAAATCCCAAAGAGAACCAGTTCCTGCCAGGGAACTTGCTCGCTCCGCGCAAACACCCAACTCTGTGCTTCTGCAGAGCCAAAGGCCTGCAGCAGATCTGACTCCCTCCTGCTGCCACAGGGCCCCTCCTGAAGTGGATCACCTAAGGAGAAGCTAGCTAAGCCTTCCCCTCCTGCCCCCGTGCACCTTGCCTACCCACCCCAGGTAATACACAAGACCCCCAGCATCACAAGCCTGGCAGTGTGCAAGTAGCCCAGAGAGGCCACGCCACCCCACAGTGAATCCCGCCCCTAGGAGAGGGGAAGAGAAGGCACACACCAGTCTGACTGTGGCCCCAGCGGTGAGCTGGGGGCAGACATCAGGTCTGACTGCGACCCCCCCACCAACTCCAGTAATAAACCACAGCACAGGGGAAGTGCCCTGCAGGTCCTCACCACGCCAGGGACTATCCAAAATGACCAAATGGAAGAATTCCCCTCAGAAGAATCTCCAGGAAATAACAACAGCTAATGAGCTGATCAAAAAGGATTTAAATAATATAACAGAAAGTGAATTTAGAATAATAGTCATAAAATTAATCACTGGGCTGGAAAAGAGTATAGAGGACAGCAGAGAATCTCTTGCTACAGAGATCAAGGGACTAAGGAACAGTCACAAGGAGCTGAAAAATGCGTTAAACGAAATGCAAAACAAAATGGAAACCACCACGGCTCGGATGGAAGAGGCAGAGGAGAGAATAGGTGAACTAGAAGATAAAGTTATGGAAAAAGAGGAAGCTGAGAGAAAGAGAGATAAAAAAATCCAGGAGTATGAGGGGAAAATTAGAGAACTAAGTGATACACTAAAAAGAAATAATATACGCATAATTGGAATCCCAGAGGAGGAAGAGAGAGGGAAAAGTGCTGAAGGGGTACTTGAAGAAATAATAGCTGAGAACTTCCCTGAACTGGGGAAGGAAAAAGGCATTGAAATCCAAGAGGCACAGAGAACTCCCTTCAGACGGAACTTGAATCGATCTTCGGCACGACATATCATAGTGAAACTGGCAAAATACGAGGATAAGAGAAAATTCTGAAAGCAGCAAGGGGTAAACGTGCCCTCACATATAAAGGGAGACCGATAAGACTCGTGACTGATCTCTCTTTTGAAACTTGGCAGGCGAGAAAGAGTTGGCACAATACCTTCAGTGTGCTAAACAGAAAAAAATATGCAGCCGAGAATCCTTTATCCAGCAAGTCTGTCATTTAGAATAGAAGGAGAGATAAAGGTATTCCCAAACAAAAACTGAAGGAATTTGTCACCACTAAACCAGCCCTACAAGAGATCCTAAGGGGGATCCTGTGAGACAAAGTACCAGAGACATCAACACAAGCATAAAACATACAGACATCACAATGACTCTAAACCCGTATGTTTCTATAATAACACTGAACGTAAAGGAATTAAATGCTCCAACCAAAACACATAGGGTATCAGAATGGATAAAAAAACAAGACCCATCTATCTGCTGTCTACAAGAGACTCATTTTAGACCTGAGGACACCTTTAGATTGAGAGTGAGGGGATGGAGAATTATTTCTCATGCTACTGGAAGCCAAAAGAAAGCTGGAGTCGCCATACTTATATCAGAATAACTAGACTTTAAATTAAAGGCTGTAACAAGAGATGAAGAAGGACATTATACAATAGTTACAGGGTCTATCCATCAGGAAGAGCTAACAATTATAAATGTCTATGCGCCAAATACCGGAGCCCCCAAATATATAAAACAATTACTCATAAACATAAGCAACCTTATTGAGAAGAATGTGGTAATTGCAGGGGACTTTAACACCCCACTTACAGAAACGGATAGATCATCTAGACACACGGTCAATAAAGAAACAAGGGCCCTGAATGAGACATTGGATCAGATGGACTTGACAGATATATTTAGAACTCTGCATCCCAAAGCAACAGAATATACTTTCTTCTCGAGGGCACATGGAACATTCTCCAAGATAGATCATATACTGGGTCACAAAACAGCCCTTCATAAGTTTACAGGAATTGAAATTATACCATGCCTACTTTCAGACCACAATGCTATGAAGCTTGAAATCAACCACAGAAAAAAGTTTGGAAAACCTCCAAAAGCATGGAGATTAAAGAACACCCTACTAACGAATGAGTGGGTCAACCAGGCAATTAGAGAAGAAATTAAAAAATATATGGAGGGGCGCCTGGGTGGCGCAGTTGGCTAAGCGTCCGACTTCAGCCAGGTCACGATCTCGCCGCCCGTGAGTTCAAGCCCCGCGTCAGGCTCTGGGCTGATGGCTCAGAGCCTGGAGCCTGTTTCCGATTCTGTGACTCCCTCTTTCTCTGCCCCTCCCCCGTTCATGCTCTGTCTCTCTCTGTCCCAAAAATAAATAAACGTTGAAAAAAAAATTCTTTTTTTAAAAAAAATATATGGAAACAAACGAAAATGAAAATACAACAATCCAAACTCTTTGGGACGCAGCGAAGGCAGTCCTGAGAGGAAAATACATTGCAATCCAGGCCTATCTCAAGAAACAAGAAAAATCCCAAATACAAAATCTAACAGCACACCTAAAGGAAATAGAAGCAGAACAGCAAAGGCAGCCTAAACCCAGCAGAAGAAGAGAAATAATAAAGATCAGAGCAGAAATAAACAATATAGAATCTAAAAAAAACTGTAGAGCAGATCAACGAAACCAAGAGTTGGTTTTTTGAAAAAATAAACAAAATTAACAAACCTCTAGCCAGGCTTCTCAAAACGAAAAGGGAGATGACCCAAATAGATAAAATCATGAATGAAAATGGGATTATTACAACCAATCCCTCAGAGATACAAACAATTATCAGGGAATACAATGAAAAATTATATGCCAACAAATTGGACAACCTGGAAGAAATGGACAAATTCCTGAACACCCACACTCTTCCAAAACTCAATCAGGAGGAAATAGAAAGCTTGAACAGACCCATAACCAGCGAAGAAATTGAATCGGTTATCAAAAATCTCCCAACAAATAAGAGTCCAGGACCAGATGGCTTCCCAGGGGAGTTCTACCAGACGTTTAAAGCGGAGATAATACCTATCCTTCTCAAGCTATTCCAAGAAATAGAAAGGGAAGGAAAACTTCCAGACTCATTCTATGAAGCCAGTATTCCTTTGATTCCTAAACCAGACAGAGAGCCAGTAAAAAAAGAAAACTACAGGCCAATATCCCTGATGAATATGGATGCAAAAATTCTCAATAAGATACTAGCAATAATATCTTAAGATAAGATATTGAACTCAATAAGAATTCAACGGCATAGCAAAAGAATTATTCACCATGATCATGTGGGATTCATTCCTGGGATGCAGGGCTGGTTCAACATTCGCAAATCAATCAACGTGATACATCACATTAACAAAAAAAAAAAGAGAAGAACCATATGATCCTGTCAATCAATGCAGAAAAGGCCTTTGACAAAATCCAGCACCCTTTCTTAATAAAAACCCTTGAGAAAGTCGGGATAGAAGGAACATACTTAAAGATCATAAAAGCCATTTATGAAAAGCCCACAGCTAACATCATCCTCAACGGGGAAAAACTGAGAGCTTTTTCCCTGAGATCAGGAACACGACAGGGATGCCCACTCTCACCGCTGTTGTTTAACATAGTGCTGGAAGTTCTAGCATCAGCAATGAGGCAACAAAAGGAAATCAAAGGCATCAAAATTGGCAAAGATGAAGTCAAGTTTTCGCTTTTTGCAGATGACATGATACTATACATGGAAAATCCGATAGACTCCACCAAAAGTCTGCTAGAACTGATACATGAATTCAGCAAAGTTGCAGGATACAAAATCAAGGTACAGAAATCAGTTGCATTCTTATACACTAACAATGAAGCAACAGAAAGACAAATAAAGAAACTGATCCCGTTCACAATTGCACCAAGAAGCATAAAATACCTAGGAATAAATCTAACCAAAGATGTAAAAGATCTGTATGCTGAAAACTATAGAAAGCTTATGAAGGTAATTGAAGAAGATTTAAAGAAATGGAAAGACATTCCCTGCTCATGGATTGGAAGAATAAATATTGTCAAAATGTCAATACTACCCAAAGCTATCTACACATTCAATGCAATCCCAATCAAAATTGCACCAGCATTCTTCTCGAAACTAGAACAAGCCATCCTAAAATTCATATGGAACCACAAAAGGCCCCGAATAGCCAAAGGAATTTTGAAGAAGACCAAAGCAGGAGGCATCACAATCCCAGACTTTAGCCTCTACTACAAAGCTGTAATCATCAAGACAGCATGGTCTTGGCACAAAAACAGACACATAGACCAATGGAATAGAATAGAAACCCCAGAACTAGACCCACAAACGTATGGCAAACTCATCTTTGACAAAGCAGGAAAGAACATCCAATGGAAAAAAGACAGTCTCTTTAACAAATGGTGCTGGGAGAACTGGACAGCAACATGCAGAAGGTTGAAACTAGACCACTTTCTCACACCATTCACAAAAATAAACTCAAAATGGTAAAGGACCTAAATGTGAGACAGGAAACCATCAAAACCTTAGAGGAGAAAGCAGGAAAAGACCTCTTTGACCTCAGCCGTAGCAATCTCTTACTCGACACATCCCCAAAGGCAAGGGAATTAAAAGCAAAAGTGAATTACTGTGACCTTATGAAGATAAAAAGCTTCTGCACAGCAAAGGAAACAACCAACTAAACTAAAAGGCAACCAACGGAATGGGAAAAGATATTTGCAAATGACATATCGGACAAAGGGCTAGTATCTAAAATCTATAAAGAGCTGACCAAACTCCACACCCGAAAAACAAATAACCTAGTGAAGAAATGGGCAGAAAACATGAATAGACACTTCTCTAAAGAAGACATCCAGGTGGCCAACAGGCACATGAAAAGATGTTCAGCGTCGCTCCTTATCAGGGAAATACAAATCAAAACCACACTCAGGTATCACCTCACGCCAGTCAGAGTGGCCAAAATGAACAAATCAGGAGACTATAGATGCTGGAGAGGATGTGGAGAAACGGGAACCCTCTTGCCCTGTTGGTAGGCATGCAAATTAGTGCAGCCACTCTGGAAAGCAGTGTGGAGGTTCCTCAGAAAATCAAAAATAGACCTACCCTATGACCCAGCAATAGCACTGCTAGGAATTTATCCAAGGGATACAGGAGTACTGATGCATAGGGGCACTTGTACCCCAATGTTCATAGCAGCACTCTCAACAATAGCCAAATTATGGAAAGAGCCTAAATGTCCATCACCTGATGAATGGATAACGAAATTGTGGTTTATATACACAATGGAATACTACGTGGCAATGAGAAAAAATGAAATATGGCCTTTTGTAGTAACGTGGATGGAACTGGAGAGTGTGATTCTATGTGAAATAAGCCATACAGAGAAAGACAGATACCATATGGTTTCACTCTTAGGTGGATCCTGAGAAACTTAACAGGAACCCATGGTGGAGGGGAAGGAAAAAAAAAAGAGGTTAGAATGGGAGAGAGCCAAATCATAAGAGACTGTTAAAAACTGAGAACAAACTGAGGGTTGATTTGGGGGTGGGAGGGAGGAGAGGGTGGTGATGGGTATTGAGGAGGGCACCTTTTGGGATGAGCACTGGGTGTTGTATGGAAACCAATTTGAGAATAAATTTCATATATTTAAAAAATAGATGAATGGATAAAGATGTGGTATATAAACACACACACACACACACACACACACACACACACACACACTGGAATATTAGTCTGCCATAAAAAAGAATAAAACTCTCCACTTGCAACAACATGGGTGGAGCTAGAGGGTATTATGCTAAGCAAAATATATCAGTCAGAGAAAGACAAATACCATATAATTTCACTCATATGTAGAATTTAAGAAACAAAACAATCATAAAGGGAAAACAAAAGGAAGAGACAAACCAAAAATACTCTTATCTGTAAAGAATAAACAGATGGTTACTAGTGGGGAAGTGGGTGGGGGAATGGAAAAAATAGTGATGAGATTAAAAGTACACTTATCTTGATGAGCACAGAGTAATATATGGACCTGTTGAATCACTTTATTGTATACTTGAAACTAATATAACACTGAATGTTAACTACACTGGAATTTTTTTTTCCAAAAGAGTTAAAGCCATTTGTTTTGTAAAGTATCTCTCAATTTGGCTTTGTCTGACTTGATTCATGGTTAGTTTCAGTTTATGCATCTTTTGTAGGACTATCACAAAAGTATGTTTTATTCTCACCTCATCCTATAAGGGGTGCCTGATTTCAATTTGTCCATGATTGATAATGTTCACTTAACCACTAAGGTGATGTGTGCCATGCTTATATACCATAAACTTATTTTGTGAGGAAAGCATTCTGAGACTATCTAAATACCCTATTTCTTATCAAACCTCCAATTAATTCATACATTTATTTATATTAGCATGTACACATGCTTCTTGTATACAACAAATTATAAACCATTACTAGTAATATTTATTTTCTGCTCAAATTATTTTATTTTTTTACATTTATTTATTTTGAGAGAGAGAGAGAGAGAGAGAGATATGCAGAGAAAGACAAAGAGAGAGAACCCCAAGCAGGCTCTGCACAGTCAGCACAGCATGACATGGGGCTCAATCTCATGGACCATGAGACCATGACCTGAGCTGAAATCAAAAGTTGGATGTTAACTGACTTAGCCACCCAGGCACCCCATATGCTCAAATTATTTTAAATATGGATAGTGGGTGCTCACTAAGGATAGCTTCATTATTTTTTTGACATGTTCCCATCATCCTTTGAGCATTTATTTTTGCTTTATGGCACTACAAGATGTTCTAGGAACATATTGCATTTTTTTGCAGCCCCAATCCTAGAATTAACCACTTCTCCAAGTACCCTAGGTACCTTTTATTGTAGAATAATATTTAGAAACTATTATTTGAGTACAAGTTATGCTACTGCTCTGGGTGTTACAGTTTTTAGGCTCATTTATCTATCATCTTGAAAAATATGAGCTTACATTGATACCTCCAATTCCAACCCAACAGCACAGGGTTATTGTAGTTTTATCTCATTCCATATTTGTAATTTCTTTCCCTAATAGGAAGAAACTTATTTTCATCATGCTTAAAACATTTACTTATTTTGTCAGTCTCTATATAACCAATCTGCCTTTTCTGCCAGGGTCTTCTCTATACTCAGGCCCACATAATGGTTTTAGGACTAAGTTGTTTAGGAAGAGAAAGGAAAGAAAAAAAGAAGGATGAAGGAGCAATTTTTAAATTATTTTAATATAACTTCTCCATGGTGCTATCCACAAAAATAATTTAAATTAACATTAGTACATATTAAGATATATAGTATATAACAAGGTAATATAAACCATAAAATGTTGTAAGTATTTTTAAATATATCAGAGATATGTTTATGACCTTCAAATAGGGAAGGCCACGTAAAATACATACACAAGAATATCAAATTAAAGAAAAAGACAAATTTCAAAAATTGATACATTTGAGAATGTCAACATTAAAAAAATATGTATGATGAAATATTCAATATCAGAAGACTAGGAGAAAAAACACAAAGGGTTATATAGTGAATATTTTTTTATATTTTTAGTTGTCATCTGTGAGAACAAATTAAAATGACTTCCATTTTATAAAAAGCAAAGGTTTGGGGGCACTGGGTGGCTCAGTCAGTTGAGCGGCCAACTTTGGCTGAGGTCATGATCTCATGGTCCGTGAATTTGAACCCCACATCAGACTCTGTGCTGACACCTCAGAGCCTGGAGCCTGCTTCAAGTTCTGTCTCCCTCTTTCTCTGCCCCTCCCCTGCTTGCACTCTCTCTCTCCCTCTCTCAATAAATAAATACATAAATACATACATAAATAAATAAATAGCATTTAAAAAAAGAGGCAAAGACTTTGAATTCATTACCTCAGCCTTAGCAACTTCTTACTAGACATATCTCTGGACGTAAGGGAAAAAAAAAAGCAACAATGAACTATTGGGACCTCATCAACACAAAAAGCTTCTGCACAGCAAAGAAAACAATCAACAAAATTAAAAGGCAACCTATAGAATGGGAGAAGATACTTCCAATGATATATCTGATAAGGGGTTAGTATCAACAATCTATAAAGAACTTATCAAACTCAACCCCCTCCCAAAAGAATTCAGTGAAGAAATGGGCAGAAGAAATGAATAGACATTTTTCCAAAGAAGACATCCAGATGGCCAACAGAGACATGAAAAGATGCTCAACATCACCCATTATCAGAGAAAAACAAATTAAAACCACAATTAAATAGCACCTCATGACTGTCAGAATGGCTAACTTAACAACATAGGGATTAATAGATGTTGGCAAGAATGTGGAGAAAGGGGAGCCCTCTTACACTGTTGGTGGGAATGCAAACTGGTGCAGCCACCTTGGAAAACAGAATGGGGGTTAATCAAAAAGGTAAAAATAGAACCACTTTATGATCCAGCAATTTCACTATGAGGTATTAACCCAAAGGATACAAAAACACTAATTCAAAGGGGTACATGTTTCATGATGTTTATGGCAGCATTATCAACAATAGCAAAATTATGGAAAGAACCCAAATGACGATTGACAGATGAATGGATAAAGAACATGTGGTATATATACAAAATTGAATATTAGTCGTAAAAAAGAATGAAATCTTACCATTTGCAAAAAGGTGGATGGAGGTAGAATGTATTATGCTAAGTGAAATGAGTCAGTCAGGGAAAGACAAATACGACGTGATTTTACTCATCTGTGGAATTTAAGAAACAAAACAGATGAACGTAGGGGAAGGGGGAGAAAGAGAGGGAAGCCAGCCATAACAGACTCTTAATGATAGAGAATAAACTGAGGGTTTATGAAGAAAGGTGGGTGGATGATGGGCTAAATGAGTGATGGCTATTTAGGAGGGCACTTGTGTTTAGCATTGGGTGTTATATGTAAGTGTTGGATCACTAGATTCTACTCTTGATGCCAATATTACACTCTATGTTAACTAACTAGAATTTAATAAAGATTTGAACAAATATATTTAAGGGCAAAGATACAATTTGTCTTTACCCCTTTTTCTTAGAGAATCTCATTGAAAACATAATAGGCGATATAAGAAATCCAAACTTTTGATTTTATACTGCATTGTCACAGGCTTTCTGTCCATTGGAATATAAACACATACTTCTGAAATTAATGCAAGATTCTCTCATAAGATATACAGGAGAAAAGTCACAAGATGCATCTATTTGTTTTTAAAAATTAGAGAATTTTGATTGTTCCTCCTTTTACTTTACTGTATAAATTTGTATAAAAACATTGTCTATATTTGCAGTCATTTTCATGCTACTTTACATGCATGTATATCTGTTAATGCTTACTCTATAATAAATTTTTATCTGCCATATTGGTACAGAATGTCATTTTTGTTCACATTTCGTTTAATTTCTCCAACATCTCCTTACAACCTTACCTCCTTGATGGACTCTCTTCTCATATTGGGGACATTCAGCAATACGTATAATCTTAAGGGCTGCCTGATATTGCAGCAATTCTGACTAAAACTATTAAAGCTGAAAGGCAAGATCCTCCCTTTTCATGGCCCAGTATAGCTAGAGGGTGGGCATGTTACTTTTGCTTGACCATTTGTATGTACTTTCTAAAGAATTTGAATCTGTTGTAAATGATGCAAGGATATGGAGATAGTTGGAGTTTATAATTATTGTAGCAGGAAGAGTAGAAGCAAATGGTCAGTCTGGGCTGCTGCTTGAACTTTGCTCTGATTATGGTTGGAAGGGACTCCAGTATTCCTTTGATTTCAGCCTACTTCCAAATCCTGGTCTTTCAGTAGATTGTTGTACATGATAATCTTCCAATAAATTACAATTTTGTTTACGTATATCAGAGTTGGGTTATCATGTTGGATGAGAAAAACATAGTGTTACAGATTCCTATTCAGAATATGCAAAAAAAATCTACAGAACAATGAACAAAAAATCATAAAAACAAAAAAAAAACTCCCTCTGCTAAATTCGCAAAGGTAATAAAAGGTCTTTCAAAGAGGGGTGCCTGGGTGGCACAGTCAGTTAAGCGTCTGACTCTTCATTTTGGCTTAGGGCATGATCTCGCGGTTTGTGTGATTGAGCCCTGTGTCAGGCTCTGTGCTGACAGTGCAGAGCCTGCTTGGGATTCTCTCTCTCCATCTCTCTGCCTCTCCCTGCTCTCTCTCTTTCTCTCTCTCTGTCTCAAAGTAAACTTAAAAAAGAGGTCTTTAAGAGAATAAGAAATATGAACATCAAAAGATGTTCAAAATAACTAGTTATTAGGAAAGTGTATACTTAAATTATGTAATATCTACTCATGTGGTTGGTAATACTTGAAGTGTTAATATCAGGTATTGGTAAGGGTGTAGGTTTATAAGCAATCTCATACATTTCTTGGTGACAGTGGAAAAAAACTGATAAAATCACTTGAAAGTGAAATTAGGCATTATTTATCAAAAATAAAAATTGCAGTTGCCAACATTCTATTTCTAGTTTTCCATATCTCCCCTAGAGAAACTCAAGCATAATGGGGAATATATATCATTATATTTGTAATGATGAAAATCTAGGAACAGTTTACATGCTGATGAGTGGAGGATGGCTAAGCTATGATACACATATACTATGGAATCTCTACACCAATTAAAAAAATGAAAGCCATCTATATTTGCATGTTTGTATATATCTGCATGTAATATTATTAAATGATAAAAGCATGTTCCATAATAATACATGTGATAGTATATCATGTCTATAATCGGATATATATATATACACACATACATATATATATATATATATATACATACGCACACATATGTGTGTATATATATATATATATGTGTGTGAGGGTGTCTATATACACACACACATATATGTGTATATATATATATGTATGTGAGTGTGTCTATATATATATATGATTACAGACATGATATACTATCATATGTATTATTCATATTATATATGTATATATATGTATATATATAAAGTTTATAAAACATCACATATTCAGGATATTATCAAGTAATTGAATATGTCTAAGACACAGGATAAGTAATGGGAATATTGGAAGGTAAGAATAATGATGTAATTAAAGGTGTGATGTTGAAGAATTTCACATATTTCACCAAGAAGAGTGTTTTGTATTCTATAGGTGATAGGGAATCACAACCATGGAAGTAACATGATCACACAAGAACACTTTGATAGCAGTGTGGAAAAAATGTTGGAATATGGTAGAACTGTGTATTAGTCAGAAGGTGATTGTAATAGTCTGGGGCCTTAATTTGAGCAGTAGAAAGGAGTGGAGATGAACATAGATTAAGTCAAGTTTTTTTTAAGGCATTGAACTGAGAGACTCTGATAAAATAACAGGATGTTGGGAAATCCTGAATTTCTTTTGAATCATCATGGAATGAAGAAATTATGCTTGATATAATATAATAATAATTCTATTTATTATTTATTATTTATTTTAATTTACATCCAAGTTGGTTAGCATATACTGCAACGATGATTTGAGGAATAGTTTACTTAATGCCCCTTACCCATTTAGCCCAACCCCCCTCCCACAACCCCTCCAGCAACCCTGTTTGCTCTCCATATTTAAGAGTCTCTTATGTTACTCTCCCCCTCCCTGTTTTTATATAATTTTTGCTTCCCTTCCATTATGTTCATCTGTTTTGTATCTTAAAGTCATCATATGAGTGAAGTCATATGATTTTTGTTTTTCTCTGACTGACTAATTTCGCTTAGCATAATACCCTGCAGTTCCATCCACATAGTTGCAAATGGCAAGATTTCATTATTTTTGATTGCCGAGTGATACTCCATTATATATATACCACATCTTCTTTATCCATTCATCCAGCAATGGATATATGGATATTTGGGCCCTTTCTATACATTGGCTATTGTTGATAGTGCTGCTATAAACATTGGGGTGCATGTGTCCCTTTGAAACCGCATACCTGTATCCCTTGGATAAATACCTGATAGTGCAATTTCTATGTTGTAAGGTAGTTCTATTTTTAACTTTTTGAGGAAACTCCATACTGTTTTCCAGAGTGGCTGCACCAGCTTGCATTCCCATCAGAAGTGCAAAAGAGATCCTTTTTCTCCGCATCCTTGTCACATCTGTTGTTGTCTGAGTTGTTAATGTTAGCCATGCTGACAGGTGTAAGGTGATATCTCATTGTGGTTTCGATTTGTATTTCCCTGATGATGAGTGATGTTCAGAATTTTTTCATGTGTCGGTTGGCCATCTGGATGTCGTCTTTGGAGAAGTGTCTGTTCATGTCTTTTGCCCATTTTGTCACTGGATTATTTGCTTTTTGGTGCTGAGTGGGATAAGTTCTTTATAGATTTTGGATACTAACCCTTTATCTGATATGTCATTTGCAAATATCTTCTCTTATTCTGTCGGTTGCCTCATAGTCTTGTTGATTGTTTCCTTCCCTGTGCAGAAGCTTTTTCTTTTGATGAGGTCCCAGGAGATCATTTTTGCTTTTGTTTCCCTTGCCTCCAGAGACGTGTTGAGTAAGAAGTTGCTGCAGCCAAGATCAAAAAGGTTTTTGCCTGCTTTCTCCTCCAGGATTTTGATGGGTTCCTGTCTTACACTGAGGTATTTGATCCATTTTTAGTTTATTTTTGTGTATGGTGTAAGAAAGTGGTTCGTGTTCATTTTTCTGCATGTCACTGTCTCAATAGATGCAGAGAAAACATTTTACAAATACAACATCCTTTCTTAACAAAAGCTCTTAAGAAAGTAGGGATAGAAGGATCATACCTCGAGATCATAAAAGCCATATATGAAAGACCCAATGCTAATATCATCCTCAATGGGGAAAAGCTGAGAGCTTTCCCGCTAAGGTCAGGAACAAGACAGGGATGTCCACTCTCACCACTGTTATTCAACATAGTATTGGAAGTCTTAGCCTCTGCAATCAGACAACACAAATAAATAAAAGGCATCCAAATAGGCCAGTAGGAGGACAAACTTTCAGTCTTCACTGATGACATAATACTCTATATGGAATACCCAAAAAATTCCACCAAATACTGCTAGAATTGATTCATGAATTCAACAAAGTTGCAAGATATAAAATCAATGCACAGAAATTGGTTGCAATCCTATACACCAACAATGAAGCTACAGAAAGGGAAATCAAGGAATCCA
The DNA here is from genome assembly GCF_007474595.2 of Lynx canadensis. Classification (NCBI taxonomy): domain Eukaryota; kingdom Metazoa; phylum Chordata; class Mammalia; order Carnivora; family Felidae; genus Lynx; species Lynx canadensis. Next base: position 63,238,868 of record NC_044321.2, read on the forward strand.
TCCCATTTACAGTTGTACCAAAAAACATAAAATACCTAGGAATAAATCTAACCAAAGAGGTGAAAAATCTATACTTTGAAAAATATAGAAAGCTTATGAAAGAAATTGAAGAAGACACAAAAAGTGGAAAAAGATTCCATGCTCCTGGATAGGAAGAACAAATATTGTCAAAATGTTGATACTACCCAAAGTAATCTACATATTCAATACACTCTCCATCAAAGTAACACCAGAAATCTTCACAGGGCTAGAACAAATAATATTAAAATTTGTATGGAACCAGAAAAGACCCCGAGTAGCCAAAGCAATATTGAAAAAGAAAACCAAAGCAGGAGGCCTCACAGTCCCAGACTTCAAGCTACACTACAAAGCTGCAATCATCAAGACAGTATGGTACTGGAACAAGAACAGACACTCAGATCAATGGAACAGAAGAGAGAACCTAGAAATGGACCCACAAACGTATGGCCAGCTAATCTTTGACAAAGCAGGAAAGAATTCCCATTGGAATAAAGACAGTTTCTTCAGCAAGTGGTGCTGGGAAAACTGGACAGCGACATGCAGAAGAATGAACCTGGACCACTTTCTTACACCATACACAAAAATAAACTCAAAATGGATGAAAGACCTCAGTGTAACATAGGAAGCCATCAAAATCCTCGAGGAGAAAGCAGGCAAAAACCTCTTTGATCTTGGCTGCAGCAACTTCTTACTCAACACGTCTCTGGAGGCAAGGGAAACAAAAGCAAAAATGATCTCCTGGGACCTCATCAAAAGAAAAAGCTTCTGCACAGGGAAGGAAACAATCAGCAAAACTAAAAGGCAACCGACAGAATGGGAGAAGATATTTGCAAATGACATATCAGATAAAGGGTTAATATCCAAAATCTATAAATAACTTATAAAACTCAACACCAGAAAATAAATAATCCAGTGAAGAAGTGGGTAAAAGACATGAATAGACACTTCTCCAAAGACGACATCCAGATGGCCAACCAACACATTAAAAAATGCTCTACATCACTCATCATCAGGGAAATACAAATCAAAACCACAATGAGATACCACCTTACACCTGTCAGCATGGCTAACATTAACAAGTCAGTCAACAACACATGTTGGCGAGGATGCGGAGAAAGAGGGTCTGTTTTGCATTGTTGGTGGGAATGTAAGCTGGTGCAGCCATTCTGGAAAACAGTATGGAGGTTCCTCAAAAAAATCCAAGGGATACAGGTGCGCTGTTTCAAAGGGACACATGCACCCCAATGTTTATAGCAGCACTATCAAGAATAGCCAAAGTATGGAAAGAGCCCAAATGTCCAGTGATGGATGAATGGGTAAAGAAGATGTGATATATATATATATATATATATATATATATATATATACATATATATATATATATATATATAATGGAGTATTACTTGGCAATCAATAAAAATGAATTCTTGCCATTTGCAACTACATGGATGGAACTGGAGGGTATTATGCTAAGTGAAATTAGTCAGTCAGAGAAAGACAAATATCATATGACTTCTCTCATATGAGGACTTTAAGATACAAAACAGATGAACAGAATGGAAGGGAAACAAAAATAATATAAAAACAGGGAGGGGGATAGTAACATAAGAGACTCTTAAATATGGAGAACAAACTTAGGATTGCTGGATGGGTTGTGGGAGGGGGGATGGGCTAAATGGGTAAGGGGCATTGAGGAATCTAAATCATTGTTAGGAACTCCTAAATCATTGTTGCACTATATGATAACTAACTTGTGCAGCCACTCTGGAAAACAGTATGGATGTTCCTCAAAAAACTAAAAATAGAACTACCCAACGACCGAGCAATTGCACTACTTAGCATTTATCCACAGGATACAGGTGTGCTGTTTCTAAGGGACACATGCACCCCCATGTTTATAGCAGCACTATCAACAATAGCCAAAGTTTGGAAAGAGCCCAAATGTCCATCGATGGATGAATGGATAAAGATGTGGTATACATTTATATATATATATATATATATATATATATATATATGTAATGGAGTATTACTCGGCAATCAAAAAGAATTAAATCTTGCCATTTGCAACTACAAGGATAGAACTGGAGGGTAATATGCTAAGTGAAATTAGTCAGAGAAAGACAAAAATCATATGACTTCACTCATATGAGGACTTTAAGCTACAAAACAGATGAACATAAGGGAAGGGAAAGAAAAATAATATAAAAACAGGGAGGGGGACAAAACATAAGAGACTCATAAATATGGGGAACAAACTGAGGGTTACTAGAGGGGTTGTGGGAGGGGGGATGGGCTAAATGGATAAGGGACATTAAGGAATCTACTCCTGAAATGACTGTTTCACTATATGCTAATTTGGATGTAAGTTTAAAAAAATGAAAAATCAAATTAAAAAAAGAAAAAAGAAAACAAAATTAAAAAAATAAATATCATAAATTGCAAAAAAAGACTAAATAAGATAATCCACGTAAATCAATTGACACATAAAAAATGCTGTATGACTTTTACCTATAATAATCATTAATATAATGATTCTATACAATTGTTTCAATGAGAAAAATATTGAGCAAATGCTCAGATGACAATTCTTTCAAGTGTTGAGATCTGTGTATTTTATTTCTAACATTGGGTAATTGGCTTCATATTTTAAAATAAATTAAATAAGCAGGTTAAAAAAAGTCAATACTACCCAAAGCAATCTACATATTCAATGCAATACCTATCAAAATAACATCAGTATTCTTTACAGAGATAGAACAAAAATTCCTAAAATTTGTATGGAATCAGAAAGGAGCTTGAATACCCAAAGCATTCTAAAAAGGAAACCAAAGCAGGAGTCATCACAATCCCTGACTTCAAGCTGTATTAAAAAGCTGTAATCAACAATACAGTATGGTACTGGCACAAGAACAGACACTGAGATCAATGGAACAAAATAGAGAACCCAGAAATGGACCCATACACATATGGCCAGCTAATCTTTGACAAAGCAGGAAAGAATATGGAAGCAAGTGGTGCTGGGAAAAATATAATAATATTATTAAGTGATTTTAATTGTAAACTAATTATTTTAATATTTAGAAATAATACTTTCTATAGATCTTAGAATAAGTTAAGAAGAAGAATACTACTGGATTTTGCATCAAAAAATTTTAAGACTTCTGGATTTGGAATCATAAAACTTAGAGTCCTGACACTTCTTGATAATTATGTAACAATAGGTGGATCATTAAATAGCTTCCATCTTAAAATTTCTCATATGTAAAATTGTATTATCTCATCTGCCTACTTCACTGAATGGCTGTGGTAAATGAAAAATAATTACTGTATATTATTATAGTATATTATTATACTATATTATTATAATATTATAAAAATTTAATATATCAAAATAACCAGGACCATTGATTCAGGAAAAACTACAACATTTAATGTTGCTATGGAATTCCAGCATTGACACCTGTCCCCAGAGGATGATCTATGACACTGTATGTCTTTCTTAATTGCATTTCTACCTGAATCATTGCTCTGAGACTCCACTTAACTCTCAAATCTTTATCATAATTATAAATTTTGAGAAAGTTTGAATGTATAAAATGTTTCTATGCTGAATGAGGTAATTCCCTATGTTGTTTCATGACTATTTTCTGTCTAGATTTTTCAAGATTTCATAGATATACAAGACCAGGTGTGATATTTGAAAGTCATCTACTCTCTTCATATTTTAGATTTAAAACACTTTTTGTATCAATATTTCCTGCTCAAACAATACTGTGTCTCCTTGGGAATACTTCCAGAGTTCAGTCAAATACAGGGTCAAAAGGCAAAACAGTATTTTTCTTTAAACCATCCCCAGGTGATCTCCTCAAAGTTTGATATGAGCTGAGGCTTTGATATCACCATCTATTGTTTCTAGTGCCTTTTAATCATCAATGACTAGTATTTCTCCTTAGTTTAAGCATAAACATACAGCAGCTTAAATTTTATTAAACTACAAAAGTAATTATTTTTAAAATCACATATTATAGAACTTCAAAGTAAAATATGTTCTTCTGAGATAATATTACACATCCCTCAGCCCTTAGATATGCCTAAAGCATCCAATGAAGTGCCAAAAATCAGTTAGTGACTCTATTCAGAGCCTAACACTTAGGCTGGGTCTATACAAGTAAATTATTCTGAGATTAAAAACAGTCACTTTGTTTTCATTACATAGCTATTGTGTTAAGTGAATGTAGGAACAAAAGAATCCTAAAACTCCTAGAAGAAAGCATAAGAAAAAAGGTTCGTTAATATTGGTCTTGGCAAGAGTTTTTTGGATATGACATCAAAAGTACAAGGAACAAAAAAAGTGACACTACATCAAACTAAAAAGTTTCACAGCCACAATCAACAAAATAAAACAGCAGCTTACAGAATGGGAGAAAATATTTACAAAACATATCTACTAAGAGGTTAATGTCTAAAATATATAAGGAAATCATACAACTCAATAGCAAGAATTCCGATGAAAAAATGAATCCAAGACACACAAATGGCCAACAGATAAATTAAAAGATGCTCAACATCACTAATCATCTGGGAAATGTGAATGAAAACCACAATAAGATATCACCTCATGCCTGTTAGAATGGTTATTATATTAAAAAAATAGAATAGGCAAGGATGTGGAGAAAAGGAAACTTGTGCACAGTTGGCAGAAATGTAAATTGGTGCAGCCATTACAGAAAACAGTACAGAGATTACTCAAAATATTACAAATAGAACTACCATATGGTCCAGAAATTCCACTTCTGGATATATATCAAAAGGAAATAAAACCAGAATCTAGATGAGATTCTACACTTATTTTCATTACAGCATTATTCACAATAGCCAAGATATGGAAACAACCTAAGTGCCCATCTATGGATAAATAAAGAATATGTGAATATATATAATATTCAGGCATGAGAAAGAATGAACTTCTAATTTGTAACAATATCGATATAACTTGGGAGCATTGTGCTACGTGCAATATATCAGACAGAGAAAGACAAATGCTTTATGATATCACTTATATGTAGAACCTAAAAAAGCTAAACTCATGGAAACAGAGTGTAGAAATGTGTTTTCCAGGGGCCAGGGGCTGGGCAGTAGAGGAAATAAAGAGATGTCCATCAAAGAGTACAAACTTCTAGTTACAAGATTAATAAGTTCTGGAGATCTAATATAGAGCACTTCTATTATGGTTAACAATACTCTATTGTACACTCTGTTTTTATTTTATAGACTCTCTGCAACAGCTTATTAGTTTTATGGCTGTTCTGTCCTCAGGATGCATAATTGCCACCTCTCATTCTCAACTGAAAATTTCATATCTCCCTAAATAATACCATGCTCAAATTTGTCTGCCTTTGTAGACCCTCCCAAATACTCTCCACCAACTGAACCATCTCTCTCTTGAATTCTACCACTTTTAATGCTTTTTATGCCATTGGTTTGTGTCTCCTCTATGTTATATTTCCTCATTGCATTCTTTGCCCTTTCAGGGCAGTGTCTTTCTCCTACACATCTCTATTCTGTATCTTCTGCAGTGTTTACTAAATAAATATTGGTAGGTGAAAAATTATATAATATAACATATGATTAAGTGCCAAAGCAAGTGTGAACAGAAATAAATACTGTAGGAGTTCAGAGGAGAAAGAGATTACTGGGAAAAAATGGTTCACAGGGAGATGTTACATTAAACTGAACTTCCACGGGAAAGGTAGATAAGAGACTAAAAATAGAGGTGACATAGTGAATACAAATTTCTCAATAATGAGCCACATTTTAGATAGACTTACCAATTTAGGGGCAGGCATTATTTATCAACCACAAACATTCTCTGTGGGAGCAGTCTTTTAAAACCTAAGGCATGGTGTTGCAGAATAGAATGCATGCCTTCTGCCAGAAAGTAATTTTTATTAGTAAATGAAAATAAGTGGTTTAGCTATGCATTTGAATTTTATAATTTCAAAATTTCCAATCTGACTAAATCACTTCTTTTCTCGGGATGAACAAGAACCATAGGAAAGACTGGGGTGTTACAGTAGTATTGCCACCTCATGGGAATAAAATCAGTCTTGGGAAACCATTTTTCCTACTTCAAAATTCCACTTTTTTTTTCTTTAACCCAATGAGGTTAACCATTAAGCCTATATCCCATCAGAGGTGTGGCTAAACTTTTTCAAGGGATATCACAGAAGCAGTCCTGTCCCCAACTTAATAAAGCTGCTACTGTAATACTAAACACTGTTTCTTCAGGGACCACTGATGGGAAATTATGCCAGAGGCATTTGAAATGATCATGTACAGTATATCAATTAAATTAATTCTAAGTCCTCTCTGTACCCAAGGCCAAAATTCACTTTCTATTTTGTTTTCATTCCAGATTATGTCTAGCCATCTTGCCCAATATAGGCTATTAGATACTCTTCAAAAAGTAAAATGACAAAACTAAGATAGTCCAATAATGCAATGTAAACATAAAAATGCCCCAGATATATTGTTTTAGTTTTTGTTTAAATTCCAGTTAACATAAAATGTAATATTAGTTCCAGGTGTAGATTTAGTGATTCAACAATTACATACAACACCCTGTGCTCATCACAACAAGTGCACCCTTAATCCACACCACCTATTTAACCCATCTTCCCACCCAATTTCCCTCTGACCTCTGGTAACCATCAGTTTGTTCTCTATATTTAAGAGTCTGTTTCTGGGTATGCTTATCTCTTTTTCCCCTATGATCATTTGTTTTGTTTCTTAAAATCCACATATGAGTAAAATCATATGGTATTTGTCTTTCTCTGACTGACTGATTTTGCTTAGCGTAAAATTCTTCAACTCTTCCATCCACATCTAGGCAAATGGTAAGATTTCATTCTTTTTATGGCTGAATAATATTTCTGTGTGTGTGTGTGTGTGTGTGTGTGTGTGTGTGTATTTTCTTTATTCATTCATCAGTTGAGGGACACTTAGGCTGTATACACAATTGACTATTCTAGATAATGCTGCTATAAACATCCTGATGCATGTATCCCTTTGGAATAGTATTTTTGTATGCTTTCGGATAAATTGCTGGATCCTAGTGTAGTTCCACTTTTAAATTTTTGAGGAACTTCCATACTGTTATCCAGAGCAGCTGCACCAGTTTACATTCCCACCAACAGTGCAAGAGGTTTCCCCATTCTCCACATCTTCACAAACAGCTGTTGTTTTTTTGTTGTTGTTGATTCTAGCCATACCGATGTGTGGTGTGAGGAGATATCTCATTATAGTTTTAATGTGTATTTCATTGATGACGAATGATGTTGGGCATCTTTTTATGAATCCTTTGGCCATCTGTATATCTTCCTTGGAAAAATGTCTATTTATGTCCTCTGCCCATTTCTTCACTGGACTATTTGTTTTTTGGGTGTTGAGTTTTATAAGTTCTTGGCATATTTTTAATACTAACCCTTTATCATAAATAAAGAAGATATTTGCAAATATCTTCTCCCATTCTGTTGGTTGCCTTTTTCTGTTGTAATATTTTATTCAAATTCCAGTTAATTACAACATAATATTAGTTTCAAGAGTAGAATTTAGTGATTCATCACTTACATACAGCACCCAGTGTTCATCACAAGAACTGACCTCCTTTATACCTATCACCCATTGGTTGCCTTTTAGTTTTATTGATTGTTACCTTTGCTGTGCAGAAACTTTTATTTTGATGAAGTCCCCATAGTTTATTTTGCTTTAGTTTCCCTTGCCTCAGTAGACACGTCTAGTAAGAAGTTGTTACAGCCTCTGTCAAAGGGGTTACTGCCTGTGTTGTTCTTTAGGACTTTAAGGTTTTCAATCTCACATTTGTCTTTAAACCTTTTGATTTTACTTTTTTTATTGATTTCATTTTTTTAATTTATATCTAAATTAGTTAGCATATAGTGCAACAATGATTTCAGGAGTAGATTCCTTAATGCCCCTTACCCATTTAGCCCATCCAACCCCCACAACTACTCCAGAAACCCTCTGTTTGTTCTCCATATTTAAGAATCTCTTATGTTTTGTCCCCCACCCTGTTTTTATATCATTTTTGCTTCCCTTCCCTTATGTTCATCTTTCAATTTTATTTTTGTGTCTGGTCTTCAAAAGTGGTTCAATTTCATTCTTTTGTATGTTCCAGACCATTTTAATTTAGGTGTGCCTTTCATAAAGGTGATTCTCTCTTATTTAATAAATAATTTTAGTGAATTTAATTTATTATAATATCTGCTTTATTTTTATGTATTTGAAAATCTAAGTTTTTGGGAAGATGGCGGCATAGGAGGACGCTGGGCTCACCGCGCGTCCTGCTGATCACTTAGATCCATCTACACCTGCCTAAATAACTCAGAAAACCACCAGAGGATTAGCAGAATGGAGTCTCCAGAGCCAAGCGCAGAGGAGAGGCCCACAGAAGAGGGTAAGAAGGGCGGCAAGGCCTTGCGTGCTCCACGGACTGGCGGGAGGGAGCCGGGGTCTGAGGGGCGGCTCGCCAGCCAAGCAGAGCCCCCGAGTCAGGCTGGCAAAGCCGACAGGCCAGAGGGAGTGTGTTCCGACAGCAAGCAGGACTTAGCATCTGGGAGGTCATAAGTTAACAGCTCTGCTCAGTAAGCGGGAAGGCTGGAGGACAAAGGGAGGGAGAGCTGCTGAGCCACCAGACAACAGAGCTCAGTTTGGTGGGGAACAAAGGCGCTTGCCTGCGCCATCTCCCCCGCCCATCCCCCCGCCAAAATCCCAAAGAGAACCAGTTCCTGCCAGGGAACTTGCTCGCTCCTCGCAAACACCCAACTCTGCTTCTGCAGAGCCAAAGCTCCTGCAGCAGATCTGACTCCCTCCTGCTGCCAAAGGGTCCCTCCTGAAGTGGATCACCTAAGGAGAAGCGAGCTAAGCCTGCCCCTCCTGCCGCCGTGCACCTTGCCTACCCACACCAGCTAATACACAAGATCCCCAGCATCACAAGCCTGGCATTGTGCAAGTAGCCCAGAGAGGCCACGCCAACCCACAGTGAATCCCGCCCCTAGGAGAGGGGAAGAGAAGGCACACACCAGTCTGACTGTGGCCCCAGCTGTGGGCTGGGGGCAGACATCAGGTCAGACTGTGGCCCCATCCACCAACTCCAGTTATACACCACAGCACAGGGGAAGTGCCCTGCAGGCCCTCACCACGCCAGGGACTATCCAAAATGACCAAATGGAAAATTCCTCTCAGAAGAATCTCCAGGAAATAACAACAGCTAATGAGCTGATCAAAAAGGATTTAAATAATATAACAGAAAGTGAATTTAGAATAATAGTCATAAAATTAATCGCTGGGCTTGAAAACAGTATAGAGACAGCAGAGAATCTCTTGCTACAGAGATCAAGGGACTAAGGAACAGTCACAAGGAGCTGAAAAATGCTTTAAACGAAATGCAAAACAAAATGGAAAACACCACGGCTCGGATGGAAGAGGCAGAGGAGAGAATAGGTGAACTAGAAGATAAAGTTATGGAAAAAGAGGAAGCTGAGAGAAAGAGAGATAAAAAAAATCCAGGAGTATGAGGGGAAAATTAGAGAACTAAGTGATACACTAAAAAGAAATAATATACGCATAATTGGAATCCCAGAGGAGGAAGAGAGAGGGAAAGGTGCTGAAGGGGTACTTGAAGAAATAATAGCTGAGAACTTCCCTGAACTGGGGAAGGAAAAAGGCATTGAAATCCAAGAGGCACAGAGAACTCCCTTCAGACGTAACTTGAATCGATCTTCTGCACGACATATCATAGTGAAACTGGCAAAATACAAGGAAAAAGAGAAAATTCTGAAAGCAGCAAGGGGTAAACGTGCCCTCACATATAAAGGGAGACCGATAAGACTCGTGACTGATCTCTCTTTTGAAACTTGGCAGGCGAGAAAGAGTTGGCACAATATCTTCAGTATGCTAAATAGAAAAAAATATGCAGCTGAGAATCCTTTATCCAGCAAGTCTGTCATTTAGAATAGAAGGAGAGATAAAGGTCTTCCCAAACAAACAAAAACTGAAGGAATTTGTCACCACTAAACCAGCCCTACAAGAGATCCTAAGGGGGATCCTGTGAGACAAAGTTCCAGAGACATCGCTACAAGCATAAAACATACAGACATCACAATGACTCTAAACCCGTATCTTTCTATACTAACACTGAATGTAAATGGATTAAATGCGCCAACCAAAAGACATAGGGTATCAGAATGGATAAAAAAACAAGACCCATCTATCTGCTGTCTACAAGAGACTCATTTTAGACCTGAGGACACCGTTAGATTCAGAGTGAGGGGATGGAGAACTATTTCTCATGCTACTGGAAGCCAAAAGAAAGCTGGAGTAGCCATACTTATCTCAGACAAACTAGACTTTAAATTAAAGGCTGGAACAAGAGATGAAGAAGGGCATTATATAATAATTACAGGGTCTATCCATCAGGAGGAGCTAACAATTATCAATGTCTATGCACCGAATACGGGAGCCCCCAAATATATAAAAGAATTACTCATAAACATAAGCAACCTTATTGAGAAGAATGTGGTAATTGCAGGGGACTTTAACACTCCACTAACAGAAATGGATAGATCATCTAGACACACGGTCAATAAAGAAACAAGGGCCCTGAATGAGACATTGGATCAGATGGACTTGACAGATATATTTAGAACTCTGCATCTCAAAGCAACAGAATATACTTTTTTCTCGAGTACACATGGAACATTCTCCAAGATATATCATATACTGGGTCACAAAACAGCCCTTCATAAGTTCACAAGAATTGAAATTATACCATGCCTATTTTCAGACCACAATGCTATGAAGCTCGAAATCAACCACAGGAAAAAGTCTGGAAAACCTCCAAAAGCATGGAGGTTAAAGAATACCCTACTAAAGAATGAGTGGGTCAAACAGGCAATTAGAGAAGAAATTAAAAAATATATGGAAACAAACGAAAATGAAAATACAACAATCCACATGCTATGGGACGCAGCGAAGGCAGTCCTGAAAGGAAAATACATTGCAATCCAGGCCTATCTCAAGAAACAAGAAAAATCCCAAATACAAAATCTAACAGCACACCTAAAGGAAACAGAAGCAGAACAGCAAAGGCAGCCTAAACCCAGCAGAAGAAGAGAAATAATAAATCTCAGAGCAGAAATAAACAATATAGAATCAAATAAACTGTAGAGCAGATCAACGAAACCAAGAGTTGGTTTTTTGAAAAAATAAATAAAATTGACAAACCTCTAGCCAGGCTTCTCAAAACGAAAAGGGAGATGATCCAAATAGATAAAATCATGAATGAAAATGGAATTATTACAACCAATCCCTCAGATACAAAAATTATCAGGGAATACTATGAAAAATTATATGCCAACAAATTGGACAACCTGGAAGAAATGGACAAATTCCTAAACACCCACACGCTTCCAAAACTCAATCAGGAGGAAATAGAAAGCTTGAACAGACCCATAACCAGCGAAGAAATTGAATCAGTCATCAAAAATCTCCCAAGAAATAAGAGTCCAGGACCAGATGGCTTCCCAGGGGAGTTCTACCAGACGTTTAAAGCAGAGATAATACCTATCCTTCTCAAGCTATTCCAAGAAATAGAAAGGGAAGGAAAACTTCCAGACTCATTCTATGAAGCCAGTATTCCTTTGATTCCTAAACCAGACAGAGACCCAGGAAAAAAGAGAAGTACAGGCCAGTATCCCTGATGAATATGGATGCAAAAATTCTCAATAAGATACTAGCATATCGAATTCAACAGCATATAAAAAGAATTATTCACCATGATCATGTGGGATTCATTCCTGGGATGCAGGGCTGGTTCAACATTCGCAAATCAATCAACGTGATACATCACATTAATAAAAAAAAAAGAGAAGAACCATATGATCCTTTCAATCAATGCAGAAAAGGCCTTTGACAAAATCCAGCACCCTTTCTTGATAAAAACCCTTGAGAAAGTCGGGATTGAAGGAACATACTTAAAGATCATAAAAGCCATTTATGAATAGCCCACAGCTAACATCATCCTCAATGGGGAAAAACTGAGAGCTTTTTCCTTGAGATCAGGAACACGACAGGGATGCCCACTCTCACTGCTGTTGTTTAATATAGAGTTGGAAGTTCTAGCATCAGCAATCAGGCAACAAAAGGAAATCAAAGTCATCAAAATTGGCAAAGATGAAGTCAAGCTTTCGCTTTTTGCAGATGACATGATATTATACATGGAAAATCCGATAGACTCCACCAAAAGTCTGCTAGAACTGATACATGAATTCAGCAAAGTCGCAGGATACAAAATCCATGTACAGAAATCAGTTGCATTCTTATACACTAACAATGAAGCAACACAAAGACAAAGAAAGAAACTGATCCCATTCACAATTGCACCACGAAGCATAAAATACCTAGGAATAAATCTAACCAAACACGTAAAAGATCTGTATGCTGAAAAGTATAGAAAGCTTATGAAGGTAGTTGAAGAATATATAAAGAAATGGAAAGACATTCCCTGCTCATGGATTGGAAGAATAAATATTGTCAAAATGTCAATACTACCCAAAGCTATCTACACATTCAATGCAATCCCAATCAAAATTGCACCAGCATTCTTCTCGAAACTAGAACAAGCCATCCTAAAATTCATATGGAACCTCAAAAGGCCCCGAATAGCCAAAGTAATTCTGAAGAAGAAGACCAAAGCAGGAGGCATCACAATCCCAGACTTTAGCCTCTACTACAAAGCTGTAATCATCAAGACAGCATGGTATTGGCACAAAAACAAAGACACATAGACCAATGGAATAGAATAGAAACCCCAGAACTAGACCCACAAACGTATGGCCAACTCATCTTTGACAAAGCAGGAACGAACATCCAATGGAAAAAAGACAGTCTCTTTAACAAATGTTGCTGGGAGAACTGGACAGCAACATGCAGAAGGTTGAAACTAGACCACTTTCTGACACCATTCACAAAAATAAACTCAAAATGGATAAAGGACCTGAATGTGAGACAGGAAACCATCAAAACCCTAGAGGAGAAAGCAGGAAAAGACCTCTCTGACCTCAGCCGTAGCAATCTCTTACTCGACACATCCCCAAAGGCAAGGGAAATAAAAGCAAAAATGAATTACTGGGACCTTATGAAGATAAAAAGCTTCTGCACAGCAAAGGAAACAACCAACAAAACTAAAAGGCAACCAACGGAATGGGAAAAGATATTTGCAAAGGACATATCGGACAAAGGGCTTGTATCCAAAATCTATAAAGAGCTCACCAAACTCCACACCCGAAAAACAAATAACCCAGTGAAGAAATGGGCAGAAAACATGAATAGACACTTCTCTAAAGAAGACATCCAGATGGCCAACAGGCACATGAAAAGATGTTGAGCGTCGCTCCTTATCAGGGAAATACAAATCAAAACCACACTCAGATATCACCTCACGCCAGTCAGAGTGGCCAAAATGAACAAATCAGGAGACTATAGATGCTGGACAGGATGTGGAGAAACGGGAACCCTCTTGCACTGTTGGTGGGAATGCAAATTGGTGCAACCGCTCTGGAAAGCAGTGTGGAGGTTCCTCAGAAAATTAAAAATAGACCTACCCTATAACCCAGCAATAGCACTGCTAGGAATTTACCCAAGGGATGCAGGAGTACTGATGCGTAGGGGTACCTGTACCCCAATGTTTATAGCATCACTCTCAACAATAGCCAAATTATGGAAAGAGCTTAAATGTCCATCAACTGATGAATGGATAAAGAAATTGTGGTTTATATACACAATGGAATACTACGTGGCAATGAGAAAGAATGAAATATGGCCTTTTGTAGCAACGTGGATGGAACTGGAGAGTGTGATGCTAAGTGAAATAAACCATACAGAGAAAGACAGATACCATATGGTTTCACACTTATGTGGATCCTGAGAAACTTAACGGAAACCCATGGTGGAGGGGAAGGAAAAAAAAAAAAGTTTAGAGTGGGAGAGAGCCAAAGCATAGGAGGCTGTTAAAAACTGAGAACAAACTGAGGGTTGATGGGGGGTGGGAGAGAGGGGAGGGTGGGTGATGGGTATTGAGGAGTGCACCTTTTGGGATGAGCACTGGGTGTTGTATGGATACCAATTTGACAATAAATTTCATATATTGAAAAAAAAAGGAAAAAAAAGAAAATCTAAGTTTTTAATTTTTATTTACCATGTTTAATGTATATCCATATTAAAATTTGTTTAATAAAATGTTTTCTCTATACTCTCCTAATTCTTGAGTTTAACATTATAGTTTTATCCTGTTGTCTACTCTTAAAATTAACACGTCTCAAGCTTTTATTTCAGTAAAGTAGTGTAGAGTTTATCGTTATCTGCATGCATATTCCCAAAATAAAAAAAAAAGAACTTTACCGTGCTTTACATATTGGAAGTGCCCCTTTACCAGGAAATAAACAACAATAAGGAGAGAAGAAAAAGGAAATAATAGGAAAAAGTAAAAATGACATGGGAAGGATAAAATAACATATATCATTAGTTAGATAATAGTGAGTGGGTATTATTGCTTATCATAATGATTGATATTTAAGTATTTTAATGAAATATTTTTAGTTTTATTTTTCTTTCAGAATTTAACATATCAAGGATCCAAGAAATAAATAAGTAAGCACCAAATAACAAAAACAATAAGCTTTATTTTATAGGGGGAGAAGTCTGTACCTCATAAACAATTATACGGTTTTTATGTCCCTGAATACTTTACAAAATCTAATTATGTATTTAGCCACAAAAACTTTATAAAAAACATGCTTCACATCTTACATTTTCTAACAACTATTCAATACAGTTTGAAATACATAAATTTTGAAGTGTCCAAATGATTAAACTCTTAGAAATTAAGAAATATGCTTATAACGTCTTCTGGATCAAATAATAAACTGTATGTTATGTAGGAAGTAACAGAAACAACAACATGGGCTGAAAACTTCAGAAACAAGTATTTCAAAGATCATTTATAGCATTACATATTTTCCTTATTTTAAAAATGCTAAAATAAATAAACTCAGTATTCATTTTTTAAAAGATTTTTTGTGGGCCTGCCTGGGTGGCTTAGTCGGTTGAGCATCTGATTCATGTTTTAGGCTCAGGTCATGATCCCAAGGTCGTGGGATCAGGCCCCATCAGTCTCCGTGCTTAGCATTGAACCTGCTCGGGATTCTCTCTCTCTCTCTCTCTCTCTCTCTCTCTCTGCCCCACTCCCCCCTCTCTAAAATATTTTCAATGTATAAAAAAATTTAAAAATTGCAAAGCAAAAACAAATAGAAAAGAAAGTAGGATAAGGGAAATATATAAAAGTTTAAATTAATAAAAATAAACATTTAAAAAGTTTTTATTTAAATTCCAGTTAGCTAACATACAGTGCAATATTAGTTTCAAGTATACAATATAGTGATTCAACACTTCCATACAACACCCAGTGCTTGTCACAACAAGTATACTCCTTAATCTCCATCACGTATTTACTCCATTTCCCCACCCACCTCCTCTCTGGTGGGTTCTCTAAAGTTAAGAGTCTGATGAGCACTGGGTGTTGTATGGAAACCAATTTGACAATAAATTTCATAATAAAAATAAATAAATAAATAAATAAATAAATAAATAAATAAATAAATAAAAAGTTAAGATTCTGTTTTATCATTTTCCTCTATCTCTTTTTTTTCCCTTTGCTCATTTGTTTCATTTCTGAAATTCCACATATGAGTGAAATCATATGCTATTCGTCTTTCTCTGATTTATCACTCAGCATAATACTCTGTGGCTCCACCCATGTTATTGCAAATGACAAGATTTCATTCTCTTTATGGCTGTTTAATACTCTATTGTGTGTGTGTGTGTGTGTGTGATCACATCTTCCTTATCTATTCATCAGTAGATGGACACGTGGACTCTTTCCATAGTTTGGCTATGGTAGATAATGTTTCTATAAACATCAGGGTGCATGTATACCTTTGAATTACTTGTTTTGCATTCTTTGTGTAAATACCTAGTAGTGCAATTGCTGAATGGTAGGGTAGTTCTATTTTTAACTTTTTGAGAAACGTCAATAATATTTTTCAGATTGGTTGCATCAATTTATATTCCCACCAACAATGCAAGAGTTTTCCTTTTTTTCTGCATCCTTGCCAACACCTGTTGTTTCTTGTGTGTTGATTTTATTAAGCACTCTGACATGTGTAAGGTGATATCTCAGTATACTTTTGATTTGTATTTCCCTGATGATAAGTGATGTTTAAAATCTTTTCATGTGTCTCTTGGCCATCTGTATGTCTTCTTTGGAAAAATGTCTATTCACGTCTTCTGCCCATTTGTAATTAGATTGTTCATTTTCAAAGAGAGTTAACAATTATCTTGAGCCTGAAAACTACTGCTTTAAAATAAGTAAATTCCTTACAAATCTGATTTTAAGAAGAAACAAGTAAACAAAATATGTACAATATTAAAATAGAAAGGAGTTAAACAAAAAGGGTAAATTTAATGGTATCAGACATTTTAATAGTCTACAATTTAGAAGTCAATGGAATACTGCCTTAAAATTACTGAGGAAAGATTATTTTAATTCTAGACTTTATATCCAGGCAAAGTATAAAACTTCTTTAAAGGTATGTTGAAAGCATTATCCTCTATTTAAGGATTTAAAATCAATTAACTTCTTTCAAAGCTACTAGATTATATGCTCAAGAAAGATGGAGGGAACTAACCAAAAGTGTGGGTAGGTAATCTATTTTTATACGAATGACCACACTATCTGGAGATTTTTAGCAATAATTCTTATTGCCTGAGTGACCAAAGAAAACCATTTCTCTTAATCTTTGTTTTCTTATTTGTAATTTGGGGATCATAATCCATAATTTACAGGACTATACATATATATATATATATATACATATATGTATGTATACATATACATATATGTGTACATATACATATGTGTATGTATATATATGTGTGTGTATATGTATATACATATGTGTGTGTGTATATATATATATAAGTACATACTCAGGAACTTATATATATATAAAGTATTTTACTATAATTTGACATATTATAATAGCACATGGTGTTTATAAGAAGTATTAGTCCAGCTCCTGTCTTCAAGGGTTTTACAATCTAGTTTGAAATACAAGATTAACACACATAAGAATAACCTTGAGCACAGTGAGAATTTCAGCCCCAGTAACCATAACTAAATAAAATTAACCACATATAGTAATGTCTAGGTAGAATATATACATTGTTTTCCTTCTACCTATAAAATTATATTTAATATAAATATACTATAAAGATTTCTTTAAATAGCTTATGGGTGTGTAGCAAATAGTATAACTCAACACATTTTGAGAACAAGGGTAAGGATGTTGTGTATAATGTTTTCTCTCCCCTTGTTTTCACTGACAGTGTTTAAAAACAAGAATATTCTTTATTTTGTGCCACAGAAGGATTCTGAACCAAAGTTATGTATATCATACATTTTTTTTCTCTTTTTTTTTTTTAATTTTTTTTTCTTTTTTTTAATTTTTTTTCAACGTTTATTTATTTTTGGGACAGAGAGAGACAGAGCATGAACAGGGGAGGGGCAGAGAGAGAGGAAGACACAGAATCTGAAACAGGCTCCAGGCTCCAAGCCATCAGCCCAGAGCCTGACGCGGGGCTCGAACTCACGGACCGCGAGATCGTGACCTGGCTGAAGTCGGACGCTTAACCGACTGCGCCACCCAGGCGCCCCCATTTTTTTTCTCTTTATTGCTAATGTTTTTTCATATACTTGTAAAATTTCAAGCCTGGAATAATCTTTAGAGATACAATTCATTCACTCTTAAATGGTGGTAGGGAAATGGATAATGGATAAAGATATAATCCTGTAGGAGGTGTTTTCAATTGTGCGTGCTATCCACTGCAAGAAATGTGACACCACTCCTTTCCCATCATATGCACACATCATGGTGATAGTGACTGACAAAAAGTGTGTGTTGAAGGGAAAACTGTGGAGAAAAGAGTAAAACTTAATTTCCAAGTTGTCCACACATAAAGGGGCAGATTCTATAATTCCCAAGTTATAGAACCCAGCCCACCAGCCTGGTCACTAGCTCCAGTATTTTATCTTCATTTTCAACATACTTAATGAAGTTTTCTCTAGTTTCCTAAGGCATATATGTGATCTCCTGAAATACAAAGCACTTTGATTTCATTCTTCTTCATGGAGTTATCATATTATATATTTATTATAATTATTTGTAAGTGTCATTGTCTCACTTATTGGGTTATATTATAAATATTTCAATCCCATTCCTGCTGCCTAGCATCATATGCTGAACATTGAAAAAAATTAGTAAATATGTAATGTAAATAAATTTGTATTAATTTTATCTTTTTTCACATAAACCTGTGTTCATTATTAAGGATGGTGCATCAGCATTCAGTTGGGAAAATAAAAATACAGTATTTATTTTAAATAGGGAGGACTTTTATGCAGGTAATTGATTAAAACATGATTGAAATGAATGAAGGAGCAGAAGAAATGTGTTGAAGAAGCCAGAAAGAGAAGACTATACCAAGAAGTTAATACTCAATTACAACTCATGGGCTCAAACTCATGAGCTTACACTTGCCATCAATATAATGGAAGTACTTCAGGTGCCATTGCTTGTATTGGAATTGCACTGCTGATGAGATTACACCGTACAAATGCTGCTACTTCTAGAAACTATCACTGCTACTCCTAAAAGCTCAATGACCCTATATCATTTCTAGAGTTCTCAGTCAGTAACTGCTAATGTTGCCATTGCTGGAGGTACTACCAGAAGAAAGGAAAATATACATTTTTTTTCTCTTTCTTTCAATTTCCACATAAATGCTCTCCACTGGCAAACTAGAAAACATTTGTCAAGAAGTATAAGTTTAAAGTTTTCAGGTGTCGTAGACTCTGGTTCTGAAGTTGTCTCTTGTCCAGCAAGAGAGCAGGATGCAGGATTGAAAATGTGAGAGAGGTTAATGTCCGGGAGAAGACAAGAGCCCAAAATAAGTGTCCTTGCTCCATTTTTATTATGATCAGAAGGCTTAAAAGCATGATGGACATTCACAAAGAGACAATGAAACAATGAACATTAACTCACGGGCGTGGGGAAAAGGGAGTTTTGAGATATGTAGTGTCAGGGGTTTGGGTCAATACAAAACAAGATTTTGGTGCTGGGTGGAAGGTTGTTTACATCAAACATGAGGCGCCACCTCTGTTTACCTGAACTGGTCTAGGGGACAAGAAAGACAGAGCATGCTACCTCAGGGTCGACAAGGCACCTTTCTTTTGCTAATTAGCTCCACTCTGGGAGACTTTGCCCTGCTGTTGTCTACAGTCCTGTTTACCTGCTTACCTATTTTTTTCCTTTCTTCCTGGGAAAGCAGCTTTCTGATATTGTATTAAGTTGTGGGGCGTTTCCACCCTGAATACCTAATCTTGTTTACCTCATCTTGCATGTTTTCATCCTGAGATTCCCTATGCCTATGCCTTTGTCCTATACTGGGGACCTTTGCCCCATTTACCTAATCTTATTTACCTAATCTTGTTTACCCAAACTTGGCTTTCTAACTCTTTATGCTTTGTTAACCCATAGGTGCAAGCTCAGGGAATTCCTAAGCTTATTCCCCACATTCGGTTGTCCAAACTCTTGTGATAAATAGAACATTGAAGTCTGAGAATGGAACTGAAAGCTAACTGAAAGGGTTATCCATCTTCCTTATGATACTACTGTCACCTGGCAGCTTTGTTTTAATGTAAGCCAGGACATATGTGGATATAAAACTGAATAGAGCAACAAGTAGAAAGGTCTATGGGAAAAAGACAGATTTATATGGGTGGTGGTTATTCACATGAACTATGATTCAATCAATAATCAGCCAGATAATATGTACACAGTGCTATAAACATCTCCATTAATTGGCCTATGCAAGATACTATTAAGGTATTCAAATCATGGTGCATACACAAAAAAGGAAGGACGAAACAAGCATTCGCTCTTTACTGTTATGCAAGGTGCTTTGTTTGTGTTATCTCTCTTCATCCTTGGATCAACCTTGTGGAACCCTGATTTACAGAAAACTAAACATAAATAAATTAATATATGTAAAAGAAACATAAAAATTCCCCTATGTTTAACCTAAACAAAATCAGTCTTGGGCATTATCTTTGATAATTTAACCAAAGGACAAAATTAAAATATTTTTTATAATGTAAAAAAAAAAATATGGTTACTGAAAATCATGAAAGTTTTTGTAATGAGCACTAGGTGTTGTATGTAATTGATAAAGCCCCAAATTCTACACCTGAAAGTAATATTAAAATGTCTGTTAACTGGAATTTAAATAAAGACTTAAAAAATTAAAAAAAACTATAGAAATCTTTATTTATTTTTTATTTTTATTATTTTGAGAGTGAGAGAGAGAACATGCACTACTGGGGTAGCGGCAGAGAGAGGGAGTTGTTGCAAACTTTGAGTCTGGAGTTCTCTCTTGTCCAGCAAGAGATAAGATGCAGAAATGAATATGAGAGAGGCTAATGTCTGAGAGAAGACAAGAGCCCCGAGTAAGGGCCCTTGCTCCATATTTAATAGGATTAGACGGCTTACAAATGTGATGGACTTGCAGAAAGAGAACAAAATATAGTAAGCAACTCATGTGTGTGAGAGAAAGAGGATTTCGAAGGTATGCAGTGATAGGGGTTAGGGTCAATACAATCCAAAGTCCCAGCACTTAGCAGAAGGCCATTTACTGAAGGCACCAGGCATCATATCTGTTTATCTCAACTTTCCTAGGGGCTAAGTCAGATAGAGCATGCTACTTTGGGTTAACAAGGCATTTTTCTTGCTAAATAGCTCTGGACATTTTTGCCCTGCTGTGGGGGGTTTTCTGTTTCTACCTGTTCTCAGACACTTTCATCCTGTGGAAGCAGCTTTCTGCCAGACACTTCATTCTATGCTGGGGGCATTTTCACCCTGTGGTGGCTTTTTTCCCTAAGGCTTGTTAACCCATTGGTGCAAGCTCAGGGAATTCTTAAACTTATTCCCTACAGGGAGTGAAAGAGAATCCCAAGCAGGCTCACAGATCATGACATGAGGTTCAATCTCACAAACCAAGATATCATGACCTGAGCCAAAATCAAGAGTCAGATGCTTAACTAACTGAGCCACCCAGATGCTCTTATAGAGATTTTTTAAAGCCTTGTTATAATAATTGAAAACTTTACATACTGTATTGTAAGTAAATTATCCAAATTGACAAGACAGGAAAATGTAAGCAAAAAATAAGTGTGGTATGATATTTATTTATTTGTTTATTCATTATTTTAATTTTTTAATGTTTATTTATTTTTGAGAGAGAGAGAAAGAGAGGAGCAGAGAGAGAGACACACACACAGAATCCGAAGCAGGCTCCAGACTCTGAGCTGTCAGCACAGAGCCAGAGGAGGGGCTCAAACTCACAAACGGTGAGATCATGACATAAGCCAAAGTCAGAAGCTCAACTGACTGAGCCCACCCAGGTGTCCCTGATATGAAAGTTTGTTTGTTAAAAGAGAAAATTGTCCATGTTCATACAGCTAGTAAAAAATAATACACCTATGCTTCAAAATCAAAATCAATTCTAATTTCAAACTCCAAGACCTTTCAAATAGTTTAATTTTATTAAAATTCATGCTTTGCCTCTTTAGGAAAACCTGGGATTCTACTTAGATCTGACCCTCCCATCCCACCCAGGCAAGAAAACTGACTTAGATACACCTACTGCTGAGTGAAGTTACCAGCCCTGCCCAAACTGAAAGGCTAGTCAGAACATATGGAAAGCTGTACAGCCCAGTAAAACTCAAGCAGAGAGTCCAGAAGAAACAGCTAATAATCTGTAGAGCAGAGTGGCCTTGTTTGGCCAGGGAACCTGGAACATGGGTTGGCTTGAGTTAAAATCACAAAGAGTCTTTTCAGCCATAAACTTGTTATCTCACTGTGCCCAGTTAAGGAAACTAATTCACAGTCACACCCATTGTTGAATACACCCTTTAGCTTTCTCAACCAGGCACAACCTAACCAGAGCACATGGGAAGC
Organism: Lynx canadensis; assembly: GCF_007474595.2. Lineage (NCBI taxonomy): Eukaryota > Metazoa > Chordata > Mammalia > Carnivora > Felidae > Lynx > Lynx canadensis. The sequence goes on from NC_044321.2 coordinate 63,261,100, forward strand.
TATGTAGCCCATCCAATAACCCTGCTTACAATGACACTTTAATAAAGAGAACAACCCATGGTTTTCCCTATCTATGAGGCAAAATTGGTGGCCCCATGTTGCAGGGAATTTAGGGTACACTCTCACTTGATTTGGGTTCCTAAACAATCTGTGCAGATACTGGGGTCTGTTCCACTGTTCTGCCAAGACAGAAAAAATAATTCATACTTCATCTGACTCTGAGTATAGTACCCAGTCCTAAACATTTTTTAAGTCTGACCAAGAACCCAGACAACTGTGGAGCTGATACTATTGCCTCACTTAGGCAGGGAACCAGGTCAGCAGTTGTATCAAACTGTTTTCAGCCATTGGCACCCTCCCCAACCTCAGAGTTTGGCCAGTGACCTTCCCAAAATAAACTTTTATAGCAAGCCTCACCTACTGGAGGATTTTAACAGTAGACATAGGCTGAAGCCCAAACTGAGCTGACAGGTGAACAATGTCTCTGCTAAAATGAACCCATAAAGTCTGGAAGCGGATCCAGTTGACTAAAATACACAGATGCCAAAGGTAGGGAATCAAAAATCATGAAAAAAATCCAGTAAACATGACACCACCAAAGGAAACTAATAAAGCTCCAATAACTGACCCCAAAGAAATCAATATTTCTGGACTTCCAGAAAAAGAATTTCCAATAATTCTCTTAAAGAAGTTTAGTTAGCCCTAAGAACACAAATACAGGGACAACTAAATGATATTGAGAAAATAATGTAGCAACAACAAGAGTAGTTCAACAAACACATAGAAACTATCAAAAAAACATTTAGAGCATAAGCAATAATTCAAATGAAAAGTTCAGTGTAGAGCTTAAAAAACAGACTTGATCATGAGAAGAATGAATCAGTGACCTAGAAGATGGGACATTTGAAATTATTCAGTCAAAGAAACAGAAAAAAAAAACACCTCAATACATACATTATACCTCATACAATACAATACATTTCACCTCAAAAAATGAATAATCCAATTAAAAAATGGGTAGAAGACATGAATAGATATTTTACCAAAGAAGATGTGCAGATGCCCAAGAAGCACATGAAAGATATTAAACATTACTCATCATCAAGAAAATACAAATAAAAACTACAATTATATATTACCTCACATCTGTCAGAATAGCTAAAACCAACAATTCAAGAAACAACAGATGTTGGTGAGGATGTAGACAATAGTGAACCTTCCTGTACATTTGGTGAAAATGCAAACTGGAGCAGTCACTCTGGAAAACAGTATGGAAGTTCCTCAAAAAGTTAAAGATAGAGCTACCCTAGGGTTCAGAAATTTCACTGTTAGGTATTTACCCAAAGCATATAAACCTACTAATTCTAAGGGATACATACTTCCTAATGTATATAGCATCATTATCTACAATAGCCAAACTGTGGAAAGAGCCCGTGTCCATCAACTGAATGGATAAAGAAGAGGAGGTACACACACACACACACACACACACACACACACACACACACACACAAATGGACTATTAGCCATGAAAAAAAATGAAATGTTGCCATTTTTAATGATGTGGACAGGGCTAAAATTTATTATGGTAAATACAATAAGTCAATCAGAGAAACACAAATACCATATAATTTCACTCAGTGTGGAATTTAAGAAACAAAACAAATAAGCATAAGAAAAAAAGAGAGAAAGAGGCAAAACAAGAAAGAGACTCTTAACTACAGAGAATAAATTGATGGTTATTAGAAGGGATGTGGTTGAGGGGATGGGTTAAATGGTTGATGGGAATTAAAGAGTGTACTTATTGTGATGAACACAGGGTGTTGTATGGAAGTGTTAACTCACTAAATTGTACACCTGAAACTAAGATTACACTGTATTGTTAACTAACTGGAATTTAAATAAAAACTTAAAAAAATATTGAAAAAGAGTGAAGAAAGTCTACAGAAATTATGGAAGATAATTAAACAATATTCACATTATAGGATTTCCAGAGGAAAAAAAGAAAGAGAAATTATATTTAAAGCAATAATAGTTGAAAACTTCTCAAACCTGAGGAAAAAAATTGACATACAGATCCATGAGGCCCAAAGAACCCCAAATAGTTTGAATAAATAGGGTTATGCTGAGTCATATTATAATTAAATTGTCAAAAGTTGAAGATGAAAGAATCTTAAGAGCAGCAGGGAAAAAGATAAATTACATACAAAGGAACTTCCATAAGACTATTGACAGATTTCTCAACAATATTTCAGGAAAAGCAAAATGAGTAATATTTTCAAAATAGTGACAGAAAAAAAATCTGTCAAGCAAGAATTCTGTACCTGGCAAAGCTGTCTGTTAGAAATGAAGGAGAGGTAAAAACTTTTTTCAACGTTTATTTATTTTTGGGACAGCGAGAGACAGAGCATGAACGGGGGAGGGGCAGAGAGAGAGGGAGACACAGAATCGGAAACAGGCTCCAGGCTCTGAGCCATCAGCCCAGAGCCCGACGCGGGGCTCGAACTCATGGACCGCGAGATCGTGACCTGGCTGAAGTCGGACGCTTAACCGACTGCGCCACCCAGGCGCCCCAAAACTTTTTAAAACAACAACAACAACAACAACAATGTGAGGGAGTTTATCACCACTAGATACATCTTACAATAAATGCTACAGGGAGTCCTTTGAATGGTAGTAAAAGAATGTTATTTGAAATCACAAAAACATAAAAAGGTAACATAAAACTCAATGGTAATGGTAAATAGATAATCAAAGATAGATTTTGTAATATGGCAATGGCGATGCATAATTCCCCTACAACTCTAGTTTAAAAGGTAACAAAAACATAATAAAAATATCCATAACTAATATATCCAGTTAATTAGTTTCTTTGGATAATTTCAAATGTCCCATCTTCTAGGTCACTGATTCATACTTCTTCATGATCAAGTCTGTTTTTGAAGCTCTCCATTGAACTCTTCATTTGAATTACTACTTCTGCTCTAATTTTTTTTGATAGTTTCTATGTGTTTGTTGAACTTCTCATGAGGTATGCCTCTAGTATTTTTATATGCTAAAGGTGAATTATCTGAAAAATATATGAAATGAGGAAAATAATCCTATTTACAATACCTTTAAGCATAATAAACTACTGGGGCACCTGAGTGGCTCAGTCAGTTAAGCATACAACTCTTGATTTTGGTTCAGGTCATGATCTCACATTCATGAGATCAAGCCCCACATAAGGCTCCTTGCTGACAACATGGAGCCTGCTTGGGATTCTCTCTCTCCCTCTCTGTATGCCCTTCCCCTTCTCTCTCTCTCTCTCTCTCAAAATAAATAAATAAGTGTTATTAAAAGAAAGAAAAATAAAGCACTTAGAAGTAAATTTAACAAAGGAGACGAGAGCTATCTATTCTGAAAACAATAATTCATTGATCAAATAAATCAAAAAGACACAAATAAATGTAAAGGTATCCTGTGTTCATAGATTAGAGTAATTAATACTAGTAAAATATCAATACTGCCCAAAGCCATCTGGAGCTTCAGTGCAAACTGGTTTTTCAATGTGAGCTTTTAAAGAAAAAAAATCTAAAATTTATATGGAACCACAGAAGTCTCCAAATAGCCAAAGTAAAATCAGGAAAGAAGAAGAAAAAAATTTAGCATCACACTTTCTGATTTCAAGCTATACTTTATAGCTATAGTAATCAAAACAGTATTGTACTGGCATAAAAACAGATACATAGATCAGTAGAACAAAACCAAGATTTCAGAACGAATTCCACTCATACATTTTGACTAATTTTAACTATTGTTCATTAATATTTAACAAAGAAGCCAAAATATTAAATAAAGAAAAGACAGTGTCTTCAATAAATGGTGTTGGGGAAAATTGGATATTCATGTGTAAAAGAATGAAACTAGACCCATATCTTACACCACCCACAAACATTATTTTGAAATGAATTGAAGACTTAAATATAAACCATAACAGTAAAAACAGAAAAATACTAAAAGAAAACATAGGAAAAATTCTTCTTGACATGGATTCTAGTATTTTTTTTTTGATATGACACTGAAAGTACAACCAACAAAATAAAAAATTAAAAGGTTGGACTATATTAAACTAAAATGCTTCTGGATAGCAAAATAACATTCAACAAAATGAAAAAACAACTTGTAGAATGTGAAAAAAAAATATTTGCAAACCATATACTTAATAAGGAGCTAATTACCAAAATATATACAACAGTAACAAACCTAAAGGGACTAATTGATAATAATACAATAAGAGTATGGGACTTTAACTCCATGCTCACATCAATGGGCAGATCATCCAAACAGAAAATCAATAAGGAAACAGTGGCTTTGTATACCACACTGGACCAGATGAATTTGACAGATATGTTTAGAATATTACATCCCAAAAGAGCAGAATTCACATTCTTTTCAAGTGCACATGGGACATTTTCCAGAATACATCACATATTAGGCCACAAATCCGTCCTCAACAAATACAAAGAGATTGAGATAATACTATGAATATTTTCTGACCACAAAATTATGAAACTTGAGGTTAACCACAAGAAAAAATCTGGACACACCACAAATACGTGGAGGTTGAATAGCATGCCACTATACAATGAATGGATCAACCATGAAATAAAATAAATAAAAAAGTACAGGGAAACAAATGAAGTGAAATAATAAAGAATAGAACAGAAATAAATGATACAAGAGAATAGATAAATGAAACCTGGTGCTGGTTCTTTGAAAAAATAAAGCTTATAAAACTCTAGTCAGACTTATCCAGAAAAAAAAAATGAAAGGACTAAAATAAATAAAATCACATGTGATAGAGGAGAATAACAACTAAAATCAGATAAATACAATTATAAGAGAATATTATAGATAGAAAACTATGTATCAACAAATTGGACAACCATGAAGAAATGGAAAAATTCCTAGAAACATGTAAACTATCGAAACTGAAGTAGGAAGAATTAGAAAATTTTAACAGACCAATTAACAGCAAAGAAATTGAATTAGTAAACAAAAAAACTCCCAACAAACAAAACCAGAACCAGATGGCTTCACAGGTGAATTCTACCATTTAAGAAGAGCTAATACCTATTCTTCTCAAACTATTCCAAAACATAGAAGAGGAAGGAAAATTTCCCAATTCATTCTATGAGGACAGAATTACCCAAACACCAAAACCAGATAATGACACCATTAAGACAGAGAGAGATAGAGACAGAGACAGAGACAGAGACAGAGAGACAGAGAATGACAGCTTTTGGGTCCCTGAGCAGTGCCATGGCAGTTAGCAGCAACTAAGCACCTTATGAATAGGTGGAAAAATGGGAGCCAAGAAGAAAATGGCCAATCCATTTTCTAAGGAAGGTTGGTATGATGTGAAAGCAGTAGCTATGTTCAATAAAAGATATTGGGAAAACACTAGTCACAAGAATTCAAAGAATCAAAATCACATCTGATGGTCTCAAGGGTCATGTTTTTGATCAGCCTTACTGATCTACAGAATGATGAAGTTGCATTTAGAAAATTCAAACTAATTATTAAGGATGTTCAGGGGAAAAAAAATTGCCTTATTAGTTTCCATGGCATTGATCTTACCTGTGACATAAATTCTGAACTTTCAGGGCGCCTGTGTGGCTCAGTCGGTTAAGCGTCTGACTTTGGCTCAGGTCACGATCTTGTGGTCCGTGAGTTCGAGCCCCACGTCGGGCTCTGTGCTGACTGCTCAGAACCTGGAGACGGTTTCAGATTCTGTGTCTCCCTCTCTTTCTGACCCTCCCCCGTTCATGCTCTGTCTCTCTCTGTCTCAAAAATAAATAAACATTAAAAAATTCTTCAAAAAAAATTCTGAACTTTCAATATTAACCTCTCATCAGATACATAATTTGAAAATATTCTCTCTCTCTAAGTTGCCTTTTATTTTTATTGTTTTATTTGATGTACAGTTTTTTTTTTAGTTTTGTGTAGTTCCACTTGTTTATTTTTCCTTTTGTATGTTTTTTTTGTTGTCATATCCAAATAACTATGCTAAGACCAATGTGAGGAAAATTTTCTCAATGTTCACTTCTAGGAGTTTTACATCTAAATCTTTCATCCATTTTTAGTTGATTTTTGGGTCATCCAATATAAGTTGATTTTGGGTACAGTGCAAAAGATAAATGTTCAAATGTATTCCTTTGAATGTAAATATCCAGTTTTCCCAGAACCCTTTGTTGAAGAGTAGCCATTCCTCAATTCTGTAGTCTCACCTCGGCATCCTTGTCTAAGGTTAGTTGAATTATATATATATATATATATATATATATATATATATAGTGCAATAAGCAAAGTTGTTACATTGAAATTTGTGATCATGAATTAAAGTGAAATCTGCCAGTCCAAATTATGTGGGTTCTCACACATATAAGACCTGAGATTGATTTCAACCAGGATTAGGACTTTCCAGGGAGAAATAGGAAGGGAAACAGGGATAAGTGAGCTAAAGATATTTGTATCAAAGTGACTATAATAAGGAAAGATGTTTTTCAAATTGGAAAAAGAAAAAAATAAAGATATTTAGAAGAATGGTTATCTTAGTTTGGGTTACCTTAGGAGCAAAGTATGAGATGAGCATTTATGTTCAAGTAGTTTATTTGACAGGTAATCTAAACAACAACAACAACAACAACAAAAAGCCCAGGAGCAGATGGCATTACAGGTGAATTTCATGAAACATTTGAAGAATAGCTAATACATATTTTTCTAAAATTATGCCAAAAAACAGAAGAAAAATGTAAACTTTCAAATTCATTCTATGAGGTCAGAATTACCCTGATTTCAAAACCAGATAAAGAAACCACACAAAAAAGAGTACTTACAGTCCAATATCGCTGATGAACATAGATGCAAAAATACTAAAAAAAATACCTTCAAACAATACATTTAAAATCCAACAATACATTAAAAAAATCATTCACAACCATCAGGTGGGAATTATTCCTGGGTTGCAAGGGTGGTTCCATATTTTTGAATCAATATTGAAATATCAATAAAGTTAATAAGAGAAAGGATAAAAAACATATGATCATTTCCATAGATGCAGCAAAAGCATTTGACAAAGTACAAAATGTATTCATGATAAAAACCTTCAACAAAGTAGGTTTAGAGGGAACATACTTCATAATAAAGGCCATATATGAGAATATTACAGCTAACATCATCCTTCTACCATCAGAACCAAGACAAGGATGTCCACTCTGACCACTGTTAACTAACATACTAATGAAAGTTATAGCCACAGAAATCAGAAAACAAAAAGAAATAAAAGGCATCCAAATCAGTAAGAAAGAAAAAAAACTTTCACTATTCACAGATGACATGATACCCTAGGTGGAAAACCCAAAAGGTTCTGTAAAGAAATTGGTTGAATTGATACACAAATTCAGTAAAGCCCAGGATACAAAAACAACCTACAGAAATCTGTCGCATTTATACACACAAATAATGAAGCAACTGAAAGAGAAATTAAGAATACAATCTCATTTGCAATCCCACCAAAAATTATAAGATACCTAGGAATCAACCTAACCAAAGAAGTGAAAGATCCGTATTCTGAAAACTATAAAAACACTGATAAAAGAAATCGAAGAGGACACAAAAAATGGAAAGACATTTCATACTCATGGATTGGAAGAACAAATATTGTTAATATCTATACTCCCCAAAGTAATCTACAAATTTAATTCAATATTTATCAAAACCCCAACAACATGTTTCACAGAACTACAACAAACAATTCTAAAATTTGAATGGAACCGCAAAAGACCCCTGATAGCCAAAGCAATCTGGAAAAAGAAAAGCAAAACGGGAGGTATCGCAATCCCAGTTTTGAAGTTATACCACAAAGATGTAGCGATAAAAACAGTATGGTACTGGCACAAATATAGACACATAGATCAATGGAACAGAATAGAAAACCCAGAAATGAAACCACAACTGTATGGTCAATTAATGTTCAACAAAGCAGGAAAAAATATGCAATGGAAAAAAGACAATCTCTTCAACAAATGTTGTTGAGAAAACTGGACAGACACATGCAAAGAATGAAACTACACCACTTACTTACACCATACACAAAAATAAATTAAAAATGGATCAAATACCTAAATGTGGTACCTGAAACCATAAAAATCTTAGAAGAGAACATATGCAGTAACTTCCCTGCCATTAGTCCTATCAAGTTTTTTTTCTCTAGATATGTCTTCTGAGGAAAGGGAAACAAAAGCAAAATAATCTATTGGGATTTCATCAAAATAAAACACAATTTTAAAATGTTTATTAATTTTTGAGAGAGAATGGGTGGAGGAGGGGCAAAAAGAGAGGAAGACACAGAATCCAAAGCAGGCTCCAAGCTCCCAGCTGTCAGCATAGAGCTTGATGCAGGGCTCAAATTCACAAACCATGAGATCATGACCTGAGCCGAAGTAAGACACTTAAACAACTGAGCCACCCAGGTGCCCCAAAATAAAATGCTCCTGTATAGCAAAGGAAACAATCAACAAAACCAGGAGACAACCTACAGAATAAGAGAAGATAATTGCAAATGACATATGTGATAAAGGATTAGTATCCAAAATATATCAAGAACATGCATAACTTAACACCCAAAAAACAAATAATCCAATTAAAAATAGACAGAAGACATGAACAGATTTCTCCAAAGAAGGCATACAGATGGCCAACAGACACATGAAAAGATGTTAATCATCACTTACCATCAGGGAAATGCAAATCAAAACTACAATGAGATATCACCTTACACCTGCCAAAAACTCAATAAACAACAAATATTGGTGAGGATGTGGAGAAAAAAGGAACCCTCATGCTCTGTGGGTGGGAATGCAAACTGGTGCAGCCACTCTGGCAAACAATATGCAGATTCCTCAAAAAATAAAAATAGAACTCCCCTATGATCCAGTAATCATGCTACTGGTTATATACATCTACATCTGCATTTATGTGTGTGTGTGTGTGTGTGTGTGTATATATATATATGTGTGTGTTTGTGTGTGTGTGTATATATATATATATATATATATATATATATATATATCTGTCCATATCTCATATACGAGAGACAGAGGCAGAGACAGAGACAAAAAATATTTTAAAAAAATTAAAAATAATTACAAAAAGAAAATACATTTACAGTATTGTATTTATCAGTATTGGAAACATACATTTTAAAAAAAATTAATGTTTATTTCTGAGACAGAGAGAGACAGAGCATGAGTGGGGGAGGGGCAGAGAGAGAGGGAGACACAGAATCCGAAGCAGGCTCCAGGCTCTGAGCTGTTAGCCCAGAGTCCGATGCAGGGCTTGAACTCACAAACCGTTAGATCATGACTTGAGCTGAAGTTGGTTGCTCAACCAACTGAGCCACTCAGGCGCCCCAGAAATATACATTGTTTATAAGGTGAATCCCCTGTCAGCACCTATATTTATATTGTCTTATATGATACAAAAAATGTAGATGTTATATGTAGTACTAACACTAGACATCATAAATGAAAGATGATGTGAAAAAGATATTCATATTTATTCACATGTATAATGATTTATACAATTAAAGCAATATGGTTGCTTTATGATAGCCTCGTGTAATTGATAAAATTGTTGCATGGTAGCCTAGCATATACACTAATGAATTAATCATTATAACATTTTCACAGCATATGGAATTGTGATCATATTCATAATACAATATTGGAAACATTGTTACATTGAACAAAACAACACATTCCTGATATGCAATATCTCAAATTATGAGAGAGGCACACTTTATGGTAATTTACTATAATACTTTGTGGGGATTTTTTGTTTTCAGTTTTGTATCTTTTTCCAAGTTTTTATTCAAATTACAATTAGTTAACATATAATGTAATATTAATTTCAGGTGTTATTAACCTACTGGCTTTGGGCTTCATTTACTGCTCCTTCTGGTGTAATGTTAGGTTGTGTATTTGGGACCTTTCATACTTCTTGAGATAGGCCCGAAAAACAATGTATTTTCCTCTTGGGACTGCCTTTGCTGCATCCCAAAGGGATTTAACCATCATGTTTTCATTTTCATTTCCTTCCATGTATTTTTAAATTTATTCTTTAATTTTCTGGTTAACCCATTAATTTTTTAGTAAGATGTTCTTTAACCTCCATTTCTTTTAGGGCTTTTCAAATTTTTTCTTGTGGTTGGTTTCAAGTTTTACTGGGGCAAGACTGAGTCTGAGCCAAAGGAGCCAGACTTCCTCCAAACAAGCACAGCCACTACCCCAAGGCACCAACAGACAATTCTCTGGGTTCCTCCTCCTCCTCCTCCTCCTCCTCCTCCTCCTCCTCCTCCTCCTCCTTTTCCTTCTCCTCCTCATTGTCGTTGTCATTGTTGTCATCATTGTTGTTGTTGTTGTTCTTCTTCTTCTTCTTCTTCTTTTTTTTGAATCAGACTCAGTTTCTGATTTGTTTTTGTCATTTATTTTTATTTTTATTGAGATTTTTTATTCTTTCCTTTTCCTTCTTTTGTATTTTTTGTGCTTGTTTTCTTATTTTATTTCCTTTTTCTTTTCTTTGAATAAGCTTTATAGGTTTTTTCGATTCTCTGGTTTTATTTTCTCCCCTTTCCTTTTTATCTTTTTGGGTTATCAGGCTTTCCCCCCTTTTTTCCAAGGTTACTTCAACAAGCAAATCAAAACACACCTAGTTAAAGGTCCAAACACTCCACCACTGCAAGCAAGGAGGAGTTATGCAGAGGACTAATCAGTGGGATAGAGAAGCCAAAATGCAACAGCAGAGTACACACAACACACACCAGCAATAATTCCTATAGTTACATGCTCTGGACAGTGTAAGACCCATCTTAATATAGCAGTTCTCTCAGGTGCAGGAAACATAAGAAGCTTTCAAAACATGCAAAAGACAGAAACTTAGCCAAAATTCCAAGATGGTGGAATTCGAAATGTCAAGAAGAAACCACAGCCATAGACTTGCTCAAAACAAATATAAAAAATATGTCTGAACAATAATTTAGAACAACTGTCTTAAGACTACTAGTTGGTATTGAGAAAAGCATACAAGACACCAAAGAAACCCTTGATGCAAAGATAAAAGACTTAAAAACTAGTAAGTATGAATTAAATAATGCTATAGTTGAGATGCAAAATAAACTAGATACAGTGACAGTGATGATTGAAGAAGCAGACAGAATAGGTGAAACAGAAGATAAAATTATAGAGAATAATGAAGCTGAAAAAAGATGGAAGGGAAATTACTAGATCATGAGGGGAGATTAGAGAGCTAAATGATTACATGAAATGAAATAATATCTGTATCATAGGAGTCCCAGAAGAACAATGGAGACAGAATATTTATTTGAAAAAATAGCTGAGAACATCCCTAATCTGGGAAGGAAATAGGCATCTAAGTCCAAGAGGTACAGAGAACTCCCTTCAAAAATAAACAAAAGCAGGTCAACACCACAACATATCATAATCAAGGTTGCAAAATACAAAGTTAAGAGAGAATTCTGAAAGCAGCTAGAGACAAAAGATCCTTAACCTATAAGGGTAGACAGACAAATTTAGTAGCATGCCTGTCCATTAAAACTTGGCAGGCAAGAAGGGAGTGGCAGGAAATATTCAATGTGCTGAATAGAAAAAAATATGCAGCCAAAAATACTTCATCCAGTGAGGCTGTCAGCACAGAAGTAAAGACTTTCCCAGACAAACAAAAACTAAAGGAGATCATGATCACTAAAACGACCCTGCAAGAAATTATAGGGGGGACTCTCTGACAGGAAAGCACCAACTACTACAAAGGACCAGAAAATATCACCAGAAACTCGGAATCTACAGATAACATAATGGCACTAAATTTATATCTTTCAATAATCATTCTAAATGTAAATGAACTAAATGTCCCAATCATCTGTTATGTTTCTTAAATTCTACCTATGAGTGAAATCATATAGTATTTGTCTTTCTCAAACTGATTTTGCTTAGCAGAATATACTCTAGCTCCATCCATGTCATTGCAAATGGCAAGATTCCATTATTTTTTATGGCTAATATTCCACTGTGTGTGTGTGTGTGTGTGTGTGTGTGTGTACACACACATACACATACATCTTCTTTATCCATTCATCAGTCCGCACATCTTTTTATCCATTTATCAGTCCATGGACATTTGGGATCTTTCCATAATTTGGCTATTGATGATAATGCTGCTATAAACATCTGGGTGAATGTGCTCCTTTGAATCAGTACTTTTGTATCCTTTGTGTAAATACCTAGTAGTGCAATTGCTGGATTGTAGGGTAGTTTTATTTTTAACTCTTGAATTTCTCTGAGATCCATACCTTGAAAATTTTCACTCCTTACCTTTTTAGTGCCATATTCATAATATTTCTCATGTTTTCCTTGATTTGTTAATTTATAAATCCTGTTCATGTTGTCATGGACAGCATGTAGACACAGTTTTGTTAGCAAGTTTTGTTTAGCATCAAGCAAGCATTCTTGCTTGATGGCTTTATAGATTTTTATACAATGATATTGGCATTTTTATTCATGAAATACTTCCAAATTTTCATGATAGTCTATCAGGGTTCTCTTCCATAATATTAATGACCCTATCCATAGAGTACCATGTGTAATGAGCCTTAAAGATCCTTATGACCCCACAGTCTAGAGGATGCATCAGACATGTTGTGTCTGGGGACATGTAGACTACTTTGGCACCTTCAGTTTTGAAATTACAGGGTTCTGTGTGGCAAGGGGCATTTTTCAACATAAAAAGAACTTTAAAAGTTGCCCCTTACTGGGAGGATACTTCCTGACTCCCAGGAAAAAGTTTCAATGTAACCAATCCAAAGAAAAGCCTCTCACTGTCCAGGCCTTCCTGTTGAAAAAGCAAGACTGATAGATGGTGTTTAACTTTTTCCTTCAAGGCTTGGATGTTATCAACTTCATAGGTAGGGAAGTCCTAATCATAAACAAGACTACCTGTACACAAAACAGTAGAGTTAGTGTAACAGCACTCGAACTAGTCTTAAGGCTTAACGTGCTTCAAGTTAACCCACTCCTTGCTTGCTGACCTAGGGCCTTTAATCTGTAACAGAACCAATTTACTTTCTTTGAGATTTTCAGATCACTGTACCCAGGGACTGAAAGACCAGAACTTTCCAAGGCCACAGAGGCCAGCAAGTATTTTTGAAATCCCTTTGACTTTCTGATTAGCCCAGAATTTTTTTCGGCAAAATGTTTTTCTTTTTAAGGTCATACAAATGACTTTACTGACCTCGCTTTGCACATCTGAATACCTTGTCCTCCTTTGCAGAAAGAACAGAGTACTCTTGCAAAACCCTCAGGTACTAAGGAACCAGACCTTGTGCAAACCCACTGGGCACCAAGAAACTAGAACTTCTTTCATAACCTCAGAGCACTGAGATAACTCTGTAGCTGGCATCATCAAGTCTTCACATAATCAAAAAATGTCATAGACCACTGCATTCTCTTAACTGATCAAACCACTTTGAAAATCTCAGGACCAGGCCCAAACCTCAGAATTGACTTTTGTATAAGAGTACATCTTCTCCCCAGGTGGCCAGCATCATGAGTAAAGCTCATATTCCTTTCCAATCAAACTTGTCTTTTGAGTATTGGCCTTCCAAGCAAAAGGCAGATGAACTTGGGTTTGATAACATTAGCCTACGATTCCCTTCCTCAGAACCTGGTGCTTGCTTCTCTTTTTTACTAATAAATGTCTTTTGGCAATTCTCCCCCAGAATAAGGCACTTTTATCTGAATCTAAAACTTTTTCAGGCAGATATCCTTTCTTCTTGATGATTTTCTGGGAGCTCAACTGCTACCTCTTCATTGGCAGAAGCTGCTTCTTCTATTATCTTGAAATTTTTAAAGCCAAACTTCTTTCTAAAATTATCAAACCAGGGGCGCCTGGGTGGCTCAGTTAGTTGAGCGTCCGACTCCCTCTCAGGTCATGATCTCACGGTTCATAGATCTCACAGTTTGAGTCCCACATCGGGTTCTGTCCTGACAGCTCGGAGCCTAGAGCCTATTTCAGATTCTGTATCTCCCTCTCTCTCTGCCCCTCTCTCATTCACACTCTGTCTCTCTCTGTCTGAAAAATAAATAAACACTAAAAAATTTTTTTAAAAAATCAAGTCATCCTTTGTTAGCATTAAATTCCCCAGCTTTATATATTTTACTTTCATTTTACTTTAAGTTTTCATACAATATTTTAATTTCTCTTGAATTATATTAGAGACTATAAGTGTGCCCTTTTTATAGTAATTCTGCATCCACATAAAAGCTGCATTTTCTTTGTTCATTTGTTTTGTTTCTTAAATTCCACATATGAGTAAAATCATATGGTATTTGTCTTTCTCTCATACAAAAAATGCTTCATTTTCTTTTTTTTTATTTTTTTTATTTTATTTTTTATTTTTTTTATTTTTTATTTTTTATTTTTTTATATATATGAAATTTATTGACAAATTGGTTTCCATACAACACCCAGTGCTCATCCCAAAAGGTGCCCTCCTCAATACCCATCACCCACCCTCCCCTTCCTCCCACCCCCCAGCAACCCTCAGTTTGTTCTCAGTTTTTAACAGTCTCTTATGTTTTGGCTCTCTCCCACTCTAACCTCTTTTTTTTTTTTCCTTCCCCTCCCCCATGGGTTCCTGTTAAGTTTCTCAGGATCCACATAAGAGTGAAACCATATGGTATCTGTCTTTCTCTGTATGGCTTATTTCACTTAGCATTACACTCTCCAGTTCCATCCACGTTGCTACAAAGGGCCATATTTCATTTTTTCTCATTGCCATATAGTATTCCATTGTGTATATATACCACAATTTCTTTATCCATTCATCAGTTGATGGACATTTAGGCTCTTTCCATAATTTGGCTATTGTTGAGAGTGCTGCTATGAACATTGGGGTACAAGTGCCCCTATGCATCAGTACTCCTGTATCCCTTGGATAAATTCCTAGCAGTGCTATTGCTGGGTCATAGGGTAGGTCTATTTTTAATTTTCTGAGGAACCTCCACACTGCTTTCCAGAGCGGCTGCACCAATTTGCATTCCCACCAACAGTGCAAGAGGGTTCCCGTTTCTCCACATCCTCTCCAGCATCTATAGTCTCCTGATTTGTTCATTTTGGGCACTCTGACTGGCGTGAGGTGATACCTGAGTGTGGTTTTGATTTGTATTTCCCTGATAAGGAGCGACGCTGAACATCTTTTCATGTGCCTGTTGGCCACCTGGATGTCTTCTTTAGAGAAGTGTCTATTCATGTTTTCTGCCCATTTCTTCACTGGGTTATTAAGACAAGTATTTTGTAAAAAGTGCAAGGTTTTAACTCCTGCTAGTGTAGCTGAAGCAATGTTTTCATGAATTATCTTTTCTTTCTTTCTTTTTTTTATGATGATCCTTATGTTGAAACCATTTATCTTGAAATGGTGGGCAAGTGCATCTGCAGACCTCCCTCTATGATACATATTAAGCAACTCAAATTTTTATTATAATAGCATGATTTTTCTCTGCTTCTTGGGAGTGCTTTCAGCATCACTAGTGGCACTTCGTATGTGTCTATTGGTATTATTCATGGTGTATAGTATTGCACTAAACACCATGAAAAATACACAAGAACTGTAAGAGATAACATTTTTACTATGATATACACTTACTAGAGAAATGTACTGCTCATGCAGACATTATTAACATGTCATCTGTTTTAAGCTGATATTCACAATACTTGAGCTCACTACCATAGCAACAGGAGATGGTTATGAAATTATTACAATAGTACACTTGTATTACAATTAATGCAGTTAACATTGAATACTGCATCTTTACTTTTTTTATATTTCTGTCAACCGAGAATAGTACCATGTATTATATGTAATTGTATAAGTTGTGACAAATTTTAACTTTTCATAATAGTTTTGTGCATATTTTATGATAGTAAATGATGAAATAGAGTATCTACATATATTTTATGTATTTATTACATAATAACTTTTTATTTTTCTGATATTTTTAGTCTAATTGGTTCATCTGTTAGGTTTTTCAAATTGTCACATGTCTCTAAAAATTTTGCCAATATGCTATTTGAAAAAACCCCTGCATATAAGTGGGCCCATGCTGTTCAAACCCATGTGTTTAAAAATCAACTGTAATGTTTTAAGTATGCAAAACTTCTACCCAAATAGCTACCAGACACTGATTGCCAAAATTAAATAGCATGTCAACAAATGGAGATATACAATATGATGATAACAAGATGAATGATTATTATTAAGATGTCTCATTCTCCCCAAATTGATCTATAAATTCAACATAATCCCAGTCAAAATTCTAGCAGACTTATTTTTTTAGAAATTGATAATCTGTCTAAAAATTGTAAATATTTATTCCCCTATATATATTTGCAAGCACCCAAATATATAAATCAATTAATAACAGACATAAATAAACCCATCAATAATATCACAACAATAGTAGGGAACTTTAAACCCCACTTACAGAAATGTACAGATATAAGAAGAAAATGAACAAACAATGGCTTTGAATGACACACTGGACCATGTGCATTTAACAGATATATTCAGAAAATTTCATGCTAAAGCAGCAAAATATATATTCTTTTTGAATGCACATGGAACAATGTTGAGAATGGATCACATAATGGGTCACGAATCAGGCCTCAACAAATACAAAAAGATTGAGATCATACCATACATATTCTGACCACAAAGCTATGAATTTGAAGTCAATCACAGGAAAAAGTTTGGAAAGACGATGGAGGTTAAAGAATATCCTATGAGGGGCGCCTGGGTGGCGCAGTCGGTTAAGCGTCCGACTTCAGCCAGGTCACGATCTCGCAGTCAGTGAGTTCGAGCCCTGCGTCAGGCTCTGGGCTGATGGCTCAGAGCCTGGAGCCTGTTTCTGATTCTGTGCCTCCCTCTCTCTCTGCCCCTTCCCCGTTCATGCTCTGTCTCTCTCTGTCCCAAAAATAAATAAACGTTGAAAAAAAAATTAAAATTTAAAAAAAAGAATATCCTATGAAAGCATGAATGGGTTAAACAGAAAATTAAAGAAGAAATAAAAAAAAATACATGGAAGGAAATGAAAATTAAAGCATGAGAGTCCAAAACCTTTGGAATGCAGCTAAGAGGTCATAAGAGGGAAGTATATAACAATACAGGCCTACCTCAAGAAACAAGAACAATCTCAAATACACAACCTAACTTTACAACTAAAGGAACTAGTAAAGGAACAACAAATGAAACCTAAAGCCAGAAGAAGAAGAGAAATGATAAATATTAGAGCAGAAATAAGTGGCATAGAAACAACAAAAAATCAGAACAGTTCAATTAAATTAGGAGCTTGTTCTTTGAAAGAATTAATAAAATTGATAACCCCCTAGGAAGACTTATCAAAAAGAAATGATCCAAATAAATAAAATCATGAATGAGAGAGGTGAGACCACAACAAACACCACAGACATACAAACAATTATAAGATAATATTATGAAAAATTATATGCCAAAAATGGGGTAATCTGGAAGAAATGAATTAATTCCTAGAAACATATAAACTACCAAAACTGAAACAGAAAGAAATGGAAAATTTGAACAGACTCATAACCAGCAAAGAAATTGAAACAGTAAACAAAAATCTCCTAGGAAAAGAAGTCCAGGGCCAGATGGCTTCCCAGGGGAATTCTACCAAACATTCTTCTCAAACTGTTCAAAAAATTGAAATGAAGGAAAATTTCCAAACTCATCCTACAAGGGCATTACCTTGATTCCATGTCAGTCAAGGACCCCACCAAAAAAATAGAATTACAGGCCAACATCTCTGATGAACATGGATACAAAAGTTCTCAACAAGATACTAGCAAAACGAACCCAACAGTACTTTAAAAGAATTATTCACCATGATCAAGTGGGATCTTTTTAATTTTTTAAAAAGATAAGATCTATATTATCCTCCCAATAGATACAGAATTAGCATTTAACAAAGTACAGCACCCATTCTTGATAAAACTCTAAACAAAGTAGAGATAGAGGGAACACACCTCAACATTATACCGTATAAGAAATACCTACATCTAATGTCATCCTCAATGGGAATAAACTGAGAGCTTTTTCTCCAAGGTCAGGAACAGGACAAAGATGTCCACTCTCACCATTTCACTTAGTACTGGAAGTCCTAGCCATAGCAATCTGACAACAAAAACAACAACAAAAAAGTCATCCAAATTGGCAAGGAAAGGTCAAACTTTCACTGTTCACAGATGAGATGATACTTTATGTAGAAAACTCAAAACAACCCAACAAGAAATTTCTTGAATTGATACACAAATTCAGTAAATTCCAGTATACAACATCAACATTCAGAAATCTGTTGCATTTTTATACACAAATAATGAAGCATAAAAAAGAGAAATCAAGGAATCTATCCCATTTATAATTGCACCAAAAGCCATAAGATACCTAGGACTAAACCTAAGAAAATATGTAAAAGATCTGTACTCTGGAAACTATAGAATGCTTATGAAACAAATGGAAGAGAACAAAAAGAAATGGAAAAAAAAATTCCATGCTCATGGATTGGAAGAACAAATATTATTAAATTGTCTATATTACCAAAATCAATCTACATATTTAATGAAATCCCTGTAAAAACACCATGAACATTTTTCACAGAGCTAGAACAAGCAATCCTAATTTTTTTAAGTGTATTCATTTTGAAAGAGAGAGAGTGTGTGTGTGAGCAGTGGAGAAGCAGAGAGAGAAGAGAGAGTATACCAAGCAGGCTCCATGCTCTCAGTACACAATCTGATGTGGGGATTGAACTCACAAACTGTATGATCATGACCTAAGCTGAACTCTATAGTCAGATGCTTAACCAACTGAGCCACCTAGGTGTCCTGCAATCCTAAATTTTTTATAGAACCATAAAAACCCTAGATAGCCAAAGTAATCATGAAAAAGAAAACCAATGATGGAAGAAGAAATTTAAGACATCAAACTATATTACAAAGCAATACTCATCAAAGCAGTATGGTACTGGCACAAAAACAGACACATAGATTAAGGGAAAAAAAAAAGAAAACCCAGAAGGGAATCCACAACTCTGTGGTCAACAGATCTTTGAAAAAGCGAGAAAGAATATCCAGTGGAAAAAAGACAGTCTCTTCACCAAAAGGTTTTGAGAAAATGGGACAGCAACATGCAGAAGAATTAAAATGGACCACTTTCTTACACTATACCCAAAAATAATTTCAAAATATATTAAAGACCTAAATATGAGACAGGAAAACCTTCAAAATCCTAGAGGAGAAAACAGGCAGCAACCTCTTTTCCTCAGCTGGGGCAACTTCTTACTAGACACATCTCTGAAGGCAAGAGAAACAAAAGCAGGGGTGCCTGGGTGGCTCAGTCAGTTAAGTGTCTGGCACTTGATTAAAGCTTGGTCATGATATGGTTCTTGAAATCAAGCCTCTCCTCAGGCTTTCCACTGACAATGCTAAGTCTGCTTAAGATTCTCTCTCTGCCACTACTCCACTTGCACAAGCGTTCTTGCTCTCTCTCTCTCTCTCTCTCTCTCTCAAAATAAATAAATAAATAAATAAGCATAAAAAAGAGAGAAACATAAACGAAATAAAAAATGAACTATTTGGAATTCCTCATGACAAAATCTTCTGCACAGCAAAGGAAATAATCACCAAAACTAAAAGGCAGTGTATGGAATGGGGCAAGATACTTGCAAATGACATATCAGATAAAGGCTTAGTATCCAAAATTTACAAAGAACTTGTCAAGCTCAACACTTGAAAAGACAAAGAATCCAATGAGGAATAGGCAGAAGACATGAATAGATGCTTTCTCAAAGAAGACAGCCAGATGACTAATAGACATATGCAAATTTGCTCAACATCACTTATTATCAGGGAAATACAAACCAAGACCATGATAAGATATCACCTTTCACCTGTCAAAATGGATAAATTTAGCAATATAAGAAACAACAGATGTTGGCAGGGGTGCAGAGAAAGGGGAATCTTCTTGCTCTGTTGGAGGGAATGCAAACTGGTGCAGCCACTCTGGAAAACACTATGGAATTTCCAAAAAAAACAAGCAAAAATAGAATTAATGTACAATCCAGCAATTGCACTACTATGTATTTCCCCAAAGATACAAAAACGCTAACTTGAAGGGGAACACGCATCCCAATATTTATAGTAGTACTATCAAGAATAGCCAAATTATGGTAGAGCCCAAATGTCCATCAGCTGATGAATGGAAAAGAAGAAGTGTATATATATATATATATATATATATATATACACACACATATATATGTATATATATACATATATATACATACGTATATACATATATATGTATATATACATGTATATATATGTATATATATACACATATGTATATGTATATATATATATACACACACACACACACACACACAAACATATACACACACAATGTAATATTACTCAGCCATTAAAAAAGAATTAAATCTTGGCATTTGCAATGACCAGATAGAACTAGAATGTATTATGCTAAGCGAAATCAGTCAGAAAAAGACAAATGACATAAAATTTCACTCAAATGTAGAATTTAAGAAACAAAACAGATGAACATATGGGAGGGGAAAATAAAAGAGAGAGTTAGACAAACCATAAGAGACTATTAACTATAGAGAACAAATGGAGGGTTACTGGAGGGCAGGAGGGCAAGGGTTGTACTAAATGGGTGGTGGGCATTAATTAGGGCACTTGTTTTGTTGAGCACCAGGTGTTTTATGTAAGTGATAAATTACTAATTATACTCCTGAAAAAAATATTACACTATATGTTTTAAATAAAAACTTAAAAAATAAATAGAGGATAAAATAAAAGGTACAGCTGAAAAAAAAAGGAAAAATACTTGGGTATTACCTGCTTTCTAGATATTCACAACTTTGTGTTTGGTATTTTCATAATGGAATTGTATTCAAAATGCAATTCTAAATATATAAATGATTACATTAAAATGTTAAATATTTAAAATAGTAATTGAAAATTGAGAATATATTTAAGTATTTTGTAATTGGGAAATAAAAAATAAATTATGGAATATCTATGTGATTGGATATAATCATGATATATTGACAAAGAGATCATGTAAATTCCTTAGCTTGAAATACTATATGAAAGGGATATGTAATTGCATGTAAAGCTTCTGAAGCATGTAAAATAATCATAATATGAATATGAAAGTTTTAATGGTTTCTAAGTAATCTTTTCCTTTTCTAATAATGTTCTATATTTTTATTGTTTTCCAGTATGCATGTTACCTTTATAATAAAAATAAAACAAACTTAGTTAAAACAAAATAAACCAAAAAATTATTTATTGACATTTTGAAATAAATCATATAAATAATAATAAATATTACGAAAGCCCAGAGACCTTTTGCTATAATGTATATGTATCATCAAACATGGTGTTATGTACTGAATTGTGTACTCCAAGAATTCATATTTTGAGGTCCTAATCCCCTGTACCTCAGAATGTGAATCTATTTGGAGATAGGGTCTTTAAAGAGCTCATTAAGTTGAAAGGAGGTTATGAGTGTAAGCTATAATATAATATGATTTACAAAAAAATATATTAGAATATATACAGAAGGAAGACTATGTGAACATACATGGAGAAGACAGCCATCTACAAGGCAAGGAGAGATACTTCAGAAAAAATAAACAATCTTGCTGATACCTTGATGTTAGATTTCTAGTCTCCAGAACTCCAAGAAAGTTAATTTCTACTGTTTAAGCCACTTTGTGGTAGTTCATTATGAGAGCCCCAGCACACTAATACACATGGTAAAATATTTCATTTGGACTGATGAATTAAATATTGAGCTTTTGATACAGTTTTTCTGATTTTTAGGAAGTAGCTTAAGCCAAAGAAGTAAATGGAGGGAAACACTGAAGGACCATGATTTGCATTTTGGGTGTAGAGTGTGTCTCCACACACATCATTTATTGGGGATTCTGAATATGTAGCCAAAATTGGGAAAAGATTCTGAAGTTTATTTATCATTCAGCATCCTTAATCTTTTTTTTTATTTGCATTCTTCTCTTGATAGATAGTAATATGTTTTTGCCTGTAATTAAATTACCTAGATTTTTTGGAGGAGTAGAAAAAAGGAAAACAACTCAATTAAAACATGGCAAAAGATCTGAACAGATACTTCATCAAACAACATATAGAGGAGGCAAATAAGCATATGAAGATATGCTTGCTGTTATATGTCATTATGGAAATGCAGGTCAGAACTATATTAGATGCTATTACATACCTATCAGAATGATTTTTTAAATGATTTTACATCAGTAATACTGCACACTTATTCAAATGGTTGAATTTTTTTTTTAATTGGCAAAACTAAATTCTGCAAGGATGCAGAACAGAAGGAACTCTCACTTATTTGGGTGAGTATTAAAAATGATCAGCCATTTTGGAACATATTCTGGCAGTTTCTTATGAAGCTAAACACAAACTTGCCACAAGTTCTACAATCATGCTCCTAGGCATACTTACTAAACTGACACGAAAACCATACTTACACAAATACCTTCATGCAAAAGTTTCTACAAGTTTCATTTATGATCTTCCAAAACAAGAAACAGCAAAGTTTGTCTTTTAGCAGGTGAATAGATAAACCAGGAAAAATAACTATTCAGCAGTAAAAATAAATTTTATTAATAAATACAACATGTACAACGCTTAAATGCATATTGATAAATGAAAGAATCCAGTCTAAGTCTACATGCCATATGATTACATTTATGTGAAATTTTGGAAACATCAAAACTAGAGAAGGAAGAAAGATTAGTGGTTGCCAGGAATTTGGGGAGTGAGGGCAGTTGGACTAAGTGAAAGGGAATATTTTAGGTCTGTGAAACTACTTTGTATGGCACTTAATGATGGGTACATTGCACTATACATTTGTTAAACACATAGAACTTTATAGCAAAATTAATGAACATAAGTTAATTAATTTTTTTTTACAAATAAACTCAGAGGCTAGAGGTACCCAAGATGGAATGCAGACTATTACAAAACTCTGTCTATATTGCAAATGTAAGGCATAACCTCTGAAGGGGTAGGACAAAAGAACTGCTGATTTAAATAATTCTTGAAAACCTAGATTTGTGTAAGACTAAAAACAAAAATAACTGCACATAAGTAGTTGATAAATTGTTTCTCATGGAGGTACAAATTAACAATTCTGAAACTGTAGTTACATGTCACTGGAATTGGACAAATATGTAAAGGAATGGCAGGCAATATGCAATAGGTTTCTCACTTTTGGAGTGGGAGTTTACAGATAAGCAAAGAGTAAAAGCTAGAATGAACCATGTGGCACTAGATTAGAGCTGGAGATATCATTAGATAAATGAATTTAGACTTATGTTTTACTTAATATAGATACAGATGAATGCATGAATACATATATATGTATACAGGAATAGGGAATGTATAATATAATCCTGAAGTGGGGGGCACCTGGGTGGCTCAGTTGGTTAAGCATCTGACTTCAGTTCAGGTTATGATCTTGCAGTTCATGAGTTTGAGCCCCACATCAGGCTCTGTGCTGACAGCTTGGAGCCTGGAGCCTGGAGCCTGCTTCAGATTCTGTGTCTCTCTCTCTCTCTCTCTGCCCCTCCCCTGCGCGCTCTCTCTCTCTCTCTCTCTCTGTCAAGAATAAACATTAAAAATATATTTTTAGGGGCGCCTGGGTGGCTCAGTCGGTTAAGCGTCCGACTTCGGCTCAGGTCATGATCTCAGTCTGTGAGTTCAAGCCCCGCGTCAGGCTCTGGGCTGATGGCTCAGAGCCTGGAGCCTGCTTCAGATTCTGTGTCTCCCTCTCTCTCTGACCCTCCCCCATTCATGCTCTGTCTCTCTCTGTCTCAAAAATAAATAAAACATTAAAAAAATTAAAAAATATATATTTTTAAATTTTTTTTTCAACGTTTTTATTTATTTTTGGGACAGAGAGAGACAGAGCATGAATGGGGGAGGGTCAGAGAGAGAGGGAGACACAGAATCTGAAGCAGGCTCCAGACTCTGAGCTGTCAGCACAGAGCCTGACGCGGGGCTCGAACTCGCGGAGCGCGAGATCGTGACCTGGCTGAAGTCGGATGCTTAACCGACTGCGCCACCCAGGCGCCCCAAAAATATATATTTTTAAAATATAATACTGGAGCATATTGTAGAGCTAGAAAATAATAAAAATCTAAAAAAAAAAACCAAAAACTACTATTAGAGGAACAAAGGAGTCAACTGAAAAAGTTCATAATAGCCATATCTGGAAAAATTTGAGTAATAAAATTAAAAAATATAATACATAATTTCAAATAATTTATGTATATACCCCTCTCAAGAAAGTGGAGCATAAATCTGAACCCTTTAAATGTGAGCTACATTTATGGACTTGATGACAAAGATTAGAGTGTGAAAAAAAGGGGGAAGGAAAGAAGGAAGACAATAAGGATGGTAGGTGGATGGGAGGGAGGGAAAGGAATAAATTCATAGTAGAAAAAAACTTAGCCATGTGTGATCAAGGTAACATCACAGTGATAAGTTATATTGATAGTATGTATCTTTGAAATTATGTAATAAAAATGGATCTTTAGCTCTGTGGTTTTCCTTCACAAAAATACTAACCTCAGTTTATTATGAGAAAAAAATTTAGACAAATCTCAATTGAGAAACATTCTACAAAATATCTGACAGTTCTTTTCAAAACTGTCAAGGTTGTAAAATACAAAGAAAGTCTGAGAAATTGCCACGGCAAAAGAGGGCTTAAGGAAACATGACAACTAAATGTAATGTGCTGTAGTAACCTGGATAAGATCCTGGAACATAATGACATTAGGTAAAACTAAAGAAATATAAAGTATTGACTTTAGTTAATTATAATGTATCAATATTGGTTCCTAGTTATAACAAATATAATGTAAGCTATTAATATTAGGGAAAATTTGTGTGGAATATATGGGAACTTTCTGCACTATCATTGGAATAATTTTATAAATCTAAGACTATTCTTAAATCAAATGTTTGTTTAAATATAAAAAAATAGATTTGATTACTCATGGGTTTGCTTTCTCCTACAGGCTGGTTCATGGATACTTGAGTAACATGGCTTCAACATTTACAAAAGACAACCCTATGGAGAACAGCAGAACTGCAAGGTATAACCTAAGTCTCTGAATGTTCTTATGGAGCACCACCACTTAATAAGTTTAATATTGTATACTTTTGCCGATATAATGAGTGAAAATTGTATTTTACTTTATTACTAATTACTAGTGTATTGATCTTTACATTTTCAGTGGCTATTATTATTTCCTTTTCTGTGAATTACTTCTTATTTTAATTTTTAAATCTTTAGTTTTTATAAAGAGAGAGACAGAATGCAAGTAGGGGAGGAACAGAGAGAGAGGGAGACAGAATCCTAAGCAGGCTACAGGCTCTGAGCTGTCAGAACAGAGCCTGATGAGGGGCTTGAACTCATGAACCGTGAGTTCATGACCTGAGCTGAAGTCAGATACTTGACCGACTGAGCCACTCAGGCACCTGTGAATTATCTCTTTATATCTTTGGGCAAAGGGTTGATTTTCTTTTTTTATTTATTTTAGATTCTGAAAATAAATTTTTGTTGCATACTTTCCACATTGTGTCTTCTCTGTCTCTGTATTAATTTTTGATGGTTTATTGTTTTGTAGAAGATATATATTCAAATTTATATTCATATATATTCAAATTTATATATAATCAAATTTATATATATTCAAACATATATATATTCAAATTTATCAAGCTTTTGTCTAATAGGTTCGATGTTTTAATATGTTTACATGCCTTCCTTATCATGAGGTTATAAATACACTCCCCATATAATATTGTAATGCTTTCATGGCTTTATTTATTAAACTTTTTCAAAAATTTAAATCATTTAGAATTTTTTTAATAATGAGAAGTAAGGACCGTGTGAGGTGCCTATGGCAGGGAGAACCTTGGAATGATTGAAAAAAATTAAATAAACCTAGTGTGGCTAGAACATTGTAAATTGAGGAGGAAAGTGGTGAAAATTTAAGTTAGGGAAGTACGTGAGAGGCAAATCATGAGGCCTTGTACCATCTGAATTATTGTGCACGTTAAAGACATTGGAGACTATATGTTGCTATCTGTCTGCATGCAGCTGTAGTTATATGGACTAAAAAGACACATAGATCATTGGAAATAGGAGAGAAGTGGAATTATTTGGGCTATTTAGTCTGCTGACAAGCTGCTTCAGATACATCCTATTCAATAATTGAATTGCAATGGAGGTAATGTCTGGTATATTTTTGTAAGCTCCATATATAGACATATTTCTGTAACCTCCAATATGTAGACCTAATAGAGAACTTTTGATTCAGTGTCTTCTCTAACTTTATTATACTCTAATTAGTATTCCTATGCATTCTTAACGTGATTACGATATGCCAACACAACTGGGAAGAATTCTATTTGCTGAGTGTCAGAGGCTTTCATTTGCCTTAGTAGTACTCAACTGTTCAAAAAGAAAAAAAAAGGTAAATGCCAATAAATGATACCTAAATGCTGTAGGTTCTTTTCACTCTCAAGAAACATCCTGGAAGAGGCATATAGGTACTTGCATAATCCTCTTATTATATAAAGTCACTTCATATTTATTCAAATAATATTTGAAACACAACATGTAGAGTATGCAACTTAGAAAATGATTTTTTAAAAACCTTCTTCCAATTAGCAATTGTTTCCATATGATATAAATGTATTTTCTGTATAATAAAGAAATTAATTTTATGCTGTTATTTGTTTTCTTAATTATAGAACGTTAGATCAGTCAAGTTTGTCTGGTTGGAACTACAGATAAAACAGATCCAGAGAAATGCATCTGGCGAGAGAGCAAAACTTTTTACAACAGAGAAGCTTAGCCATAGGCCTGCATTTTGTGAGCATACAGCCTTCATGTGAAATTCTGTGCTTTGTTTTCCCTTACTTAATTTCATTTATACTTTGGTGACTATTGTACAGAATGATCCATAAACTTAAACTGTTTAAAATATAATTGCCATGGAAATTTGAAAATGTCATCCTAAAGAAATGTTGAGGAAAACTCAGGAAGAGCTCCAATTACTGAAAACTGGAAAAAATTAATCTTGACTAAAGCACTTCCCCCATGAAAATAGGACCTCCTGAACTTTGTAAGGGCTGATTAAAGGAAGCTGTTCTTTGGAGGAATGCATTACTGTACTTATTCCAGGACTTTCCAGGAATATTAAAGTGAAATAGTAGAAACATCAAAAAATATCTTTAAAGATGTAATTTAGTGAAATGTTGGCAACAACTTACCTCAGTTCCTCTCTAAAATGAAGTGCCAAAACATGCAAACTGCTTTCCAAAACCATAATGGTTGTTAGGAATGCCTGTCAGCTGTCATCACCAATAAGGCTTTCCAAGTGAAAAAAATAAAAGAAAATGGAGGATTACAGGACAATTATTGTTCACTTAAGTATAATATATTTATCATTAGGAATCTGGTGGGTTCCTTTCCTCTACTTAATAATTTCAAACATAAGACCTGGAAGGAATTTGCAAAGATTGGGTTACTTAAAATTTCTGTTTTTTTAAGTGGCTTACTATCTTTATCAGATGAATCAGTAAGTGTAACTTCAATTTATAACTATTTTAACCCAGGATAATAAACTTGCTTTTCATGTGACTATATATATATATATATATATATATATATATATATAATCTCTTGCAGTTCTCAATGCTGAAATGACCTGAATTAATTTAATTTAATTGTAAATGTATCCTCTGTGCTTTATAGCCCAATGAAAATACAGGAAATAAACATTGTCAACGTCTGAAGTTATTTTAAATGATTCTGCAGTGGTTCAAACCTGTATTTGCATTGTGTCCTTTAAATTCAGCATCTGACATGAGTGACAGGAAAATTTTCTATTTCAATACCAATTATATCATTTCCCACCACATTCTTTCCAGAAAATTGGAAGCTCTACACCACCCTCATTAAGTTTAATTAATAAATGTAAATGTTAAATATTTATATTGTAAACATTTGATATGCAGACAATGGACACTATAACATTTTTTTGAATATATTAGTTGTTATTGACTCCAGATCCTTTATAAGTTGAAAGTATTCTTGTGTAAGTCCATTCTTGATGGGGAATGCAGAAAAAAGAATGGCAGTATGACCCAGGGTGTTTTCACATTGTCAGTTGCCATGGAAGATTTCAAAAAGATTTTGAAAGTTATTTTGGGGACATGTAACTAATAGTGTACACAATGTTACTAGACCCAACTGAACAATTAAGCATTTGAACCAAGTTCTGTCTTATTGGAAAGGATAATTTAAGAAGACTGAAGAAGTGTTTTTCCTTCTACCATGTGACATCAGAAAGGCCATGCCTCTCCAGGACAACAATTTGAAAAGCTTAAATTCATAGAAGCTTAGATTTGGAAGGGACACTAGAAGTAGAATTCACCTTCTTATATTTATGACCTCTCTAACAGATGATTATAACTCACTTAAACATTACCTCTGTGAGTAACTTATTCCTTACAGCAATCCATTTGATTGGATGGCATCTTTATTCTGAAGTTCTTCATGGACTGAACTAAGTTTGTTTCCTGATAACTACCCCCCAGTTGACCCTAATGTTTAGACCCAGAGTAACTCTCTTCTTATTTCACCTGACAGTTTTTTTTAAATGTTTGTGATTATTTTGTTCTTAAAAATTTATTTCTTTCAGTTTATATATCCCAGGTTTTTTTAAACTTTCCTCACATGACTTTAATTCCAGATGACTTATGATCTGGACCACACCCTAAGAAGTACTGATTTCTCAATGTCCCTTTTAAAACATGCTTAAAATCTAAATACTTATCTCTGGAGATGAACACTACATTACAGATTCATCTGCCAATAGGCCTCCATTTCAAACTGGACTACCAAGCTATCATTCTATTCTATGCCATATTGCCTTAATATGCCAAATGCTTAATTGTTCAGTTGGGTCTAGTAACATTGTGTACACTATTAGTTACATGTCCCCAAAATAACTTTCAAAATCTTTTTGAAATCTTCCATGGCAACATATTGCCATATTGTATGATGTGACATTGTTCCTGTTACTTACACATGATATGCAATGATGGTAACTTTGTCAAAAACAGCTATTTCAGTTGTCCTGTGTTTCTATTTTTTTTTATTTGAGGACACACAATGCTCCATTAGTTTCAAGTGTAAAGTATAGTGACTCAACATCTCTATACGTTATGCTATGCTCACCATAGGATCACTACCATCTGCCACCATACAGTTCCATTACGATATCATTGACTATATTCCCTGTGCTGTATCTTTTATTCATTTGACTTATTCATTCAATAACTGGAAAACTGTATCTGCCACTCCCGCCATATTTTGCTCATCCCTCTAACCCCTTCCCTCTGGCAAGCATGTAATCTAAAAAAATAAAATAAAATAAAATAAAATAAAATAAAATAACAAACAAACAAAAAGCAGAATCAAACCATCTGTCTTTGCAGAGAAAACTGCTGAAGTCAAAGAGAGTATCAGAAAAGCAGAGACCTCTGATCTTCACATTTCACTGCAGTGAGATTATGTACAGAAAAATAAAAATTTAGGGAAGAAGTACAAATTCATGCAGAACTTCTGAGAACCCAGATACTTATTTCAACAATGTACAAGCAGAGATTGATTTCTCTTGAATGTTTCTTAGCCACTAAGAGTTAGGAAAAACAAGTGATATTTGGATAGGAAAATGCCGTAGGTTGTAGGAATAGCAAGAGCAAAGGTACTGAGTAGAGAATATGCTTTGAAGACGCAACTTATTTGCAGAGATTCTAAGTGGGAAAGTCATAGGCAATATGACCATAGAGGTTGAGAGCAGATTGTGGAAGGCCATATGCCAGATTAAAGATTTTGGACAATTAAAAATACTTAAAGGGAACAAAATTTTCTTAGATCTAGGTCATATAAAATCTGTCTGCTGAGGACATATATAATAGCAATTATATCCTCTGCCTCTCACATAATCTCCCATAATTTCCTTCCTTTTTTCTTCAGCCAGGTTCCTCATGGACTTGCCAAACATGAGAAATTTCTCTTTTCTTTGCCACAGCTTTCAAATAGGAACCTGAGATCAGCTTTGCATTGTCAAAGGAAAATATGGGCCAAATTCAAATGTCAACAGAAGTGGGGCAGATCACATTTATCTACTAAGTTAAGTTTACATATATTCTAAAAATCATTGACTTACTTTTGACTTTCTCTTCAGAAAAAAGATGGCTTATTCTTCAGAAAAAGAGATGGATAAGATGAAGAAAGTGAAGCTCAGAGATGTTGGTGACTTGATCCAATTACATAGTTGCTACTGGAGGTAGCTAAAGAAGGGAAATATCTGGGTTCAGCATTCTTTGAACTACATAAGACTAATTCCTCTTGATGCAGATATTCAGGATTGACAAAAATAAGCTCAAAGAAGGAACAAAAATTCTCACTATTTTCTTTATCTCTTCTTTTTTGATATGCCAATTTAAAATATATCATGGGGTGAGGCTAAAGACTATAATGGATAGTCATATAGTGTAACCAGGTAATGAATACTGGCATTCTGAATCACAATGGAGAGCTGGAATAGGACATGAGTCTTTATTGCTTTGTGGAATAGGCCAGAGGTATGAACATAGCTTCTGGAAAATTGAAATAACAAAACATTAAACTGTGCTTAATTACAGTTTCTTAATTATGTTTTAAAAGGTGACAATGGATGGCCATTGTGTTAAAGCCCATGCCAACTACTTTTGTTTCTCAAGGAAGGGAAAGCTTTGGGGTTGTTTCTACCTATTTTGCCATGGTTTGTACATAAGCAACCTAGTAATAAAATAATCTGGTGAAAATCAATCTTTTTTAGAGACAATGATAACTATTTGAGACACTTGGTAATACTCTTCATAAGATATTTTTGTCACATTGATAAGTTTGTTTCTGTTAGCCTATAACTTTTACTGGATGGAAGTTATTCAGCAAAAAGTTTGTAGGATATATATATACATATATATATATATATATATATATATATATATATATATATAGTGTGTTTTAAAGGCATGGTATCTGTTCAAATTCTCAATCAGACTCCACTTCATGTGGAATTTCAACAAAAGTGGCTGCTACTTATAAGACATTTCATTCTTTTCAAGAGGCTATTTTACCAGCATGCTGCTAAATACATTAGACAATTTAAAAATAAAGGCACGTATTTTAGTTTGACTTGAGTATATTTGTCAATTAAAAGCAAAGGTTTAATATTACTCATTAAGATAACTTATCAAACAAGATTTCTCATCATAAGGTTTTTCTCTTTTGAAACACCCAATGATTTTCATCAATGGCTTAATTCCCATAAATGTGATTTGTATGTTGCAACCTCTTCAAAGAGTAGACCACTTATCTTAAATAAAAGATAAATAATACTATAAAAATAAATCATAAATTAAAAAAGATTAAACTTTTTAAATTAATAACAAATAAACTGTATTATCTAGTAGTTAGACACCACTATTTGGCCAAATGTTGTAGACCCTGAGTCTAATGTTCTCTCTTTTCTAGCAAGAGAGCGGGACGCAGGATGAAAAACGAGAGATGCCTAATGTCCGGGAAAAGACAAAAGCCCAGAATAAGGGTCCTTGCCCCATATTTATTCAGATCAGAAGGCTTACAAATGTGATGGGCGCGCACAAAGAGACAAAGAAACTGTAAACATTAACTTGGGGATGTGAAGGAAGAGGGAATTTTGAAGATATACAGTGTTTGGGGTTTGGGTCAATATAAAACAAAATCCGGGCGCTGGGCAGTTGGGAGGAAGGTTGTTTACAGCGGTCATGAGGCAGCACCTCTGTTTATCTTAGCTAGCCTAAGGGATGAGACAGGTAGGGGGAATAACCTCAGGCTTAAAAAGGCGCCTTTTCTTTTGTTAACCATCTTTGCTCTGGGCTGCTTCACCTGCAACACAGCGGTCCATAGTCCAATTCACCAGTTCTTTTTTTAATGTTTATTTATAATTAAGAGACAGAGGGAGACAGCATGAGCATGGGAAGGGCAGAGAGAGGAGGAGACACAGAATCTGAAGCAGGCTCCAGGCTCGGAGCTGTCAGCAAAGAGCCTGATGCAAGGCTCGAACTCACAAACCACAGGATCATGACCTGAGCCGAAGTCAGACACTTAACTGCCTGAGCCACACAGGAGCCCCCCAATTCACCAGTTTACCTAACCTGGCCCTATCCTGTGAAAGCATCTTTTCTGCTATAGTACTAAATTGGGGGTGCTTCTACCCTGAATATCTAATCTTGTTTATTTCATATACCTATGTATTGGACACCTTTGCACCATTCTTATTTTAAGCCTTTGCCTCTCCCTCTCTATTCTGGGGGCTCTTTAACCCGTCTCTATTTTGGGGTGACTTTGCACCTCCCTATTCCTGGCACCTTTGTGCCTTCCTATTATTAGGGTGCCTTTGCACCCCCTATTCTTAGGGTGCCAATCTGGTTTACCCAAACTCGGGTGTGAGCATTTTATGGCTTTGTATTTCTTTATGCCTTGTTAACCCATTGGTGTAAGCCCGGGGGATTCCTAATCTTATCCCCTACAGTCAAAATTTAATAATCTATAAAATTGAAGTTATTGAACTAGATTGATCATATCTAAAGTGATTTCCAGTTGTAGTATGCTATGATACTAAAAGTAAATAGATAAATTGAATCTTACATAAGACTATACTTCTCTTCTTGATTCTAGTTACTAAACCAACTCTTGCCATGATCCTTTATGATCTAAATAATTCACTTTTTATTGTAATAAAATACAACTTCCCCTGGCAATGAACAGTACTCACCTTGATCCAGGATAGAATAAAATATAATATATATTCTTAATACTGTCAGGCTATTCCTCTTTAATTACCTTTAAAGGTTGTCATAAACAATCACTATTCTCAAGCCAGACAGAAAAACCAATCCTTTGTATTTACATATGATTTCAACATTTCAGAGGACATTTATTTATGTTATCCTCACAATAATCAGTCTTGTAAGTAAGGACTAATAACATTATCTCCATTTGGAAGATGTATAAATTAAAGCATAGAGCAGTTTAATTACTTTCTTCTAGTCACATAGGTAATGAGAGAAAAAAGTCTGTAACCCAGTCCTGTTTATTTCTATCCCTTTGTACTTTTCACTCTATTATTGCCCAGGATTGACCATTGATAATTCCATTGCTGGTGATAACCAAATCAGTCAGAATAGTCTATGCTGTGCTGCCCAGCAACAACCACAAATCTCGGTGGCTCAAAACAAAAGTTTATTTCTCACTGATGCTACATATTTGGTTCATCCATTTACCAAACTGGCAGAAGCTCTACCGTATTACAACTATATTATCTAGAACACATGGCCTCCTTGGTCAACAGCACAGAGAAGCAGAAGAAAATGAATAATTCATCTCTAGCTTTCTAGGTTTCAATCTAGAAGTGACACATATTAATTTCACTTATAGCTTATGGGCCAAAACATTTAATACAACACAGTTTCACCTAACTATAAAGGGAATAGAAAATGTGAAAACTACATAGATATTTGGTAAGCAATAAATGTCTCTGCCATGATAGCTAATATTGAATTCTAAATACATGCCAGACACTATGCTAAGCACGTTGTGTCGTTGCCTCATTTAATTCTCATTTAGTCCTGTACTGTAAATATAACCATTATACTGGTGAAAAAACAGAGTTTGAGTGATAATCTACACAATGTTTTATAGATGGTAAGTAACAGATGCAGGATTCAAACCCAGATCATTCATATTCTAGAGCCAACTAGAAGTTAACTTATTCAAGTCCAAATCTGTTTCCTATGTCTTTTCTTTAGCCATCTTAAGATCTTTAATTTAAGTGAGGTATTGTTTTTATCTACTTCCTCCCACACTTGATTTTATTTTCACTCTAAATGTATAAAGTATGATGAATGAGAAAGGGTAGATGGATGGATGATAGAGAGACCCCTTTTGTTGTATTTTTTCATCCTTTCCTACAATAGTACAGTGTCTTCTGTAGGAGTCTCTAAAAATCATGCAGTAAAGGTATTTAATTGCTTGAGCTTGCTTACTGCTGCTTCAGTACATACCAGTCATCTCCCTTCTTGGCTCTTCCTTTAGTATAAAACAATGCTTCTTATTTGCCTTATATCTTCTATAAGAAGGGCTCAATGATAGTCTTAATAATGCAGAATATGCCTTTTGTAATAAAATTTCTTTTGTAGCTATTTACAATTAAATTCACTAAACTATACTTGGAATTAAAGAGAGGTAAACTCAAATACATATAAAATGATCATTTTCCACAAAAATAATTAAAATGAAAGTTTTTAGATAGTCCTCTTATCTTAAAACTCAATTATCCAGAAATTCACATATCTTTATAAAAATTCTAGATAATTTTTATAAGTTGAAATTTAACACACTTATGAGATTCTAGCTAATGTGTAAATGTTGACTTAATAGATACACTTAACCAAATAGTATCTGATTAGTGTCTCATAGATTCATTTAGTTTGGAAACTGAAAGTGACCTCCCTCATTTTACCAATGAAGAAATAGGACTCTAAAAGAAGTTATTGATTTACAATCAGGCAGGTAGTTAGAGGCAACACAAAGGTAAGAATCTGGCCCTCCTCAGACTCTCAGTCTGGGTTAATTTAAAATAATAGCCATATTGGGGTGCCTGGGTGGCTCAGTCAGTTGAGCCTCTGGCTCAGGTCATGATCTCACAGATCATGAGTTTTGGCTCAGGTCATGATCTCACAGTTTCATGAGTCCCAGTCTCGCATCTGACTGCGCTGGCAGTGCAGAACTTGTGTGTGATTCTCTCTCTCTCTCTCTCTCTCTGCTCCTCCCCTGCTTAGGCTGTCTCTGTATCTCTCAAAATAAATAAATTAAAACCTAAAAAAATAATAGCCATATTTATAAAATCTTGCTTCTGGAAAGTTAAAATCACTCTTTTTATTGAATTATAGTTGACACACAATGTTACATTAGTTTCAAGTGTACAACATAGTGATTTGACAACTCTAGATGTTATGCTATGCTTACCACAAGTGTAGTTAACATCTCTCACCATGCAATGTTATTAAAATATTAGTAACTATATCCCCTATGCTGTACCTTTCATCCCTGTAACTTATTCATTGCGTAACTGGAAGTCTGTACCTCCTACTCCCTTTTACCTGTTTTCCCCATCCTTGTCTTCCCTGTTAACTATCAGTTTGTTCTCTTTATTTATGAGTCTGTTTCTGCTTGTTGTTTTTGTTATAATCACTGTTAGAACATCATAAATGTTTATATAAAGCAAGGTAACACATTTCTATTATTTATAAATTGTAGCTTACAAAATTACATTAAAATTTTGTCATTGGTTACTAGGAAGTGGCTGATGATCTATTCAAAACAAGTATAGAAAGGCAACAGGTACAGAAACATAACTAGAATATCTTCATCATTAATTGGCGATGTATGTGTTTACTGAGATATTACAGCAGTTTTTAAATATATCTCTGTACCATTTGACTTACACAATGAGCATGGATTGCTTTTATAATTTAAAAACTTACAAGTTATTTTTATTTTCTGAGTATGGTTGACATAAAATGTTACATTAATTTCAAATGCACAACATAGTAATTCAACTTCCCTATATGTTATGTTCACCACAAGTGTGGCTACCATGTGTCAACATACAACATTATTACAATATCACTGACTATATTCCCTATACTGTGCCTCTTATTCCTGTAAGTATATTCCATAGGTGGAAGGCTGTATCTCCCACTCCCCTTCAGCAATTTTGTCCATTGCTTATCCCCTTCCCTCTGGCAACCATCAGTTTGTTTTCTATATTTACATGTCAGATTCTGCTTTTTGTTTCTTTGTCAGTTTATTATTTATTTTCATTCAATTTGCAACAATATGGATGGACCTGAAGGGTATCATGCTAAGTGAAATAAGTCAGAGTGGGAAAGACAAATGCATATTTTGACTTACATGTGGAATAAAAAACATTTACAAGGCTTTAAAACAAAATAGTACTTTGGGGCGCCTGGGTGGCGCAGTCGGTTAAGCGTCCGACTTCAGCCAGGTCACGATCTCGCGGTCCGGGAGTTCGAGCCCCGCGTCAGGCTCTGGGCTGATGGCTCAGAGCCTGGAGCCTGTTTCCGATTCTGTGTCTCCCTCTCTCTCTGCCCCTCCCCCGTTCATGCTCTGTCTCTCTCTGTCCCAAAAATAAATAAACGTTGGAAAAAAAAAATTTGAAAAACAAAATAGTACTTTGCGTTTGTTTAAAATCTTTTACCTGGTAATCTCAGTGCACTTTCTTGCCTTGAAAGGGCAGAAAGAGTAATTTTATGCAAAGCCAAAAAGAGATTATGTGTGGAGTATAAAAAAGAGCATCACACATTTAAGATGTGGAATAAGGTAGAAGTCTGTACCTTATTGAATCACCTTATTATTAATGAGTAGTAAATTATCTGAATTATTGTCTTAGTTGTATGAATTTTGCAAACAGGAAATAAGCAATTAAATATATTTTTTTCATTTGTAAAATGGGGATAAAAATACCTGCCCTGTAAACATCACAGATCTGTTGTGTGGAATACATAATTTAATGTTTTGAAAGCTCTTGGGAAAATGAAAATTAATTTGTAAATTTAAGGTTTGATTTTTTTGTATTAACATACATAAGCTAATATTCTCTTCATGTGCATCAGTATACCTATATAAATATTTACTCTACTCCATAGACTGTTCTTCTGTTCACATTCACAGAAGGCAGACAAAGACCAAAAAGTTAGATTACTTGTGCTAAGTTCTATAGGTGAAATGACAAATCTTAAAAGTTATTATTTTTTGGTTGGCTTTCATGTGCCTAGGTGTCAAGCACCACAATACTAGATACTTTACATATATATTATTCCCTCATTTTTGGTCTAACCGCATGCAATAGGTTTTATTTCCATATATATGTATATCGAGACTATGAAGCTTGAGTAAGCTGCTTAAGGTCACACATCTGGTGAATAGCAGAGCCAGAATTTATATCCAAGTTTGTCATACTGCAAATCTCTTTCCTGATTTTGTGTTTTGTTTCAGAGATAGTCACCTATCTCTCATAGTCACCTGATAGAAACCTTCACTTTCTTTTGGCATGTACATGTGTTTTCCAGATATTGAAGTGATACAGAATAGCAATCTCTCTCTTCTTTTTTCAACTCACTTGCATTCTGTAACAAATGTCTTCATGCTGAAATTATTTTTTTTGTAACTTGTCCTTTCTGAAAGATTGAAATGTTTCTGATTGGATTTTTCACAGTCCCGAAATGTGGAGATCTCTGAGTTTAAACTGTTTACAAGGATAACTTTTCCCCCTGGTTTTGATTATATCATTGACAGCACTTGATATCTTCATGCATAGGAATGTATTTACTTATAGGCACATAAGTTATTCATTTATAAAATTGAATTATATGACTAGGAGATTGTGTGTTTTGTTTGTGTAGCAGTCCTTCTAAACCTGACTTACAATTGATAAAAGCCAGATGGAAAGCGGAAACAGTTCATTTCATGACTCTTTAAACGTTTAAATTTGTTAACCCTTGAACTTAACATTTTTTTTGAAGTTCAGTGGTAAGATGGAAACAATTTGTTGGTGAATTTTTAATATGCAAAATGACCAGTAAATGTTTATAACATTCTGTATCAAGGGAAATAGTTCGGGTTTGAGAAGAGTTTCAAAGACAATGTTAATGGCTTATCATTAAATTCATTTCATGGTTCTTATTTTCCTTTTTTTAAATTTTTATTAAAGGTATTTTAATATGCATATTGTCTGCTAGTCCCTTTTAGGTGGGAAACAACTGATTCTTAGTATCTCCAAAGTATCTCACTGTATGAACACATACTCAAATATTATTTGTTAAAATTCAGTAAACATTTAGTAAAATATTTGTCATTTTCCTACAATTATTGTTTAAATATTAGTTAATATCATAAGTAGTCTTATATATTATAATTTAATCCTTACAACAACATTCTGAGGTGGGTACTATTATTATCAACACTTATTTTTCAGACTGAGGAAATCAAAGCTTGGAGACTTTGCACAACCTTCCTATGATCACAAAACTAGGAGGCAGTGGGACAAGGATTTGAACCCAGACAGCCTGACTTCAGAGTCCTTACTATTAACCACTACTCTATATTCTTTCTTTTTTATTTATTAAGAAACTTTTCAAGGGGTGCCTGGGTAGCTCAGTCAGTTGAGTGTCTGACTTGATTTTAGCTCAGTGGGACCTCCCCAGGGTCGTGGGATCCAGCCCCACATTTGGCTCTGGGCTCCATGCTGATCGTGGAGTCTGCTTAAGATTATCCTTTCTTCTGGCCCTCTTCCCCTCTGCCTCTCTTGCCCTCTCTCTTTCTCTCTCTTTCTAAAAAAAAAAATCAAGCATGATGGTATAATAAGCACTATATGAAGAAAACAGGTCACAGTCTTTTTAAATTTAATAATGGCACCACCATTCCCCCACCTTCCTTAGCATAAAAAAGAGTCATTTCTCATTTACTCACTTCTCACATGGTATAAGTTGTCATGATCCACAAATTCTACCTTTACAATGACTAATTCCATTATCTCTGCTACCATGCTAGTTAAAGCTTTAAACTCCTGTCATTTCTAGACTATTACTGTTTCTCTCCTTGTCCAATTATCTCCCAGACCAAACTATTCTACATACCACTACCAGAGACATTTTCAAGTATATAGCTATAGTTATGTCACTAATCATAAACATTCTCATTACTTTCATAATTAAGTCCTAAATATTCAGTTTGACATTTAGAGTGTTCAATAATCTGCACTCAGTGTTTCTTTCCATGCTCATTTCTTAGCTTTCATACATATGCTCTATGCTCTAACCTAAAAAAAAAACTACTCCTAATTCCAGGAGCACAACATTTTTTTCTGTCTTTATGCTTTTTAAAAATATTTTCCCCTCTATCTCCAATCCCCTTCTTTGTCATTTCTGCCTATTGATATTTTACTCAATATTTAAAAGCTCTTCTCAAATTGTACTATATCTATGATTTTATTCTCACTCCCACATATAAAATGTTTATTTACTTTGCTCAGTTGGATATTCATCAGATTTTTTTGTACCTTCCCTTGACATGATACAGTTATTGGCATGATACAATTTATTTCTGCCCTTGCATTACCTTCTTTTTTATATGGTAAATTCTTAAGGTCAAGAGATATGCCTTCTTTATCTTATATTCTACACAGACCTAATCAAATTCCTTGGACTTAGTAGGTACGTAATATTTATTCAAGTGCATAGAGATGCCACCCAATATTGCCTAATGGCTTTTCATTTTTTTAACCAAAAAGATTACGATGGCATGCTCTAAACCAATACAGAAGAGAGCAATCTATGCTTAAAATGCAAGTATTTCTGAAAGATCTTCACGGAGTGTAAAAGAAATGATATCCCAGTATAAAATAAATCAAATGAGGAATAATCGTTCTATTTCTATGAGATTTCTTGGAAATACTGTCTGTCTACCACCTGGCTAAAATATAATTAGTTCAAGTATGAAGCCGAGAGTAATTACATGACTCCATCAAGTAAACATTGGCTTTGTCTTTTATCAAGCATGCAAGAGAAAAAGTGAAGTAGATTCAGGTTTAGCAAAGTTTATGACTGGTATAAGATTTAAAGATTATTCCACGTCCAGAAATGCCTATATCTTCTAGGTCCAAAATGCAGCAGAATCTGATACTAAATTGAACACTAACTGAAGAATTGGGTAGTTACTTGGCAAGAACATTGATATGACAATCAGTAGACTTGTGAACTAGACTTGGTTTATTACCAACTAGGTGCTTGAGACAGTTTTTTTATCTTTTCATGAAATGAGGTGGTTACAATGAAAAAAAAACCAAACTTCTTTCATGTATTATTCTTTAAGAGTTAAATTGTGTATATTAATGCCTGTCAGAAATATGACACGCAGATGCAAGTTATTGCTGGGAGAGGTATTTAAAATATTTGTAATAATAGTTACTAACATTTCCTATGTGCTGTTTTCCTAAGTGTTTTACATAAAATACCTTTACATAAAATATATTTACATAAACTCCATGAGATAATTATTATTACAATCATCCTCATTTTACAGGTGAGGAAACTGAAGTACAGATAGTTTATATACCTTTCCAGAGGTGCCACAAATAGTAAGTTTGGCAGAACTGGAATTGAACCATAGATCAACCACCATATTATACTGTTGCTCCTGCTATACTACCACTCTTCCTGTATTTTCTAGACATTCAAACCTTTTCCCTGTTGCTCAGTCAATCATATTATCAAATAGGTGTCTCTGGATTTAATGTTTGTTCTTCATGGAATAATTGTCTCCTAACTTTTTGACCATCTAACTCTGTTTATTTTTCATATCTCAGAATATATATCATACTTACAGAAAGGCCTTTTATCAAATCTCAATTTTGATTAGGTGTCCCTCTCATATACTGTTAAAAGAGTCTGTATGTAATTCTTTCTTAGCATGTCTCACAATTATAATACAAATTATTATAATTATATTCCATATGTATGTGTGTATATACATATTTATTTATTTTCAGTCTCCCCTTCTAGAATTTCAGCATTATGAGCATAAAAACTTTGATTTGTTTACAGCTATATCCACTATGCATAGAATGGTTCCAGGCACAAAGTATGTTCTCATAACACTTGTTGAATAAGCCAATAAATATATAAAATATGCTTGTAGACCATTACATGTGTGTTTAGAGAAAAAATTGCTACATTTTTGTTTGAGAAAAATATTTCTTGTGGTAATAATTACCTGGGTTCACAGACAGACCTGGCATATAGAGAAAGAGGGAAAATGCAGTACTGGCTCGACATCATTACTAAAAAAATTCCTCACATCTTCTACAATGAGTTCAATGTTTATACAAAGAAAATTCATTTCAGTTTGTTTTGAAGGATTTTTAGCCTCCAGAGACCTGTAACTGCTTGCTGAGAACAAGGTCTTTGAGGAATGGGGTACAGGATGGACGAATGTCCACTAGGAAGGAGGAAAAGTGAAAGAAGAGCAAAATTAAAAATAATAATCCCAAAGATAAAAAGAACCATCCTATGACAAGCCACAGACATGGTACATTTTTAATCCCCCTTATTAGAGTAAATTCTACAATTCCCCATATAACAATTCCTGAAGAAGAAAACAGCATAATTGTCTCCACCAACAATGTAGTTTCAAGGTCAGAGTACTATAAGCTTGGATTTCATTGTAAACTTGACATGGAGTGAATATTTATAATTATTTACAACACATTTAAGGTAGAAATTTTATTACTTATTCTCATATTTATAATTATTTATGAGTAAACTTTCTATTATATTTTAGGCAAGTTTTGGTTTTTCTAAATGTCACAACATGTTCACAAGTGGGAAACTAGTAGAGTTATTTTCTAAAGAAGTTTTTCTGAGGGTAAATTACTGAAAACAATGGCTAAAAAAGGTAACTAAATTACTGAAAAGTGGTCAAATAGTTAATAATGTTGAAGAAAACAGACATTGAATTCTGGCACAATTTTGCAAATGATCTAAGGCAGACCTTCCCAAAATAATCCTATGTCTCATTTCCATCTGAAACCTGATATCAGATGTCAAAAATTTTAATTAAAGAGCTAGATACAATTTATAGGGTGTTTTACAATCCATAAAGTGCTTTGATATACAGTATTTTAATTTAATTTTAAATATCATTTAGTGTCAGGAGCATGAAGAATATTCAGCTTATATTTTCATTTCCTATTCTCTTTAATGTCAACTATTTAGGGAAAGCTATACTTGAGAAGTCAACTGTTCAAAAAAAAAGTATGAATGTGATTTTATAATTTATATACATATCTTTTAGCGCCTGTAAAGAAATTCAGCAGTTTAATAGATGTGTGAGGATAAAAGATACTTTTACTCTGTGGGATTGTTTAGGAAATGAAATTCAAACAAATTTCCCAAATTAAAAGACACACTGAAATACAAATCAAGTCATGGGATATATCCAAAAGCAGAAGGGACTGAATCAATTAATTAGTTAATATAGAACTTTAAAAAATTATGGAAAAATACCAACATAAAGAAAATAAAAATACAACCTGAGAGAAATGCTTGTATTGCATTAATTTATGAAAAACTATTTCAAATAAGTAAGAAAGGTTAAAAAAAATTAAAAAAAAACAGAAAAGTAGGCAAACCAATGGAGAAGAAATTCACAGAATAAAAGACAAATAGGTAATAAACGTAAAAATTCTCAATTCTGCTTATAATTATAAACAAGCTACAATATAAAACAGCTAAAGAATAACATCCAAAGTTTGTGACATTGTGGAGAAATGAATTGCTTGAGTCACACAGGTGTTTATTATATTTCCTTTATCCATTTTGTTCCCACTATATTTGCTTTACTTGTGTTCTTTCAAAGTAATTTTTTTCACTATGACATAATTGAAGAAACAAAGAGGGTAAACATCCAGATGTCATTTTCCTGCAAATTTTCGTATAATCCCTAAAAACATAGAAATAAATAAAGATATATTTGGTTCTATTCAAGTTTGTTCAGTCCATGAAAGGAGTGCTACTGTGGTCCCTGGAATAGAATCCCTTGAAATCACATTTACAGTGGCACACTTTTGATTCTTTATAGACAGCCACAGTTAGAATACATCAAAAAGTGGAAAGTGAGTTTAATATTTTATTTGATTACTTTTTAATTCTATGGTCAATATTTTCTTGAAATAAAAAGAAAGTGTGAAATAGAGATATAGAGAAGGAATCTGTAAACTTTTGTTTGCCTATTTTCTTTCCTCTCTTCCATTCTTGCTTTCTTCCAAAATTCACACTCTGATATAATTTATTTCACTGATTTCAGGTCTTTTACATTTTAAGAGTTAGCAACATTTCAAAACTTACAGAGCATGACATGATGATACCAACTTTTTATTTTGTCAAGAAAATAGAATTTTAAAGCCAAGTACCATATACTGTCATCATGATTTCATAAAAGGAATGACCTTTGCTCAGTGAGATAGAGATGAAAACATTACTCAGAGTCTAAATAGTTTGGAACAATGAGAGGACCGGAAGGACTGCACCAAGAAAAACTCCCTTAAGCAAGAGAGGGCTGGGTGCAGCCCTGACCTGAGTAGCTCTCTTGTATTTATTCGGGAGTGAACAATAT
Source organism: Lynx canadensis (assembly GCF_007474595.2). Lineage (NCBI taxonomy): Eukaryota > Metazoa > Chordata > Mammalia > Carnivora > Felidae > Lynx > Lynx canadensis. Next base: position 63,304,715 of record NC_044321.2, read on the forward strand.
TATGTGGAAATGAAAGCAGAAAAATAAGTTAATAAATCATGTGAGACATACCATGACTCTAGGTGACCACCTACACATATACATTAGCAAACTCAGGAAAAAAGCAAGGGGATTAGTAGGGGGTGAAGGTGGGCTCAATATTCCTTAATAACAGAAGCATTTCAACTTGGAAGGAAAAACACTTTTGCTATTTTCATTGTATGCTATTTCCAGCACTTTTTTCCTTGGTTGAGCAGCTGCTGTGCTCAGCGTGTGCTGCGTTCAGCACACATTTCTCTTGCTTACTTTTTCTCTTTTGTCCTCTGTATTCCCACAGTTTTTGTTGTTGGCACTTACTTTTTAAAACTTTTTATTTTAAAATAATTATAGATTTGTAGGAGGTTTTTTTTAAAAAAAGTAAAGAGAGATTCTATATATCCTTTAACCAATTCCTCCTAATGGTAAGATCTTGCAAAATTATAATACAATAGCAAAACCATAAAAATAACATGATAAAATCAACTGGCCTTATTCATATTTCATTAGCTTTATGTGTTCTCATTTGTGTGTGTATGTGTGCATGATTTTTTGCAATGTTATTACAATTGTGTGACTAAAACCCAATCAATATATTAACAGTAACATCACCTTAAAGTTACCTTGTGTTGCCAACTTATAAACATAGCCAAACCTCCACTACATCTGTAACCACTGGCAACAACTCATCTGTACTCCACATCTATAATTTTGATATTTCGAAAACATTCTATAAATTGAATGATATGGTATTGAGCTATTATCTTTGGCTTTTTTTGCATAACATAATGTTCTTAAGATCCATCCAAGTTCTTGTGCATAGCAATAGTTTTTTGCTTTCTGTTTTGAGTATGGATGCACCACAGTTTATTTAATGACTCACATATTGAAGTATATTTTAGTATTTTCCAGTTTGAAGCTACTATAAATAAAGCTGCTGTGAACATTTGTGTGAGGTTTTGGTGTGAACAGGTTTTAATGTATCTATGATAAATGCCCAAGAGTGCAATTCTTAGGTCACATGGTAGTTGTAGATTTAGTTTTTCTGTTTGTTTGCTTGATTTTTTAAAAAATAAATTCCCTTTAAGGCGCCCGGGTGGTGCAGTCAGTTAAGTGTCCAACTTCAGCTAAGTTCATGATTTCATGGTTCTGTGGGTTTGAGCCCTGCATCAGGCTCTGTGCTGACAGCTCAGAGCCTAGAACCTGTTTCAGATTCTGTCTCTCTCTCTCTCTCTCTCTCTCCCCCTCCCCTGCTTGCAAACTGTTTATCCCTCTCAAAAATAAATAAACATTAAAAAATTAAATAAATAAAAAAATAAATTCCATTTATTATCTAAAGAATATTTTGCTGGATATAAAATTTGTGGTTGGCAATGTTTTTATTTCAGTACTTGAAAAATGTTTTGTCATTTCTTTCTGGACTCTGGTGTTCTGTATAAGAAATCTCCTGTTAATAAAATTTGTGTTTCCATATAAGTAATGTATTAATCCTCCCAGGCTGTTTTCAGGATATTTTATTTATTTTTGGGTTTCAGAACTTTAAGTCTTAGGTGTTTTGGCATGGATTTATTTTGGTTTATCCTATTTAGGGTTTTCTCAACTTCTTGAATCAGTATGTTTATGATTTTTATCAAATTATGCAAGTTTTAAGCCATTGTTTATTTGAAAAATTTTGTTTTATTTTGTCTTTCTTTTTCAGAGATCCTGATGGTATACCTCTTTCATGGTATTCCCACAAGTCCCTATGCTCTGTTTTATTTTCCCACTTTATTTTCTTTCTGTTGTTCACACTGGGTAAGTTCTATTGCTCTGTTCTAAAATTCACTGATTTTATCCTCTGTCATTTCCACTGTACTATTCATCCCATTGAGTGATCTTTAAATTCCATTATCAGGGGTGTCTGGGTGGCCCAGTCAGTTAAGCGGCTGACTTCGGCTCAGTCATGATCTCGCAGTCTGTGAGTTCGAGCCCCGCGTTGGGCTCTGTGCTGACAGCTCAGAGCCTGGAGCCTGTTTCGGATTCTGTGTCTCCCTCTCTCTAACCCTCCCCCATTCATGCTCTGTCTCTCTGTCTCAAAAATAAATAAACGTTAAAAAATTAAATTCCATTATCTAATTTTCTATTTATGTAATTTACCTCTGGTATTTTTTTTACATCTTCTATTCTTTTGCTAAAATTTTCTGTTTTTATTTGGTTCAAATTTGTTCATGAAAACGTTGCTCATGAAAACCTTTTTTTTTTACAGATGGATTAAACCCCTTGTCAGATGATTTTAACATCAGTCATGTAAGTATTGGCATCTTCTGACATTATTTTCTTTATCAAGTTGACATTGTCCTAGTTCTTAAAAAAACAAGTGGTTTCTATTGTATCCTGGGCATTTAGGTTAATTTTTGAGACTTTGGGTCTTAATCCTTTTTAGCAGGGATTCATCTTATTTAAGTGTAGCACACAGGTCATGGTGAATGGAAGTTGTTTTCCCTTGGACTCCACTGACTGCACACAATAAAAAAGTGTACTACTGCCCCATATCACCTCATTGAAGATGTGTAAGCTGTAAGCTCAATTTCCTTGCCTAAACTAGGGATTACAATAGTATAAGTATATCACCTAGCCCAGTTCCCACAGCCTTTTAAACCTTTTTAGCATGAGTGATAATGGAAGTTCAGTTCGCTACGGGGATATGCTGACAGAATGGAGATATGAAATGGAGTAGCAGCTACCAATCCTTCTTAATACCACTTTATTTACTTTCACTGTTGCTGAATGTGGGTGGATACTCATTTCCTTTTGAAACTCTGCTGACACTGGGGGGAATGGAGAATCAGAATGCCAACTAGGCTGTCTTATCTTAAGTTTGGGGTTGGTGTGGAGATCAAAATCCCTGCTTGATCCCATTGTGATTACCAAGGTGAGGGAATTGAAGCACTGCTTGCTGCAATTACATGGTGAATGGAAAAGTAACTTTCTTCTCAGTTATTCCAATATTACTTTGGATGGGATTTGAGAGAAGCCTGGGCTGGGGATGGAAATGAGATCCTTGCTTGGTCCTGTCAACACCACCATCCAGGGGAAATAAAACACCAGCCCCTGCTTCTCTATGAAAGAGGAGGAAGGCAGATAAACTCTCCACTAACCATACCAGGATTTGCATGGGTGGGGGAATGGCAGTTTCTTCATTGGTGTTTGGCAGAAGTGGTACTGTAAACAAAGTTTTTCTGTTGTTAGGATAAACTTTTTCCAGCAATTTGGCTAAAGGGAACAGGTTTTTAAATTTCTTTTTCCAACTGTGCTAATTGGTGGTTTTTAGATGGGAGTTTGTCCATTTTTCCATTCAGAATATATAAAAAGCAAAAAGAACTCTATTACAGCCTTATTAAAGCCTCATTTTCTTGCCACCTTAACCTCTTCTTCTCATCGTTCAGAGTCTTCTTATAACTTCTTGTATTTTTTTCGTTTTTTTTTTTTTGCTTTGTTTTTGTTTTTGTGTTTTTACAACCAGGGAATTCTATTTGTAAGAGGGAAGACTGGGAGAAATAGGATTCCCATCATGGAAAACCTGAAACTTACAAGGGGTTTTAACACAAAAAGAAGTAGAACATAATCTCAGAATAAAAGATAGTCCTTTTAAAGAAAAATAGCTAGAAATCTTATGCTAAAATATAAAATTAACATGCCCCACGGGTTTTTTTTTTTGTTTTGTTTTTTACTTTATCAAAGACCACAAAAATCCAAGTAACTTACCAGCAAGAAGCCCTAATTATTGACAAGATTGACACAAAATGTGTCACAAGTGTTTATATAGTTTGGCTTTTAAGCTGTTTAAATGGGTTGGATAGGTTGAAGATTTAAGCTAAAGAGACTACCAATGTAAAAATGTTTCCCTCACTAATTTCAGAGTAGGAATACAGATGATAGATAGATAGATGATAGATAGATAGATAGATAGATAAATAGATAGATAGATTGTAAATATATATGCAACCAAAATGGTGGTACCTGAATACACAAAAAAGTTAATAACAAACATAAAGTAACTAACTGATAATAATGCAACAATACTAGGGGACTTTAACACAGCATTTACATCAATGGATAGTTCACACAAATAGAAAATAAATAAGGAAACAATGGTTTTGAATGAGACACTGGACCAGATGGATTTAAAAGATATATTCAGAACATTCCATTTTAAAATAGCAGAAAGCACATTCTTTTCAAGTACACATGGAACATCCTTTAGAACACATCACCTATTAGGCCACAAAACAAAACAAGTCTCAACATATTCAAATGGATTGAAGTCATACCATGAATCTTTCCTGACCACAATGCAATCAAACTGGAAATTAACCACAAGAACAACTCTGGACAGAGCACAAATATATGGAGATTAAATAGCATGCTGGAAAACAATGAATGGGTCAAAAAAGAAATCAAATAAGAATTTAAAAAGTATATGGAAACAAATGAAAATAAAAACACAACTGACCAAAATTTGGGGGATGCAGTAAAGTAGTTCTAAGAGGGAATTTCTAGCAATACAGGCCCATCTCAAGAAGCAAGAAAAATTAAGAAAAAATAAAATAAAACCTAACTAACCTTATACCCAAAGGAACTGGAAAAAGAAGAATAAACAAAACCCCAAACCAGCAAATGTAAATAATAAAAATTTCAGCAGAAAAACATTTTATGGAAGCTAAAAAATAGAATATATCAATGAAACCAAGAACTGGTTCTTTGGGAAAAATCAATACATTGGTAAACCTCTAGCCAGAATAACCAGAGAGAAAGAGAGAGGATTCAAACAAAATCACAACTGAGAGAGGAGAAATAACAACCAATACCTGAAAAATACAAATAATTTTAAGAGGATAGTATGAAAAAATTTATGCCAACAAATTGGACAACTTAGAAGAAATGGATAAATTCCTAGAAACAGATAACCTACCAAAACTGAAGCAGGAAAAAATATAAAATTTTAACTGACCAATTAGTAGTGAAGAAATTGAATCAGTAATCAAAAAACTCCCAACAAACAAATGTCTAGGACCAAATGCTTTTACAGGGGAATTTCACCAAACATGTAAAGAAGAGTTAATACTTATTCTTCTCAAACTATTCCAAAAAATAGAAGAGGAAGGAAAACTTCCCTATTTATTCTGTGAGGCCAGCATTACTCTGATACCAAACCAGAAAAAGACATTACGAAAAAGAAGACTACAGGCCAATAATTCTGATGAACATAGAAGCAAAAACCCTTAGCAAAATACTTTCAAACTGAATACAATATATATTTTTAAAAAATCATTGATCAGGATCAAGTGCAATATATTCCCAGGATTAAAGAATGAATCAATATTCTCAAATCAACATGATATATAACATCAATAATAGAAAGGGTAAAAACCACATGATCATTTCAATAGACACAGAAAAAGCAATTGACAAAAAAAGTAGGGGCACTTGGGTTGTTCAGTCAGTTAAACGTCCGACCTCAGCTCAGCTCATAAGCTCATGGTTCATGGGTTTGAGCCTTATGTCGGGTCTATGCTGACAACTTAGAGCCTAGAGTCTGCTTCCAATTCTGTATCTTCACCTCTCTCTGTCCCTCCCCTACTCGCACTCTGTTTCTTTCTGTCAAAAATAAATGAACATTGAAAAATGAATTTAAAAATCCTCAACCATCTAGGTTTACAGGGTAGATATCTCACCATGATAAAGGCCATATGTGAAAAAACCCACAGCAAATATCATACTCAATGGAGGAAAACTTGGAGCTTTTACCCCAAGATCAGGAACAAAACATGGATGTCTACTATCACCACTTTTAATCAACACAACACTGGAAATCCTAGCCATAAACAATCAGACAAGAAAAATAAATAAAAGGTATCCAAATCAGTAAGAAGTAAAACTTTCACTATTTGCAGATGACATAATACTATATATAGAAATATTGAGAGACTCCGCAAAAAATGCCTAGAATTGATAAATGAATTCAGTAAAGTCACAGGATACAAAATCAATGTACAAAAATCTGATGCATTTTATATGCTAATACAGAAGCAGTGGAAAGAGAAATTTAAAAAAATTACAATTGCTCCAAACATAATAAAGTACCCAGGAATAATCCTAACCAAAGAAATGCAAGACCTGTACTCTGAAAACTATAAAACACTGATGAAAACCAATTGAAGATAGCACAAGGAAACAGAAAGACATTCCATGCTTATGGAGTGGAAGAACTAACATTGTTAAAATGTTTATACTACCCAAAGCAATCTACACATTTAATTCAAACTTTATCAAAATACCAGCAGCATTTTTCACACAATTGGAAAAAATAATCATAAAATTTGTATGGAACCAAAAAAGACCAATAATAGCCAAAACAATCTTGAAAAAGAAAAGCGAAGCTTAAAATATCACAGTTCCAGACTTCAAGTTATATTACAAAGCTGTAGTAATCAGTACAGTTTGGTACTGGCACAAAAATAGACATATAGATCAATAAAACCTAATAAAAACCCATAAATAAATCCACAATTATATGAGCAATTAATATTTGAGAAAGTAAGAAAAAGTATGCAATAGGAAAAGGACCGTGTCTTCACTAAATGGCATTGGGAAAAACGGACAGCTAAATGCAAAACTATGAAACTGGACCATTTTCTTACACCATATAAAAATAAATTCAAAAAGGATCAAAGAACTAATTGTGACACCTAAATTCATAAAAATCCTAGAAGAGTGCATAGACAGTAATGTCTCTAACATCATTCATAACATTTTTCTAGATATGTATCCTGAGGCAAGTGAAATAAAAGCAAAAATAAACTACAGAGACATCAAAATAAAAGGCTTTTGCACAGTGAAGGAAAAAATCAAAAAAACTAAAAGGCAACATAGTGAATTGGAGAAGATGTTTGCAAATGACTTATCCAATAAAGACTTTAGCATGCAAAATATGTAAAGAACATATACAATAAAACACCCAAAGAATAATACAGCTAAAATATGGGCAGAAGACATGAACAAACATTTCTCCAAAGAAGACATCAGGATGTCTAACAGACACATGAAAAGGTGCTCAACATCATTCATCATCAAGGAAATGCAAATCAAAACTGCAATGAAATGTCACCTCACACCTCTCATAATGGCTAAAATAAAAACAACAGGAAACAACAAGTGCTGGCAAAGATGTGTAGAAAAAGGAACGCTTCTGCACTTTTGGTGAGAAGGCAAACTGGTGCAGCCACGGTGGAAAACAGGGCAGAGGTTCCTTCAAAATTTAAAAATAGAACTACCCTATAATAATGAAAATGTACAAAAAAACCCACTAGTTCAAAGGGATACATGCAACCCTATGCTTATTGCAGCATTGTATACAACAGACCAATGACATAAGCAGCCTGTGTCCATTGATAGGTTAATGGATAAAGATGTAATATGTGTGTGTGTGTGTGTGTGTGTGTGTGTATACTAAATGGCATTGGGAAAAATGGACAGCTAAATGCAAAACAATGAAACTGGACCATTTTCTTACACCATATAAGAATATACACACACATACATACATACATACATGTATATATACATACACATATATACACATATTATATATACAATATGTAATATATATACATATATATGTACATATATATAATTAGATTCTACTCAGCCATAAAAAGGAATGAAATCTTGCCATTTTCAATGACATGTGTGGAACTAGAGAATGTAATGCTAAGAGAAATAAGTTGTCAGAGAAAGACAAATACCATATGACTTCATTCATATGTGGAGTTTAAGGAAAAAAAAACAAGCAAAAGGAAGAAAAGATTGCAATAAACTAAGAAACAGATTCTTAACCATAGAGAACAAAAAGATGGTTACAACAGGGAAAATGGGTGCAAGGATGGGTGAACTAGGTGACAGGGATTAAGGATGGCATTTATTGGGGCATCTGGGTGACTTAGTCAGTTAAGTGTCTAACTCATAGTTGGGCTCAGGTCATGATCTCATGGTTTAGAGATTGAGCTCTATTTGGGCTGTGTGGTGATAGCATGAGACCTGCTTGAGATTCTCTCTGTCTCTCTCTCTCCCCCTACACACACTCAAAATAAACTTTAAAAAAAAGCATTAAAAGAAAAAAGGATGGCACTTGTTGTGATGAGCACTAGGTGGTTTATGAAATTATTGAAAATTACTGTATTGTACACCTAAAGCTAACACTGTACATTTACTATAATGGAATTAAAATTGAAACTTAATAATAAATATAGAAAAGTAGATAGATAATAGATAGATACCATTAAATTATATTACTTTCATGCATTTCATATTGTATGACAGGAATATGCTATAAAATAGAAATATAAAATAAAACTACACAAAAAATGATTTAAAATAAACTTGTTTTTTCAGCTTTTAAATATTCAACATTTCTTAAATTAAGAAGCTACATAATATCATAATTTATTAAGAAAAATAGAATAATGCCCAACCCTAGTTGATTCTTTTAATAATTATTTCCAGTAATGTGCAGTTAACCTTTGAACAACATGGATTTGAACTGCACAAGTCAATTATGTGACTTATGTAAAACTTATGCAACATAGTGCAGTACTATAAATGTATTTTATTTTCCTTATGTGACACAGTGCAGTAATATAAATGTATTTTATTTTCCTTATGAGTTTTTAAAAATATTTTTCTCTACTTACTTTATTGTAAGAATACAGTATATAATACATAAAATATATAAAATATGTTTTGACTTCTTATGTTATCAGTAAGGCTTCTGGTCAACAGTAAGCTATTGGCAGTTACATTTTGAGGGTATCAAAACTATATGTGGATTGTCAACTGTGCAGGTCAGCACCACTATTCTCCATGCTACTTAAGGGTCAACTGTCATTTCTTTCACTACAATCTCCAGGTACCTTTGGTAATGTATATCACTTGCTAACCAAAAGCTTTAATTTTTCATAAATTTAATGATAATTAGTATTAAGTGATAATACAGGTAACAAAAAGTGTTTATCAAGCAAAACCAAAGAAGAAAATAAACAGTTATATTCTTGCTGTTATATCCTATTTCAGAAGACACAGAGTAATTTCTGTACTACAAACACAGAGGAAATCTAAAATAAAAAGAAATTATATAAACAATATAAAGTTAACAAGGAAAATATTTATGGGAGCTTATTTATTTTTCATAGAAAGGAGTTAAGGTATAAAATTTTTAGTGTTGACTTGTAAGAATATGGCAGAGTAGGAGATTCCCAGCTCACTCCTTCCACAAAGACCCCTTGATAAAAGCCACATCAGAGCATCAAACCTAGAAAACAACACAAAGTTTGGCAGAACAGACTTTCCACAGTTAATGATAAAAAGGAGGACACATTAATAAGTGTAGCAGGGTTGGAGACATACTTGGGAACAAAATCCAACAAATGGGAGGGACCCAACAAGCATAGAAAAGGAAAAGAAGCAAGCCACACACCAGGGACCCCAGACATAGGGAACCTTTTGGGGAAGATGCGTCCTCATAACATTTGGCTTTGAAAACTAGTGGGACCAAGCTCTTTAAGTTTTTATAACTGGTGGGGCTTACTTTGGGGTACTTAAAAAATCACCAGGCTCTACTCTGGCAGAGCCAGAGGGTGATAGAAAACTGAGTCCCCACCCTTATAAAACAACACCACTGAGATACATCATAGAAGTAGCAGCTTATTTTTTTAAGTTTATTTGACAGAGAGAGAGAGAGAATGAGAGAGCAGGGGAGGAAAAGAGACAAAGAAGAGAGAAAATCCCAAGAAGCCTCAACGTAATCAACACAGAGCCCAATGTGGGGTTCAAACTCACAAACTGTGAGATCATGACCTGAACCAAAATCGAAAGTTGGAGGATGAACCAACAGAGCCACCTAGGTGCCCCTAGAAGTAGAAGTTTAAAAATTCTTATCTATCTATCTATCTATCTGTCTAGAAACTTCTCCAAGAACAAAAGAACTGGCATACATCATTTCTCTGCCTCCACTCCTAATCCAGATAGCCAGATAGCTGCAGGAAACAGCACAAACACTCTCCACCTAATGTGCTAACACTGTATAACCTTCCCCCACATTCTCCTGCTGATCCACCCCATCCAACTCACTTCACTAGGCATAGGTCCCTCCAAACTGGCTCCTGCCATATCTCATATTAAAGCAGCCTCAGCAGGGACCAGCACCACTCCAAAGTGACTCCTGCCCTGGGGAGAGGGGAAGATGGTCACACACACCTGTAAACTCACAGTCCCATCAATAGAACATGCAGAGAGAGTTCTCAGACTATCAGTGCACCTGCAGACCCAGCAGGCATCTGACATGGCTGTCAACCCCACCTACCAACAAAGCCGAGAACACCTGGCAAGTCTTTGCTATGGCAGCCTCAACAGTTTGACTGGGGACAGACATTGGGATTACCTATAAGTTCCATCCACCAACAAAGTCCTTTCAGGGGACAAGGCAGGGACAACACCCTATAGTTTGGTGTAACCAAGCCTCAGCATACTGCCTAAAGGCAGGCATCTAGACAGAGTGCTGACACTACCCAATTACAAGTCCAGGATGGCCCCAGACTAGCCCCTTAACAGCACAGGGATTAAACCCTGCCCACAACAGGTAAAATGGGGCCCTGAAGCTGATTGGATTAAAGGCACACAAGCTCAGACACAACAGTAGGATGCACACAACCCACACAGAAAGCACCCCTGAGGCTCCTGGTTCTAGTGAATAGGGGACATTTTGCTATAGGATACCAAAGGATCTCTTCTTATAAGGCCACTGTCAAGATGAGAAGACATAACCAACTTTCTTAATACACAGAAACAAACACAGAGGGGCGCCTGGGTAGCTCAGTCAGTTAAGTGTCTGATTCTTGGTTTCAGCTTGGGACATGATCTCACAGTTTGTGAGTTCAAGCCCCTGCTTGGGCCTCTCTCTCTCCTTCTCTCTCTCCCCTGCTCATTCTCTCTCTCAAAATAAATAAACTTTAAAAAGAGAAACACAGAAAGACGGACAAAATGAAGAAACAGGACTACTTTCGAAGTAAAAGAATAGGACAAAACCACAGCAAAATAGCTAAGTGCAATGGGAATAAGCAATATGCCTGATAAATAATTCAAATAATGGTCAAAGAGCACATACGGGACTTGGGAAAAGAATGGAAGACCTCAGTGAAACCTTTAAAAAAGAGAAGATTTTTAAAAAATAAGAAATTAAAAACTCAGTAACTGATATTAAAAATACACTAGAGGAAATCAGTTGTAGAGCAGAGGAGGCAGAAGGATGGATTAAAAATCTTGGAGACAGAATATTGGAAAACAACCAAGCTGAACAACAAAATGTAGTAGTAGTAGTAGTAGTAGTAGCAGCAGCAGTAATAGTTGTAGTGGTAGTAATAGTAGTAGTACATGAGATTAGGTTTAGAAACTCAGTGACAATCAAGTGTAATAGCATTTTCATTATATGAGTTCCACAAGAAAAGAGTAAAAAAGAATCAGAAAGTTTATTTGAAGAAATAATAGATGGAAAATTTCCTAACCTTGGAAAAGAAACAGACATCAAACTCCAGGAGGCACTGAGAGTCCCCAGCAAAATCAACCCAAGAAGAACCACACCAACACACACCATAAGTAAATGGCAAAAGAGTTATAATGAGAGAACTTTAAAAGCAGCAAAAGAAAAGAGTTACATGTAATGGAAACCCCATAAGGTTATCAGCTGATTTTTCAGCCTAAATGTTGCAGGCCAGAAAGGAGTGGCATGATATATTCAAAATACTGGAAAGGTAAAACCTTCAACCAAGAACCCATCAAGTTTATCATTCAGAATAGAAGGAAAGACAAGCAGTTTTTTAGACAAACAAAACTTAAAGGTGTTCATCACCACTAACCCAGTCTTACAAGAAAGGTTAGAGGGAATTATTAGACTGAAAAAAAAAGGCCATAATCATTAGAAAATTATGAAAGGAAAACAATTCGCAAGAAAATAAAAGCATACTAAAAGTAGTAGAATAATCACTTTAAAAACCACTGTAGAGGTTAAAGTACAGAATCGGTAAAGTAATTTATATGTGCAAAATCAATCAAGGGGTTCACAAAATCAAAGGATGTAAATTATGACATCATATACAGAAAAAGGGGAGAGTAAACATTTGATGTTTTTAGAATGGTTCAAACTTAAGTACCTATCAAATTAATATAGCCTGGTATATGCATAAGATATTATATATGAACCTAATGGTAACAACAAATCAAAAACTTATTATAGGTATGCAAAAAATAAAAAGAAGGAATCCAAGCATATCACTAAAGAAAGCCATCAAATCACAAGGGAAGATGTCAAGAGAAGAAGGGAACAGGGAACTATAAAAATGACCATGAAACAAATAACAGAATGGTAATGGTAATAAGTACATACTTATCAATAATTACTTTGAATGTAAACAGACTATATGTATCAATAATTACTTTAAATGTAAACAAACTCTATGTACCAAGCAAAAGATAAAAGGTGAGCAAATGGATAAAAAAAGCAAGACCCATGTATATGCTGTCTACAAGGGACCACTCAGAATTAAAGTCACATGCAGACTGAAAGTTAAGGGATGGAAAAATATTTACCATGCAGATGGAAGCAAAAAGAAAGTGGAGGTTAGCAATACTTATATCAGACAAAATAGACAATAAAATAAAAACTGTAACAAGAAACAAAGGAGGACACTACATATAATGTATAATTTATACAAATATATACAATGTATATAATGTATAAATTATTTACATGTAATTGTAATTATATATATATATATTATATTTTATAATTATAAAAGGGACAATTAAACAAGAGGATATAACAATTGAAAATATTTATGCACCCAGCAGGGAAGCAGCTAAGTACATAAAGCAGCTGTTAACAAACACAAAAACATAAATTGACAGTAATACAATAATAATACAGTACTTTAATACTCCACTTACATGAATGGATGGATCATCCAGACAGAAAATGAGCAAGGAAACAGAGTTTTTGAATGACATATTGGACCAGATGGACATAACAGACATACCCACACACTTCCAAAACTCACATGGGAAGAAATAGAAAACTTGAACAGACCCATAACCAGCAAAGAAATTGAATCAGTTATCAAAAATCTTCCAAGAAATAAGAGTCCAGGACCAGATGGCTTCCCTGGGGAGTTCTATCAGACGTTTAAAGCAGAGATAATACCTATCCTTCTCAAGCTATTCCAAGAAATAGAAAGGGAAGGAAAACTTCCAGACTCATTCTATGAAGCCAGCATTATTTAGATTCCCAAACCAGACACCCAGCAAAAAAAGAGAACTGAAAGCCAATATCCCTGATGACTATGGATGCAAAAATTCTCAACAAGGTACCAGTAAATCCAATTCAACAGCAGATAACAAGAATTATTCACCATGATCAAGTGGAATTCATTCCTGGGCTGCAGGTCTGGTTCAATATTCGCAAATCAATCAAAGTGATACATCACATGAATAAAAGAAAAGAAACATATGATCCTGTCAATCAATGCAGAAAAAGCATTTGACAAAATTCAGCATCTTTTCTTAATAAAAATCCTCGAGAAAATCGGGATAGAAGGAACATACTTAAACATCATAAAAGCCATTTATGAAAAGCCCACAGCTAATATCATCCTCAATGAGGAAAAACTGAGAGCTTTTCCCCTGAGACCACTCTCAACACTGTTGTTTAACATAGTGTTGGAAGTTCTAGCATCAGCAATCAGACAACAAAAGGAAATAAAAGGAATCAAAATTGGCAAAGATGAAGGCAACCTTTCACTTTTCGCAGAAGACATGATATTATATGGAAAACCTGATAAACTCCAGCATAACTGGAGAGTGTTATGCTGAGTGAAATAAATCATACAGAGTAAGACAGATACCATATATTTTCACTCTTAGGTGTATCCTGAGAAACTTAACAGAAAACCATGCGGGAGGGGAAGGAAAAAAAATAAGAGAGGGAGAGAGCCAAACCATAAGAGACTCTTAAAAACTGAGAATAAACTGAGGGTTGATGGGGGGGTGGGAGGGAGGGGAAAGTGGGTGATGGGCATTGAGGAGGGCACCTGTTGGGATGAGCACTGGGTGTTGTATGGAAACCAATTTGACAATAAATTTCATATTAAAAAAAGAACCTATAAACCGAGAATAAAGAGCAGATCCAAGATGGGGTCCATTAACTAGAGTCTTGCAGGAATCAGTGAATCTTATTTTTAACTTGTAACCTCATAAATTCTGGAAAGAGAAAAAAAATCGCTCCAAAACAAAGCCTGGAAATTCAGAAAATTAAGTGGATCCATGCAGATAGATTTTATAATTTAAAATTGTTTAATAATAAATGTGATTTTTAAATAATTAGTAAGTTTTCATTTACTTATCATAATCATAAATCAGCAGAACAAAGGGATATCCAGTATATATGCTTTCCCTTTTTATAAGGTCAACTTAGAAGTCAGAGAGAGAGGAAGTGTACCTTAAATAAGGAAAACATTTACATAAACATTGCCGGAGATTAACAGGACTGTAATAATTGTTGCGTTTGTACAGTGTCTCCTTCAGTGACACTGACACCAGCGCCAATCCCATCTAATAAAAAAAATAGCTTTTTTACTCTTGTCCTTAAGCACTGCATATTTTTGTCATCCTCATATTTATAAAGAAATAGCAATTGGAAGTAGTGAGAAATTGTCACACTTGCAGCACCTAATTGCTTTTCCCTGAGCTTTATTTTGAATATTTTTTCAGCTTAATTTCCTCTTTAAGAAGCTTTGTTGAGAGTTCACTGTGAGAAGAACATACCAATCTTGTTCCACATTCTAAAGTTTAGCAGAAAATACTGCTCCATAGAAGGGCTTTTGAGCACAAAACATCTATACAAATTTCCAATGATGTGCTGACCAGAATGAGTCATTTTATGTCTAATAAAATGAAGCAGCTATGTAGATCTCTAAATGAATCTTTTTTTCCTGGCTGGTGTTGGCATTATGTTGGTGAAACGTGGTACCAAAGGAGAACAAGGCATCTCTGCTTTCTCTGTGTGTTTCTTACACAGGACACATAAAAATATAGATTCTGTTGCCATCAGTTATGTTTATTTATGTATGTATTAATGGGCTGCATGAAAAATGAAGTTTTTGTAGCATGTACTTTTATAAATATAAAAATCCTTGTGGAGTGTCATTTTGCATGCTATCAGCCTATACATTTTTGCATTTGACAGGAAAGAGGGGTTCTTGGGTCAGATACTTGTTATTCATGAAAGCAAAGAGAATACTCAAAAAAAGATCTGAGTACTTTGAGTTGGTAAATTACTGCTACCTTGACTACATGAGCATTTGTGCCTTCTCATTTGTGACGACCTTCTAAGATCATTTATGTTTTTTGGACTCATACATTTTGGAGTATCAGCTGAGAGTAATATGAAATGCCTTAAATTATCTGCATAAAATCCTCATGACAGAATGAATAATAGGCATATAATTATATGTTAGCACCAGGCCATGGCTGGTGTTTTTGAGCCTTCCCTTTTCTTATGGCTTAGATATGCATGACCGTTATTCTCTTTACTCTAGACACTGTAGCCAACAGTTGTCTCTTAGTATTAAGGTTCCTCTCTAGCCATTCATGTTACAGTGTAAATCATATTTTACTCTACCCAGGGGCATTTGAATTTTGATAGATGGCAAAATCCTTAAAACTATATAGTATATGATGCATATTTCATTTAAAACATATCAGAAAACATAAAATAATGCTTTTAATCATAGGGACCTTTGAAATTACATAAAGTAATCTGAATATAATAATCATTATCATCATTCAAATTTTGAATGCCAGGAACTTTACATGCGTTACCTCATTTGGGCTTCAGCAACCCTATAATGCAGTTGCTAATATTATTTTTATCGGACATTTGTTTCATTCCACGTATTATTAATCAGTTAATCAGTGATGGGAAGACATTAGCAAATAAAAGAAAAAATACTCTCACAGTGTTAACATTTTAATGGAATAACATAGGTTAAAAGGGATGAAGTATACACTCATTTTGATGAAAACTGAGAAATGTACATTAATTGTTGAAACATTACATTGTACACCTAAAACTAATATAACACTGTATATTAATTATACCTGAATAAAAACAATTCTCATGATGTTAACATTTTAGTAGAGTAATACAGATTTAAAAATGACTAAGATACAGGATATTAGTATATTATATAGAGATAAGTAACATGGACAAACAGAAAAAGGTAAAGTGTATCAGAAATAAATATATAAAGGAAAACGACATAAGCGTGATGGTGGCATAAGTTATCCCTCCTTTTTGTCCCCTTTTTAATAGCTAGTTAGGCATTCATGCATAAACAAAAGTGCCTCTGTAAGAGTTGTGGTATTAAGCACCATATGCCAAGGGCTATTGATGGAGTCTTCCCCACTTGCACATCTGGTAATTGGCAGATAAACCTCAGTATGAGATGTAGAACCAGTGGAGTCAGCAGTCTTGCCCCAATCCTTCAAGTTTCAGTCAGGGCTGATTCAGGCAGATACACAAGAATGAAATAAAATTTGAAGAAATCCATCTTTCTTAAGTGGAAATTGCAGCATGCCATTGTAACTAACAATATAGCAATTTGGACACAGTAAAGAGTGTAAGAGGAACTTTGCCAGTGCTATGCTCCATGAGAACAGAATATGGCCCTCAAATATCTGGTTGTAATTTCCCCTAGGGAAAATAAAATTATAGTGAATAAATGCCCAGCTACCCCAGATATGTGGGATGCTGCTGGAGAAACTTCTTTCTCTCTAGCAGCACCCAGAGTACTGAAGTGAGATATCCATGACTGGAATTGGGGAGATCAGAAAAGAGGCAGATAAGAATACCAAAGGACATTAAAGGGATGTTATGCATGTTAAGCAATGTGCCTGTGGGCACATCCAATACTCCAAATGCTAAGCTCACATCTTCCCCTACTCTGAGTCAGGTTCCTTGTGTACACACCTGAGTGACACAGCAAGAGCAAGTCTGGCAAATTAGTGTTATCAGAAAAACAAACAAGGATATGTGGGAAAGGATAAAACATATACTTGAGTTGTAGTGCCACCCTTGGGAAGACAAGAAAGGTTTCCAGCAGACAGGTGAGTAATAAGAACCAGAGAAGATATAAAAGCTTAAGAATTTGCTACAAGAGTAATCAAGAAGAGCAAATCATAAAGGCAGAGAAAGTCCCAGATATAACACTACCTATGAAAAGCATACCACATCTGAAGGCAGTTAATAATTAAAGAGGTGTATATTACTTCAAATGTGAAAGTAACAACACAAAACTACAAAAGACATGAAAACCAAGGGAAATGTAATTTCTAAAAGTTAGCAATAATTCTTTAATAACTGAGTGCAAAATCATAAAATTCTGCAATCTAGGTAGTAAAGAATTCACCATAGTTGTTTTGGAAAAAAAAATAACTCAAAGAGCTATAAGAAAACTGAGAGAGACAATTCAGCTAAACCATGAAAAACATACAGACTTAAAATGAGATATTTGCCAAAAAAGATAAGTTTTTAAAAAAGAACCAAGCAACAATTCTGGAGCTCAGGAACTCAATGAAGAAAATTAAAAAGCCATATAGAGCATCTGTAACGGAGTAGAGCAAATCGAATACAGAATAAATAAACTAGATGACAGGGATTTAGAAGTAACAGTCAGAAAAGAATATCAGCAACAACATAGAATGAAAATTACTGAAGAAAGCCTACATGATTTTTGGGAATTCCTCAAAAGAAAGAGAATAAGCAGAATTTCAGAACTAGGAGACAAAGAGAAATGAGCAGAAATCTTATTTAAAAAATAATAGCTAAGAACCTCCCAAACTTGGGAAAATACTTGGATATCCAGGTTCACGAAGCTAACAGGTCACCACAGTATCTCCATAAGGAAAAGACCTTCTCCAAGATGTTTTGCTAAAACTGTCAAAAGTCAAAGATAAAGAGAGAATCCTAAAAGTAGGAAGAAGGAAAAAAATTGTAACGTTCAAAGAAACCCACATTAGTTTCAGCTAAAAATCAGCTGATTTTGGAGCAGAAACCTCACAGTCCAGGAAAAAATGAAATGACATATTCAGCGTTGAAAGAAAAAAAAATGCCAGGCAAA
The DNA here is from genome assembly GCF_007474595.2 of Lynx canadensis. Taxonomy (NCBI): domain Eukaryota; kingdom Metazoa; phylum Chordata; class Mammalia; order Carnivora; family Felidae; genus Lynx; species Lynx canadensis. Next base: position 63,322,990 of record NC_044321.2, read on the forward strand.
ATTCTATCCAGCAAAGTTATCCTTCAGATATTAAGGGACATAGACTTTTCTAGACAAAAGCCTGGGGAGTTTATTGCCACTACATCTCCCTGAAATGAATGCTGAAACATCAAGATGAAATTAAAGGTGAGATGAATGTATATGAAAGTATAAAAGGATAAAGGTGAATATACAGTCAGATATAGTAGCTTTAATTCTGAAATAGGATGGCATGTAAAACATTTAACTATAATATAAAAGTTAAATACAAGGATTATTATAAATCATTATACAAAAAATATAGCTATTAAAATTAATTAATACACAATATAATAGAGGAAGGGACATCAAGAATAAAAATAAGGTAAAGCAAAATGGTGGAGCTTTTGTATATTATCAAGATTAATTTGCTATATTAAAATGGAATGTTTTATTTATAAGATATTTTATATAAGCTCTGTGGTAACCACAATTCAAAAACATACACTAGATGAATCTAGTGTAAGATAAGATAAGAAAGGGGACAGATAAGACAGGATAAGAAAGGGGAGACAGAATAAACAACCATGGAAAATCACCAACTTACAAAGTTAGGCAGAAACAAAGGGGAAAAGAAACAAAAGGAATACAAAACACCCAGAAAGTTAATAATAAGATGGCATTTGTCTTTACATATTAATAACTACTATAATGTAAATGGTTTGAATTCACCAGTTGAAAGTCATGGAGTGGCTTTCTGGATTAAAAAAAAAAGGAATCAGGGCACTTGGGTGTCTCAGTAAGTTAAGCATCTGACTCTTGATTTCACCTCAGTAATGTAAATTGGTTCAGGCAATATGGAACACAGTATGGAGGTCTTTCAAAGAATTAAAAATATAACTACCCATATTATCCACCAATTCCACTATTGGAGATATATATATATATATATATATATATATATATATATGAAATGAAAATAGGACATTGAAGGGATATCATCACTCCCATGTTTACTGCACGATTTTTCACAGTAGCCAAGATATGGAAACACCTTAAATGTCTGTCAGTGGAAAATGGATAAAGAAGATGTAACTAAATATTTACCAATGTGTTAGAAACAAACCTTGCCATTTGTGAAAACATGGCTGGCTAAGGGCAGTATAATAATAGAGATAAATCAGTGAGGCTGGTAAAATGGTGGAGTAGGAGTAGTGTTATTTTCTCTTGTCCCACAGATACAAATAGATAACATGCACAGTGTAAATAACACAGAAAATGAAGTGAAGAATGGCAGTACAAACTCCATAACTATGGAGAAGAGGATACATTGAAGAAGGTATGAAGAGCAGAGACACAATGGGGAGCTCAATGGGCCCAGGCCATCTGCAGTCAGGATGGAGCCAGAGGCACAGAAAAAGGTGACAAACAGACTACCACACTAGGAGCCCACATTGGGAAGACAAATACTCATAACATTTGGCTTTGAAATTGAGAGGGACATACTTTTCTGACTTATTACAATAGAATTTTTTAAATCAGTGAACTCATCTCTGGGAGAGCCTGAGGGCCTTAGGAAGCTGAGCATCTGCCCTTAAAAAGACAGTATAACAAACTGCCCACAGAGATACAACATAGAAGAAGCAGTTTAACAATGTCTGGAGAATAAGTGAGAGTGGTTCACTCATCTCAGATTGTGGCCCAGAAAGACAGGGATTGCAGGGTGACCCCTCCCGAAACAAAGAGCTGGCAGGTGACATTTACCACCTCCAGCCTTCAGCATAAACACAAGGCCACCTGGAGGAAGCAGCACAGCACCAACACTTTCTGCATAATTTGCTTACACCATGCACCAACACCATGCACTTGAGTGGATCCACCCTTTCCAATCACACTTGCCTCAGTCCTGATGGTGTGAGTCCCCTCCATCTGAAGACTGGTGCAAAAATCACCAACCACAGATCTCCCAAACAATACATTTTCTGAGGTCTCTGTTCCAACAGAAGTGCCAGGTCACCTCCTGAAGAGGATGAATGCAACTTGTGAAAATTGCACTCCAACACATGTGCACACTTTACAGAGTGGAAACAGCTGGCTCTGGACTCCACCACAGCTGGGAAACCCTTGTAAAAGAGGACCAGCACAAGCTATTAAAAACTCCATGGGACACCTACTACTTTCAAGGGCAAGAGACATACCTGATTTTCTTAACGCACAAAAACAGACACAGAGAGTTAGACAAAATGAGGAGACAGAAGATTATGTCCCAATTGACAGAATAGGACAAAACTACAACCAGACACCTAAGTGAAACAGATATACATAAAATGATGCATAGAGAATATAAAGTAGCAATCAGAAGAATACTCACTAGGCTTGAGAAAAGAGTAGAGCACATCAGTGAGACCATTAATAAAGAGATAAAAAAGAACCAACCAGAGATGAAGAACACCATAAATGAAATTAAACATACATTTATGGAATAAATAGCAGGCTAGAGGAAGCAGAGAAATGACTCATTGACCTAGAAGGCAAAGTAATGGAAAACAATCAAGTTGAGCAGTGAAAGAAAAAAATATGCATGTTGAGAATAGACATAGGGAACTAGTGATTTCATCAAGCATATCACGTTCACATTATAGGAATCCCAGAAGAAGAAGAGATATAAAGTAGACGGAAATATATTTAAAGGAATAGTACCTGAAAACTTCCCTAATCTGGGGAAAGAAAGATATCCATATTGAGAAAACACAAAGAGGGGAAGGAAGGAAGATGGTGGCGTAGGAGGACGCTGGGCTCACCTCACGTCCTGCTGATCACTTAGATTCCACCTACACCTGCCTAAATAACCCAGAAAACCACCAGAGGATTAGCAGAACGGAGTCTCCAGAGCCAAGTGCAGACGAGAAGCCCACGGAAGAGAGTAGGAAGGGTGGCGAGGCAGTGCGCGCTCCACGGACTGGTGGGAGGGAGCCAGGGCGGAGGGGCGGCTCGCCGGCCAAGCAGAGCCCCCGAGTCTGGCTGGCAAAAGTGGAGGGGCCTGACAGACTGTGTTCCGACAGCAAGCGCCACTTAGCGTCTGGGAGGTCATAAGTTAACAGCTCTGCTCAGAAAGCTGGAAGGCTGGAGGACAAAGGGAGGGAGAGCTGCTGAGCCCCCGGTCGACAGAGCTCAGTTTGGTGGGGAACAAAGGCGCTTGCCAGCGCCATATCCCCCGCCCATCCCCCAGCCAAAATCCGAAAGGGAACCAGTTCCTGCCAGGGAAATTGCTCGCTCCTCCCAAACACCCAACTCTGTGCTTCTGCGGAGCCAAACCTCCGGCAGCGGATCTGACTCCCTCCCGCTGCCTAAGGGCCCCTCCTGAAGTGGATCACGTAAGGAGAAGCGAGCTAAGCCTGCCCCTCCTGCCCCCGTGCACCTTGCCACCCACCACAACAAATATGCCAGATCCCCAGCATCACAAGCTTGGCAGTGTGCAAGTAGCCCAGACGGGCCACGCCACCCCACAGTGAATCCCGCCCCTAGGAGAGGGGAAGAGAAGGCACACACCAGTCTGACTGTGGCCCCAGCGGTGGGCTGGGGGCAGACATCAGGTCAGACTGCGGCCCCGCCCAACACTCCAGTTATACACCACAGCACAAGGGAAGGCCTGCAGGTCCTCACCACTCCAGGGACTATCCAAAATGACCAAACGGAAGAATTCCCCTCAGAAGAATCTCCAGGAAATAACAAACAGCTAATGAACTGATCAAAAAGGATTTAAATAATATAACAGAAAGTGAATTTAGAATAATAGTCATAAAATTAATTGCTGGGCTTGAAAACAGTATAGAGGACAGCAGAGAATCTCTTGCTGCAGAGATCAAGGGACTAAGGAACAGTCATGAGAGCTGAACAGCGCTTTAAACGAAATGCAAAACAAAATGGAAACCACCACGGCTCGGATTGAAGAGGCAGGGAGAGAATAGGTGAACTAGAAGATAAAGTTATGGAAAAAGAGGAAGCTGAGAGAAAGAGATAAAAAAAAATCCAGGTATGAGGGGAAAATTAGACAGCTAAGTGATACACTAAAAAGAATAATATACGCATAATTGGTATCCCAGAGGAAGAGAGAGGGAAAGGTGCTGAAGGGGTACTTGAAGAAATTATAGCTGAGAACTTCCCTGAACTGGGGAAGGAAAAAGGCATTGAAATCCAAAAGGCACAGAGAAATCCCTTCAGACGTAACTTGAATCGATCTTCTGCAAAACGTATCATAGGGAAACTGGCAAAATACAAGGATAAAGAGAAAATTCTGAAAGCAGCAAGGGAAAAACGTGCCCTCACATATAAAGGGAGACCTATAAGACTCGTGACTGATCTCTCTTTTGAAACTTGGCAGGCCAGAAAGAATTGGCACGAGATTTTCAGTGTGCTAGACAGAAAAAATATGCAGCCGAGAATCCTTTACCCAGCAAGTCTGTCATTTAGAATAGAAGGAGAAATAAAGGTCTTCCCAAACAAACAAAAACTGAAGGAATTTGTCACCACTAAACCAGCCCTACAAGAGATCCTAAGGGGGATCCTGTGAGACAAAGTACCAGAGACATCACTACAAGCATAACACATACAGACATCACAATGACTGTAAACCCATATCTTTCTATAATAACACTGAATGTAAATGGATTAAATGCACCAACCAAAAGACATAGGGTAACAGAATGGATAAAAAAAGAAGACCCATCTATTTGCTGTCTACAAGAGACTCATTTTAGACCTGAGGACACCTTTAGATTCAGAGTGAGGGGATGGAGAATTATTTATCATGCTACTGGAAGCCAAAAGAAAGCTGGAGTAGCCATACTTATATCAGACAAACTAGACTTTAAATTAAAGGCTGTAACAAGAGATGAAGAAGGGCATTATATAATAATCACAGGGTCTATCCATCAGGAAGAGCTAACAATTATAAATGTCTATGCGCCAAATACCGGAGCCCCCAAATATATAAAACAATTACTCATAACATAAGCAACCTTATGATAAGAATGTGGTAATTGCAGGGGACTTTAACACCCCACTTACAGAAATGGATAGATCATCTAGACACACGGTCAATAAAGAAACAAGAGCCCTGAATGATACATTGGCTCAGATGGACTTGACAGATATATTTAGAACTCTGCATCCCAAAGCAACAGGATATTCTTTCTTCTTGAGTGCACATGGAACATTCTCCAAGATAGATCATATACTGGGTCACAAAACAGCCCTTCATAAGTATACAAGAATTGAAATCATACCATGCATACTTTCAGACCACAATGCTATGAAGCTTGAAATCAACCACAGGAAAAAGTCTGGAAAACCTCCAAAAGCATGGAGGTTAAAGAACACCTTACTAACGGAATGAGTGGGTCAACCAGGCAATTAGAGAAGAAATTAAAAAATATATGGAAACAAACGAAAATGAAAATACAACAATCCAAATGCTTTGGGACGCAGCGAAGGCAGTCGTGAGAGGAAAATACCTTGCAATCCAGGCCTATCTCAAGAAACAAGAAAAATCCCAAATACAAAATCTAACAGCACACCTAAAGGAACTAGAAGCAGAACAGCAAAGCCAGCCTAAACCCAGCAGAAGAAGAGAAATAATAAAGATCAGAGCAGAAATAAACATTATAGAATCTAAAAAAACTGTAGAGCAGATCAACGAAACCAAGAGTTGGTTTTTTGAAAAATAAACAAAATTGACAAACCTCTAGCCAGGCTTCTCAAAAAGAAAAGGGAGAGGACCCAAATAGATAAATCATGAATGAAATGGGATTATACAACAATCCCTCAGAGATACAAACATTATCAGGGAACAATGAAAAATTATATGGCAACAAATTGGACAACCTGGAAGAAATTGACAAATTCCTAAACACCCACACCCTTCCTAAACTAAATCAGGAGGAAATAGAAAGCTTGAACAGACCCATAACCAGCGAAGAAATTGAATCAGTTATCAAGAATCTCCCAACAAATAGAGTCCAGGACCATGGCTTCCCAGGAGAGTTCTACCAGACGTTTAAAGCAGAGATAATACCTATCCTTCTCAAGCTATTCCAAGAAATAGAAAGGGAAGGAAAACTTCCAGACTCATTCTATGAAGCCAGTATTACTTTGATTCCTAAACCAGACAGAGAGCCAGTAAAAAAAGAGAACTACAGGCCAATATCCCTGATGAATATGGATGCAAAAATTCTCACTAAGATACTAGCAAATCGAATTCAACGGCATATCAAAAGAATGATTCACCATGATCAAGTGGGATTCATTCCTGGGATGCAGGGCTGGTTCAACATTCACAAATCAATCAACGTGATACATCACATTAACAAAAAAAAAAGAGAAACCATATGATCCTGTCAATCGATGCAGAAAAGGCCTTTGACAAAATCCAGCACCCTTTCTTAATAAAACCCTTGAGAAAGTCGGGATAGAAGGAACATACTTAAAGATCATAAAAGCCATTTATGGAAAGCCCACAGCTAACATCATCCTCAATGGGGAAAAACTGAGAGCTTTTTCCCTGAGTTCAGGAACACGACAGGGATGCCCACTCTCACCGCTGTTGTTTAACATAGTGCTGGAAGTTCTAGCATCAGCAATCAGGCAACAAAAGGAAATCAAAGGCATCAAAATTGGCAAAGATGAAGTCAAGCTTTTGCTTTTTGCAGATGACATGATATTATACATGGAAAATCCGATAGACTCCACCAAAAGTCTGCTAGAACTGATACATGAATTCAGCAAAGTCGCAGGATACAAAATCAATATACAGAAATCAGTTGCATTCTTATACACTAACAATGAAGCAACACAAAGACAAAGAAAGAAACTGATCCCATTCACAATTGCACCACGAAGCATAAAATACCTAGGAATAAATCTAACCAAACACGTAAAAGATCTGTATGCTGAAAAGTATAGAAAGCTTATGAAGGTAGTTGAAGAAGATTTAAAGAATGGAAAGACATTCCCTGCTCATGGGTTGGAAGAATAAATATTGTCAAATGTCAATACTACCCAAAGCTATCTACACATTCAATGCAATCCCAATCAAAATTGCACCAGCATTCTTCTCGAAACTAGAACAAGCAATCCTAAAATTCATATGGAACCACAAAAGGCCCCGAATAGCCAAAGGAATTTTGAAGAAGACCAAAGCAGGAGGCATCACAATCCCAGACTTTAGCCTCTACTACAAAGCTGTCATCATCAAGACAGCATGGTATTGGCACAAAAACAGACACATAGACAAAAGGAATAGAATAGAAACCCCAGAACTAGACCCACAAACGTATGGCCAATCATCTTTGACAAAGCAGAAAAGAATATCCGTGGAAGAAAGACAGTCTCTTTAACAAATGGTTTGGGAGAACTGGACAGCAACATGCAGAAGGTTGAAACTAGACCACTTTCTGACACCATTCACAAAAATAAACTCAAAATGGATAAAGGACCTGAATGTGAGACAGGAAACCATCAAAACCTTAGAGGAGAAAGCAGGAAACCTCTGACCTCAGCCATAGCAATCTCTACTCGACACATCCCCAAAGGCAAGGGAATTAAAGCAAATGAATTACTGGGACCTTATGAAGATAAAAAGCTTCTGCACAGCAAAGGAGACAACCAACAAAACTAAAAGGCAACCAACGGAATGGGAAAAGATATTTGCAAATGACATATCGGACAAAGGGCTAGTATCCAAAATCTATAAAGAGCTGACCAAACTCCACACCTGAAAAACAAATAACCCAGTGAAGAAATGGGCAGAAAACATGAGTAGACACTTCTCTAAAGAAGACATCCGGATGGCCAACAGGCACATGAAAATGTTCAGCATCGCTCCTTATCAGGGAAATACAAATCAAAACCACACTCAGATATCACCTCACGCCAGTCAGAGTGGCCAAAATGACAAATCAGGAGACTATAGATGCTGGCGAAGATGTGGAGAAACGGGAACCCTCTTGCACTGTTGGTGGGAATGCAAATTGGTGCAGCCACTCTGGAAAACAGTGTGGCGGTTCCTCAGAAAATTAAAAATAGACCTACCCTATGACCCAGCAATAGCACTGCTAGGAATTTATCCAAGGGATACAGGAGTACTGATGCATAGGGGCACTTGTACCCCAATGTTTACAGCAGCACTCTCACAATAGCCAAAGTATGGAAAGAGCCTAAATGTCCATCAACTTATGAATGGATAAAGAAATTGTGGTTTATATACACAATGGAATACTACGTGGCAATGAGAAAAAATGAAATATGGCCTTTTGTAGCAACGTGGATGGAACTGGAAAGTGTGATGCTAAGTGAAATAAGCCATACAGAGAAAGACAGATACCATATGGTTTCACTCTTATGTGGATCCTGAGAAACAACAGAAACCCATGGGGGAGGGGAAGGAAAAAAAAAAAAGAGGTTAGAGTGTGAGAGAGCCAAAGTATAAGAGACTCTTAAAAACTGAGAACAAACTGAGGTTTGATGGGGGGGGGAGGAAGGGGAGGGTGGGTGACTGGTATTGAGGAGGGCACCTTTTGGGATGAGCACTGGGTGTTGTATGGAAACCAATTTGACAATAAATTTCATAAATTAAAAAAAAAGAAATTAAAAAAAAGAAAACACAAAGATTTCTTTAAATAAAAAAGAAACAAAAAGAAAAAAAAGAAAAGAAAAGAAAAGAGAAAGACAAAAAACCTGAAGGAGGTCCACACCAAGAAACATAGTATTTAAAATGGTAATAAGTAGTAATAAAGAAAAAAATTAAAGCAGAAAGAAAAAAAACACAGTTACATACAAGGGAAACCTTCTAAGGCTATAGACTGATTTTTCAACAGAAACTTTAAAAGCAAGAACAGAATTAAATAATAGAAGGGAGTGACATGATATATTAAAGTGCAGAAAGGGAAAATCTATCCACAAACAATATCATTCTCTATCTACCAATAATACTCTATCCACCAAGACTATCATTCAGAATAGAAAGACAGATAAAGACATTCTCAGAAAAGCAAAAACTAAGAGTTAATGACCATTCAACAAGCCCTACAAGAAATTTGAAAGGGCACAGTATTAATGGAAAGGAAAGGACATAACAAAGTGTATAAAATATTTAAAATACAAAAGCAATAAAAAATAAGTATATCTGTAAAAAGCAGTCAGTGAAAAGCAGTCAGTGATTTCACAAGATAAAATAAATGCAAAATATGACAACATATGCTTAAAATGTGGTTGGGGTACACATTGAGTAAAGAATGAGTTCATGCTTAACTGACCATCAACTTAATATAGACTGCTATATACAGAACATATTATTTTTTTTAATTTTATGTTTTTTATTTTTTAAAACTATATCCAAATTAGTTATCATACAGTGCAACAATTATTTCAGGAGTAGATTCCTTAGTTCCCCTTAACCATTTATCCCATTCCCCCTCACAAAACCCCTCTAGTAACCCTCAGTTTGTACTTCATATTTATGAGTCTCTTCTGCTTTGTCCCCCTCCCTGTTTTTATATTATTTTTGTTTCCCTTCCCTTATGTTCATCTGTTTTGTCTCTTAAAGTCCTCATATGAGTGAAGTCATATGATTTTTGTCTTTCTCTGACTACTAATTTCACTTAGCATAATACCCTCCAGTTCCATCCACGTAGTTGCAAATGGTAAGATTTCATTCTTTTTGATTGCCGAGTAATACTCCTACATATCTATATCTATATCTATATCTATATCTATATCTATATCTATTTATTTCTATATCATCTATATCTATATAGGAGATATACATCTTCTTTATCCATTCATCCATTGATGGATATTGGGCTCTTTCCATACTTTGGCTATTGTTGATAGTGCTGCTATAAACATAGGGGTGCATGTGTCCCTTGGAAACAGCACACCTGTATCCCTGGATAAATGCCTAGTGCAATTGCTGGGTCTTAGAGCAGTTCTATTTTTAGTTTTTTGAGGAACATCCACACTGTGTTCCCGATTGGCTGCACCAGCTTGCATTCTCAAAAAAATAAAATTTTTTTTGATAATTTTGTATTGTCAATTATGTCTGTCTTCATAATTTCTTTTTCTTATTAAAGATATAGTTTTTACCTAGGGGCACCTAGATGGCTCAGGTGGTGAAGTGTCTGAGTCTTGATTTTGGCTTAGGTCATGATCTCACGATCTTGAGATTGAGCTCTGTGTCGGGCTCTGTGCTGAATCCCAGCACAGAGCCTGCTTGGGATTTTCTCTGTCCATCTCTCTCTACCTGTCCCCCTCTTTTTTTTTCCTTCCCCTCCCCATGGTCTTCTGTTAAGTTTCTCAAGATCCACATACGAGTGAAATCATATGATATCTGTCTTCTCTACATGACTTATTTCACTTAGCATCACACTCTCCAGTGCCATTCACGTTGCTACAAAAGGCCAAATTTCATTCTTTCTCATTGCCACGTAGTATCACATTGTATATAAAACCACAATTTCTTTATCCATTCATAAGTTGATGGACATTTAGGCTCTTTCCATACTTTGGCTATTGTTGAGAGTGCTGCTATAAACATTGGGGCCCAAGTGCCCCTATGCATCAGCATTCCTGTATCCCTAGAGTAAATTCCTAGCAGCGCTCATGCTGGGTCATAGGGTAGATCTATTTTTAATTTTTTGAAGAACCTCTACACTGTTTCCAGAGCGGCTGCACCAGTTTGCATTCCCACCAACAGTGGAAGAGGGTTCCCGTTTCTCCACATCTTCGCCAGCATCTATAGTCTCCTGATTTGTTCATTTTGACCACTCTGACTGGCGTGAGGTGATGTCTGAGTGTGGTTTTGATTTGTATTTCCCTGATGAGGAGCGACATTCAGTATCTTTTATTGCCTGTTGGCCATCTGGATGTCTTCTTTAGAGAAGTGTCTATTCATGTTTTCTGCCCATTTCTTCACTGCATTATTTGTTTTTCGGGTGTGGAGTTTGGTGAGCTCTTTATAGATTTTGGATACTAGCCCTTTGTCTGATATGTCATTTGCAAATATCTTTTCCTATTCCACTGGTTGCCTTTTAGTTTTGTTGAGTTTCCTTTGCAGTGCAGAAGCTTTTTATCTTTATGAGATCCCAACACTTTATTTTTGCTTTTAATTCCCTTGTATTTGGAGATGTGTTAAGTAAGAAATTGCTGCGGCTGAGGTCAGAGAGGTTTTTTCCTTCTTTTTCCTCTAGGGTTTTGATGGTTTCCTGTCTCACATTCAGGTCCTTTATCCATTTTGAGTTTGTTTTTGTGAATCGTGTAAGAAAGTGGTCTAGTTTCATCCTTCTGCATTTGCTGTACAGTTCTCCCAGCACCATTTGTTAAAGACACTGTCTTTTTCCATTGGATATTCCTTCCTGATTTGTCAAAGATGAGTTGGCCATATTTTTGTGGGTCTAATTCTGGGGTTTCTATTCTATTCCATTGGTCTATGTGTCTGCTTTTGTGCCAATACCATGCTGTCTTGATGATGACAGCTTTGTAGTAGAGGCTAAAGTCTGGGATTGTGATGCCTCCTGCTTTGGTCTTCTTCTTCAAAATTACTTTGGCTATTCGGGGTCTTTTGTGGTTCCATACAAATTTTGGGATTGCTTGTTCTAGCTTCGAGAAGAATGCTGGTGCAATTTTGATTGGGATTGCATTGAATGTGTAGATAGCTTTGGGTAGTATTGACATTTTGACAATATTTATTCTTCCCATCTATGAGCACGAAATGTTTTTCCATTTCTTTATATCTTCCTCAATTTCCCTCATAAGCTTTCTATAGTTTTCAGCATACAGATCTTTTACTCTTTGGTTAGGTTTATTCCTAGGTATTTTATGCTTCTTGGTGCAATTGTGAATGGGATCAGTTTATTTGTCTTTCTGTTGCTTCATTGTTAGTGTATAAGAATGCAACAGATTTCTGTACATTGATTTTGTGTCCTGCAACTTTGCTGAATTCATGTATCAGTTCTAGCAGACGTTTGGTGGAGTCTATCAAGTTTTCCATATATAATATCATGTCATCTGCAAAAAGTGAAAACTTGACTTCATCATTGCCAATTTTGATGCCTTTGATTTCCTTTTGTTGTCTGATTGCTGATGCTAGAAACTTCCATCACTATGTTAAACAATAGCGGTGAGAGTGGACATCCCTGTCATGTTCCTGATCTCAGGGAGAAAGCTCTTAGGTTTTCTCCATTGAGGATGATATTAGCTGTGGGTTTTTCATAAATGGCTTTTATGATGTTTAAGTATGTTCCTTCTATCCTGATTTTCTCGAGGGTTTTTATTAAAAAAAGATGCTGAACTTTGTCAAATGCTTTTTGTGCATCGGTTGACAGGATCATATGGGTCTTTTATTCATGTGATGTATCATATTGATTGATTTGCAAATGTTGAACCAGCTCTGCAGTCCATGAATGAATCCCATTTGATCATGGTGAATAATTCTTTTTATATGCTGTTGAATTTGATTTGCTAGTATCCTGTTGAGAATTTTTTCATCCATATTCATCAGAGATATTGGCCTGTAGTTCTCTTTTTTGCTGGGTCTCTGTCTGCTTTAGGAATCAAAGTAATGCTGGCTTCATAGAGTGAGTCTGGAAGTTTTCATTACCTTTCTATTTTTTGAAAGCGCTTGAGAAAGATAGGTAGTATCTCTGCTTTACATGTCTGGTAGAATTCTCCAGGGAAGCCATCTGTTCCCGGACTCTTATTGTTGGGAGATTTGGATAATTGATTCAATTTCTTTGCTGGTTATGGGTCTTTTCAAGTTTTCTATTTCTTCCTGTTAGAGTTTTGGTAGTGTGTGGGTGATTAGGAATTTGTCCATTTGTTCCAGGTTGTCCAGTGTGTTGGCATATAATTTTTCCTAGTGTTCCCTGATAATTGCTTGTATTTCTGAGAGATTGGCTGTAATAATTCCATTTTCATTCATGATTTTATCTATTTAGGTCATCTCCCTTTTCTTTTTGAGAAGTCTGGCTAGAGGTTTATCAATTTTGTTTGTTTTTGAAAAACCAACTCTTGGTTTCATTGATCTGCTCAACAGGTTTTTTTTTAGATTTTATATTGTTTATTTCTGCTCTGATCTTTATTATTTCTCTTCTTCTCCTGGGTTTGGGGTGCCTTTGCTGTTCTGCTTCTATTTCCTTTAGGTGTGCTGTTAGATTTTGTATTTGGGATTTTTCTTGTTTCTTGAGATAGGCCTGGATTGCAATGTATTTTCCCCTTAAGACTGCTTTTGCTGCATCCCAGAGCGTTTGGATTGTTGTTTTTTTCATTTTCATTTGTTTCCATATATTTTTAAATTTCTTGTCTAATTGCCTGGTTGACGCATTCATTCTTTAGTAGGGTGTTCTTTAACCTCCATGCTTTTGGAGGTTTTCCAGACTTTTTCCTGTGGTTGATTTCAAGTTTCATAGCATTGTGGTCTGAACGTATGCATGGTATGATCTCAATTCTTGTATACTTATGAAGGGCTGTTTTGTGACTCAGTATGTGATCTATCTTGGAGAATGTTCCATGTGCACTAGAGAAGAAAGTATATTCTGTTGCTTTAGGTTGCAGAGTTCTAAATGTATCTTATACAGAACATATTATAAACAAATTGAATACTAACTCCAATTCAAAAACCAATCATAGGTATGAAAAGATTAACTAAAAAGGGATCCAGGTATGTCACTAAAGAAAGCCAAAAAATAATGAAAAATAGCAAAAGGAGAAAGGATTAGGGAAAAACTGCAAAAACAATCCAAAGCAAGTAAGAGAATGGAAGCTAGCACATATCTATCAATAATTACTTTGCCTGTAAATGGAATAAATGCTCCAATCAAATGACATAGGGTAGCAGAGTGGATGAAGAAATAAGACACATCTATATGCTGCCTAGAAGAGACTCATTTCAAAACAAAGACACTTGTAGATTTAAAGTGAGAGGAGGGAGAAACATGTATATTAAAATGGATGTTAAAAGAAAGCTGGAATGGCAATATTTATATCAGACAAAATAAACTATAAAGAAAAGTTAGAAACAAGAATCAAAAAGAATACTGTATAATCATTTAGGAGACACTCCAACAAGAAGATATAACAATTATAAATATTTATGCACCCAACATGGATGACTCAAATACACAAAACTGTTAACAAAAAGCATAAAGTAACTAATTGATAGTAATAAATAATACTAGGGGATTTTAACACCCCACTTAAAATGATGGACAAATCATCTAAACAGAAAATCATCAAGGAAACAGTGCCATAGAATGACACAATTGAACAGATGAATTTGACAGATATATTCAGAACATTCCATCCTCAAACAGCAGAAATATATGTATATATATATACATATATACATATATATATATGTATACATGTATACATATATGTATATATATAAAACATTCTCCAGAATAGATCACATATTAGGCCACAAAACAAGCGTCAAAAAATTAAAAAATAGCAAAGTCATACCAAGCATCTTTCCTGGTCAAAATGCTATGAAACGAGAAATCAACCATAAGTAAAATTTGAAAAGATCACAAGCACATGGATATTAAATAACACACTACTAAAAATGAATGGAACAACCAGGAAATAAAAGAAGAAATTAAAAAATACATTGATAGAAAGGAAAATTAAAACGCAATAGTACAAAAGTTTCGGGATGCAGCAAAAGTGATTCTAAAAGTGAAGTATATAGCAATACAGGCCTAGCTCAAGTAGCAATAAAAATTTGAAATAGAGGGAAATAGAAAATTTGAGCATACCAATTACCAGCAATGACATTCAATCAGTATTCAAAACACTCCCAATAAAGAAAAGTCCAGGACCAGATGGTTTTACAGCCAAATTCTACCAAACATTTAAAGAAGATTTAATAACCACTGGACTTGGAGCCTGGAAGTCAGCTGAGTCAGCAATGGGTGAGCCAGGAGGATGTGAGATAGTTGGGTTGCCACCCATGAGGGGACAGCAGGCTGAGAGGAGAGGCAATATAAAAACAGCAGTTAACACAATGTTGGGTGCAAGCAAGAGACAGAATTGTTCATACTGCTTATGGAGAATGTTAGCGGACTTTTCTGAAAATGGGACAGAAGGCACAATTTTGCTCCTCTGCTGCCCAGCATAAGAACCACACAGGACCATCTGCAGGAGGTGGGGCTGCACAGACACTTGATAACTGATCTGCTAACAGTGAGCCAAGCCCAGGAGTTCTCGTGTGGATTCTTCAACTCCAAGCCTGATAGATTTGGTCCTGGGATCAGGGCAAACTTTGTTAAACCCTGTGTGTACTCTACCCAGCCACTGGGCGGACAGCTGTGACTGCATGCCACACCAAGTTGCTGCCCCATGCCCAGTCACATGCCCCCAGCCACCATAGTTCATGGGTCCCAGCAGTGTTCCGCCATTACCATGCAATACAACCACCCTCACCCCACATGCCAACCTGAGGCAGAGCCCTCAGCCACCACAGTGTTTCTGGGTATCTTGCATGGGACTAGTGTCCCAGTGCAAATTTTTCTGACACCACCTTCCAGGAGCCATGCTGCCCTGAAGGTATGCCCACTGAAAGCTGGCATGTTTGAGTCCCACTAACACCACAAAGACCAAGCACAGCCCACAACATGCAGTCAGTGAAGATGACTGCACTGACAGGAAAAGTAACAAACACACAATAGCAGTGTGTAAGCAATACACACGGAAGAATCTCCTGAAGTGCCAGGTTCTGGCACTTAGGACAGACTACACTGTAGAATCATTCCAGGACCTTTTCTTCAACCACTTTATTCAGTTTTATTTTTAAAAGTTTATATATTTTTGAAAGAGAGAGAATGTGGATGAGGGGCAGAGAGAGAATCTCATGCAGGCTCCATGTTGTCAGCACAGAGCCTGGTATGGGGCTCGATCTTATGAACTGTGAGGTCATGACCTGAGCCAAGATCAAGAGTTGAACATTTAACTGACTGAACTACCCAGGCACCCCATAAAGTAACTCCTTTTTTTCCATTTATTTTATTTTATTTGTATTCCAGTATAGTTAACCTATGGTGTTATAGTTTTTCAGGTACATGATATAGGGATTCAACAATTCCATACATTACCCAGTGCTCATCACAAGTGCACTTCTTAATCCCCATCACCCATTTAACCCATATCCCCACCCAAGTACCCTTTTGTAACCTCTTGTAATAATTAAGAGTCTGTTTCTTGACTTGTCTCAGTCTCTCCCTCTTTCTCTTCCTCTCTCTCTTTTTCACTCGT
This sequence comes from Lynx canadensis, assembly GCF_007474595.2. Taxonomy (NCBI): domain Eukaryota; kingdom Metazoa; phylum Chordata; class Mammalia; order Carnivora; family Felidae; genus Lynx; species Lynx canadensis. Next base: position 63,339,253 of record NC_044321.2, read on the forward strand.
TTTGTTTCTTAAATCTAACGAATGAAATCATATGGTATTTGTCTTTCTATGACTGACTTATTTCACTTAGCATTATAATATTATATATTAAATAGTAACTACTTTAAAGTACAGAAGACCTATCTGGCATTCTTAACAAAGAAAAAAACACAGAGAGGTAGACAAAGCAAGGATACAGACATTTACCCGAGATTAAAAAAAAAAAAAAAGTCAAGGCTATGGCCAGAGATTTAAGTTAAACAGATACAAGTAACATGCTAGATAGAAAATTTAAAGCAATGATCATAGGGATACTCACTAAACTTGAGAAACAGTGAAAGACATGAGTGAGATCCTTAACACAGAGCTAAGTAACAACATAGCAGAAATAAAGGGCTCAATAAATGAAATGAGAAACATTCTTGATGGAATGAACTGCAGGCTGGAATAAGTAGAGGAATGAATTAATGGACTAAAAGAGTAAAGTAATCATGCTGAAAAAAGAAAGAAAAACAGAATAATGGAAAACAAAAATATACTTAGGGAACTCAATTATTCCACCAAATTTAGTAACATTTGTATTATAGGAGTCCCAGAAGAAGAAGAGAAGGAAAGGGGGACAGAAAATTTATTTGAAGAAATAATAGCTGAAAACTTCCTTAATCTAGGGAAGGAAACAGATACCCTAATCCAGTAGGTGCAGAGAAACACCATTAAAATGAACAAAAGCAGATCCACACCAAGAAAAAGTGTAATTAAATTTGCAAAAATAGTAATAAAAAATATTTGAAGCAGAAAAAAAAACAGTAACATACAAGGGAAAATCCATAAGGGTAGCAGGGGATTTTTCAGCAGAATCTTTCCAAGAAATAATGGAGTGCCATGATATTTTCAAAGTACAAAGTGGGAAAAATCTTCAGCCAAGATACTTTCTACAGCAAGGTTAACATTTAAAATAAAAGAAGAGATAAAGAGTTTCCAAGACAACCACAAAAGGAGTTCATGTGCACTAAATGGGCCCTGCAAGAAATGTTAAAGTGTGGTACACTTCGAGTGGAAAAGAGATACAAAAAGTGACAGTATAAAGGTAATAAACCCAAAAGCAGTAAAAATGAATATTTATGTAAAAAATTAGTCAGGGAAATCACATGAAAAAATGATCTAAAATATGAAATCATAGAACTCAAAAGTTCAGAGGAGAGGAATGAGTTCAAACTTAAAGAATCATCAACTTAATATAGACTGCTATATACAAAAGAGGTCTTAAACCAAACAAATGATAATCATATATCAAAATCCACTAATTAATTTGCAAACAATAAAGAGAAAGAAATTCAAATATGTCACTAAAGAAATAAGCAAAACAATAAACACCAACACCTGCTGCTGTTACCAGAAAGGAGGTGGATGGGGGTATGGGTGAATAGGTGAAAAAAGAGTGCACATGTCATGATGAGCTTTGACTAATAGATGGAATTGTTGAATCACTATATTGTTCATCTGAAACTATATAATATATAAAGAACTTATACAAATAAATACTCAAAAAATAAATAATACTATTTAAAAATGAGCATAACATGAAAATTCATTTCTCCAATGAGAAATGGTTATTGTGGTACAATGGTACAAATGGTACAATGGTTATTGTAAATAATACTGCTACAAAAACCACTGATTGATGAATGGATAAAGAGGATGTGGTATGTCTATAAAATGGAATGTTATTCATAAAAGGAGTGAAATTGCTATTTACCCTGATGTGGATGGAAATAGTATTATGTTAAGCAACAAAGTCAGAGAAAGAAAAGTACCATATGATTTTTCTCATTTGTGAAATTTATGAAACAAAACAAATAATCAGAAGAAAGATAGAAACAGAGATATACCAAGAAACAGATTCTTAACAATAGAAAAACACCTGATAGTTACCAGAGGAGAGTGGGGGGGGGATGGGTTAAATAGGTGATAGTGATTAAGGAGTCTACTTGTCGTCATTGGCATTGGGTGATGTACAGAATTGTTGAATCACTATATTGTGCACCTGAAACAACGATATCACTATATATTAACTACACTCTAATTAAAAGGAAGACTTAATAAAAACATTTCTGTAAAGTTTAATGTAAGATTTAAATACAAGGATGTCTCATATTTAAGTTTGATATCATCAATACATCCTATTATGTGAAAAAGTACACAGGTAAATGCACTAAATTGCAAGTTCTACTTTGGTAAATCCATATAAAAACTGTAAAAGTAGGTTTTACAGCTAAAGTGACTCCAGATTTGCTCTACTTTTTGTTTTGTTTTTTTTTTTAATTTTTTTTTCAACGTTTATTTATTTTTGGGACAGAGAGAGACAGAGCATGAACGGGGGAGGGGCAGAGAGAGAGGGAGACACAGAATCGGAAACAGGCTCCAGGCTCTGAGCCATCAGCCCAGAGCCTGACGCGGGGCTCGAACTCACAGACCGCGAGATCGTGACCTGGCTGAAGTCGGACGCTTAACCGACTGCGCCACTCAGGCGCCCCGCTCTACTTTTTGTTTTAATGGCATGATAAGTCTCACCCTTCCACGATTATTAGTTTTACAGCATTGATGTGAACGTTTATGTTATTACAGTTCATAATAAGGAATGGTTAAATTACAGTTTTGTTGACCCCATCTTTTTATATTAATGTCAGATATAACCACATGTGGTTCAGTTATTTCATTCACAATAATGACAATAGAGATGCCTAATTCCTAAAGCACAGTTTAAATAATATCACTTCTGTGCTCTAAACCATTTACTAATTCTTAACTAATTAAAGGATAATGTCTAAACACCTAGGGTGGAATTCAAGGCCCAAAATAGTTCCCAGTGTAATTTCTCCTTTGCCTTCTTGACATAGACTGTGGTTCCATTAGATCAGATTATTTCCATTACTACAAAGACTAAACTATTTTTGCTTCTGTGACTTCACTCAGGTTTCTCCTTCCAAATAGAATTTTTTTTCTAGATTTGCCTTTCAATTCAGACAATTCTTCACATTTCTGTGCAAATACCACCTCTTCCATGTACTCTTCTGTGATCTTATATAGATCTAAACTTTATTTTCTTTTTTTATGAATATAATTTATTGTCAAATTGGCCTACATACAACACCCAGTGCTCACCCCAACAAATGCCCTCCTCAATTCCCATTACCCATTTTCCCTCTCCCACACCCCCCCCATCCACCCTTGGCTTTTCTCTGTATTTAAGTCTCGTGTTTTTTGCCTCCCTCTCTGTAACTATTTTTCCACCTTCCTTTCCCCCATGGTTTTCTGTTCAGTTTCTCAAGATCCACAAACCAGTGAAAACGTATCTGTCCTTCTCTGACTGACTTATTTAACTCAGCATAATACCTTCCAGTTCCATCCACATTGCTGCAAACAACATGATTTCGTTTTTTTCTCATTGCCAAGTAGTATTCCATTGAATACATAAACCACATCTTTCTCCATTCATCATTTGTTGGACAATTAGGCTCTTTCCATAATTTGGCTATTGTTGAAAGTGCTGCTATAAACATTGGGGTACACGTGCCCCTATGCATCAGCACTCCTGTATCCCTTGGGTAAATTCCCAGTAGTGCTATTGCTGGGTCTTATTCTTATTTTCTAAACTCACATGAAATTTTGTGCCTCTATTTTGGCACTTTTCACACACTTTATATCACAAACATATTTGTGTAGAAATCTAATCTCTCCAGACAGTTATTTCATGAATGTTTTTTCATCTCTTTTGCTATATTATGCACTATAAGCAGAGGAATGTATTGCATATAATAGGGGCCTACAAACTACGTATTGCTTGCCCAAGTAATTTTTAAGCAATGAACTGGAAAATAATTTGGTAAATGGATAGATTACTCACAAAAGCATTGAGTTCATCCAGCAGTATAAATGCGGAATAAGCATTAATGTTCTCATTAAAGAAGCAGAAATTATAGCACATAGAAATTAGGTGACTGCTGACATTTATAGATTTGCAAATTAATTATCATATTCATGTTCTTTTCTATATGCTCCCTTTAACTATGAAATAAGTTAAGATTTACTATGATAGAAGAGGAAAGAATGTATTTTCCAGGATAATTATGTGAAAGATGTTGGCAAGGTACATAATGCACAAATGTATGAATAATTTTTCTAGCATAGTTGCTAAGTAAAACAGACTAGTTTTTTATTCTGACTTTAGCATTTGCCAACTATTTAAAGTTGGGAATGTTTAATAACCTCTAAAAATTATTTTTCTCAATGACAAAATGAGAAGACTGGTAGTTAATAACTCATATTTTTGTAGTAGGAGCAAACTAAAATTACTAAGGATTTTCCCCACTGACAAAAGGAAGTAAGAAATTTTCAGAATGCAATAAGCTGGATTATGTACAAATCTGTGCATATATAGGCATGCATTCCAAAACAGCTATGTAGAGTGGGTACTTGAGAAATGTCTGCATTCTAAAACATTGGAATACTAGCTGCATTACAGCTAATATTTAATGTCAAAGTTTTAATATAGTAAAGCAGATCATTTGTATCTTACTATGAAATCTTTTCTCTCAACTTTACATGTTGGCAACAAATAACTTGAATATTATTTTCTTTTTAATGGTTGAGGTAATAGGAGTAAAATTTGGGGTGCCTGGGTGGCGCAGTCGGTTAAGCGTCCGACTTCAGCCAGGTCACGATCTCACGGTCCGTGGGTTCGAGCCCCACATCGGGCTCTGGGCTGATGGCTCAGAGCCTGGAGCCTGTTTCCGATTCTGTGTCTCCCTCTCTCTCTGCCCCTCCCCCGTTCATGCTCTGTCTCTCTCTGTCCCAAAAATAAATAAAAAACGTTGAAAAAAAATTTTAAAAAATAAGAGTAAAATTTAAATAGGCATTAAAACACTTAAAATACGTTTATTTATTTACTTTACTGGGCATTTCAATTTGGCCTCTGATTTTAAAAAATACTATAGGAAGTACCTGACAACATTGCTGATTATGGATATTACAAAAATATATTTGAAAAAATCAGTCTGTTTGTACAACTGAGATTTGTATGTTTTTACTTAGGATCGACATTGCAAAACTTCAACTCTTCTGAGACCCTAAAATATGTCACTTATAAATCAAAATTATGAAAATAATAACCATGACACTAAATTTTAACAGTATATTTTCTTCCCTCATTTTAGCCTGTCAGTGTGGAATTTTAAGCATGAACTCCATACCAGGTGTTTTTTGAGAATTTGAAATCTGAGTGATAGGAATGATGTAGCAAAGGTGTGGCTCCTTTGCAAAGTGAGAAGAATTATTAAAATTACAGCCACCTAGTGTCTCTTCATACTGTATGTATTGAATTCAGTGTTTTACTATTTGTTGTTAATTCTATCAACTGTGACCAAAAAAAAAAAAAAAAAAAAAAAAAGGAAAGAAAGAAAAAAAAAAAAACTCATCTCATGCACTCAGTTGTTTGACCATAGAGTGCCACAGACCATATGGATCTCATTTTGAAACTCTTTCAAATCTGGCAACTGATAAAAGCCAATTTACTTGGTGGTAGGGTAATGGAAGGCTGCTCTCAAGTCAAGTTCAAGGAGATCACCCTGTGGACTAAGTACTAAACTCAAGGGAAATTACCTCATTACAATTTGATCCAGACCACAATAATGAATATCATGATGTAGCCAAAGTTCAACTAAGTTGACCGTATAGTACTGAAATTAATCCATCGGTATTGCAGCTCAATGAATTTCTAAGCTGTGGTGGTTTGGAGGCTGACTTCATTTTTACAGCTCCAGGTACTGAATCACATAATTGTGTCAATTAATGATGTTATGAAAATGTTATTAACTTTGTGATGATAATACCTGTGTTGCATGGCATAAACCTGTTAAATTTTGGTTTGCATCATACTCCTATAACTCCTATAACTCTGGTATACTGAGTCTCAGAAATTTCTTACTTCGAGTTCTAATTTGGTCAATTAGCTTGAATTGCAACTATACGACATAATGGAATTTTCCTCTATGTTTTTTTTTTCAAGAAGTTGTTTTACAATGGCATAACCTATCTCATTGCTTCTGCCTTTTCCTCTCCCACACCTTCAATGTATTCTCAAAACAGCAGCTACAGCAAACTGGTTAAACAGTGGCAGATTATGTTGCATCAGTTCTGTGCTCAAGACACTTCAACAGTGTCACACTTCAAATAAAAGTTAAAGTCCTTACAGTAATTTAAAGGTCTTATATGAACTTCTATCGTCCTCAACCCACTAGCCCTCTTACCTGATCTTCAGTTATTTCTCCCTATTTCACTCTGTTTTAGCCACACAAGCCTCTTTCTTATTCCTAGAAAATGTCAAGGCACAGCTTTACTCAGAGCCATTGCTCTTTGTAATCTGTCTGCCTGGATTACTTTTTTAAAAGATATTGACAAGGTTCACTCCCTAATATATTTTTAATCTTTACTTAAAATTGACCTTCTCAATGAGAATTTTTCTGACCCTTCTCTTTACATGTTTACTGCTACCCCCACACTCCCTATCCCCCTTCCTTGTTTTATTTTGTTATTTTCAGAACTCTTAATGCCTTCTAAATATTACAAAATCTGTGTATCATATATTTGTTGTTTGTTGTTTATCTAGTCCCATTAAATGAAACTCTACAATGGTAAATATTTTTGTTTTGTTTTGTTTTGTTGTAAATATTTTGTTTTATTCATTGTTATATACTTAAGTCTAGAACCTGGGCATATGACAGGCACTCAATAAGTATGTTTAAAAGAAGTAATGATTGACCCAAACCAGTGTTAAGTCACAATCAGAATGAAGTTTCTGCCACAGATACATAGTGAAAGGTAATACACCCATCTATTAGCATTCTTTCAATTAAGTACAACTGAAAATACAAATATTTTAAACAGAGGCCTTCAAAATAGGATTGTTGGAATATGTATATGAAAATTTTTGTGATGATTGTCAAAAATGCAAGTTTCTTAACGTTAAAAAATTAAAAAAAAGGGGGGGCGCCTGGGTGGCTCAGTTGGCTAAAGTGGCTGACTTTGGCTCAGGTCATGATCTCACAGTTTGTTGGTTTAAGCACAGCGTCGGGCTCTGTGCTGAAAGCTCAGAGCCTGGAGCCAGCTTGGGATTCTATGTCTCCCTCTCTCTCTGCCCCTCCCCCACTCCCTGTCTCTCAAACTTAAATAAACATTTAATTTTTTTTAAATGCAAGTTTCTTGTTCTCAAAACTGTTCATTAAAAATCTGTAGCAGGAGACACTAGAAAACTGAATTTTACCAATCACGACATGTGATACTTTTGTGAATTAAGTTTGAAAATAAATTCTCTAAAAAGCAAACTACTGTTGGATGTGTGGCCAATGTCCTAAATAACTGTTTTCTTGCTTAAGAAACAGCATTTCATATAACAATAAATTTCTTTTTCTTTTCTTTTAATGTTTTTTAAGTTTTTATTTAAATTCCAGGTATTTAACACACAATGTAATATTAATTTCAGGTGTACAATATAATGATTCAATACTTCCTGGGACACCAAGTGCTCATCACAAGTGCACTCCTTAATCCCCATCACCTATTTAACACAAACACCACCCACCTCCCCTCCAGTAAACATCACTTTTTTTTACTATAGTTAAGAGTCTGTTTCATGGATTGCTTTTCTCTCTTTTCCCTATGTTCATTTGTTTTGTTTCTTAAATTCCCCCTAATAGTGAGATCATATGGTATTTGTTTTTTCTAACTGATTTCCTGAGCATAATACTCTAACTGCATCCACATCATTACAAATGGCAAGCTTTCATTCTTTATATGGCTGAGTAATATTCCTGTGTGTGTGTGTGTGTGTGTGTGTGTGTGTGTGTTTACTACTTCTTCTTTAACCATTCATTAGTCAATGGGCATTTGGACTGTATCCATAATTTGGCTATTGTAGAAGATGATGTTGTAAACATAGGGGAGCAAGTATCACTTGGTTTTAGCATTTTCATATTCTTTGGGTAAATACCTAGTAGTGCAATTGGTGGATCATAGGGTAGTTATATTTTTAACTTTTTGAGGAACCTCCATATTGTTTTAAACAGTGAATGCACCAGTTTGAATTCCCACCAACAGTGCAGGAGGGCTCCCCTTTTTCCACAATCTTGCCAACACCTGTTGTTTCTTGTGATTTTCATTTTAGCCATTCTAACAGGTGTGAGGTGTTATCTCATTTTAATTTTCATTTTTATTTCCCTTATGATGAGTGATATTGAGCATCATTTATGTTTCTGTTGACAACCCATATGTCTTCTTTGGAAAAGTGTCTTCATTTCTTCTGCCGATTTTTAATCAGATTAATCATTTTCTGGGTGTTGAATTTTATAAGTTATTTTACATTTTGGATACTAACGCTTTATCTGGTTTTTCATTTGCAAATAACTTCTTCCATTCAGTACATTGCCTTTTAGCTTTGTGTATTGTTTCCTTCGCTGTGAAGAAGATTTTTAGTTTGATGTAGTTCCAATAGTTTATTCTTTGCTTTTGTTTCCCTGGCCTCAGGAAACATATCATGTACACATATCTGATGGCCAATGTCAACTAGGTTACTACCTGTGTTCTTTAGGATATTAATGGGTTCATGTCTCACATTTAGGTCTTTCATCCATTTTGAATTTATTTTTTGTGTAGGGTATAAGAAAGTGGTCCAGTTTCATTCTTTTGCATGTTACTGTCCAGTTTTCCCAATATCATTTGTTCAGGAGACTGTCTTTTTCCCATTGGATAGTCTTTCTTACTTTGTTGAAGATTATATGGTCATGTAGTTGTGTGTTCCTTTCTGGGTTTTCTATTCTGTTCCATTAACCTATGTGTGAATTTTGTGCCATCGTGGTGTCTCCAGCTTTGATTTTCTTTCTCAAAGTTGCTTTGACTAGTCAGGGTCTTTTGTGACTCTGAACATATTTTATAATTATTTGTTCTAGCACTATGGGAAATACTGTTGGTATTTTGATAAGGATTGCTTTAAATTTGTGTATTGCTTGGGACTGTATATACATTTTAACAATATTTTCTCCTCTAATCCATAAGCATGGAATGTTTTGCCATTTTTTGTGTTGTCTTGAATTTCTTTCATCAGTTTTTACATAGTTTTCAGAGTACAGGTCTTTCACTGCTTTGGTTAGGCTCATTCCTAAGTATATTATGATTTTTGATGAGATTTTTCTTAATTCCTCTTACTGCTGCTTCATTATTACTGTGTAGGAATGCAGCATATTTCTGCACGTTAACTTTGTATCCTATGACTTTACTGAATATGTTTATCAGTTCTACCTGTATTTGGTGGAATCTTTCAACTTTTCTATATATAGGATGATATCATTGGTAAAAGGTGATATTTTACTTCTTCCTTGCTGATTTGAATACCTTTTATTTCTTCTTATTGTATGATTGCTGTGACTAGGAATTTCAGTATTGTGTTCAATAAAATTGGTGAGAGTGGAAATCCTTGCCTTGTTCCTGACCTTAGGGGCAAATCTCTTACATTTTACCCATTAAGGATGATGTTAGCTATAAGTATTTTATATATGGCTTTTATCAAGTTGAGGTAAGTTCTCTTTAAACCTACTTTGTTGAGGGGTTTATTATGAAAGGGCATTGGACTTTGTCTAATGTTTCTTTGGTGTTTATTTAAATTATAATATGGTCTTATCCTTCCCCTTACTGATGTGATGTATTATGGTATTTAATCTGCAAATATTGAACCACTCTTTCATCCCAGGAATAAATGTCACTTGATTGTGGTAAACTATTGCTTTTATGTACAGTTGGAATCAGTTTGCTAGTATTTTATCTAGGATTTTTCAATCTATGTTCATCAGGGATAATGGCCTGTAGTTCTCTTCGTTGGTGGGGTCTTTATCCGGTTTTGATATCAGAGGAATTCTGGCCACCTAGAATGAATTTGGAAGTTTTCCTTTTTTTTTCCTATTGTTTGGCATAGTTTGAGAAAAAGAGGTACTAACTCTTCTTTAAATGTTTGATAGAATTCACCTGTGAAACCATCTGTTCCCAGTATTGTCTTTTTTTTTTTTTTGGAATTTTTAAAAAGAATTCTTTACCATGATCAAGTGGGATTCATTCCTGGGATGCAGGGCTGGTTCAATATTCACAAATCAAACAATGTGATACATCAAATTAAGAAAAGATGAGAACCATATGATCCTGTCAATCGATGCAGACAAAGAATTTGACAAAATTCAGCATCCTTTCTTAATAAAAACTCTCGAGAAAGTAGGGATAGAAGGAACATACTTAAACATCATAAAAGCCATTTATGAAAAGCCCACAGCTAATACCATCCTCAATGGGGAAAAAGTGATAGCTTTCCCCCGAGATCAGAAACATGACAGAGATGTGCACTCTCACTGCTGTTGTTTAACATAGTGTTGGAAGTGTATCAGCAATCAGATATCAGACAACAAAAGGAAATCAAAGGCATCAAAACTGGCAAAGATGAAGTCAAGCTTTCACTTTTTGCAGATGACATAACTATACATGGAAAACTCGATAGACTCCACCAAAAGCCTGCTAGAACTGATACATGAATTCAGCAAAGTCGCAGGACACAAAATCAATGTACAGAAATCTGTTGCATTCTTATACACTAATAATGAAGCAACTGAAAGACAAATAAAGAAACTGATCCCATTCACAATTGCACCAAGAAACATAAAATATCTAGGAATAAATTTAACCAAAGATGTAAAAGATCTCTATGCTGAGAACTATAGAAAGCTTATGAAGGAGTTTGAAGAAGAGATAAAGAACTGGAAAAACATTCCGTGCTCATGGATTGGAAGAATAAATATTGTTAAAATGTCAATACTACCCAAAGATATCTACACATTCAATGCAATCTCAATCAAAATTGCACCAGCATTCTTCTCAAAGGTAGAACAAGTAATCCTAAAGTTTGTATGGAACCACAAAAGGCCCCGAATAGCCAAAGTAATTTTGAAGAAGAAGACCAAAGCAGGAGGCATCACAATCCCAGACTTTAGCCTCTACTACAAAGCTGTAATCGTCAAGACAGCATGTTCTTGGTACAAAAACAGACACGTAGACCAATGGAATAGAATAGAGACTCCAGAATTAAACCCACAAAAGTATGCCAACTAATCTCTAACAAAGCAGGAAAGAATATCCAATGGAAAAAAGACAGTGTCTTTAACAAATGGTTCTGGGAGAACTGGACAGCAACATGCAGAAGGATGAAACTAGACCACTTTCTCACACCATTCACAAAATAAACTCAAAATGGATAAAGGACCTGAATGTGAGACAGGAAACCATCAAAACCCTAGAGGAGACAGCAGGAAAAGACCTTTCTGACCTCAGCTGTAGCAATTTCTTACCTGACACGTCTCCAAATGCAAGGGAATTAAAGGCAAAAAGGAACTATTGTGACCTCATGAAGATAAAAGCTTTTGCACTGCAAAGGAAACAGTTAACAAAACTAAAAGGCAACTGGCGGAATTGGAAAAGATATTGCAAATGACATATCGGACAAAGGGCTAGTATCCAAAATGTATAAAGAGCTCACCAAACTCCACACCTGAAAAACAAATAATGAGTGAAGAAATGGGCAGAAAACATGGGTAGACACTTCTCTAAAGAAGGCATCCAGATGGCCAACAGGCACATGCAAAGATGCTCAATGTCACTCCTCATCAGGGAAATACAAATCAAAACTCCACTGAGATATCACCTCATGCCAGTCAGAGTGGCTAAAATGAACAAATCAGGAGACTATAGATGCTGGCGAGGATGTCGAGAAATGGGAACCCTCTTGCACTGTTGGTGGTAATTCACACTGGTGCAGCCATTCTGGGAAACAGTGTGCACGTTCCTCAAAAAATTAAAAATAGTTATACCCTATGACCCAGCAATAGCACTGCTAGGAATTTACCCAAGGGATAGAGGAATGCTGATGTATAGGGGCACTTGTACCCCAATGTTTACAGCACCACTTTCAACAATAACCAAATTATGGAAAGAGCCTAAATGTCCATCAACCGATGAATAGATAAAGAAATCGTGGTGTATATCACAATGGAATACTACTTGGCAATGAGAAAGAATGAAATATGGCCTTTTGTAGCAACATGGATGGAACTGGAGAGTGTTATGCTAAGTGACATAAGTCATACAGAGAAAGACAGACACCATGTTTTCACTCTTATATGGATCCTGAGAAAGTTAACAGAAGACCATGGGGGAGGGGAAGGAAAAAAAGAGGAAGAGAGCCAAACCATAAGAGACTCTTAATAACTGAGAATAAACTGAGAGCTGATGGGGATTGAGGGGAAGGAAAGTGGGTGATGGCGATTGAGGAGGACACCTGTTGGGATGAGCACTGGGTGTTGTATGGAAACCAATTTGACAATAAATTTCATATTTAAAAAATTTAAAAAATAAATTACTGATTCAATTTCTTTGCTGGCCATCAGTCTGTTCAAGTTTTCTTTTGCTTGTTTCAGATATCGTAGTTTCAGAGTTTCTGGAAATTTATTCATTTCTTCTACGTTGTCCAATTTTTGGCATACAGTTTTTCATAATATAGTTTTATAATTGCACTTCTATGATGTTAGTTGTTATTTTTCCTCTCTCATTTGTGATTTTCTTTTTTTCATCATTTTTCTCTTCTTTGTTTTTAAATGTTTATTTATTTTTGAGAGTGCGAGAGCATGATTGCAGGTGGGCAGAGAAAGAGAGAGACCAAGGATCCAAAGTGAGCCCTGTGCTGACAGCAGAGAACTCGATGTGGGGCTAGTACTCACAAACCATAAGATTATGACCTGAACTGAAGTCAGATGCTTAACCGACTGAACCACGCACATGTCCTGTATTTTTTTCTTGATAAGTTTGGCTGGAGATTTATCAATTTCATTGATGTTTTTCAAAGAATCAGATCCTGGTTTAATTGACCTGCTCTAATGGTTTGTGAGTGTGTATGTTGTGTGTGTGTGCGTGCGTGCGCACGTGTGTGTTTAGTCTCTGTGTCATTTATTTCTGCTCTAATCTTTACTTTTTACTCCCTTCTGCTGGATTTAGGTTCTGTGTGTTGTTCATTTTCTAGCACCTTTAGTTGTAATGTTAGGTTGTTGTTTATTTGAGTGTGTGTGTTTTTTTCTTTTTTTGCTTCTTCAGGTAGACTTGCTTTGCTATATTCTTTTGTCTTAGGAAAACTATTGCTGCATCCCCAAAATTTTGGGCCATTGTGTTTCCGTTTTAATTTGTTTCCATGTTTTTCTTTTAATTTCTTTGATTTCTTGTTGACCCATATATTGTTTATGAGAATATTTTTCAACCTTGATGTATTTGGGGTCTTCCCAGATTTTTTCTTGTGATTTACGTCTAGTTTAATAACATTGTTGTCAGAAAAGTTGCACGGAATTATTTTAATATTTTTTATTTGTTGAGGTCCATTTGTGACCTTATATGCAAACTATTCTGAAGAATGTTTCTTGCACCCTTAAAAAAATATGTATTCTGCTGTTTTATGTTGGAACGTTCTGAATATCTGTTAAGTCCAAGTGGTACAGTGTGTCATACAAAGCCATTGTTTCTTTATTGACTTTTTGTTTACATTATCTGTGTATAAATGTAAGTGGTGTTAATGTCCCCTGTTGTTATTGTATTATTATTGATTGCTTCCTTTGTTTGTTATCAATTATTTAATACATTTGGATGCTTCCATTTTGGGTGAATAAATATTTACAATTGTTTTATCTTCTTGTTAGATTTATTATTATATAAGATCCTTCTTTGTGTCTTGTTACATTTGTTTTAAAGTACAGTAAAACCTTGGACTGTGAGTAACTTATTCTGTGAGTATTCTGCCAGACAGCAAACATTTCTAATAAATTTTAACTTGATAAACAAGCAATGTCTTGCAATACAAGTAGTACGTGATGCCCAATGTCCCATGATCACACCTGAGCCAATGGTTTTGAAATTTGCTTCCACATATGTGTGCTTTGTATTACATCATGTTTCCAGAAATAATTATTCCCACAAACCAAGATTTCACTGGTAGATTTTCTCTGACATAAGTATTGCTCCTCTGTCTTCCTTTCACATCCATTTACATTGTAGATGTTTTCATACCCTTGCTTTCAATGTGAAGGTGTCTTTAAGTCTAAACCGAGTCTTGTTTTCTTTAACCTATTTTGCCACCCTATCCATGTCTTTTGACTAGAACATTTAGTCCAGTTACATTCATGTAATTATTGATACATATGGATTTATTGTTATTTTATTGTTTTGTTGGTTCTTCCTATGATTTTCTTTGATTCTTTCTCATCTTTCTTTCATTGTTTGCTGGTTTTTCTTTAGTGAGGTATTTTATTTCTTTATTCTTTGCATGTATATTAGTGTTTTTTAATATATGGTTACCATTAATTTATATATAACAACTTTGACAGATATCAGTTTTTATTAAGCTAATGGTCATTTAAGTTTGAACACACGCTTTACTTTTCCTCTTCCCCACCTTTTAGTTATATATTGTTATAGATACATCATTTTGTGAGTTGTCTGAATGATTTTTTGCATAAATATTCACTATTACTGCTTTTTCATTTCCTATCTTTATACTGTCTCTTTGGTTGCACTTTTACACTCAAAGAGTCCCCTCACAATCTCCTTTAGTATTAATTTGTCTGGGAAACGTTTTCTCTACTTCTATTCTGAATTACATCCTTGCTGGTTTGAGTATTCTTGGCTGCAGATTGTTCCCATTAAGCACTTTGAACATATCATACCACTCCCTCTGGGTTGGAAGATTTCTATGGAAACTCCCTTGCTTGCCTTATGGGTTTTCCCTTGTAACTTACTGTCTTCTTTTGTCTTGCTGTTTTTTAAGGGGTGGGGGGAGGGGCGTTTGATTATTTTTTTAATGTCACTGGACAATACTTCACATTTTCTGTGATTAGAAGAATCAACTTTGTAAAGACATCAATTCTTCCTAAATTTATACATTTAATATAATTCCAATAAAATAATTCTAAAAAGTTTTTGTTATCTATAGACAAGTTAGTTCTAAAATTTTTAGAGAAATGCAAGGAAGCTAGAATATTTTTTACAATGTAAATATTAATTATTTGATATGTAAATGTTAAAGAACACATTATTCACAAACAATGGGCCAAATAAGAAATCAAAGGGCAAATAAATATATGTCTCAAAAGAAAAGAAAAATAAAATACAATATTACAAAACTTATGGGATGTAGCAAAAGCAGATGTTAGAGTGAAATTTACACTAAAAATGCTTGTATTAATAGATAAGTTCCAATAAACAATGTAAAATTATAGCATAAGCAACTAAAAAAGAAGAAACTTAGTTGAAATTTAGTAGAGGAAGGAAATAACAAGGAAAAATCAGAAGTAAATAAGATAGAGACTAGAATAAGCAGTAATATTATAACATGGAAAGTAATGACCAGTTTTTTTTTTCAAACAAACAAACAAAATCAGCAATGCTTTAACTACATTAACTAAGGAAAATAAAGATAGGTTACTGAAAAACCAAAGCGAGAAATGGAAGAGAAAACAATGCAACACACACCACCTGTTTTGTGATAACAAGTTAGTATAAACAATTATATAGTAACAAGTCAGATAACTTAGAAAAATGATAATTTCTAATAACATACTAGTTACCAATATTGAATTATGAATCTTGAATCCAAGAAATAGGAAATATTCGTAAACCAATAAGAAATAAAGTTGAATTAGAAATAAAAAATCTCCCAGCAAAGCAAATCCCAAGAGTACAGGGTCACATTGATGAATTCTAACAAACATTAAAAAAAAATAAGTAATGACAATCTTTATTTAAACATCACAAATAACGGAATAGAAGGAAGGCATTCAAAATCATTCTATGAGTCCAGTATTACCATGATATGAAAGCAACAATACAAGAACGAAAAGAAAAGAAAAGAAAAGAAAAGAAAAGAAAAGAAAAGAAAGAAATTCTACTTTGTTTCATATAAGTATTGCTACTCTGGCTTTCCTTTGACATCCATTTGCATGATAAATGTTTCTCCATACCCTCATGAGATACCTGAGATACATGAACCTATTGTAAGCAGCATATATATGAGTCTTCTTTTTTTTTTCTCAATCCATTCTGACACTCTGTTGTTCAAAAGGTTTGTCCATTACATTCAAAGTAATTATTAATAGATATGTATTATTGTCATTTCATTACTTGTTTTGTCATTGTTTCTGGAGAGTTTCTTTGATCCTTTCTTGTCTTTGTTACTTTTGGTCTTTTCCTTCCACTCAAAGGGCCTTTTTAATATTTCTTGCAGGGCTGGAGTAGTTGTCACAAACTAGTTAGTTTTGTTTATCTGGGAAACTCTTTATCTCTCATTCTATTCTGAATGATAACTTTGCTGGATAGAGTATTCTTGGTTATAGATTTTTTCCATTCAGCACTTTGAATATAGCATGTCACTCCCTTCTGGCTTGCCAAGTTTCTGTTGAGAAATTTATAGCTAGCTTTATGGGTTTTCCCTTGTAAGTTAAGAACTTCTTCAAGGGTGCCTGGGTGGCTCAGTGAGTTAAATGACCAACTTTGGCTCAGGTTATCATCTCACAGTTCATGAGTTCAAGCCCCGCATCAGGCTCTGAGCTGACAGTCATAGCCTGGAGACTGCTTTAGATTCTGTGTCTCTGGTTCTCTCTGCCCTTCCCCAAATTGCTCCTTCTCTCTCTCTCTCTCTCTCCTCTCTCTCTCTCTCTCAGAATAAATAAACATTAATTTTTTTTGGAAAAGAACTTCTTATGTTTTACTGCTTTTAAGTTTTTTTTCTTTACCACTATATCTTTGCAAATGTAATTACAATATTTTTTGGTGTTGCCCTGACTTGGTTGATTTTGATGGGAATTCTCTGTGCCTCCCAGATCTGAATGTCTGTTGCCTTCCCCCAGATTAAGGAAGTTTACTGCTATTATTTCTTGAAATATATATTCTGCCCCTGCTTTCTCTCTCCTCTTCTTCTAAGACTCCTATAATAAAAATGTTATAATGTTTGATAGTAACTGAATTCCATAAGTCTAGTCTTATGCATATTTTTTTTCCTTTCTGTTTTGTGCAGCTTCATTGCTTTTCATCATTTTGTCTTCTAGGTCACTAATTCATCCCTCTGTTTCTTCTAGCCTGCTGCTCATTTCATCAGTCTTATTTTCCATCTCATTTATTGCATTCTTCATCTCTGATTGACTCATTTTTAAGTGTTTTATCTCTGTGGTAAGAATGTCCCTCATGTCTTCTATTTTTTTTTCTTCAAGCCTAGTGAGTATCCTTATAATGCTTTAAATTCTCCATCAGTCTTTTCACTTATAGCTCCGGCAGTGGCCAGAGGGAAACTGAAAGAAAATTATATAAAAAAGATAAAAAATAAGAATAAACATAAGATAAAAAAGAGACTCTTAAATACAGAGGGCAAACTGAGGGTTCCTGCAGGGTAGGTGGGTGGGGCAATGAGCTAAATGGGTGATGGGCATTAAGAAGGGCACTTGTTGGGATGTGCCTGGACGTTGTATGTAAGTGATGAGTCACTGGGTGACTCCTGAAACCAATTATACACTGTATGTTAACTAACTTGAATTTATATAAATAATTTTTTTAAAAAGGGAAAAAATAAAATCAACAACACAAGAAACAACAGGTGTTGGTGAGGATGTGGAGAAAGGGGAACCCTCTTACACTGTTGAAGGGAATGCAAACTCATGCAGCCACTGTGGAAAACAGTATGGGAGTTCCTAAAAAAGCTAAAAATAGAACTACCCTATGATCTATCAATTGCACTACTAGGTATTTACTCAAAAAGTACAAAAATACTAATTCAAAGTATACATGCACCCAAATGTTTACAGCAGTATTATCTACAATTGCCAAATTAATAAAACTTCTGAAGTGTCCAGTGACTGATGAATGGATAAATAAGACGTGGTATATATACACAAGGGAATATTACTCAGACATAAAAAAGAATGAAATCTTGCCATTTTCAATAATATGGGTGGAGCTAGAGAATATTATCCTAAGGGAAATAAGTTGGTCAGAGGAAGAGAATTACCATATGATTTCACTCATTACCATATGATTCATAAATGTGGAATTTAAGAACAAAATAAATTATTAAAGGGGAAAAAAAAAGATAATCAAGCCACAGAAAAGACTCTTAACTATAAAGAACAAACTGATGGTTACCAGAGGGAATGTGAGTGGAATGGTAGGTTAAATATGTGATGGGGATTAGGATTGCCCTTGTGATGAGCACAGGGTGTTGTATAGAAGTGTTAAATCATTAAATTTTACACCTGAAACTAATATTACACTATATGTTAAGTGACTGGAATTTAAATAAAAACTTTTAAAAAGTAAAACAAAAATGACTCAATTGTGAAAAAATAGAAAATCTAAATAGATCTATATAGCTACTAAGGATATTAAAACAGTAACCAAAAAACCTGGAAACAAAGAAAATCTCTGGATCACATGGCTTTGATATTGAGTTCTACCAATAATTTAAGGAAGAATTAATCTCAATGCTTCTGAAACTCTTCATAAATTTGAAGAGGTAAGAAATCATCTAACTCAACATTAACCTAATACTTAATATCCAAGCTAAAACAATGGCACTACAAAAAAAAAAGTGAAAACAAAACCAAAACAAAAAACTACACATCATATTCCTGATGGATATTGATTAAGAAATCCTCAACAAAATAATGTCAATACAATTTCAACAACATATTAAAATGATTACATATCAGGACCCAATGGCATTTATTCACATAATGTAAGGATGCTTCAACATATGAAAACCAATAGTGCAATGTACCACATTAACAGAATAAAAAAAACATGATTATTTCAATAGCTGGAGGAAAAGTATTTGATAAAATACATCATAGCATGATAAATCAGTCAACAAACTAGTAATAATAATAAATTATTCTACAAAATAAAAGCTATATCTCTGTTCACAGATAACATGATCTTATTTGAAGAAAACTAAAGTTTACATTTAAAAAACATTTTAGAACTAATAAATCAACAAATGTAAAGGATACAAAATCAACACAAAAGTTAGTTGCATTTCTATATACAATAGCATAAGAGCCTAACAATGGGCTCTTTTGATTGTAATGTAAGTGCCAGACATTAAGCTTTTCAAATGATCAAAGATCTTAAGCTTTTGATTGCCAAATGATCAAAGACATTTATTTATCTTGAAAGAAGAAAAACACATTTTCAGCTACCCACTAGATAAAAAGCCAGGACATAATACCCATAAAGTTATTTTTCTTTCTTTTCTTTTCTTCTTTTCTTTCTTTTCTTTTCTTTTCTTTCTTTTCTCTTTCTTTTCTTTTCCTTTTCTTCTTTTCTTTCTTTCTATCTTTCTTTCAGAAAGTTTTAGGTGAAAAATAACTAAATATTTGATTAGCCACTTGGATTTCACTTCATATATTAAATTCCTGCTTTTACTTTTTGAATTCACAAATAAAAAATAAATCCATGAATTTATGGGCACTGCATTCTTGACCCTAATAAAGGTATAACTCCAGGTCTGCATTGTTTCTCTCTGTACCCATGATCTCACTGTTGCGTTGGGAATGCCATGTACCCACCTGAACAGGTGAGTAGCAAATCTTGTCTTTTTGAAGTTCCCCGATGGTTGCTACTGAAGGGCATTTTGCAATCATTATAAGATCCACAAGAGCTGGTCCATCCACAATGTTGGTTCTGGTTAGGGAAATGTCTTTGGGGGCTTAATACAAGTAGTACAGGTTAGTGCCCAGCATTTCTAGTCAAAAGCATCACTATCAATATACTGAGACCAACCAAAAACATACATTAACAATGAATAATTTCAAAAAGAAATTAAGAAAATAATTTAATTTATAATATATCTAGAAGAAAAAAAAAATATTTAAGAATATATTCAGCCAAAGAGGCGAAAACTTGGACATCAAAACTATAAATCATTTCTGTGAGAATTTAAAGAAGCTACATGCAAATGGAAGATATCATATGCTCATGGAGTAAATATTTAATATCGTATGATATTAATATAACTTAATGTGATCTACAAATTCATTGCAATACCTATCAAAGTCCCAATGAAGAATTTGAAAAAGAACAAATGTGGAGTATTCACACTTCCTGATTCCAAGAATTGCATGAGGATACAGTAATAAAATAGTACATTATTGACATAAAGACAGACATATAGAAAAAAATGTAATAGAGAGTTAATAAAATGTAATAGAAAGCCAACAAATAAAAATTTGCATATGGTCAAAGAATTTTTGAAATGTTGCCAAGACCATTTAGTGGAGAAAAGGAAGGCCTATAAACAAATAGTGTTGAAAAAATTATATACACGTGAAAAAGAATAATGTTTGACTTAATAACCTTTACCTTATACTATATACAGAAATTATTCAATATTGATCAAAGACCTAAATGTAAGGACCTGAAACTATAAAATTATAACAAGAAAGCATAGGAAAAAATATTCATGACATTGGATTTGGCAACAATTTCTTGGATATGGCACCAAAACCTCAGGCAAAAAAGAAAATAAATAAATTGGAGTTTCTCAAAATTAAAAACTTTTCATACGTAAAAGGATAAATGTACATAATTAAGTCAGTGAAAAAAACCAAGAGAATAGAACAAAATATATGCATATCATAATAAGATAAAGGGTAGATATAGATAGATATAGATGATATAGATATATAGATAAAGATATAGATAGATAGATAGATAGATAGAGATAGAGATAGACTTCTACAATTCAGCAAAAACAAAAACAACAGTACCCAATGTAAACATGGGCAAAAATTTTGAATAAACTTTCTTTCAATAAAGATATAAATAATGGCCTTTAAGCACTTGTAAAGGTGTTCAAAATGACTAATCATGAGGGGAATACAAATATAAACCACCATGAATTACCACTTTATACTCATTAGGGCAGTTATTCTGAAAACAAATAAACAATAACAAACAGAAAATAATAAGAGTTGTCAAGGATATGAAAAAACTGGTACCCTTGTGAATTTCTGATGAAATGTAAAATAGTGCAGCTACTGTGGAAAACAGTAAGGTATTTACTTAAAATATTAAACATAGAATTATATGATCAGTAATTCTATTCTAGATATATACTCAAAAGGATTTAAAGCAGGGCTTTAAGAGGTATTTTTACATCAATATTAACAGCAGCACTATTCAAAATAGCCAAAAAATATACACAATCCAAATGTCAAAAGATAAATGAATAGATCAACTTCTGGGAAGATAGCAGAATAGAAAAATCCTAAGCTCACCTCATCCCACAGACACACCTAGATAACAGCCACATCAGTGTATCCAACCCAGAAAATGACCCCAAAACTGGCAGAACAGACCTTCCACAGTTAACCATAGGGAGGACACATATAAAAGGGTAGGAGGCACTGAGATGTGGCCAGAAACCAAACTCCCTGTGAGACTAACCACAAATGCTAAGGATAACAAAAGCAAAGAGAGGGAAGAGAAGCAGAACCCACACCAAGAACCCCAGACACAGGGGACTGCACTGGGAAGATGAGTCTCCGAAATATTTGGTTTTGAATGTCAGTGGAACTTAACTTCATGAGCTTTCATAACCAGTAGAGCTTAACACCAGGTATTTTAAAACTCAGAAGACCTGGCTCTGGGATGGCCAGAGGGCAATGGGGGACTGAGTCTCTGCCCTTAGGGGGACAATGTGATAGGTGGCCAGGCTAAGGTACAGCATGGAGGCACTGGTTTGGGTGGCACCTTGAGTGTTCATGGAGATTTGTTTGTGTGTCTCACAGCATGTGCTGGGAGGCAGGGGTCTTCAGGGGAATTTCTCCAGAAATGAGGGAGCTAGCAATCATCATTTCTCCCCAATCTTACAACAGGCTGGATGCTCTGATGCCTGTGGGAGGAAGCACAAATGCTCCCCATCTACACTGCTAACACTGCACGTCCAGCCCATATAGTCTCCTGTGGATCCACTGTATCCAACACACTAGGCAGGAGTCTCTCCAAAAAAGCTCCTGTTTCAAGAAACCTCAGCAGAGATTATTGCCACTCCAAAGTGACACCTGCCCTAGGGATAGGGGAAGATAAATACACATGCCAGCATACTCACAGTCCCAGAAGCTGCACCTTATAACGCAGTGCAGAGAGATTGTGCTGTTAATCAGTGCATCTGCAGCACCAGGAGGCATCTTGATTTACTGCCAGCCTCATCCACCAACAAAAGCTTCTCAGGGAACAAAACAAGTAGAGAACCCTGAAGTTCAGTACTATGGGAAATCAATAATAGATTATAGGAGACAGAAGAAAAAAAAACAGTGAGCTGGAAGACAAAGTATTTGAAAGCAACAAAACTGAAGAGCAAAAACAAAAAAAAAAGGAAAAAAAAGAAAAAAGAAGAGAATATGATAAGGGAACTCAGCAGTGTCATCAAGCATAACCAAATTCACATTATATGGGTCCCTGAAGAAGAGAGAGAAGGGGGCTGAAAATTTACTTGGAGAAACAATAGCTGAAAACTTTCCTAATCTGGGGAAGGAAAAAGATATACAGATCCACAAAGCATAGAGATGCTCAACAAAATCAATCCAATGAGGTCCACACCAAGACACGTAATAATTAAGATGGTGAAAAGTAGTGATAAATAAATAATTTTGAAAGTTTGAATTTCTAGCAATAATTTTACAAATGAGAAGGGAATGCCATGATATATTAAAATGCTGAAAAGAAAAAAAAAACTGCAAGCAAGAACACACTACCCAGCAAGGCTATCATTTAAAATTTGGGGAGAGATAAAAATTTTCCCAGATGAAGAAAAACTAAAGGAATTTGTTGCTACTAAACCAGGGTTTACAACGTAAAAGGGAATTCTTTGAGTGGAAGTAAAAGGTCATAGTTGGGAATAAGTTATAAAAGGAAAAAGTAACACAGGTAAATATAAACACAAAAAAGTAGTAGACTGATCACTTATATATATAAAAAACAGTATGGGCTTTAGATCACAACTGGACCAAAATGAATAAAATTCCTAGGAATAGACTTGGGCAACATGGTAAAAATAAAAAAATGTGTACCCTGGGAACAATAAATTACTAATGACAGAAATTGAACATGACACAAATGAATGGAAAATGTTACATGTCCATGGATTGGAAGAATCAATATTATTAAAAAGTCCATACTACTCAAAAGAATGTACATATTAATTGCAATCCCTATCAAAACACAGATAACTTTCTTTTTTTTCAGAACTAGAAGAAATAATCATAAAATTTGTATGGAACCACAAAATCCCAAAATAGTCTAAGTACTCTGGAAAAAGAAAAAAAACTGGATTTATCACAATTCCATATTTCAAGTTATACCTCTACTAATTAAAACAGTATGTTGGAAAGTTGTACACTTAGAATCATTTGGTAAATTTGGGTAAAATGGTAAGTATTATGTTACATACACTTTATCTCAAAATAGGGGATCTTTAATAAAAGAGGAAGATCCATCTATATTTTGTTTGTAAAAGACAAAACTTAAGAGCAAAGTAACAAATAGCTTAAAATTAAAAATGGTATACACACACACACATGCACACACACACTACAAACAGTGAAATAAAGTCTCTATTTTAACATAAGAGAAAATAGATGGTAGGTAAGAAATATTAATAGAGAAAAATAAGGCATTGCATTATGGTTAAATAGGTAATACATCTGGAAGATATGTTATTTATAAATGTATCTACAACTAATAAGACAGTCCCAAATTACATAATACAAAAACAACAAAAATGAAAAAAGAGAAAATTCAACAGTTATTACTGCATATTTCAATATCCCATTCTCAATCATTGTTAGTTATCTAGACAGACACTGGGAAAAGATATGGAAGATTTAAATAACTCTATCAACCAATTTACATAAGTAAAATTACATTACACTCCATTCAACACATAAAAACATGCATTATTTTCAACTGTATGGAGGGCAGTTTTTCACAATAGACCATATGGTAGGTCATAGAACAAGTCTCACTAAGTATAAAATTTTTGAAATCTTTCAAAATATGTTCTGTGCTTACTATGGTACTAAAATAGAATTCAACAATAGAAGTAAATCTGGGGATTCCCTGAATATTTGCAAAGTTCTAAAATACACTTCTAAGTAAGTCATGGATTGGACAAAAATCACATGTAAAATTTTAAAGCATTCAAAACTTATACATAAAATACAAACATTTATGAGACGCAAGTAAAGCTGTGTTTGGAGAAAAAATCGTACTTTTTAACACCTATATTAGAAACAAAATAACAGGGGCGCCTGGGTGGCGCAGTCGGTTAAGCGTCCGACTTCAGCCAGGTCACGATCTCGCGGTCCGGGAGTTCGAGCCCCGCATCGGGCTCTGGGCTGATGGCTCAGAGCCTGGAGCCTGTTTCCGATTCTGTGTCTCCCTCTCTCTCTGCCCCTCCCCCGTTCATGCTCTGTCTCTCTCTGTCCCAAAAATAAATAAACGTTGAAAAAAAAAATTAAAAAAAAAAAAAGAAACAAAATAACAGGTCTCAAACCAATAAACAAAATACACACACACACACACACACACAAACTAGAGGAAAATGAGCAAGGTAAACTCAAAAAAATCATTAAAAAGGAATAAATATCCAATAAAATCAATTAAGAAACAGAAATATAATATGGAAAATACAGAATATCAATTAAAGCGAAATCTGGTTCTTTGAAATTTTTAAGCAAAATTTTAAAACCTTAATCTAGACTACAACAAAGAATTAAGAGAAAGGACATGAATTTACAAATCTGAAATTAAAAAAAAAGCAAGTATTACTATTGCCTCTGACAAAAATTATAAAGTAATAAAAGGGAATATTATGGAAAACTTTATGCCAATAATGTATACATCTTAGATTAAATGGATAGATTTGAAGAAAAAATGGCCAGAATGCATGGAAAAATTTAATATACAGGTAGAAGAACCAATCAAACACAATTGAAAGACATTTAGCAAACTAGAAGATATTTAAAAATAAAAATATCCAGAAGGTATCAAGGAGAGAAAAAAGAAATGGAGAATATAAGAAATGAAGTTTACAGAGAAAAAGGATAAGCTAAGATTTAATTTTAATTTTATGTTTTTTAGAGAGAGAGTGCAAGTGGGCGAGAGGGTCAGAGAGAGAGAATCTCAAGCAGACTCCATGCAGCATGGAGACAGATGGAGGGCTTGATCTCATGACAC
Organism: Lynx canadensis; assembly: GCF_007474595.2. Taxonomy (NCBI): domain Eukaryota; kingdom Metazoa; phylum Chordata; class Mammalia; order Carnivora; family Felidae; genus Lynx; species Lynx canadensis. Next base: position 63,364,633 of record NC_044321.2, read on the forward strand.
TGGCATCAAAATCTGAGCTAAAACCAAGAGCTGGAAATTCAACCAACTGAGTCAACCAGGCAATCCACTAAGGAGATTTTAAATAATATTATCTAAATTACAGAATATAATTATGAAGACAATGTAGAGCAGACACTATTTAAAGATATAATGGCAGTCAATTTTTCAGAATGTATTAAAGACATGAATTATTATATTCATGAAATAGAAAAATTTCCCAGGAGTACAATTAAAATTCAGTATTCATCTTAGATCATTTAAAAATGTGCCAAATATTAAAGCAGAGAGATATTAAAAGGAGAAAAAGAAAAATAACAGGTTATTACAGAGGTGCAATAGCTAGACTGATGGAAGTCTTCTTAACAACAAATTAAATGAGGGGACCATAAAACCATATCCTAAAAGTAAAGGAATAGTATTGTCAACCTAAAATTGCATTTCCAATTATTCGACATAGTCATACTTTCAGACAGCCAAATTTTTAAAATTATAATAATTAGAGCATTACTAAAGGGAATTCTAGGAGGATGGACCTCAAGAAAATGAAATTTGATGAAGAAGGAATGTTGAAGGTTCCCGAAGGTATAGTGAACAACAAAAACGAAAAGTATACACATGTGTAAATTAAACAAATATTGTGTATGCAAATTAAAATTGTAACAACTAACTTTGGAATAAAGGCTGACGTAACTAGCATATTAAACAATTGTAGCATGTAAGTATAGATGGGAGTGATCAGACTTAAAATATTTCAAAATATTTATAGTGCTTAGGAGGGTAGCAACACTGATTAACTTCAGTTCTTAATGTTATTTTAAGAGTAAATACCAGAAGAAAAGAACAAGTGGATAACTTCCAATGAATAATGAAGGAACAACTAAAAAACTTTATTAGTCCAAAAGCAGAATAAGGAGTGTAAATAGCATAAAAATGGTAAATAGCACAAACTAAAATGTTAGATATGAGTTCAAATATACCGTCAATCATAGTAAGTGTAAATAAACTAAATCTCCATTTAAAATATAAATTGTTAAATTAATAAATGAACAATATCAGTTACCTATGTTTACAATAGGAAAAACACCTAAACAACAAAGACAGAAAAAAAGGATGAAAGTAAAATTAAAAAAAAAAAACATATTGGGTAAATATGAAACAAAGGAAACTGGAATATCTATGTTAATATTACATGAAATATACTTTATTTATTTATTTATTTATTTATTATTTTTTATTCTCAAGTTAGTTAACATGGATTGTAATTTTGGCTTCAAGAGTAGAACCCCATGATTCATCTCCTACACATTCATCTCCCACTGCTCATCCTGAAAAGTGCCCTCCTTAATGCCCATCACCCATTTAACCCATCTACCACCAACACCTCCATCACCCCTCAGCTTGTTCTCTGTATTTAAGAGAAAATTATGGTTTTTCTCCCTCTCTATTTTTGTCTTATTTTTCCTTCCCTTCCCCTATGATCATCTGTTAAGTTTCTCAAATTGCACATATGAGCGAAATCATATGATCTCTGTCCTCTGACGAATTTTGCTTAGCAGAATACCCTCCAGTTCCATACATGATGTTGGAAATGGTGAGATTTTCAAGTTGTTTTTTTTTTTTTTCATTGCTGGGTATTATTCCATTGAATAGATATACCACATCTTCTTAATCCATCCATCAGTTGATGAACGTTTTGGCTCTTTCTGTGATTTGGTTATTGTTGATAATGCTACTATAAACATTGGAGTGCATATGCCCCTTCGAATTAGCATTTTGGTATCCTTTGGGTAAGTTCCAAGTAGTACAATTACTGGTTCATAATGTAGTTCTATTTTTAATTTTTTGAGGAACCTCCACACTTTTTTCCAGAGTGGCTGCACCACTTTGCATTCCCACCAACAGTGCAAAAGGGTTCCCGTTTTTCCACATCCTCACCAACATCTGTTGTTTCCTGAGTTGTTAATTTAAGCCACTCTCACTGGCGTGAGGTGGTATCTCAATGTGATTTTGATTTGTATTTCCCTGATGATGAGTGATGTTGAGCATCTTTCCATGTGTCTGTTGGCCATCTGAATGTCTTCTCTGGAAAAATGTCTATTCATGTCTTTTGGCCATTTGTTCACTGGATTTTTTTTTTCAGGTGTTGAGATTGGTAAGTTCTTTATAGATTTTGGATATTAACCGTTTATCCAATATGTCATTTGCAAATACCTTCTCCCATTTCATCCCTCGCCTTTTAATTTTGTTGATTTCCCTCACTGTGCAGAAGTTTTTTATCTTGAGAAGATCCCAAAAGTTCATTTTTGTATTTATTTCTCTTGTCTCCAGAGGCATATCAAGTAAGAAGTTGCTGCAGCCTAGGTCAAAGAGGTTGCTGCCTGTTTTCTTCTGTAGGATTTTGATGGTTTCCTATATAGAATTTAGGTCTTTTAACCATTTTGATTTTTTTTGTGTGTGTGTGTATAGTGTATGAAAGTGGTCCACTTTAATTCTTCTGAATGTTGCTGTTTAATGTTTCCAGCACCATATGGTAAAAAGACTGTCTTTTTTCCATTGGACACCCTTTCCTGCTTTGTCAAAGACTAGTTGGCCATACATTTGTAGGTCAGTTTCTGGGTTCTTTATTCTATTCCATTGATCAAGATGTCTGTTTTTTGTGACTCTTCGGGGTCTTTTGTGGTTTCATACAAATTTTAGGATTGTTTGTTCCAGCCCTGTGAAAAATAGTGGTGGTATTTTAATAGGAATTACATTGAATGTGTATTTTGCCTTGGATAGTATGGACATTTTAACAATATTTGTTCTTCAAATCCATGAGAATGAAATGTTTTCCCATTTCTTTGTGTCTTCAACTTCTTTCATAAGCTTTTGATAGTTTTCAGCATAACATCTTTTCAATCTTTGGTTGGGTTTATCCCTAGGTATTCTATGGGTTTTTGTGCAATTGTAAATGGGATCAATTCCTTGATATCACTTTCTGATGCCTCATTATTGTTGTACAGAAATGAGACTGATTTCTGTACATTGATTTTATATCTTTCAACTTTGCTGAATTCATGTATCAGCTCTAGCAGTTTTTTATTGGAGTCTTTGGGTTTTCCATATAGAATATCATATCATCTGTGAGAAGTGAAAGTTTGACTTCTTTTTTGCCAATTTGGATGCATTTTATTTCATTTTGCTGTGTGATTTCTGAGAACAGGACTTCCAACACTACGTTAACCAACAGTGGTGAGAGTGGACATCCCTATCGTGTTGCTGTTCTCAGGGGGAAAGCTCTCAGTTTTTCCCCATTGAGGATGATATTAACTATGGGCCTTTCATATAAGGCTTTTATGATGTGAAGGTATGTTCCTTCTATCCCGACTTTCTTGAGGGTATTTATCAAGAAAGTGGGCTGTATTTTGTCAAATGCCTTTTCTGAATCTATTCACAGGATACTATGGTTCTTATCCTTTCTTCTATTAATGTGGTGTATCATGTTGATGAATAAGAGAATATTGAACCAGCCCTGCAGACCAGAAGTGAATCCCACTTGATCGTGTTGAATAGTTCTTTTAATATACTGTTGAATTTGATTTGCTCATACCTTGTTGAGAATTTTTGCATCCTCGTTCATCAGGGGTATTGGCTTGCAATTCCCCGTTTTTGTGGGGTCTTTGGTTTTGGAATCAAGGTAATGCTGGCTTCATAGAATGAGTTTTGAAGCTATAGATAGATAGATAGATAGATAGATAGATATGAAACTTGAAATGAACCACAAGAAAAAAATTGGAAAACCCCCAAATATATTGAGGTTAAAGAACATCTTACTATCGAATTTGGTTAACCAAGAATTTAAAGAAAAAAATTTAAAAATACATGGAAGCAAATGAAAAAAAAAAATATATATATATATATATTTGGTTTGAGAAGAATAGGTAGTAACTCTGCTTTTTTTGAACTTTCAATTTACTTTATTGTTTTAATATGAAATTTATTGTCAGATTGGTTTCCATACAACACTCAGTGCTCATCCCAACAGGTTTGCTCCTCAATACCCATCACCCACCCTCCCCTCCCTCCCACCCCACATCAACCCTCAGTTTGTTCTCAGTTTTTAAGAGTCTCTTATGTTTTAGCTCCCTCCCTCTCTAACCTTTTTTTTTTTTTCCTTCCCCTCCGCTATGGTCTTTTGTTAAATTTCTCAGGATCCACATAAGAGTGAAAGCATATGGTATCTGTCTTTCTCTGACTCATTTCACTTAGCATAACACTCTCCAGTTCCATCAATGTTGATACAAAAGACCATATTTCAGTCTTTCTCATTGCCACGTAGTATTCCATTGTGTATATACACCACAAATTCTTGGTAGTAACTCTGCTTTAAATGTCTTGTTGAATTCTCCTGAGAAGCCATCTGGCCCAGGACTCTTATTTGTTGGGAAATTTTTGATAGCTGATTCAATTTCTTCACTTGTTATAGGCCTATTCAAATTTTCTATTTCTTCCTGTTTGAGTTTTTGGTAGTGTGTGAGTGTGTAGGAATTTGTCCATTTCTTCTGATTGTCCAGATTGTTGGCATATAATTTTTCACTGTAATCTCTAATAATTGTATTTCTGTCATGTTGATTGTGATCTCTCCTCTTTCATTCTTGATATTATCTGTTTGGGTCTTCTCTCTTTTTAAGATGCCTGTCTTAGGGGTTTATCAAGTTTTTATTCTTTCAAAAACCAGCTCTTAGCTTCATTGACCTGTTTTACTGTTTTTTGGTTTATTTTTAATTCTATATTGTTTATTTCTACTCTAATCTTTATTATCTCCTTATTCTGTTGGGTTTGGATTTGCCACTGCTTTTCTAGCTCCTTTAGGTGTAAGTTTAGGTTGTATATTTGGGACCTGTGGCTTCTTGAGATAGGCTCGAATTGCAATGTATTTTCCTCTTAGGACTGCTTTTGCTGCATTCCAAAAGATTTGGACTATCATATTTTTATTTTCATTTGCTTCCACGTATTATTTATTTATTTTTTCTTTAATTTCTTGGTTAACCCAATTCTTCAGTGGGATGTTCTTTAACCTCAATATATTTGGGGGTTTTCCAATTTTTTTCTTGTGGGTGATTTCAAGTTTCATAGTGTTGTGATCTGAAAATGTGCATGGTATGATCGCAATCTTTTTGTACTTGTTGAGGTCTGTTTTGTGACCCATTATGTGATCCATTTTGGAGAATGTTCCATGTGCTCTTGAAAAGAATGTGTATTCTGCTGATTTAGGATGAAAAGTTCTGAATATATCTGTTAAGTCCATCTGGTCCAATGTGTCATTCAGGGCCATGGTTTCCTTATTGATTCTCTGCCTATATGATCTGCCCATTATTGTAAGTGCAGTATTAAAGTCACTTACAATTGCAGCATTATTATCAATAAGTTTACTTATATTTGTGATTAATTGATATATTTGTGTGAACTCATGTTGGGGCATAAACATTTACAATTGTTATATATTCTTGATGGATAGACCCCTTAATTATGACATAATGCCCTTCTTTATCTCTTGTTACAGTCTTCATTTTAAAATCTAGTTCATCTGATGTAAGTATAGCTACTCCAGCTTCCTTTTGACTTCCATTAGCATGATGGATATTTATCCACCCTCCCTCTGTCAATCTACAGTGTCCTCAGATCTAAAATGAGTCTCTTGTAGACATCATATAGATGGATCTTCTTTATTTTATTCATTCTGATACCCTCTTTGTCTTTTGATTGGGGCTTTAGTCCATTTACATTCAGAGTGATTATTGAAAGATATGAATTTAGTACCATTGTGTTATCTGTAGATTTCCTTGTTTGTGATGATGTCTCCCATTCTTTTGTAGTCTTTGCTGCTCTCCACTTACAGAGCCCCCTTAGGATCTCCTGCAGGACTGGTTTAGTGGTCACAAACTCCTTTAGTTTTTATTTGTCTAGGAAAGTCTTTATCACACCTTCTATTCTGAATGATAGCCATGTGGGCTAAAGGATTCTTGGCTGTATATTTTTCCTATTCAGCATATTGAATATTCCTTGCACTCCCTTCTGGCCTGTCAAGTTTTAGTAGAAAGGTCTGCTACTATCATTATGTGTCTACCCTTGTAAGGTAAGGACAGTTTGTCCCTAGCTGCTTTCAGAATTCTCTCTTTATCTTTGTATTTTGCCATTTTCTCTATGATATTTTGTATGTTGACTTGCTTTGTTTATTTTTGAAGGGAATTATCTGTGCATCTTGGACTTGGATTCCTGTTTCCTTCCTCAGATTAGGGTTCTCGGGTATAATTTGTTCAAATAAACTTTCTGCCCCTTTTCTCACTCCTCTTCTGAAACTTCTATGATATGGATATTGTTTCATTTCATGGAATCACATAGTTTGCTAATTCTAACCTCATGATCTAGCAATTTTTTTTCTCTTTTTTTTCAACTTCACCATATTCCATAATTTTATCTTCTATTTTGCCTATTCTCTCCTCTGTTTCTTCCATCTTCACTGTCACTGTATCTAGTTTATTTTGCACCTCTGCTATAGCGTTTCTTAATTCATCATGACTAGTTCTTAGTTCTTAGATCTCTGTAGCAAGGCTTTCTCTTGTGTCTTCAATGCTTTATTTCAAGTCAAGCTATTAGTCTTTATGACTGTTATTCTAAATTCTTGTTCTGATATATTGTTTATATCTGCTTTGAGCAATTCTCTGGCTGTGATTTCTCCCTGTATTTTCTTTTGGAAAGAATTCATCCATTTGTCATTTTGACTAAGTTTCTGTGTTTTGTGTGTTTTAAATGCTTGTTATGTGACCTACACGTGAGACTACTACTATATTAAAAAGAGATCATACCTGTCCAGAACCTTGCACTTCAGGAGGTGTTTTTTGTGTATGTTGCATGCACAATGTTTTTGTTGTATTTTGGATGCTCTATCCCACTGGTAAGTTCTCTGCAGAGCTCCTTCTTGTTTGTACTGGTGGAGTGCTTGGACCTTTAGTTAGGTGTGCTTTGATTTGTTGTAGTAATCGTGGAAAAAGAAAAGAAACATGAGGGGACAGGTGAAGCCTGATCTCATAAAAAGAGAAAAATTAAAGGAGAGAAAAGAAGACCAAACAGAAAAAAAAATCACCACTAAATCCAGAGAAATAAAAAGGAAAATAAAGAAGAAAGACAAAAGGTGGAAAAATAATATAATACAAATGCCTATCTAACTATCTATCTATCATCTATCTATCTATATACATAATTGACCAAAAACAAATCAGAAATTATAAGCTGGATTCTAAAAGAGAAAAAGAATAGGGAATAAATAAAAATAAAATAATATAAACTAAAATTAAGAACAAACAAACAGTTGTCTGTTGGTGTCAAGGACCAGTGATTCTGCTGGTCTGGAGGAGAGACCATCTGCATCAGGTCAGTCAGTCTTGAGCCAGTGGATAAGTAGTTCCTGGCACAGAGGGGAAGGGTCTGATTAAGTGGGACCCACCTCCACTGGCGGTCACTATGCTACTCTCTGAAGTTGCACTGTGTTCGTATTGGGGAGAAAAAAATAGTGACACCCCAATATCTCCTCCCCAGACCAGGTGTCTCAAACCAGACTGCTCAGGTAGCCCTCACAGAATAGCGGGGGCAGCCAGATTGCCTTGCTCCACAGTTCTTCTTGCCTTTTAGGTTTTGGGATTCAATGCTCAATGACTTAAAGGACCCTGCATTGTGTGGACCCTGTTCTGGAGTAACACCACTCTACCCTGCTGATAAACCTCCTTTGGCTGGCACCTAAAGAGTGTGTTGTCCTTGGGGAGGCAATAAACCCTCTTCCCAAAGTACTATGGGAAGGGGGCTGTTCTCTCCCACATGTACCTGAGGTCACTACACCATGCTATGAGTTCTGAGGTTGGCTCCCTCCTCCCAAGGAGTGCAACCACAGTTTCCAGCTCCATTCAGAGATAGTCATGCACTTTTGTACCTCTGAGTTTCAGTTCCAGAGGATAAATTCTGACAAGGTGCCTCCCTCCAACTGTGGAAATCTTTCTGCCATTCCACAGAGTGGAAAACAGATTGTTTTCCTTGGTGTTCCAAGTGATCTTACCTCAATAGAGCTGTGTTTGAGGGAGAGAAAAATTCCAGTCCCCCTACTTTACTGCCATCTTAACCTGACCCCCCTACATGAAATATACTTTAAATTAAAAGGGAATTTTAGGAACAAAGTAGGTTATTGTTAATGATATTAAGGTCATTTACAAGATAAAATTTCTAAACTTACAAGCTTCTAATAACACAGATTCAAATACATAAGGGAGAAAACAGAATCAATTAAAAAATGGACACATTCACAATATTATATAGTATTTAAGAATTTTTGTCACCTAAAACATTAATTTCACAGAAAAAAATTGTATGGAGAAAATCATGAATAGCATGAAAAATAGCAAGTCTGAACTAATAAACATATATGGAAGCTTGCACCCAACTTTTAGAGAACACGTGTCATTTTTACAAAGCAAAAGGATATTTTAATATAATTTGCCATATATTAGTTTAAGAAGCAACCACATTTTCAGAAATCTGGAAAAACACAATTCTCTCCTTACAATTCAATAAATATTTAAATTAGTAAGCAGATATTTTAAGAATCATAATACGTGAATTTAGTTTTTTGAGTATACTTGACACACCATGTTACATTAGTTTCATTAATGTTCACTAATGTTCACTATGTAGCATAGTGATTAAATTTTTCTATAAATTGTGTCACGTATAGAGATTCAACTTTTCTATATATTATTCTAAACCAAAAGTTTAGCTACCATGTGTCAACATAAACAGTATTACTGTATCAATGACCATAGTCCTTTTTTTTCAATATATGAAGTTTATTGTCAAATTGGTTTCCATACAACACCCAGTGCTCATTCCAAAAGGTGCCCTCCTCAATAACCATCACCCACCCTCCCCTCCCTCCCACCCCCCATCAACCCTCAGTTTGTTCTCAGTTTTTAACAGTCTCTTATGCTTTGGGTCTCTCCCACTCTAACCTTTTTTTTTTTCCTTCCGCTCCCCCATGGGTTTCTGTTAAGTTTCTCAGGATCCACATAAGAGTGAAAACCTATGGTATCTGTCTTTCTCTGTATGGCTTATTTCACTTAGCATCACACTCTCCAGCTCCATCCATGTTGCTACAAAGGGCCATATTTCATTCTTTCTCATTGCCACGTAGTACTCCATTGTGTATATAAAACACAATTTCTTTATCCATTCATCAGTTGTTGGACATTTAGGCTCTTTCCATAATTTGGCTATTGTTGAGAGTGCTACTATAAACATTGGGGTACAGGTGCCCCTATGCTTCAGTACTCCTGTATTCCTTGGGTAAATTCCTAGCAGAGCTATTGCTGGGTCATAGGGTAGGTCTATTTTTAATTTTCTGAGGAACCTCCACACTGTTTTCCAGAGTGGCTGCACCAATTTGCATTCCCACCAACAGTGCAAGAGGTTTCCCATTTCTCCACACCCTCTCCAGCATCTATAGTCTCCTGATTTGTTCATTTTGGCCACTCTGACTGGCATGAGGTGGCATCTGAGTGTAGTTTTGATTTGTATTTCCCTGATGAGGAGCGATGTTGAGCATCTTTTCATGTGCCTGTTGGCTATCTGGATATCTTCTTTAGAGAAGTGTCTATTCATGTTTTGTGCCCATTTCTTCACTGGATTATTTGTTTTTCAGGTGTGGAGTTTGGTGAGCTCTTTATAGATTTTGGATACTAGCCCTTTGTCCGATATGTCATTTGCAAATATCTTTTCCCATTCCGTTGGTTACCTTCTAGTTTTGTTGGTTGTCTCCTTTGCTGTGCAGAAGCTTTTTATCTTCATAAGGTCCCAGTATTTCATTTCTACTTTTAATTCCCTTGCCTTTGGGGATGGGTCATGTAAGAAATTGCTACGGCTGAGGTCAGAGAGGTCTTTTCCTGCTTTCTCCTCTAAGGTTTGGATGGTTTCCTGTCTCACATTCAGGTCCTTTATCCATTTTGAGTTTAATTTTATGAATGGTGTGAGAAAGTGGTCTAGTTTCAATCTTCTGCATGTTGCTGTCCAGTTCTCCCAGAACCATTTGTTAAAGAGACTGTCTTTTTTCCATTGGATGTTCTTTCCTGCTTTGCCAAAGATTAGTTGGCCACACGTTTGTGGGTCTAGTTCTGGGGATTCTATTCTATTCCATTGGTCTATGTGTCTGTTTTTGTGCCAATACCATGCTGACTTGATGATGACAGCTTTGTAGTAGAGGCTAAAGTCTGGGATTGTGATGCCTCCTGCTTTGGTCTTCTTCAAAACTATTTTGGCTATTCGGGGCCTTTTGTGGTTCCATATGAATTTTAAGATTGCTTGTTCTAGTTTTGAGAAGAATGCTCGTGCAATTTTCATTGGGATTGCATTGAATGTGTAGATAGCTTTGGGTAGTATTGACACTTTGACAATATTTATTCTTCCAATCCATGAGCAGGGAACGTTTTTCCATTTCTTTATGTCTTCTTCACTTTTCTTGGTAAGCTTTCTATAGTTTCATCATACAGATCTTTTACATCTTTGGTTAGATTTATCCCTAGGTATTTTATGCTTCTTGGTGCAATTGTGAAGGGGATCAGTTTCTTGATTTGTTTTTCTTTTGCTTCATTATTAGTGTATAAGAATGCAACTGATTTCTGTACATTGATTTTGTATCCTGCAACTTTGCTGAATTCATGTATCAGTTCTAGCAGACTTCTGGTGGAGTCTATCGGATTTTCCATGTATAATATCATGTCATCTGTAAAAAGTGAAAGCTTAACTTCATCTTTGCCAATTTTTTTGCCTATGATTTCCTTTTGTTGTCTGATTGCTGATACTAGAACTTCCAACACTATGTTCAACAGCAGCGGTGAGAATTGTCATCCCTGTCGTGTTCCTGATCTCAGGGAAAAAGCTCTCAGCTTTTCCCCATTGAGGATGATGTTAGCTGTGGGCTTTTCATAAATGGCTTTTATGATCTTTAAGTATGTTCCTTCTATCCCGACTTTCTAAAGGGTTTCTATTAAGAAAGGGTGCTGGATTTTGTCAAAGGCTTTTTCTGCATCGATTGACAGCATCATATGGTTCTTCTCTTTTCTTTTATTAATGTGATGTATCACGTTGATTGATTTGCGAATGTTGCACCAGCCCTGCATCCCAGGAATGAATCCCACTTGATCATGGTGAATAATTCTTTTGATATGCCATTGAATTCGATTTGCTAGTATCTTATTGAGAATTTTTGCATCCATATTCATCAGGGATATTGGCCTGTACTTCTCTTCTTTTACTGGGCCTCTGTCTGGTCTAGGAATCAAAGTAATACTGGCTTCATAGAATGAGTCTGGAAGTTTTCCTTCCCTTTCTATTTCTTGGAAGAGCTTGAGAAGGATACGTATTATCTCTGCTTTAAACGTCTGGTAGAACTCCCTTGGGAAGCCATCTGGTCCTGGACTCTTATTTGTTTGGAGATTTTTGATGACTGATTCAATTTCTTCGCTGGTTACGTGTGTGTTCAAGCTTTCTAGTTCCTCCTGATTGAGTTTTGGAAGAGTGTGGGTGTTTAGGAATTTGTCCATTTCTTCCAGGTTGTCCAGTTTGTTGGCATATAATTTTTCATAGTATTCCATGATAATTGCTTGTATCTCTGAGGGATTGGTTGTAATAATTCCATTTTCATTCATGATTTTATCTATTTGGGTCATCTCCCTTTTCTTTTTGAGAAGCCTGGCTAGAAGTTTATCAATTTAGTTTATTTTTTCAAAAAACCAACTCCTGGTTTCGTTGATCTGCTCTACACTTTTTTTTAGATTCTATATTGTTTATTTTTGCTCTGATCTTTATTATTTCTCTTCTTCTGCTGGGTTTAGGCTGTCTTTGCTGTTCTGCTTCTATTTCATTTAGGTGTGCTGTTAGATTTTGTATTTGGGATTTTTCTTGTTCTTGAGATAGGCCTGGATTGCAATGTATTTTCCTCTCAGGACTGCCTTTGCTGCGTCCCAAAGCATTTGGATTGTTGTATTTTCATTTTCGTTTGTTTCCATATATTTTTAAATTTCTTCTCTAATTGCCTGGTTGACCCATTCATTCTTTAGTAGGGTGTTCTTTAACCTCCATGCTTTTGGAGGTTTTCCAGACTTTTTCCTGTGGTTGATTTCAAGCTTCATAGCATTGTGGTCTGAAAGTATGCGTGGTATGATTTCAAGTCTTGTATAGTTGTGAAGGGCTGTTTTGTGACCCAGTATGTGATCTATCTTGGAGAATGTTCCATGTGCACTTGGGAAGAAAGTATATTCTGTTGCTTTGGGATGCAGAGTTGTAAATATATCTGTCAAGTCCATCTGATCCAATGTATCATTCAGGGCCCTTGTTTCTTTATTGACCGTGTGTCTAGATGATCTATCCATTTCTCTAAGTGGAGTGTTAAAGTCCCCAGCAATTACCACATTCTTATCAATAAGGTTGCTTATGTTTATGAGTAATTGTTTTATATATTTGGGGGCTCCTGTATTCGGCGCATAGATATTTATAATTGTTAGCTCTTCCTGATGGATAGACCCTGTGATTATTATATAATGCCCTTCTTTATCTCTTGTTACAGCCTTTAATTTATAGTCTACTTTGTCTGAGATAAGTATGGTTACTCCAGCTTTCTTTTGACTTCCAGTGGCATGATAAATAGTTCTCCATCCCCTCACTCTCAATCTAAAGGTGTCCTCAGGTCTAAAATGAGTCTGTTGTAGACAGCAAATAGATGGGTCTTGGTTTTTTTTTTTTTATCCATTCTGATACCCTATGTCTTTTGGTTGGCACATTTAGTCCATTTATATTCAGTGTTATTCTAGAAAGATATGGGTTTAGAGTCATTGTGATGTCCATAGGTTTCATGCTTGTAGCGATGTCTCTGGTACTTTGTCTCACAGGATTCCCCTTATTATCTCTTGTAGGGCTGGTTTAGTGGTGATGAATTCTTTCTGTTTTTGTTTGTTTGGGAAGACCTTTATCTCTCCTTCTATTCTAAATGATAGACTTGCTGGATAAAGGGTTTTTGGCTGCATATTTTTTCTGTTCATCACTTTGAAGATCTCCTGCCATTCCTTTCTTGCCTGCCAAGTTTCAGTAGAGAGATCGGTCACGAGTCTTATAGCTCTCCCTTTATATGTTAGAGCATGTTTATCTCTAGCTGCTTTCAGAATTTTCTCTTTATCCTTGTGTTTTGCCAGTTTCACTATGATATGCCATGCAGAATATCGATTCAAGTTATGTCTGAAGGGAGTTCTCTGTGCCTCTTGGATTTCAATGCCTTTTTCCTTCCCCAGATCCAGGAAGTTCTCAGCTATGATTTCTTCAAGTACACCTTCAGCATCTTTCCCTCTCTCTTCCTCCTCTGGGATACCAATTATGCTTAGATTATTTCTCTTTAGTTCATCACTTAATTATCTAATTTTCCCCCTCATACTCCTGGATTTTTTTTATCTCTCTTTTTCTCAGCGTCTTCTTTTTCCATCATTTTATCTTCTTGTTCACCTATTCTCTTTTCTGCCTCTTCAATCTGAGTCGTAGTTGTCTCCATTTTATTTTGAAAGTCGTTGATTGCATATTTTAGCTCCTCCTGGCTGTTCCTTAGTCCCTTGATCTCTGTAGCTTTAGATTCTCTGCTGTCCTTTATAATGTTTTCAATCCCAGCGATTAATTTTATGACTATTATTCTAAATTCACTCTCTGTTATATTGTTTAAATCATTTTTGATCAGTTCGTTAGCTGTTGTTATTTCCTGGATGTTTTTCTGAGGGGAATTCTTCCGTTTCATCATTTTGGATAGTCCCTATAGTGGTGTGGGACTGCTGGGCACTTCCCCTGTGCTGTCTTGAATGACTTGCATTGGTGGGCGGGGCCGCAGTCAGACCTGATGTCTGCCTCCAGCCCACCGCTGGGGCCACAGTCAGACTGGTATGTGTTCTCTTCCCCTCTCCTGGGGTGGGATTCACTCTGGGGTGGCATGGCCCGTCTGGGCTACTTGCACACTGCCAGGCTTGTGGTGCTGGGGATCTGGTGTATTAGCTGGGGCGCATTGGCAAGGTGCACAGGGGCGGGAGGGGCAGGCTCAGCTCACTTTTCCTTCGGAGATCCGCTTCTGGAGGGGCCCTGCAGCACCAGGAGGGAGTCAGACCCACTGCTGGAGGGATGGATCCTCTGAAGCACAGCTTTGGGTGTTTGCACTGTGCAAGCAAGTTCCCTGGCAGGAACTGGTTCCCTTTGGGATTTTGACTGGGGGATCTGTGAGGGAGATGGCACTGGTGAGCGTCTTTGTTCCCCGCCAAGCTGAGCTCTGTCGTCCGGTGCTCAACAACTCTCCCTCCTTTTGTTCTCCAGCCCTCCTGTTCTCAGAGCAGAGCTGTTAGCTTATAACCTTCCAGATGTCAAGTCCCGCTTGCTGTTGGAACACACTCCATCCAGCCCCTCCACTTTTGCAAACCAGACTCGGTGGCTGTGCTTGGCCAGAGGGCTGCCCCTCCACCCCAGCTCCCTCCCACCAGTCCGTGGAGCACCCACTGCCTCTCCACCCTTCCTACCCGCTTCCATGGCCTCTCATCTGAGCTTGGCTCTGGAGTGTTCTGCTAGTCTTCTGGAGGTTTTCTGGGTTATTAAGGCGGGTGTAGGTGGAATCTCAGTGATCAGCAGGACCCGCGGTGAGCCCAGTGTCCTCCTACACCTCCATCTTCCCAGGATCCCAATAACTATAGCCCTTTGATGTAGCTTTTATTCCCATGACTTATTCATTCAATAACTGGAAGCCTGGATCTTCCATCTCCCTCCCCTCTGGCAACCATCAGTTTGTTCTTTTTATTTATAGGCATGATTCTGCTCTTTGTTTGTTTTTTTGTTTTTCTTTGGTTTCCACATATAAGTAAATCATCTGGTATTTGTCTTTCTCAGTTTAACTTATTTAACTTAGCATAATACCCTCTAGATCCTTTGATGCTGTGACAACATGTGAATATTTTTTAATTTTAATTTATTTATCAAGTAATATATCACAACATAAATTTAAATACACAATTAAGGTCTACTTAGAATTTCATAACTAAAATACCACATATCAAAAATTATTGAATATAGCTGAATAGTATTTGGAGAAATATTATAGCTGAAAATGTGTCATAGTAAAGAAAATAAAAGCTAAAATTCATGATATATGTCCAATTTAAGCAATTATAACTTTATATTAAATCCAAAGCTTTTGCTGGTCTTCAGCCATTTTTGTATTTGAGGGCAACACATGCCATATTTTAGTGTACTGTACTGACCTTTTTTTTTATCACATAACCCATGAGACTATTAATTTTGAGTAAAGCTGAAGCAAAATTGATCTATGCAACAGATACAAGCTGTGTGCAAATTTGACTGACACTTGAATTAAATGCTGAAAGGAGAAAGTTGTCTTTGAAATGCCATTGTTAAACAAACTTTTTGTATAATTTTATAATAAAGCCATGATTTCTCTGTCTATAAATCTTCCTTTCTTGAGAAGCAATGCTTGGCTTGCTGCTGGGCCCTTGCAAGAAAGGTCAACATTTCTCGATGAGACAGCAAGGGAGCATGCAACTTGAGCTACCAAGCTGTGTGCTATCTGACCCACAAAGCCATAAATGTGGGCATGAATAGTAGGTATCCATTATTAAATAGTTCTGATTTGCATAGGTTCAGAAGGCAAACTAATTTATATTAATAGTGGGCTCAGCATCCCACAATACCTACTCCATCTGCACTGCATCCTCACTCTGTGACCCATTCATGAGGCCTCATGGGAATTCTAGAAAGTGGAAAAAACAACTGGACCTTAGTTACAGAGAGTCTGTATAATATGCTGGCACTTGCTGGAAATGAAATACCACTGCATTACAACCACACTCAAGGGTGTCTCAAAAGGACAGTGGTGAAGGGTAATACTCCAAGTGGGAAAAATTTCAGGACACATTTTGTAAACTTTTTGAAGAAAAAAATCTGTCCTAAGTTATAAATATACAGATTCATGTACAGTTGTAAATGATTTGAATGGTTTGTGAGTCATTCGGAAGAAATAAAATTGCTTATAAAATAATCTGGGAAGAAGATATATAAATACAGATTTAAGAATAAGTTTATCAAGGATATACTGCTTTACTTTCTGTTAGAGGATGTCTGATACCTACAATCTGTCTTTCTCAGTCTCTCATGTCAGCTGGCTTTTGGCTGAATTTGACAAAAAAAGGAAGCAAGGAATTTTAGGGGAAGAAATAAATGAATCCATAATACTTATCCTCCTACCTCTCTACTTTAGGAAACACATTTGAGGATGCAAGTTCATCTCTGTGATTACATCTCCCCTCCAATTAAAAAAAATAGAGTAATGCATGAATGTGAAAACAAAAAAGTTGAAAATGGCACAAATGACCACATTTTATGTTCTACTCATATTTAACAATATATCTTAAAGACATTAGCCAATAGTCTGTCACAGACATAAAGACATTTTCTTTCTCTGCAAAGATGCATAAAGTCTCATTTATAATCATAAGGAAAAAACCTGACGTGAGCAACAATCAGTTGTGTGATCATGGTTCCCTACAGACTACCGACCTAATAATAAAATTGAAAAGTTAAATAACAAAAATATTCAAAAAATACTAGGATCATACTATATTATTCCACTTATATGAAATACCTACAGTAGTTAAATTTATAGAAACAGAAAGTAGAAGGGTGATTGCTTGATACTGTGGTGAGGAGAAAATGGGAAGTTGTTGTTTAATGAACTTGTAGTTTAAGTTTGCAAGACGAAAAGAGTTCCAGAAATAAGTTACACAACAGTGTGAGCGTACATAAAACTACTGAACTGTAAACTTAAAATTACTTAAGATAGTAAATTTCATACCATATATATCTCATCACAAGAAAATAGCAGCATGGATATGGAGATATATAGATCAATGAAAAATACTTTAGAGTTAAGAAACAAACCCACACATGGATCATTTTTCAACAAAGTTGCCAAAACAAGTAAATAAAAGAATAATATCTTAACAATTGGTGTTGGGACAACTGGATATCCATATAGCAAAGAATAGCATGGAAAACACACAAAACTTAATTAAAATATATCAAAGACTTAAATGTAAGAACTAAAATTATTAGAAGTAAGTATAGGAGTAGATCTTCATGATTTTGGATTTGGCAATGGATTCTCAGAAATAACATCAAAAGCACATGCAACAACAAAAAATAGGTAAATTATACATCTTCAAAATTGAACATTTTTGTGCATCAAAGAATGATACCAAGAAAGTAAAAAATACAACCTAAATAATTGAAGATAATATTCACAGATTATGAGTTTTTGGCTAAAAAAACAGGAATACCGTGACCTCGTCTCCTCCATGGAACACACCAAATTACACCTATTTACAGAGCAATTCCTCCTAAAAAATAATGGAGAGGCAATTAAACAGCTTTAGAGAGAATGGCAAAAGAGAAGATGGAGCAAAAGAGATGGAGACATGGTAACAAAGAGAACCCCCTCCCATGATGCTGCAAGCTGCAGTGGAGAGTCATAGTGCTGAAGTACTTGGAGTAGATTCTTCTGTCCTTGGGCACTGAAAAATAAGCTGTGACTTAAAAGAGCACTTAACATATCAAAGACCCAGCCCTAGAACGCTTCCAAACCATGGAGGAGAATGGAAAACAGTCTGGAGCAAAGGGACTAGAAAGAGATGAAGTTTACCCTACACTTCCACCTTAACGGTGCTGAGCAGAGCAGGGTCTGGACACTATAGCCAGCTGACTTCCTCAGTAAGACCTATGTCCATAAGCCCACATTAGCCCCAAACATGTTTGGACACCAAAAATAAAAGCTGTGGTTTAGAATATCACTTAATATATAAAAAAGCCAGACTTAGAACTCCACAGAGAGGTGGGAGAGTTGATGGAATGCCTTCCTGGTGAAAGTGGCTCGCAGACATGGTTTATATTCCCCTCCACCTCAATACCAGGACTGAGAGCAGAGTCTTAGCTCCCTAGCTGGCCTGCTGCATCAACGAGTACAAGGTTCCCTTAGCCCATGGTAACCACAAACCCAAAGCCTATGAAAGATACAAAAATAAAGAAAGAGAAAGAAAGCCAAGTAAAACACCACAGAAACACATTGGTTTCAAAGAAAGTAAGCAATTGTAGAAAGGAACAGAGAAAAACTACAAAAATAACCAGAAAACAATTAATAAAATGGCAATTAAGTATGTAATGATAAGTGATTACTTTAAATATAAATGGCCTAAATGATCCAATCAAAGGACATAGGTGGCCAAATGAATTAAAAACAAAAGATTCACCTCAGATCTAAAGACATATATAGACCGAAAGTGAAGGGAAGAAAAGACACTGACAATGGAAAGGGAAGTGGAAAAAAAAGGAGGGGTGGCAATACTTAGGCAAAATAGACTTAAAGCAAAGACTATATAACAAGAGACAAAGAAAGACATTATGTAATGATAAAGAGATCAATCAAACAAGAGAATATAACAATTGTAAATATTAATACATTAAACACTGGAACATCTAAACACATTGAAACAAATATTAACAAACATAAAGAGAGAAAATGATGGTAATACAATAATACTGTGCAGTATCACAGTATGGATATTGATATTAATAGGATCAAGATCAAAAACATTTTCATTGCTAAATGGATTTCTAATGTTTTAGCCAGATCTATATCCTCATCCCCTCCTAAACTCCTGGCCATCACTAATTTGTTCTCATCTATAATTTGTGACCTAAAGAATGTTATATAAGTGGAATCATACAAGATGTAATATTTAGAATTTTTTTTTCATTCATCAATTTTTTTTTGAAATTCAGCCATTTTGTTTAGTTTCAATTGTTCTTTTTTTTTTTTAGTGATGAATAACATTTCATATTATATATGTTCCACAGTTTGTTTAACCATTCATCTAAGGAGACAATTGTGTTGTTTCCAATATTTTACTCTTATAAATAAAGGTGCTATGAGGGGGGTAGTCAACATGGCAGAGAAATAAGGGGGCCGAAAGATACCTTGTCCCTCAAAACAGCAGTATTGAAGCCAGAAGACTTGGAATTTCTGGAATCTGGGCTACAGAGGGACAGAAATATCTCCAGGGGCCCTTGGGGACCACCTAGCAGGCATCGGTGCATGATTGTGAATTAGGATACATAAAATGGGTGGCATAGGCACAGAGGGGAGGGATCCCCTTCTGTGGAGAGACAAAAGGGAGAGAAAGAGAGGCTGTGGAACTGTAGAAATTTGGACAAGAGAAAAACCATGGAATGCGGAATGGAAAAAATGAAAAAGACCAGTTTCTAGCTTGCAAAGAGTCTCAGGGGTGACAATCCAGGGTTGTGAGACTTTCTCCAGACTAGGACCCGCTGCCCTGCACACACACCTGGAAGGGAGGGGGAGCGAGCCCTCTGCTAGGTTGTGAGCTCAGAGGTGCAGCTGTGAGAGAGAAGCCCCCTCCCTTGAGTGCTGTCAGAAGAAGGCATATAGCTGTTCCAAGGACAAAAGACCCTGCAGGAGCACACCAGCCAGAGACCCTTTGTCTGCTGGCTGGGCTGAGTGGCACTACCTCAGAACCCATGCACACAGAGCAGGATCCTTTAAGACATCAGGGTTTGAATCCCAGCTGAGCACTGGGATTCATTATATACATAATGTATATGTATGTGTACATCATACATATACATACACACATACATATATTTTCTTCCTTATTTCTTCCCTACTCTTCATACATTTTTTTCTTTTTTCCTTCCTCTTATTTCTTCCTTTCTCTATTCTGGTTTTTGGTTTGTTTAATCGGAGAGTTTTAATCTATTCTTTTTACAACCCTTCTGTATCTCCTTCTTCTTTATTTTCCTCTCTCTCTCTCTCTCTCTCTCTCTGGATTAAGCCATATAGTTTCTGCAATTGTCTGCCTGGTCAATTTTCCTTCTTTTCTTTTTCCCTGGCCCTGTCATTTCTCTCTTTGTATGGCATAAGGTTTCTTCCACCACCCTCCTTTTTACATTGTTTCCAGGGTTACTTTAACAAATAAAAGCACACCTGGTGGAAGGTCCAAACCACCACTACATGTATGGAGAGAAAGCAATGAGAGTCACAACAACAGAGAGCATGTAACACAGTCCACAAACACCTCCTGAAAGGCCAGGCCCTGTACAGTGTATGACCCCTCTATGCTATAATAGTGCTTGCAGGTGCAGGACACATAAAAAGCTATTAGAACACATAAAGGACAGAAAACCAGCCAAAATGATGAAAGGGAAGAATTCTCAAAAGAAATTCCAGGAAGTAATTACAGCTAGAGAATTGCTCCAAACAGATATAAACAATATATCTGAGCAAGAATCTAGAATAAGTAATAAGATTAATAGCTGGGCTTGAAAAAAGCATAGAAGACTGTGGAAAATCTATTGCTGCAGAGATCAAGTAACTAAGAAATGGGTCACAACTAATTAAGAAATGTTGTAAATGAGGTGCAAAATAAACTAGATGCAGTGACAGCAAGGATGGAAGAAGCAGAGGGGAAAATAAGTTAAATAGAAAATAACATTATAGAAAATGATGAAGCCAAGCAAAAGAGAGATAAGTAAATATTAGACCATGAGGGGAAAATTAGAGAACTAAGTGATTCAATGAAATGTAATAATATCTCTATCATAAGAGTTACAGAAGAAGAAGAGAGAGAGAAAGGGGCAGAAGGCTTACTTGAACAAATTATAGCTGAGAATTTCCTTAATCTGGAGGAAGAAGCAGACATCCAAATTCAGGAGGCACAGAGAACTCCCTTCAGAATCAATAAGAATAGGTCTTTGCCACAGCACATTATAGTGAAACAGGCAAAATACAAAGATAGAGAATTCTGAAAGCAGCTAGGAAGAAAATGGGCCTTAACCTACAAGGTTAGACACATAAGGGGAGTAGCAGACCTGTCCACTGAAACTTGGCAGGCCAGAAGGGAGTAACAAGGAAAATTCAATGCACTGAATAGGAAAAATGTACAGCCAAGAATCCTTTACCCAGCAAGGTTGTCATTCAGAATAGGAGAGATAAAGGTTTTCCCAGACAAACAAAAACCAAAGTTCATGACCATTAAAACAGCCCTGCAAGAGATCCTAAGGGGGACTCAGTGAGTGGAATGCTGCAAAGACAACAAAGGACCTGAGACATCACCCTTAAGCATGAAACCTACAGATAACACAATGACACTAAATCTGTATCTTTCAATAATAACTCTGAATGCAAGTGGACTAAATGCCCCCATCAAAAGACATAAGGTGTCAGAATGGATAAAAAGACAATATTCATCAATATGTTGTCTACAGGAGACCCATTTTAGACCTGACAACTCATTCAGATTGAAAGTTAGGGGATAGAGAACCATCTATCATGCTACTGGAAGTCAAAAGAAAGCTGGAATAGTCACACTTATACCACACAAACCAGATTTCAACTAGAGGCTGTAACAAGAGATGAAGAAGGGCGTTATATCATAATTATGGGGTCTACCCACCAAGAAGAGCTAAAAATTGTAAATGTTTATGCCCCAAACTTGGAAATCTAAACATATAAATCAATTAATCACAAATATAGGCAATCTTATTGATAAGAATATGGTTATTGCAGGGGATTCTAATTCTCCACTTACAACAATGGACAAACAATCTAGGCAGAAAATCAATAAAGAAACAATGGCCTTGAATGCTACACTGGACTGTATGGACTTGACAGAAATATTCAGAACTTTTAATCCAAAAGCAGCAGAATACACCTTCTTCTAGAGTGCACATGGAACATTCTCCGAGAGAGAACACATACTGGGTCACAAAACAGCCCTCGGTAAATATAAAAGAATTAAGATCATACCATGCATATTTTCATATCACAATGCTATGAAACTTGAAATCAACCACAAGAAAAAATTTGGAAAGCCTCCAAATTCATGGCAGTTAAAGAACATCGTACTAAAGAATGAATGGGTCAACCAGGCAATTAAAGAAAAAAATTAAAAAATATATGGAAGCAAGTGAAAATGAAAACATGACAGTCCAAACCCTTTGGTATGAAGCAAAGGCAGTCTTAATAGGAAAATACATTGATATCCAGGCCTATCTCAAGAAACAAGAAAAATCCTAAATACAAAATCTAACCTCACACCTAAAGAACTATAAGCAGAAGAGCAAAGAAACATCATACCTAAAGGAACTATAAGCAAAAGAGCAAAGAACTATAAGCAGATGAGCAAAGCCAGCAGAAGAGAAATTATAAATAAAGCAGAAATAAACAATATGGAATCACAAAACAAAACAAAACAAAACCCAGTAGAACGAAACAATAAACCTAACAGCTGTTTTTTTTGAAAGAATAAAACAAAATTGATAAGCCCCTATTCAGAATTCTCAAAAAGAAGAGACATAAACCAAATAAATAAAATCATGAATGAAAGAGGATAGATCACAACAAACACCACAGAAATACAAACAATTATTAGAGAATACTATGAAAAATTATATGCCAACAAACTGGACAACCTGGAAGGATGGACAAATTCCTAGATACCCACACACTACCAAAACTCAAAGGGACAGAAATATATAATTTGAACAGACCCATAAAAAGCAAGGAAATTGAATCAGTTATCAAAAATCTCCTAAAAAATAAGAATCCTGGGGCATATGGCTTCCCAGGAGAATTCTACCACATATTTAAAGCAAAGTTAATATCTATACTTCATAAGCTGTTCCAAAAAGAAAAGGAAGGAAAGCTTCTGGACATATTCTATGAAGCCAACATTATTATGATTCCCAAACCAGACAGAGACCCCACTAAAAACAACTACAAGTCAATATTCCTGATGAACATAGATGCAAAAATTCTCAACATGATAATAGAAAATCCAATTTCACAGTGTATTGAAAGAATTATTCACCATGATCAAGTGGGATTCATTCCTGGGTTGCAGAGCTGGATCCATATTCGCGAGTCAATTGACGTATTACATCACATTAATAGAAGAAACGATAAGAACCATATGATCCTTTTAATAGATGCCAAAAAAGCATTTGAGAAAATAAAGCATCCTTTCTTAATAAAAACCCTCAAGAAAGTTGGGGAAAGAAGGAACATACCTTCACATCATAAAACCCATATATGAAAAGCCCACAGCTAATATCATCTTCAATGGGGAACAACTGAGAGCATTCCACCTGAGATAGGAACATCACAGGGATGTCCACTCTCACCACTTTTGTTTAACATAATGTTGCAAGTACTACCCTCAGCAATCAGACAACAAAATGAAATAAAGGCATCAAAATTGGAAAAGAAGAAGTCAAACTTTCACTTTTCACAGAAGACATGATACTCTACATGGAAAACCTGAATGACTCCACCAAAAGGCTGCTATAACTGACACATGAATTCAGCAAAGTCACAGGATACAAAATCAATGTACATAAATATGTCGCATTTCTATACACCAATAATGAGACAACAGAAAGAGAAATCAAGACATTGATCCAATTTACAATTGAACTAAGAACCATAAAATACCTAGGAATAAACCTAACCAAAGAGGTAAAACATATGTATGCTGAAAACTATAGAAAGCATATGAAATAAATTGAAGACACAGAAAAATTCAAAAACATCCCATGTTCATGGATTAGAAGAACAAATATTGTTAAAATGTCAATACTACACAAAGCAAACTACACATTCAATGCAATCCCAATCAAAATTGTACTGGCATTCTTGTCAGAGCTAGAACAAACGATCCTAAAATTTGTATGGAACCACAAAAGACCCCAAATAGCCAATGTAATGTTGAAAATGAAAACCAAAGAGGGAGGCATCACAATTCCAGACTTTAGCCTCTACTACAAAGCTATAATCATCAATACAGCCTGTTAATTGCACAAAAACAGACACATAGACCAATGGAATAGAATAGAGAACACAGAATTGGACCCACAAATGTATGGCCAACTAAGCTTTCATAAAGCAGGGAAGAGTATCCAATGGAAAAATGACACTCTCTTCAGCAAATGGTGTTGTGAACGCTAGTCAGCAACACGTACTACAATGAAAGTGGACCACTTTCTTATACCCCACACAAAAATAAACTCAAAATGGATGATGAAAGACCTAAATGTGAGAGAGGAAACCATCAAAACCCTAGAGGAGTAAGAAGGCAACAACTGCTTTGACCTCACCTGCAGCAATTTTTTACTTGACATGTCTCTGGAGGCACGGAAAATTAAAGCAAAAATGAACTATTGGTAC
The DNA here is from genome assembly GCF_007474595.2 of Lynx canadensis. Lineage (NCBI taxonomy): Eukaryota > Metazoa > Chordata > Mammalia > Carnivora > Felidae > Lynx > Lynx canadensis. The sequence goes on from NC_044321.2 coordinate 63,389,030, forward strand.
CTCATCAAGATAAATGCTTCTGCACTGCAAAGGAAAGAATCAACAATGGGTGGGCCAACATGGCAGGGAAGTAAGGGAATGCTTACTTCCCATGTCTCTCAAACAAAGAAGTGCTGAAACCAAAGGACTTTGAATCCCAAGAGTCTTGGAGGTAAAGAGACTGAGTCTCAAAGGGAGACACCAGAGCATCTTTGACAGGCTATAGGTGGATAATTGTAAACTGGAGGAGATAAAATGGGCCACGTAGGCGTGGAGGGGAGGGATCCCTTGTTGAAGAGGGAAGAGAAAGAGCAGCTGAGGAAACATAGTACTGTATCTGGACAAGAGAAAAACCTTGGACTAGGACTGGGAGGGATCCCATCTCTAACTGCAGGGCTTTCTTCAGACTGGAGCCAGCTGCCCTGTTCGTGCACCTGGGGAGGAGGGGATCCAGCCCCAGTTTCAGTGGTAAGTCAGGGGCACAGTCCGCAGTAAGAGAAAACAGACCCCTCCCTGAAGTGCTGTGGGACAGGACAAAGACTGCCTGTGTCTGCCACCCCCAGGCTCAGTAGTGAGGTCAGCAGCACAGTACACAGCAGGAAATGCAGCAGCACAGACAAAGCTAGCCAGGACCACATATCAGGCCAAACATACTGGTGCTTCCCCAGTGCCAGAGCACACACAGGGGTACTTTCAATCCTAGCCAAGCACCCAGGTCCAGGGAGTCAGCAGAGCAAGAAAGACCACCCCGTCTGTGCTAGCGGCACAGTGAGGATGACTGGAACAGAGTCCACCAGATCTGTGGAGAAGAGACTGGGGGATCGCCATTTTACCCCCAACAACCACCAAGGCAGGACCTCAGGGACTGGTTCATGGGGCCCATAGTGGAGGTGGGACCAAACATGCCCCTCTGAACCAGGTAACTGCATTTCTACTTGAGCAGGTTAGAGGCTGTGGAACCAGACGGCTCCATCATCCAGACCAGTGCTGTAGCATAGGCTGTATTAATTCCAGGACAATTCTTGTTATTTAGATATATTCTTCTTTCTTGTCTCTTCCCTCCTCTAAACTGGTTACTCTGGTTGTTGGTTTTTTTCAGCAGATACATTTAATCAATTCTCTTGATACATGTTCTACAATTCCTTCTGTACTTTCCTTTCTCTCTGGAATAATCAAGCCATATGGTTTCCCTGCCTGGGTAACTTTATCTTTGTTCTAGGATTCAAAGTACCCCTGTGTGTGCTCTGGCACTGGGGAAGTGCCTCTATGTTTGGCCCGATATGTGGTCCTGGCTGGCTTTGTCTATGGTACCCACCTCCTTCTTTATTTTCTTTTTTCTCTTTCTGGATTAAGCCATCTAGTCTCTCTGCCTGGTCAGTGTTTATTTTCTATTTGTCCCTGCCCCCATCATTTCTCTCTTTGTATGTGCTCTTTCATCAGCACCACCTCCACCCTGTTCTTTACTTGTAGCTGGTGTTTCTGGTTTTTTTGTTTTGGATTGTGTGTGTGTGTGTGTGTGTGTGTGTGTGTTGTCTGTTTGTCGGTTTCTTTGTTCCCTTTATTTGTCTGTGTGTTTGTGTGTCTTTGTTTCCTGTTTGTCTATTTGTTTTCCATTCCAGGGCTACTTAAAGGAAGAAATCAAAGCACACCTCATGGAGGGTCGAAAACAGCTCTATGAGCAGAGAAATAAAAACACCAAAGTCACAACAACACACAGCAAGTAACACTTTCCAAAACACACCTCCTGAAGGGCCAGGCCACGGAGAGGGTGTGAGCCCACTTTAATGTAGCAGTGCTCTCAGGTGCAGAGCATATAACAAGATTTTTTAACTCACAAGGGACACTTCCCCCCAAAAGAAATTCCAGGAAGAAGTGACAACTAAAGAATTGATCAAAACAGATATAAGCAATATAACAGAACAATAATTTAGAATAATAGTCATAAGATTATTCACTGGGATTGAAAAAGGCATAAAAGACAGCAGAGAATCTATTACTGCAGAGATCAAGGAACTAAAAAATAGTCATAATGAATTAAGAATTTTAGGTCTTCCGGAAGATGGCGGCGTAGGAGGACGCTGGGCTCACTGCGCATCCTGCTGATCACTTAGATTCCACCTACACCTGCCTAAATAACCCAGAACACCACCAGAGGATTAGCAGAACGGAGTCACCGGACCCAAGTGCAGACGAGAGGCCCACGGAAGAGGGTAGGAAGGGCGGCGAGGCGGTGCGCGCTCCACGGACTGGCGGGAGGGAGCCGGGGCGGAGGGGCAGCTCGCCGGCCAAGCAGAGCCCCCGAGTCCGGCTTGCAAAAGCGGAGGGGCCTGACGGACTGTGTTCCGACAGCAAGCGCGACTTAGCGTCTGGGAGGTCATAAGTTAACAGCTCTGCTCGGAAAGCGGGAAGGCCGGAGGACAAAGGGAGGGTGAGCTGCGGAGCCCCCAGACGACAGAGCTCAGTTTGGCGGGGAACAAAGGCGCTCGCCAGCGCCATCTCCCCCGCCCATCCCCCAGCCAAAATCCCAAAGGGAACCGGTTCCGGCCAGGGAAATTGCTCGCTCCGCGCAAACACCCAACTCTGTGCTTCTCGGAGCCAAACCTCCGGCAGCGGATCTGACTCCCTCCAGCTGCCACAGGGCCCCTCCTGAAGTGGATCACCTAAGGAGAAGCGAGCTAAGCCTGCCCCCCCTGCCGCCCGCCGTGCACCTTGCCACCCCACCACAACTAATATGCCAGATCCCCAGCATCACAAGCCTGGCAGTGTGCAAGTAGCCCAGACGGGCCACGCCACCCCACAGGGAATCCCGCCCCTAGGAGAGGGGAAGAGAAGGCACACACCAGTCTGACTGTGGCCCCAGCGGTGGGCTGGGGGCAGACATCAGGACTGACTGCGGTCCCGCCCACCAACTCCAGTTATACACCACAGCACAGGGGAAGTGCCCTGCAGGTCCTCACCACGCCAGGGACTATCCAAAATGACCAAATGGAAAATTCCTCTCAGAAGAATCTCCAGGAAATAACAACAGCTAATGAGCTGATCAAAAAGGATTTAAATAATATAACAGAAAGTGAATTTAGAATAATAGTCATAAAATTAATCGCTGGGCTGGAAAACAGTATACAGGACAGCAGAGAATCTCTTGCTACAGAGATCAAGGGACTAAGGAACAGTCACGAGGAGCTGAAAAACGCTTTAAAGGAAATGCAAAACAAAATGGAAACCACCACGGCTCGGATGGAAGAGGCAGAGGACAGAATAGGTGAACTAGAAGATAAAGTTATGGAAAAAGAGGAAGCTGAGAAAAAGAGAGATAAAAAAATCCAGGAGTATGAGGGGAAAATTAGAGAACTAAGTGATACACTAAAAAGAAATAATATATGCATAATTGGTATCCCAGAGGAGGAAGAGAGAGGGAAAGGTGCTGAAGGGGTACTTGAAGAAATAATAGCTGAGAACTTCCCTGAACTGGGGAAGGAAAAAGGCATTGAAATCCAAGAGGCACAGAGAACTCCCTTCAGACGTAACTTGAATCGATCTTCTGCACGACATATCATAGTGAAACTGGAAAAATACAAGGATAAAGAGAACATTCTGAAAGCAGCAAGGGAAAAACGTGCCCTCACATATAAAGGGAGACCTATAAGACTCGTGACTGATCTCTCTTTTGAAACTTGGCAGGCCAGAAAGAATTGGCACGAGATTTTCAGTGTGCTAGACAGCAAAAATATGCAGCCGAGAATCCTTTACCAGCAAGTCTGTCATTTAGAATAGAAGGAGAGATAAAGGTCTTCCCAAACAAACAAAAACTGAAGGAATTTGTCACCACTAAACCAGCCCTACAAGAGATCCTAAGGGGGACCCTGTGAGACAAAGTACCAGAGACATCACTACAAGCATAAAACATACAGACATCACAATGACTGTAAACCCGTATCTTTCTATAATCACACTGAATTTAAATGGATTAAATGCGCCAACCAAAAGACATAGGGTATCAGAATGGATTAAAAAACAAGACCCATCTATTTGCTGTCTACAAGAGACTCATTTTAGACCTGAGGACACCTTTAGATTCAGAGTGAGGGGATGGAGAACTATTTATCATGCTACTGGAAGCCAAAAGAAAGCTGGAGTAGCCATACTTATATCAGACAAACTAGACTTTAAATTAAAGGCTGTAACAAGAGATGAAGAAGGACATTATATAATAGTTACAGGGTCTATCCATCAGGAAGAGCTAACAATTATAAATGTCTATGCGCCGAATACCGGAGCCCCCAAATATATAAAACAATTACTCATAAAAATAAGCAACCTTATTGATAAGAATGTGGTAATTGCAGGGGACTTTAACACCCCACTTACAGAAATGGATAGATCATCTAGACACACGGTCAATAAAGAAACAAGGGCCCTGAATGAGACATTGGATCAGATGGACTTGACAGATCTATTTAGAACTCTGCATCCCAAAGCAACAGAATATACTTTCTTCTCGAGTGCACATGGAACATTCTCCAAGATAGATCATATACTGGGTCACAAAACAGCCGTTCATAAGTTTACAAGAATTGAAATTATACCATGCATACTTTCAGACCACAATGTTATGAAGCTTGAAATCAACCACAGGAAAAAGTCTGGAAAACCTCCAAAAGCATGGAGGTTAAAGAACACCCTACTAACGAATGAGTGGGTCAACCAGGCAATTAGAGAAGAAATTAAAAAATATATGGAAACAAACGAAAATGAAAATACAACAATCCAAACGCTCTGGGACGCAGCGAAGGCAGTCGTGAGAGGAAAATACATTGCAATCCAGGCCTATCTCAAGAAACAAGAAAAATCCCAAATACAAAATCCAGCAGCACACCTAAAGGAAATCGAAGCAGAACAGCAAAGGCAGCCTAAACCCAGCAGAAGAAGAGAAATAATAAAGATCAGAGCAGAAATAAACAATATAGAATCTAAAAAAAATGTAGAGCAGATCAACGAAACCAAGAGTTGGTTTTTTGAAAAAATAAACAAAATTGACAAACCGCTAGCCAGGCTTCTCAAAAAGAAAAGGGAGATGACCCAAATAGATAAAATCATGAATGAAAATGGAATGATTACAACCAATCCCTCAGAGATACAAACAATTATCAGGGAATACTATGAAAAATTGTATGCCAACAAATTGGACAACCTGGAAGAAATGGACAAATTCCTGAACACCCACACTCTTCCAAAACTCAATCAGGAGGAAATAGAAAGCTTGAACAGACCCATAACCAGCGAAGAAATTGAATCGGTTATCAAAAATCTCCCAACAAATAAGAGTCCAGGACCAGATGGCTTCCCAGGGGAGTTCTACCAGACGTTTAAAGCAGAGATAATACCTATCCTTCTCAAGCTATTCCAAGAAATAGAAAGGGAAGGAAAACTTCCAGACTCATTCTATGAAGCCAGTATTACTTTGATTCCTAAACCAGACAGAGACCCAGTAAAAAAAGAGAACTACAGGCCAATATCCCTGATGAATATGGATGCAAAAATTCTCAATAAGATACTAGCAAATCGAATTCAACGGCATATAAAAAGAATGATTCACCATGATCAAGTGGGATTCATTCCTGGGATGCAGGGCTGGTTCAACATTCGCAAATCAATCAACGTGATACATCACATTAACAAAAAAAAAGAGAAGAACTATATGATCCTGTCAATCGATGCAGAAAAGGCCTTTGACAAAATCCAGCACCCTTTCTTAATAAAAACCCTTGAGAAAGTCGGGATAGAAGGAACGTACTTAAAGATCATAAAAGCCATTTATGAAAAGCCCACAGCTAACATCATCCTCAACGGGGAAAAACTGAGAGCTTTTTCCCTGAGATCAGGAACACGACAGGGATGCCCACTCTCACCGCTGTTGTTTAACATAGTGCTGGAAGTTCTAGCATCAGCGATCAGACAACAAAAGGAAATCAAAGGCATCAAAATTGGCAAAGATGAAGTCAAGCTTTCGCTTTTTGCAGATGACATGATATTATACATGGAAAATCCGATAGACTCCACCAAAAGTCTGCTAGAACTGATACATGAATTCAGTAAAGTTGCAGGATACAAAATCAATGTACAGAAATCAGTTGCATTCTTATACACTAACAATGAAGCAACAGAAAGACAAATAAAGAAACTGATCCCATTCACAATTGCACCAAGAAGCATAAAATACCTAGGAATCAATCTAACCAAAGATGTAAAGGATCTGTCTGCTGAAAACTATAGAAAACTTATGAAGGTAATTGAAGAAGATTTAAAGAAATGGAAAGACATTCCCTGCTCATGGATTGGAAAAATAAATATTGTCAAAATGTCATTACTACCCAAAGCTATCTACACATTCAATGCAATCCCAATCAAAATTGCACCAGCATTCTTCTCGAAACTAGAACAAGCAATCCTAAAATTCATATGGAACCACAAAAGGCCCCGAATAGCCAAAGGAATTTTGAAGAAGACGACCAAAGCAGGAAGCATCACAATCCCAGACTTTAGCCTCTACTACAAAGCTGTCATCATCAAGACAGCATGGTATTGGCACAAAAACAGACACACAGACCAATGGAATAGAATAGAAACCCCAGAACTAGACCCACAAACGTATGGCCAACTCATCTTTGACAAAGCAGGAAAGAACATCCAATGGAAAAAAGACAGCCTCTTTAACAAATGGTGCTGGGAGAACTGGACAGCAACATGCAGAAGGTTGAAACTAGACCACTTTCTCACACCATTTACAAAAATAAACTCAAAATGGATAAAGGACCTGAATGTGAGACAGGAAACCATCCAAACCTTAGAGGAGAAAGCAGGAAAAGACCTCTCTGACAGCCGTAGCAATCTCTTACTCGACACATCCCCAAAGGCAAGGGAATTAAAAGCAAAAGTGAATTACTGGGACCTTATGAAGATAAAAAGCTTCTGCACAGCAAAGGAAACAACCAACAAAACTAAAAGGCAACCAACGGAATGGGAAAAGATATTTGCAAATGACATATCGGACAAAGGGCTAGTATCTAAAATCTATAAAGAGCTCACCAAACTCCACACCCGAAAAACAAAGAACCCAGTGAAGAAATGGGCAGAAAACATGAATAGACACTTCTCTAAAGAAGACATCCAGATGGCCAACAGGCACATGAAAAGATGTTCAGCGTCGCTCCTTATCAGGGAAATACAAATCAAAACCACACTCAGGTATCACCTCACGCCAGTCAGAGTGGCCAAAATGAACAAATCAGGAGACTATAGATGCTGGCGAGGATGTGGAGAAACGGGAACCCTCTTGCACTGTTGGTGGGAATGCAAATTGGTGCAGCCGCTCTGGAAAGCAGTGTGGAGGTTCCTCAGAAAATTAAAAATAGACCTACCCTATGACCCAGCAATAGCACTGCTAGGAATTTATCCAAGGGATACAGGAGTACTGATGCATAGGGGCACTTGTACCCCAATGTTCATAGCAGCACTCTCAACAATAGCCAAATTATGGAAAGAGCCTAAATGTCCATCAACTGATGAATGGATAAAGAAATTGTGGTTTATATACACAATGGAATACTACGTGGCAATGAGAAAAAATGAAATATGGCCTTTTGTGGCAACGTGGATGGAACTGGAGAGTGTGATGCTAAGTGAAATAAGCCATACAGAGAAAGACAGATACCATATGGTTTCACTCTTATGTGGATCCTGAGAAACTTAACAGGAACCCATGGGGGAGGGGAAGGGAAAAAAAAAAGAGGTTAGAGTGGGAGAGAGCCAAAGCCTAAGAGACTGTTAAAAACTGAGAACAAACTGAGGGTTGATGGGGGGTGGGAGGTAGGGAAGGGTGGGTGATGGGTATTGAGGAGGGCACCTTTTGGGATGAGCACTGGGTGTTGTATGGAAACCAATTTGTCAATAAATTTCATATATATATATAAAAAAAAAGAATTTTATAAATGAAGTGCAAAATAAAATGGAGGTGGCCACAGCATGGATTGAAGAAGCAGAGGGGAGAATAGGTGAATTAGAATCAATCTTCTGCATGACATATCATAGTGAAACTGGAAAAATACAAAGATAAAGAGAGAATTCTGAAAGCAGCTAGGGCTAAACAGGCTTTAACATACAAAGATAGACACATAAGGGTAGTAGCAGACCTATGTACTGAAACTTGGACGGCCAGAAAGGAGTGGCAGGAAATTTTCACTGTGATGAACAGGAAAAATATGCAGCCAAGATCCTTGATTCAGCAACCCTGTCATTCAGAGTAGAAGGAGAAATTCCTAAACAAGAAGCTTTTCCTAAACAAACAAAATCTGAAAGCCTCATAACCACTAAACCAGCCCTACAAGAGATCCTAAGGGGGATTCTATGAGAGCAATGTCACAAGGACCATAAAGTACCAGAGACATCACTATAAACATGAAACCTAAAGGTAACACAATGACTCTAAATCCATATATTTCAATAATAACTATGAATGTAAATGGACTAAATTCTCCAATCAAAAGAGATAAGGTATCAGAATGGATAAAAAACAAGACCCATCTATTTGCTGTCCACAAGAGACTCATTTCAGACCTGAGAACACTTTCAGATTGAAAGTGAGAGGATGGAGAACTATCTATCATGCTACTGGAGGTCAAAAGAAAGCTGGAGCAGCCATACTTGTATCAAACTAAACTTACTTTTTTAACTTTTATTTATTATTGAGAGACAGAGAGACACAGAGCGTGAGCAGAGGAGGGGTGTAGAGAGAAGGAGACACAAAATCTGAGGCAGACTCCAGGCTCTGAGCTGTCAGCACAGAGCCCGACATGGAGCTTGAACTCACAAACTGCAAGATCATGACCTGAGCCAAAGTCAGTCATCTAACCAACTGAACCACCCAGGAGCGCCTAGGCAAACTAGACTTTAAATTAAAGGCTGTAACAAGAGATGAAGAAGGGCATTGTGTAATAATTACACAGTCTATCCATCAGGAAGAGCTAACAATTATAAATGTCTATATACCAAGTTCAGGAGCACCCAAATTTTTAAAAACAATCACAAATATAAGCAATCTTATCATTAAGAATGTGGTCATTGCAGGGGATTTTAATACCCCAAGTATAACAATGGACAGATCATCTAGACACAGAATCAGTAAAGAAGCAATGTCCCTGAATGATACTTTGGACCAGATGGGCTTGAAAGATATATTTAGAACTCTAAATCCTAAAGTAAGCAGAATATACTTTCTTCTCAAGGGCACATGGAACATCCTCCAAGATAGACTACATACTGGGTCACAAAATTAGTCCCCAATAAATATAAAATAATTGATATCGTACAATGAACACTTTCTGACCACAATGCTATGAAGCTTGAAATCAACCACAGGAAAAAAGTCTTGAAAACCTCCCAAAGCATAGACACTAAAGAACATCTTACTAAATAACAAATGGGTCAGCCTGGCAATTAGAGAAGACATTAAAACATATATGAAAAAATGAAAATGGAAATACAACAATCCAAACCCTTTGGTATGCAGCAAAGGCAGTCCTAAAGGGAAAATACATAGCAATCCAGGCCTATCTCAAGAAACAAGAAAAATCCCCAAAGCAAAATCTAACAGCACACCTAAAGGAAATAGAAGCAGAACAACAAACACACCCCAAACCCAGTAGAAGAAGAGAAATAATAAAGATCAGAGCAGAAATAAACAATATAGAATCTAAAAAAACTGTAGAGCAGATCAATGAAACCAAGAGTTGGTTTTGTGAAAACATAAACAAAATTGATGAACCTCTAGCCAGGCTTCTGAAAAAGAAAAGGGAGATGACCCAATAGGTAAAATCATGAATGAAAATGGAATTATTACAATCAATCCCTCAGAAATACAAGCAATTATCAGGGAATACTATAAAAAATTTAATGCCAACAAACTGGACAACCTGGAAGAAATGGACAAATTCCTAAGCACCCACACACTTCCAAAACTCAAATAGGAAGAACTAGAAAACTTGAATAGACCCATAACCACTGAAGAAATTGAATCAGTTACCAAAAATGTCCCAACAAATAAGAGTCTAGGACCAGATGTCTTCCCTGGGGAATTCTAACAGACATGTAAAGCAGCGATAATACCTATCTTTCTCAATCTGTTCCAAAAAATAAAAAGGGAAGGAAAACCTCCAGACTCATTCTATGAAGCCAGAATTACTTTGATTCCCAAACCAGACAGAGACCCAGCAAAACAGAGAACTACAGGCCAATATCCCTGATGAATATGGATGCAAAAATTCTCAACAAGATACTAGCACTTGAATTCAACAGCTAATATAAACAGAATTATTCACCATGATCAAGTAGGATTCATTCCCGGGCTGCAGGTCTGGTTCAATATTCGCAAATCAATTAATGTGATATGTCACATTAATAAAAGGAAGGATAAGAACCATATGATCATTTCTTAACAATAATACCTTAATAGTAAGGGAATTCAAGACCCCACTTGCAACAATGGACAGATCACGTAAGCAGAAAATCAACAGGAAACAGTGACGTTGAACGACACACTGGACCAGATGGACGTAAGATATATTGAGAAAATTTCATCCTAAAGCAGGATACACATTCTTCTTGTGTGCACATGAAACATTCTTCAGAATAGTTCACATACTGGGTCATAAATTGGCCCTCACCAAGTACAAAAAGATCGAGGTCATACCTTGCATATTTTCACACCACAACACTATGAAACTCGAAATCAACCAAAAGAAATATTACATAAATACCATGAATACTTGGATATTAAATAATATTCTACTAAAGAATTAATGGGTTAACCAATAAATTAAAGAAGAAATCAAAAAGTACATGGAAGCCAATGAAAATGAAAACACTACAGTCCAAAACCTCTGGGATGCAGCAAATGCAATCATAAGAGGGAAGTATATAGCAATTTAGGCTTTCCTAAATAAGGAAGAAAGTTCTCCAATATACAACCAAACCTCACACCTAAAGGAGCTTGAAAAAGAACAGCAAATAAAGCCCAGAAGCAACAGAAAAACAATGGGAAATAATAAAGATTACAGAAGAAATAGACAAAATAGAAACAAAAAAAATAGACCAGATCATTGAAACCTAGAGATGGTTCTTTGAAAAAATTAACAAAATTGATAATCCACAATCAAGATTGATCAAAAAGAAAAAGGAAAGGACCCAAGTAAATAAAATTATGGACGAAAGAAGAGACATTGCAACCAACACCTCAGATATACAAACAATATTAAGAGAATATTATGAGCAATTACATTCCAATAAATTGGTCAATCTGGAAGAAATGAACCAATTCCTAGATACACATGAGCTACCAAAACTGAAAGAGGAAGAAATAGAAAATCTGAACAGACCCATCCAGTAAAGAAATTCAATCAGTAATCAAAAATCTTCCAACAAATGAGAGTCCAGTGCCAGATGGCATTCCAAGAGAATTATACTAAACATTTAAAGAAGAGTTAGCAATATTCTTTTGAAGGTGTTCCAAAAATATTGAAATGTAAGGAAAATTTCCAAATGCATTCTCTGAGGCCAGCATTACCTTGATTCCAAAACCAGACAAAGACCCCACTGAAAGGAAAATTACAGACCGATTTCCTGATGAACATAGATACAAAAATTCTCAACCAGATACTAGCAAACTGGATCCAACAACACATTAAAAGAATTATTCACCATGATCAAGTGGGATTTATTCCTGGGATGCAGGGCTGGTTCCATAACTGCAAATCAATCATTATGATAAACTACATTAGTAAAATAAAGGATAAGAACAACATCATCTCAATAGTTGCATAGAAAGTATTTGACAAAACACAGCATTTTTCTTGAAAAAAAAAAAACAGTCAAGAAAGTAGGGATAGAAGGAGCATACCTCCAGATCATGAAGGCCATATATGAAAGACCCACAGCTAACATCATCCTCAATGGGGAAATACTGAGTGCTTTCCACTTAGGTCAGTAACATGACAAGGATGCCCTACTAACCACTGTTGTTCAACATAGTATTGGAAGTCCTAGTCTCAGCAATCAGACAACACAAACAAATAAAAAGCATTCAACTCAGCAAGGAGGAAATCACACTTTCACTCTTGGCAGACAACATAATACTCTCTGTGGAGAACCCACACTTGACCAAAAAACTGCCAGAACTGATAAATGAATTCAACAAAGTCGCAGGATATAAAATCAATGTACAGAAATCGGTTGCATTTCTATACACCAATAATGAAATAGCAGAAAGAGAAATCAAGGAATTGATCCCATTTACAATTGCACCAAAACCCATAAAATACTGAGGAATAAATCTAACCAAAGACGTGAAACAGCTATACACTTAAAACTATACAAAGCTTATGAAAAAAATTGAAGACACACACACACAAATGGAAAAAATTCCATGCTCTTGGGTTGGAAGAACAAATATTGTTAAAAGGTCAATACTATGCAAAACAATCTATATATTCAATGCAACCTCTTTCAAAATAACACTAGCATTCTTCACAGAGAAAACAATTCTAAAATTTCTATGGAACCCTAAAAGTCCCCATATAGCCAAAATAAGGTTGAAAAATAAAACCAAAGCTGGAAGCATCACAATTGTTGACTTCAAGCAGTATTACAAAGCTGTAATCATCAAGACAATATGGTACTGACACAAAAACAGACACATAAATTAATGGAATGTAGTAAAGAACACAGAAATATACCCACAAACATATGGCCAACTAATCTTTGACAAAGCAGGAAAGAATATACCATGGACAAAAGACAGTCTCTTTAGCAAATGGTGTTACTAACCTGGACAGCAAACTGCAGAAGAATGAACTTGGACCACTTTCTTACACTATACACAAAAATAAACTCAAATGTAAGACAGGAAGACATCAAAATCCTAGAGGAAAATACAGGCAACAACTTCTTTGACCTCAGCCACAGCAACTCATTACTTGACATGTCTCTGGATGTGAGGAAACAAAAGCAAAAGTGAACTATTGTGAACCTCATCAAGAAAAAAGCTTCTGCACGGTGAAAGAAATAATCAGCAAAACTAAAATGTAACCAACATAATGGGAGAAAATCTTTGAAAATGACATATCAGATAAATGGTTAGTATCCAAAATGTATAAATAACTTTTCAAACTCAACACCCATAAAACAAATAATCCAGTGAACAAATGGTCAAAAGACATGAATAGACACTTTTCCAAAGAAGTCATCCATATGGCTAACAGACCCATGAAAAGATGCTCAACATCACTCATCATCATGGAAATACAAATCAAAACCACAAAGAGATACCACCTCACACCTGCCAGAATGGCTAAAATTAACAACTCAGGCAGCAACAGGTGTTGACAAGGATTCCAACACTGGATGTTACACTATTGTTGGGAATGCAAACTGGTGCAGCCACTCTGGACCACAGTATGGAGGTTCCTAAAAAAAAAAAAATTAAAAATAGACCTACGCTATGACCCAGAAATTGCACTCCTAGGCATTTATCTAAAGGATACAAAATGCTGATTATAAGGGACACATGTACCCCAATGTTTATAGCAACATTATCGACAATAGCCAATGTATTGAAAGAGTCCATCGACTGACAAATTTATAGATAAGATATGGTACATATATAAATGGAATATTACTCAATGATGAAAAAGAATATAATCTTTCCATTTGCAACAACATGGATAGAACTAGACTGTATTATGCTAAGCAAATTAATTCAGCAGAGAAAGATAAATATCATATGATTTCACTTATATGTGGAGCTTAAGAAACACGAGATGAACATGTGGGAATGGAAGCAAATATAAGATAAAAACAGAGAGGGAGGGGCGCCTGGGTGGCGCAGTCGGTTAAGCATCCGACTTCAGCCAGGTCACGATCTCGCGGTCCGTGAGTTCGAGCCCCGCGTCAGGCTCTGGGCAGATGGCTCGGAGCCTGGAGCCTGTTTCCGATTCTGTGTCTCCCTCTCTCTCTGCCCCTCCCCAATTCATGCTCTGTCTCTCTCTGTCCCAAAGAAAATAAAAAAAAAAAAGTTGAAAAAAAAAAAAGTTGAAAAAAAAAACAGAGAGGGAGACAAACCATAAACAATCTTAAATACAGAGAACAACCTGAGAGTTGATGGTGGGGTGTTGGGTGGGGGAATGGGCTAAATGGGTGATGGGTATTAAGGAGGACACTCGTTAGGATGAGCACTGGGTATTACATGTAAGTGATGAATCATTAAATTCCATTACTGAAATCATTATTACACTATATGTTAACTAACTTTGATTTGTATAAAAAGGAAAGAAAAAAACTAATTTAAAAAATTACATTTAACTTGATTAGCACTGAATAATTTAGAGAAGTGAATCACTATATTGCACACCTGAAACTAATATAAAGCTGTATGTTAACTATACTGGAATTAAAATTTATAAACAAACAAACAAACAAACAAATAACTAAGATTCCTGCTTTTACTCTATTTCTCTGCTCCCATAATGCAAATACTGTTTTGCTTATTATTATAATAGTCTTTTATGCTTTCTTCATTATTTTTCTTTTCTTCCATTACCTTTCTCTAATTTTGTTTTTTAAAGCTTTTCCTAAATTCCAGTTGGTCAGCATACAGTTTAAAATTAATTTTGTGCATTCAGTTTAGTGATTCAAAACTTATGTACAACACCTGATGTTCATCACAAGTGCACTCCTTCATCCACATCACCTATTTAACCAACCCACCAACAACAACCTCCTCTCTGATAACCATCATTTTGTTCTCAATGGTTAAGACTCTGTTTCTTGGTTTGCCTCCATCTTTTTCCCCCTATAGTCATATTTTTTGTTACTTAAAGTCAATATATGAGAGAAATCACATGGTATTTGTCTTTCTCTGACATACTTTGCTTAGTAAAATTATCTCTACCCATCCACATAATTGCCAATGGCAAGATTTTATTCTTTTTTTTTTTATGGCTGAGTAATGTTCTATTGTATCAATATACCATATCTTACTTTCCGTTCATCAGTTGATGGACATTTGGGGTCTTCCATAATGCTGCTATAAACATCAGGATGCATGTATCCCTTCAAAATGGTATTTTTGTATCCTTTGGATAAATATCTAGTAGTATAATCTGGGTCATAGGGTAGTTATATTTTAATTTTTTTGAGGAAGCTCCATACTGTTTTCCAGAGTGGTTGCATCAGTTTCATTCCCACCAAGAGTGTAAGACAAATCCCCTTTCTCCACATACTTGCCAACACCTGCTGTTTCCTGTGGTGCTAATTTTAGACATTTTTTACATGTCTGAGGTGATATATTATTGTAATTTTGATTTATATTTCCCTGATAGTGAGTGATGTTGAGCATGTTTTCATGTGTCTCTTAGCCATCTGGATGTCTTCTTTGGAAAAATGTCTACTCATGTCTTCTGCCCATTTCTTAACTGTATTATTTGTTTTTTTAGGTGTTGAGTTTGATAAGTTCTTTGTGGATTTTGCATACTAATCCTTTCTCAGATATGTCATTTGAAAATACCTTCTCCCATTCCATAGGCTTCCTTTTAGTTTTGTTGATTGTTTCCTTCAGTGTGCAGAAGCTTTTTAACTTTATGAAGTCCCAATAGTTTATTTTTGGTTTTGTTTCCCTCGCCTTGGGAGATATATCTAGTAAGAAGTTATTGTTACTGATGTCAAAGTGGTTACTGCCTGTGTTGTCCTGTAAGATGTTCATGGTTTCCTGTCTCACATTTAGTCTTTAATTCATTTTCAACATATTTATATGTATGGTGTAATAAAGTGGTCCAATTTTGTTCTTTTGCATCTTGTTTTCCAGTTTTCCCAACACCATGTGTTGAAGAGACTCTTTTTCCCATTGGGTATTCTTTCCTGCTTTGTCAAAAAATAATTGACCATGTAGTTGTAGGTATATTTATGGGTTTTCTATTATGTTCCATTGCTCTACCTATAAATTTTTGTGCCAGTACCATACTGATTTGATCACTACAGCTTTGCAATATAAGCTGAAGTACAGAATTGTGACACTTCCAGCTGTGTATTTCTTTTTCAAGGTTGCTTTGGCTATTCAGCATCTTTTGTGGAACCATACAAAATTTAGGATTATTTGTCCTAGCTCTGTGAAAAATGCTGAAGGTATTTTGCTAGGGATTGTATTAAACATGTAGTGCTTTGGTAGTATAGATGTTTTAAAAGTATTTGTTCTTCCAATCCACAAGCATGGAACGCTTTCCATTTCTTTGTGTCATCTTCAATTTTTTTCATCCGTGTTCTATTGTTTTCACAACACAGATCTTTCACCTCTTTGGTTAAGTTTTTTTCCTAGGTATCTTGTTAATTTTGGTGCAATTGTAAATGGGATCACTTCTTATTTTCTTTCTGTGGTTCATTATTGGTGGATAGAAATGCAACATATTTGTGTACTTTGATTTTGTATCCTGTGACTTTACTGAGCTCATTTATCAGTTCTGTTTTTTTAAATTTTTTTTTCAACATTTATTTATTTTTGGGACAGAGACAGAGCATGAACGGGGGAGGGGCAGAGAGAGAGGGAGACACAGAATCAGAAACAGGCTCCAGGCTCTGAGCCATCAGCCCAGAGCCTGACGCGGGGCTCAAACTCGTGGACCGCGAGATCGTGACCTGGCTGAAGTCGGACGCTTAACCGACTGCGCCACCCAGGCGCCCCGTCAGTTCTGTTTTTGATGGAGTCTTTCAAGTGTTCTATATAGAGTATTATGTTGTCGGCAAATAGTGAAAATTTGAATTATTCTTGCCAACTTGGATGCATTTTTTTCTCTTGGTTATCTGATTGCTGAGATTGGTACTTCCAGTACTATGTTAAATACTAGTGGTGAGTAGTCAGTTTTTCTTCATTGAGCATGATATTAGCTGTGAGTTTTTTAGGTACAAACTTTATGATGTTAAGGTATGCTTCTTCTATACCTACTTTGTTGAGAGTTTCTCTCATAAATAGATATTGTACTATGGCATATACACTTCTTCATCTATTGCGAAGATCACATTGTTCTTATCCTTTCCTTTATTAATGTGGTGTATCATATTTATTGATTTGTGGATATTGTACTACTCTTGCAGCTCAGAAGTAAAGCTCACTTAAAATGTGGTGAATAATTTGTTTGATGTACTGTTGGGCTCAATTTGCTAGTTTTTAATTGATAACTTTTTAAATTAAATTCAAGTTAGTTAACATACAGTGCAGTCTTGGCTTTAGGAGTAGAACCCAGTGATGCATCTCTTACATGCAACACCCAGTGCTCATCCCAAAAAGTGCCCTTCTTAATTCCCATCACCCATTTAACCCATCTCCCGTTCACCTCCCCTCCAACACACCCTCAGTTTATTCTCTGTATATAAGAGCATCTTATGGTTTTCCTCCCTCTCTGTTTTTATCTTATTTTTCCTTCCCTTTCCCTGCATTCATCTGTTATGTGTCTTAAATTCGACATATGAGTGAAGTCATATATTTGTCTTTCTCTGACTGACTTATTTCTCTTAGCATAATACACTCTAGTTCCATCCACATTGCTGCAAATGGCAAGATTTCATTCTTTTTGATTTCTAACTAATATTCCATTGTATACCTATATGTACTACATCTTTATCCATTCATCAGTGTATGAACATATGGATTCTTTCCATAATTTGGCTATTGTTGATACCCCTGCAATAAGCATTTTTGTTTATTAGGAATATTGGTCTGTAGTTCTCTTTTTTAGGCATGTCTTAATCAGGTTTTGTTATGACGATAATGCTAGACTCAAAGAATGAAGTTAGAAGTTTTCCTTCTGTTTCTATTTTTTCTTTTAATAGTTTGATAAGAATAGGTATTAACTCTTCTTTTTTTTTAATGTTTGTTCATTTTTGAGAGAAAGAAAGAGAGAATCCTAAGCAGACTCTGCACTTCATTGTGGGGCTCCATCTCACAAACCATGAGATCGTGTCCTGAGCCAAAATCATGAGTTGGATACTTAACTGACTGAGCTATCCAGGGGCTCCACATATTAACTCTTCTTGAAATGTATGGTACAATATGCCTGCAGATTAATATGGCTCTGGACTTTGTTTGTTGGGAGATTTCTTAATAGTGATTCAATTTCTTTGCTATTTATCATTCTGTTCAGTGTTCTATTTCTTCCTGCTTCCATTTGGTCAGCTTATATGTTTTTAGGAATTCATCCATTTCTTCCAGGTGTCTGATATTTTGGCATATATTTTTTTCATAATGTTCTCTTATAATTGTTTGTATTTCTGTGGTGTTGGTTGTTATATCTCCTCTCTCATTTGTGATTTTGTTAATTTTGGTCCTTTTTCTTTTCTTTTTGATAAGACTGTATAGGGGGTTATCAATTTTACTATTTTTTTTTAAAGAACCAGCTCTTGGTTTCATTGATCGTTTTTATTGTTTGCTTAGTTTCTATATCATTTATTTCTGCTGTAAGTTTCATATTTTCCTCCTTTTATGCCTTTAGACTTTGGTTGTTGTTCTTTATCTAACTCCTTTAGGTGTAAGGTTAGATTGTTTATTTGATATTTTTATTGTTTTTTGAGGTGACTCTGTATTGCTATATGTTTGCTGCATCCCAAAATTTTTTGACTGCTGTGTTTTCATTTTCATTTGTTTCCTTATATTTTGTGATTTATTATTTGATTTCCTGGTTGACCCATTCGTTGTTTAGTAGCAAGTTTTTTTAACTTGTATGCATTTGTTGTTTTCAAAATTTTTTTCTTGTGGCTGACTAAGTTTCATAGCATGGTGGTCAGAAAATATGTATGGTTTGATCTCAATTTTTTTGTACTTACTGAGGCCTGATTTGTGACCTAATGTGTGACCTATTCTTGAGAATGTCACATGTGGACTTGAAAAGAATGTGTACTCTGCTGCTTTAGGAGTGTTCTGAATAGAATATATCTGTTAAGTCCATCTTGTCCAATGTGTCATTCAAAGTCATTGTTCCTGTGCTGAGTTTTGCTTAGATCATCTGTCCATTGATGTAAGTGGAGTGTTCAAGTCCCCTACTATTATTGTATTATTAACAATGAGATCCTGTCTGTTTGTAATTAATTGTTTTATATATTTGAGTTCTTCTAAGTTGGGAGCAGATATATTTACAATTGTTAGATCTTCTTTATTGATTGTCCCTTCATTATGATATAGTGCCTTCTTCATCTCTTGTTACACTCTTTGTTTTAAAATCTAATTTGTCTGATGTGGAGCACCTGGGTGGCTCAGGTCATGATCTAATAGTCTGTGGGGTAGAGCCCCTCATTAGCCTCTATGTTGGCAGTGTGAGGCCTGCTTGGTATTCTTTTTCTCTCCTTCTCTCTGTCCTTCCCCCCACTTGTGCTCTTTCTCTCTCTAACTAAATAACTAAACTTAAAAATCATCCAATCAATCAATCAAATCTAGTTTTTGCAATGTAAATATTGTGACTCCATCTTTCATTTAAAGTACATTTGCATGATACATATTTCTCCATCCCCGCACATTCAATCTTCATAGTTCTTTAGGTCTAAAATGAGTCAGTTGTAGGCAGCATATAGATGGGTATTCTTATCTTATCCATTCTGACACCCTATGTCTTTTGATTGGAGCACTTAGGCCACTTACATTCAGAGTAATTATTGATAGACATGCATTTAGTGCCATTTCATTATTTATTTTTTCATTGTTTCTGGAGCTTTGCTCTGTTATTGTCTCTCTCACTTTTTTTTTCCTTTCCACTCAAAGAATATTCTTTAATATTTCTTGAAGGCCTGGTTTAGTGGTCATGAGCTCCTTTAGTTATTGTTAGACTGGGAAACTCTTTATCTCTCCTTCTATTATGAATGATAGCTTGCTGGATATAGTATTCTTGGCTGCAAATTTTTCCCATTCAGAACTTTGAACACATCATGCCAGTCCCTTCTGGCTTGCCAAGTTTCTGTTTGAGAAATCTCTAGCTTGCTTTATGGGCCTTCCTTTATAAGTTAGGGACTTCTTTTGTATTGATGTTTTTGGCATTATTTTTCTTCATCACTGTATTTTTCAAATTTAATTATATCATGGTGTTGGCCTGTTTTTGTGGATTTTGATGTGAGTTCTATGTGCCTCCTAGATCTGGATGCCTGTTTCCTTCCCCAGATTAGGCAAGTTTTCAGACATTATCTCCTCATTTGAACATTTTTTCCCTTTCCTCTCTCTTTTTCTGGGAATCCTATAATTCATGTTATTACATTTAATGGAGTTACCAAGTTCCCCAAGTCTGTATTCTTGTTCCATAATTCTTTTCTCTCTTTTGTTCACCTTTATTTTCCATTATTTTGTTTTCCACATCACTTTTTTTTTGCTCTGCTTCTTCCATCTTTGTTTTGAATCTCAATTATCGACAGGAAGATGGCGGCGTAGGAGGACGTTGGGCTCACCGCGTGTCCTGCTGATCACTTAGATTCCACCTACACCTGCCTAAATAACCCAGAAAACCGCCAGAGGATTAGCAGAACGGAGTCACCGGACCCAAGTGCAGACGAGAGGCCCACGGAAGAGGGTAGGAAGGGCGGCGAGGCGGTGCGCGCTCCACGGACTGGCGGGAGGGAGCCGGGGCGGAGGGGCGGCTCCCCAGCCAAGCAGAGCCCCCGAGTCCGGCTTGCAAAAGCCGAGGGGCCTGACGGACTGTGTTCCGACAGCAAGCGCGACTTAGCGTCTGGGAGGTCATAAGTTAACAGCTCTGCTCGGAAAGCAGGAAGGCTGGAGGACAAAGGGAGGGTGAGCTGCGGAGCCCCCGGACGACAGAGCTCAGTTTGGCGGGGAACAAAGGCGCTCGCCAGCGCCATCTCCCCCGCCCATCCCCCAGCCAAAATCCCAAAGGGAACCGGTTCCGGCCAGGGAAATTGCTCGCTCCGCGCAAACACCCAACTCTGTGCTTCTGCGGAGCCAAACCTCCCGCAGCGGATCTGACTCCCTCCGGCTGCCACAGGGCCCCTCCTGAAGTGGATCACCTAAGGAGAAGCGAGCTAAGCCTGCCCCCCCTGCCGCCGTGCACCTTGCCTTCCCACCCCAGATAATACGCCAGGTCCCCAGTATCACAAGCCTGGCAGTGTGCAAGTAGCCCAGACGGGCCACGCCACCCCACAGTGAATCCCGCCCCTAGGAGAGGGGAAGAGAAGGCACACACCAGTCTGACTGTGGCCCCAGCGGTGGGCTGGGGGCAGACATCAGGACTGACTGCGGTCCCGCCCACCAACTCCAGTTATACACCACAGCACAGGGGAAGTGCCCTGCAGGTCCTCACCACACCAGGGACTATCCAAAATGACCAAGCGGAAGAATTCCCCTCAGAAGAATCTCCAGGAAATAACAACAGCTAATGAGCTGATCAAAAAGGATTTAAATAATATAACAGAAAGTGAATTTAGAATAATAGTCATAAAATTAATCGCTGGGCTGGAAAACAGTATACAGGACAGCAGAGAATCTCTTGCTACAGAGATCAAGGGACTAAGGAACAGTCACGAGGAGCTGAAAAACGCTTTAAAGGAAATGCAAAACAAAATGCAAACCACCACGGCTCGGATGGAAGAGGCAGAGGAGAGAATAGGTGAACTAGAAGATAAAGTTATGGAAAAAGAGGAAGCTGAGAAAAAGATAAAAAAATCCAGGAGTATGAGGGGAAAATTAGAGAACTAAGTGATACACTAAAAAGAAATAATATACGCATAATTGGTATCCCAGAGGAGGAAGAGAGAGGGAAAGGTGCTGAAGGGGTACTTGAAGAAATAATAGCTGAGAACTTCCCTGAACTGGGGAAGGAAAAAGGCATTGAAATCCAAGAGGCACAGAGAACTCCCTTCAGACGTAACTTGAATCGATCTTCTGCACGACATATCATAGTGAAACTGGCAAAATACAAGGATAAAGAGAAAATTCTGAAAGCAGCAAGGGGTAAACGTGCCCTCACATATAAAGGGAGACCTATAAGACTCGTGACTGATCTCTCTTTTGAAACTTGGCAGGCCAGAAGGAATTGGCACGAGATTTTCAGTGTGCTAGACAGCAAAAATATGCAGCCGAGAATCCTTTATCCAGCAAGTCTGTCATTTAGAATAGAAGGAGAGATAAAGGTCTTCCCAAACAAACAAAAACTGAAGGAATTTGTCACCACTAAACCAGCCCTACAAGAGATCCTAAGGGGGACCCTGTGAGACAAAGTACCAGAGACATCACTACAAGCATAAAACATACAGACATCACAATGACTCTAAACCCGTATCTTTCTATAATAACACTGAATGTAAATGGATTAAATGCGCCAACCAAAAGACATAGGGTATCAGAATGGATAAAAAAACAAGACCCATCTATTTTCTGTCTACAAGAGACTCATTTTAGACCTGAGGACACCTTTAGATTCAGAGTGAGGGGATGGAGAACTATTTATCATGCTACTGGAAGCCAAAAGAAAGCTGGAGTAGCCATACTTATATCAGACAAACTAGACTTTAAATTAAAGGCTGTAACAAGAGATGAAGAAGGACATTATATAATAGTTACAGGGTCTATCCATCAGGAAGAGCTAACAATTATAAATGTCTATGCGCCGAATACCGGAGCCCCCAAATATATAAAACAATTACTCATAAACATAAGCAACCTTATTGATAAGAATGTGGTAATTGCTGGGGACTTTAACACCCCACTTACAGAAATGGATAGATCATCTAGACACACGGTCAATAAAGAAACAAGGGCCCTGAATGAGACATTGGATCAGATGGACTTGACAGATATATTTAGAACTCTGCATCCCAAAGCAACAGAATATACTTTCTTCTCGAGTGCACATGAATCTCAATTATCACGTTTTTCATTTCTGACTAATTCATTTTTAACTCTTTTGTCTCTCTGGTAAGGGCCTCCTTGAAGTCATCCATTCTTTTCTCAAGCCCAGTGAGTATCCTTATGTTGTTGCTTTAATTTCTCCATCAAGCATGTTTCTTATAACTGTTTCACTTAGATCCCTGGCCGTAACCTTATCTTGTTTTTTCATTTGGGATGAATTCCTCCATATTGGCGTTTTGTCTAAGTCTACTTTCTTTTGTGTGATGGAAAAGCCCAATATGCTTCCTGCTCCTGAGAGTAATGGCTTTATGAAGAAGTGATATAGTGTCCAGGGCCTGTCACTACATAAAGTGTCTCTGGTCTGTACTGCATTTTTTCTGATGTTGTGTTTTGGCTGATCTATCCTTCGGGTCAGTTGTCTGCAGAAACTCTCTTTCCCTGCAGTGGCAGTGTTTGGCTCTTGGCCAGAATATGGAAAATTTTAAATAGGTGAGCTCTGGTCTGCTTGTGAAGTGAGAGCTGATACTAATTCAACTAGAACTAAAGTTCTGAGGAACTCTGTGGTGAGAACATGTGGTATTGGCAGGGGATTCTGCTTGTCCTCTGGGGAAGGAGTCTGCTGCACTGGGACTGAGGCAAGCTTGACTTAGAAGGTCAGTACTTGCAGAATGAAGGGGTGGGTTACCTGGTGTATTCAGGCTAGGTAGCCCTTGCTGGCACTGTGCTGCTTATTGCAGGTGGCTCTGTGTTTATGCTGAGGGTTGGGGAAGGGAAATGTCTCCAGCCAATTGCCTTGTCTTCAGCAAGGCACCTCTTTGCATGCTGCCTCTCATGGAAGCACTCAGAAGAGTGAATAGTCTCCCTGCTGTGTGTCCAAGCAGTTTCATAGTTCACTCTTTACATATTGTTTGCCTCCAGGTTATTTGTTTACTTCTCTCTAGGAGCAGCACATTGCCCTCCAGGTTCTATTCCATCCAAGTCTGCTGACTTTTAAAACTCTAGGTTTTAGAGACATTATGTATTTAGCCACCTGTGCTGGCCTTCCTTGTGTGTGTTTGTGTGAGAGGTTGTCCCATTGCCCTGGGACTGAGGCAATTTTGACCAAGAAGGGCAGTTGCAAAATAGTGCAGTGATTGGACTGCGCTTGATGTAAGGGATTTGATATAAGCAAGTTAGACATCCCATGTTGGGGATGAGCTTCTTTCAGCAGATGGCTCTGAGTTTACGCTGAAGGGCAGGGGAGGGAAATGGCACTGGATAGCTCCTTTGTCACTGTATATCCATAAAATCTGCCCCTCATGGACATTATTCCAAAAAAGAGAGAATAATCTCCCTCTGTGACTCAAGCATTCTTCAGATTGCTGTTTCCACATTGCTTGCCCCCAGGTTGTTTTATTATCTTCTCTCCAGAAGTATGGCAGTGCCCTCATTGCTCTCTCCAACTCAAGCCCACCAACCTTTAAAACCTGAATTTTTAAGTCCTGCTCATTGAAAAAACTCACAGAACTCAGCCTCTATTGTTTCCCCAGCCAATGACTTTGGAGAAATGTTCTCCTTGTGCATTCTTTTGTGTGCTTCTCTATGGCTTTTCTCTGCAACCACAACTACCTCCCCTCTACCAGTACCTATGATCTGTTTCTCCCCTAAACCAGTCTACACACTTCCTACCTTCTTTAATGTGGCTTCTTCTCTCCCTTTAGTCGTGGAGTTTGTTCTGTCAATATTCAGGTTAATTTCTGGGACATTTAGAATAATTTGATATGTATCTAGCTATATTTGAGGGATGAGACAAGCCTGGAGTCCTCCTACTCTGCCACCATCTTAGCTCTCCTCTCCTCTTTTCCTCTAATTTCAAATTACCTGCTTTTGAGCTCACTAATTCTTTCTTCTATGTGATCAAGTCTACTATTGAAGATCTGTGACATTTTTCAGTACAGTCAATGTTATTCTTCTCCACAATTACTCTTTTTTTTGTTTGTTTTACTGATTTGGTTTAGTTGTCTGTTCTCTAGTAGCTCACTGAGCTTCATTAAAATGTTTACTTTGAATTCTTTATTAAGCACTTTGTAGATCTCCCTTTCTTTAGAGTCTGTTACTGATGATTTTTTTCCCCTTTGGCTGTGTTATGTTTCCCTGATTGTTTTTGATCATTTGTCTTTGTGCTTGTGTCTGCACATTTGAAGATGTAAGCATCACTTTCAGTTTTTATAGACTGGTTTTGACAGGAAAAGAGTTTCACCAGTGAATCAATCCAGAGATTATGGGTGAGTTATCTTTTAGGTTTTATGAGACATCATTTATCTGGAATCCTCACATATGTAGGTCTTGTGCTTTTGTCAATATTTCAATGGGCCTGGCACTTGGGTCCAGGGGAACTGACCTGGTGTTTGAATCTATGTGTGTGCCCCTTGAGCCTTGGTTGACAGGAGTCAGTGTGGAACCTCAATAAATGGAGTCGTTCCAATCACCAGGGTCTTCTGAGGTTGATTTTATGGCCGTGTCGATAGTTGCAGTCTTGGATCCTGTGTCTGTGGGGTCCAGCCTGAAGTCTGGGTCATAGAGGCCAAAATGACACTTGGGAAGGCCTTGCTCCTGTCTGTCTGGACCTTGAACCCAGCTGGCACTAGGATCTATTGGGATATGCCTGGAGCCTTCATCCATAAGGGTGGACTAAATGTTTGGGAATTTAAGGGCAGGCCTGGATCCTAGGTCCAAGGCACAGACCTAGGTTCTAGTTCACTGAAACCTATGGCAGTTGAAACTAAACTGGCACCTGTCATAACACTTCTTAAGTCTGGAACCAATGTAGAATTGAGGTAGGCATGGAGTCTGGCTCTATAGAGATTGGCCTTGAATTTGCCTCTATTAGGACTGCTGTGTTGCATGGAACAATGGGGGCCAACCTAGAGCCTGTAGCTATCAAGGTTGGTCTGGAGCCTCACACCACAGCGGCCAACCTTGTGCTGAAGTGCACTTGGGCAGACCACATGCTAAGATCCATAGCAAAATCAGGTAATCACTTCACTTTCCTTCCCCTACACAGAGAGTAATTTCATGCTTCAATGCCCAGTCATAGGGGAGAAGTGATGTGGGCAACGTAAAACTGTCCTTCTTACCCACTTCAAAGCATCCTTTCTCATTTATGAGTTTTATCCATATGCTTAATATCTCACTTTAATTAGTTAGCCCTCTTGAAGGTATTTTTGTGCAACGATATCTGTTCAAATGTATGTTTCTGTATGAAATGAGCATTGGAAACTCCTGTCATCTTGCTGATGTCACTTGCTAATATAACAACAGTTGATTGTACATCCTTAGTGGAAAAGATCAAAGGAAAAACAACAGAGTAAAAGAAGTAAAAGGATGGTTGAATGAATGAAAAAATGAATGTTTAGTTGATATATTAGTATTAGTAGTATTAGTGTTGCTACTCTTATTCTGAGACTATTATATGGGTATTTTTCCCAAAGAAAATGAATAATTATTTTTATATTGTTGATATACAGATGTTTTGGTATAGAACTAAAAGGATATACCTTTAATATTGATGAGGTAAAATAAAAACACATGTAGTCTTGAACATGAATTGGAGATATCAATATGAACACTTGACGTATTTCATCTTCATGAAAGCATATTTCCAAAGGAATTTGGTTTAGCAAATATGGAGTAGCCCAATTTTCCCTGGTCCTCATCATCATTACAACTAAAAAACCTGAATATAATACAATAAATGAGCACTTTCTTTTCCTGTGAGAGAAAGCAAACTGTAGACACCCCTCTGTGTTTCCTTATTTCCTTTCATATATCCCAGTTAACTGAAGTCTATACTTGAAACCACCAACAGGTACAGATAAAAAGCTGCAAAAGAGTACCTTTTTTCCCTCAGCAAAGTGATCAGGTAAAAAAAAAAAAAAAACTTTTTTTTTTGGTAATACTTGTCCTACTTTAGCCAAACACGAATGAAACAAAGTATGTACCCCCTTCCCCCATGGTGTCAGAGAAGCCGAAAGAAATTTTTCCTTCCAACCAAACTCACCCCACCCCATCCCACAATCCATAAACAGAAAGTGCATTTCAATTATTCCACTGAACAATGATGGCAGGTCAAATGGGATTTAATCATCTGTCCTCTGCCTGGAAGAAACAGCCTGAAGCCCAATTCTTCTCACCAGAAAATTTAGCTGGGCCAGAAGAACAAACATGTTATTTGTTTTCCCTGCCAGGGTAATATCAACAACATCCAGTTGCAAGTTATGCCTCCAACACATCCAGGCATCAAGGACTCTCACTGAGGTGTATTAGGGAGAGCTAATCAGCATTAGGCTTTACCAGTTCTCTCTATGTGGACAGTCTATTGCAAGGACAACTTCCACCTCCATCTAGCATCAGACTAAATAAGAAGGTGTAAGTGTTACTCTACTTTTGCCCACCTCTGGTGTCAATGGGGTCCAGTAGGAAGTTGCATTTTATTAAACAAGAAGCAACGAATCATACTTTGCATTCTTGTTTCCTCCTTTCCACTGTCGGTGGAATCCAATGTAGACCCAAACTTTCATTCTAACCTGTCATCAATGAGTTGAAATAAAGTGGTGGGAAGTGAATTAGTTGACAATTGATTTGAACTCTTTTATTATGACAGCTCTTAGTGGAGAGCTGAACTTCTGCACAACTGGGTAGCAACAAGCAGTGGGGATCAGCACTGCACTTCCTCCTCCACTCTAGATGCAATTGGATCTATTGAGATGCTGAGCTTATACCCTTATTCTGAGGCAATAAAACAGTGTAAGCCATAGTCGTAATTCAACAGAAAGGTCATCAGGTTTGAGGAGTGTATAACTTTCACCCCACCCATCTCTAATGAGGCAGTATGACACTTTTGCTGAGGTGATATGAGCAGAACAAAGCAGAAAGATGATCATGACACTTACTTGATTCTTGTGATACACCCCAACAGGGAGGCAGACTACTAAAAACAGAAGAGCAAATAGAATACATAGTCTCATAATACAATATTCAAATGTTGAGAATAAAATTCAAAATGACTAGCCAAAACTAAATTCAGGAAAATCACAATGTGATGGAGGAAAAACAATCAACAGTTGTCAACATAGTAATTGATCATATTTTGGAACTCTCTGACAAAAACTTTAAAGTGGACATCATAAAAATTCTTCAGTAAGAAAATATAAATTTTCTTTAAATAAATACATAAAAATAGAAAAAATATAAAGGAAATAGAGGTTATTAAAAACAGACAGAAATTATATAAGTAAAAAATAAGTGAAATTTAAACAGATTTCAATGGGCTCAGGGGCACCTGCGTGGCTCAATCTGTTTTGCGTTGGACTCAATTTCAGCCCCGGTCATGATGTCATGATTTGTGGAATGGAGCTCTGCACCAGGTTCTGTGCTGACAGCACATAGCTTGTTTGGGATTCTCTCTCTCCCTTTCTTGCTGTCCCTTCTCAGCTCATGCGCTCGCTCTCTCTCTCTCTCCCTCTCAAAATAAACACACAAAAACATTTAAAAATTCAAGGGGCTCAATACAATAATGCATGTGACAGAAGATAGAGTTATTGAATTTGAATAAATATAAATAAAATATACTAATCTGAGGAAGAGAAATAAAATAGGGTATAAAAACAGAAAAGAATCTTATGGACCAGTGGAATAATAAGAAGCAATCAAATTTTCATTTTCTCAGAATCCTAGAAGGACAGTAGAAAGTGTGACTGAAAAAATATTGAAGGGATAATGAAATATTTTCAAATATGGCAAAAAATATAAACTACAGACTCAAAAGCAAATTCCAAGTACAAGAAACCCAAATAAATCTATGTCAAGACACATATTATTTTTTTTTCAATATATGAAATTTATTGTCAAATTGGTTTCCATACAACACCCAGTGCTCATCCCAAAAGGTGCCCTCCTCAATACCCATCACCCACCCTTCCCTCCCTCCCACCCTCCATAAAACCTCAGTTTGTTCTCAGTTTTTAAGAGTCTCTTATGCTTTGGCTCTCTCCCATTCTAACCTCTTTTTTTTTTCCTTCCCCTCCTCCATGGGTTTCTGTTAAGTTTCTCAGCATCCCCATAATAGTGAAAACATATGGTATCTGTATTTCTCTGTATGGCTTATTTCACTTAGCATCACACTCTCCAGTTCCATCCACGTTGCTACAAAGGGCCATATTTCGTTCTTTCTCATTGCCATTTAGTACTCCTTTGTGTATATAAACCACAATTTCTTTATCCATTCATCAGTTGATGGACATTTAGGCTCTTTCCATAATTTGGCTATTGTGGAGAGTGCTGCTATAAACATTGGGGTATAGGTGCCCCTATGCATCAGTACTCCTGTATCCCTTGGGTAAATTCCTAGCAGTGCTATTGCTGGGTCATAAGGTAGGTCTATTTTTAATTTTCTGAGGAACCTCCACACTGCTTTCCAGAGTGGCTGCACCAGTTTGCATTCCCACCAACAGTGCAAGAGGGTTCCCGTTTCTCCACATCCTCTCCAGCATCTATAGTCTCCTGATTTGTTCATTTTGGCCACTCTGACTGGTGTGAGGTGATATCTGAGTGTGGTTTTGATTTGTATTTCCCTGATAAGAAGCGACGTTGAGCATCTTTTAATGTGCCTGTTGGCCATCCGGATGGCCAAGACACATATTAATAAAAATTTTAAGACTAAAGGCAGAGAAGAAATTTTGGAAGTATCCAAAGAGAAAACATGTGGCTTTAGGGTTATATCAGTTAGAATGACAGAGGACTTCTCATCTGAAACTAATGAGGTCAGAAGAAGGTATTCTTAAATAACAAAGTGGAATATAAAGATATTCTCAGACAAAAGAAAATTGAGATAATTTGCTGCTAGCACAACTATTCTTCAAGAACAGCTAAAGAAATTTATCTAAAAAGAAAGAAAATTATAAGAGAAAAAGGCTTAGAATTTCAGAAAAGACACATGTAAGAATGCATAAAATAGGAATAAACAGACCATCTTCCTTTTTATGAATTTCTTAATTCTTGGTGATTGAAACAAAAAGTATACCACCATCTGATGTGGTACTGGGTGTATGTAGAGTGAATGCTTGACACAGTTGCAGTTACAAAGTAGGAGAGACAAAGAAACTTAAATGCAAATAATATTTCTACACTTGAAGTGTTAAAATACTAATACCAGTAAACTGTGATAGTAAACCAGATACTATGCATGTGTATTATAATATGAATAACCACTAAGAAACTCTGCAAAACAAGATAAAAAATATGATGATTAAATCAAAATAGAACTCAAAGAAATCTTCAAATAATGTACACAGAGATAAGAAAGAAAGAGAGAAAGAGGAGAAGATATCAAGGGACACAAACAAAAACAAAATAATAAACTGGCATACTTAAGCACTAGTATATGTATAAATACCTTAAACAAATGGCATAAATACATCATTTAAAGAAAGTTAACAGAATGGATAAAAGCATTACCCAACATTATCTGTATTTAAGAAATCCATTTTAGATATAAAAACCTAGGTGTAAATTAAAATAATTAAAACTTACATAATGTATTCCTCAATTTAAAAAAAGAAAACATGGTTATATTAATATTAGGTAAAGTATACAGAAGAGCAGATGAAAATACTAAGACACAGAAGATGATTAAATAATAATAATAATAGTAATAATAATAATTATAATAAACAATTCACTACGAAGACAAAACAATCCTAAATATGTATACATCAAACAACAGAACCTCAAAAACATCAAGGAAAACCTAATAGAACTGAAAGAAAATAAATAGGATAATCCATAATTATAGTTGGGTACTTCAATCCACTCTCAGCAATTGATACATTTATTAAACAGGCAACCAGCAAAGAGATAGAACTTAGCAAAATAATCAACCAGCAGGATCACATTTACATATATAGAACATTCCAAAAAAATGTTCAACATATACATGTTTTTCAAACATCTATGGAGCATTCTAAAAGACAAATCATATAATGAGCCACAAAAAACCTTGATAAGTTTAAAATAATTTAAGAATGCAGACAATGTTTTCTTATCATAATAAAATAAAATTATAAAAAGATAAATACAAAAATCTATAAACACTTTTAAACTTAACAATACACTTCTATTGGAAGAAAAGGTTTCAAGAGAAACAAACTTAATACATAGAACTGAATAAACATAAATTTGTATGTATCAAATCTTGTGGAACATAACTAAAGCAGTGGTGAGAGGTCAATTTATAGTATTGATGCAAGCAGAAGGAAAGAAATAGCATCAAGAATAAAACAGGTTTGTCACTGCAGATTCTGCAGTCATTTAAATGACATAATATCAATAACTTTGCATTTATAAGTTTGAAA
The DNA here is from genome assembly GCF_007474595.2 of Lynx canadensis. NCBI lineage: Eukaryota > Metazoa > Chordata > Mammalia > Carnivora > Felidae > Lynx > Lynx canadensis. The sequence goes on from NC_044321.2 coordinate 63,420,329, forward strand.
ACTTAGAGGAAATTGACCAAAGCTCATCCAAGATAAAACTGAAAACCTGAATACTTCTATAAGCATATAAAATTAGATTTTTAATTTAAAATTTCTCTCCCCAAAATATACAATCCCCAGTGATTTCACTGAATAATTCTACAAAATATTGACAGAAGAATAAACACAAAGTTAACACATGTATTCAAGAAAATATAAAAGCAGAGAGCAGCCAAAATAGTGGAACAGCGTGGAAGTTTTTTGTGTTTCTCGTGTACATGAAATACAGCCAGACCAACACTAAACCATCCTACACACCTAGAAAACTGATTGGAGGATTAACACAATGATCTGCACAACCTGAACCAGTGTGGAGAGGTCAACTTGGGGAGCAAGAAGCCGCAGGAAGGGAGGTGCTTTTGCAGGTGGAGAGAGGATGGAGACAGGAAGGGGGGTGATATGGGAAAAGGATCCCTTACCCAAAGCAGCTGGAGAGAAAGTGGAAAATTGGAAACAGCCAAAGAGACTAAACTAAAAAGGGAGAAAGGTGAAAAGAGACAGTTTAAATTCCATTAAGACTGTAAACAAGGGGAGCTCAAAGGTTGCAACTTCGCAGCTCGATATCTGGCGGTGCTCTGGTAGGAAGGGTGAATCCCCAGGAACAGATTGGGATCTGGGAGGTTTTTGGGCCACAAGGGGGAAAGCGGTTCCACTGCTAGAAGGACAGTGGAGACTGTTGAGCCACCTGGTCCCAGCAGACCCCAGAAAACGGCCACATTCGCTGGTGCTGGAACAAGGTCCTTAAGGGGGAAGTCTGGTGACAGATGTGTGTTGTGATTTTCCATAATCCATGAAACGCTGCTGCTACACTATCTCGTGAACTGTTTCTGGGGAGGGCTGGCACCTGGCTGCAGTATCAGGGCACTGGTAGCAGCAGGGTCCAGCAAGCATTCCCGGGTACAGCTGGCATTCAGCCATTGCTCATTCAGCCATTGCTCGGTGAGACCCTCAATCAGAGGGGCGGAATGGGTCAAAGCTGCAGTCCTTCAGAAGTAAGGGGCCAGGGAAAACAGCTGCATCTGAGACAAGACTTGGGAGAGCAGTACTGTCTGGGGCCTGGTTATGGAGAGTGAAAAAGCAGGGAGTGGATGAGAGCTGAAGCTAGAGGACGGGTGCCCGACTGCTTATCCAGGAAAATAGACTGGGTAGCTGGGTAGCACCATTTTCACTGCTCCCACCCATGCTCATGCGCACCAAAAAGCACCTCAACAATCCACTCCAGTAGGATAGCAGCACAATATAATGGAGAGCGGAGCTGTTGCATTGAGCCCCGCCCAACTGGGCCAACTTTGCTCTTCAAGAACACAGGTCTCACCTCCAGCTATAGTTTACGGACTATAAAGTGCTACATAGACTGACTTCTAGGGTAAAACGAAGAAATTTCAGTCCTACTTCAATCTGTTAGCAGGTTCATCTATTCAATTTCGTTTCGTTTCTTTTTTCTTTCTTTTACACTTCTTTTTCTTGAATACAGAAAGAGAAAAACTTCATTTTTATTTTCAATTTTTATTAAAAATATTTTTCTTTAATTTTTATTACTATATTTTTACTTTTGTGTAAATTTTTCAAATTCTATTTCACTTCCATCATTTTTTTAATCTACTTCAGTGTATTCACCTTTTCAAATTTTAAAACAATTTACTTTTTTTCTTTATTTTTCTTTTTTTCTCTTTTTCGTTTTATTTTTTTTCCTTGAATGCAGAAAGAGAAAAACTTCATTTTTACTTTTAATTTATATTAAAAATACTTTTATTTAATTTTTTATTATATTTTTTGCTTTTACGTAAATGTTTTCAAATTCTATTTTACTTCATTTTATTTTGGTCAACTAGAGTGTATTCATTTTTTTCAAATTTTCAAACAATTTCTTTTTTTTTCTTTTTTAAGTCTTTTTTTATTTCTTTTCTCTTTTCCAGAATACAAAAAAGAAAAAAAATCATATTTATTTTTAACGTTTATTAAAAATATTTTTCTTTAATTTTTCTACTATATTCTTTACTTTTGTGTATATTTGTTCGAATTTTATTTTACACCCATCATCTCATTTTAGTCTATTTCAGTGTATTCGTTTTTTCAAATTCTCAAACAATTTCCTTTTTTGCTTTACCCCTCCCTTTTTTTCTCTAATCTGTAAAACTACTTTCAACACCCAGACCAAAACGCATCTAGCATCTAGCATCATCTATTTGATTTGTGTGTGTGTTTAATTTTTAATTTTAGTATTTTTTAATTTTAATTTTTTATTTCAATTTTTCTACCTCATTAATTCTTTTTCTCCCTTCAAAATGACAAAACGAAAAAATTCACCCCAAAAGAAAGAGCATGAAGAAGCAAGAGCCAGGGATTTAACCAACACAGACACAAGCAAGATGTATGAACCAGAATTTAGAATCACGATAATAAGAATACTAGCTGGAGTCAAAAATAGATTAGAATCCCTTTCTGCAGAGATAAAAGAAGTAAAAAATAGCCAGAATGTAATTTAAAATGCTATAACTGAGCTGCAATGATGGATGGATGCAGCAGTGGCAAGGATGGATGAGGCAGAACACAGAATCAGTGATATATAGGAAAAACTAATAGAGAATAATGAAGCAGAAAAAAAGAGGAAGACTAAGGCAGAAGAGCACGAATTAAGAATTAGAGGATTCAGTGACTCATTAAAAAGGAACAACATCAGAATCATAGGGGTCCCAGAAGAGGAAGAGAGGGAAATAGGGGTAGAAGCGTTATGTGAGAAAATCATAGTGGAAAAGTTTCCTAACCTGGGGAAAGACACAGACATCAAAATCCAGGAAGCTCAGAGGATCCCCCATTAGATTCAAGAAAAACTGACCATCAAAAAGGCATACCATAGTCAAATTCACAAAATATTCAGGCAAGGAGAGAATCATGAAAGCAACAAGGGAAAAAAAAAGTTCTTAACCTACAAGGGAAGACAGATCAGGTTTGCAGCAGGCCATTCCACAGAAACTTGGCAGGCCACAAAGGAGTGAGAGGATATATTCAGTTTGCTGAATCAGAAAAATATGCAGCCAATAATTCTTTATCCAGCAAAGCTATCATTCAAAATAGGAGAGATAAAGTTTCCCAGACATACAAAAATTAAAGGAGTTTGTGACCACTAAACCAGCCCTGCAAGAAATTTTAAGAGGGACTCTCTGAGGGGAGAAAAGATGAAAAAATAAAAAGCAAAAAAGCAACAAAGATTAGAACGGAAAAAGAACACCACCAGAAACTCCAACTCTACAAACATCATAATGGCAATAAATTCATATCTTTCAGTATTCCCTCTAAAGGTCAATGGAATCAATGCTCCAATCAAAAGACATAGGGAAAAGAATGGATAAGAAAACAGGATCCATCTATATGCTGTTTACAAGAAACCTGCTTTAGACCTAAAGACACCTTCAGATAGAAAATAAGGGGATGGAGAACAATATATCATGCTAATGGTCAACAAAAAAAGCTGGAGTAGCCATACTTATATCAGACAATATAGAATTTAAAATAAATACTGTAACAAGAGATGCGGAAGGGCATTATATCATAATCAAGGGGTCTATCCACCAAGAATACCTAACAATTGTAAACATTTATTTGCAAATCTGATAGAACCCAAATATATGAATCAATTAATCACAAACATAAAGAAACTCATTGATAGTAATACCATAATAGTAGGAGATTTCAACACCCCACTTACAACAATGGACAGATCATCTAATCAAAAAATCAACAAGGAAATAATGGATGACACACTGGACCAGATGGACTTAACAGATATATTCAGAATATTTCATCCTAAAGCAGCAGAATATACATTCTTCTCCAGTGCACATGGAACGTTGTCCAGAATAGATCATATACTGGGACACAAATGAGCCCTACGTAAGTACAAAAAGATCGAGATCATACTGTGCCTACCTTCAGACCACAATGCTATTAAACTCGAAATCAACTGCAAGAAAAAATGTGGAAAGGTAACAAATACTTGGAGACTGAAGAACATCCTACTAAAAAATGAATGGGCTAACCAAGCAGTTAAAGAGGAAGTTAAAAAGTATCTAGAAGTAAATGAAAATGATAACACCACAACCCAAAACCTCTGGGACGCAGCAAACGCAGTCATGAGAGGAACGTATATAGCAATCCAGGCCTTCCTAAAGGAGGAAGAAAGATCTCAGATGTTGCGACGGGCACAACAAACACCGAGATCAGGGTCCTGAGGGTAGGGGAATGTAAGAAAAAGAGAAGAGAAGCCAGTTTGGGAACAGGAGGGTCCCCTGGGCTGATGGCCCAAGTGACGGCTTTATTGTTGCTGTACACAATCTTTTATAATATAAGACTCTTATGGATCAGGTCATTCTAAGAATAAACAGGTTTCACATGATCACTGCCAGCCAAAACATTTAGTTCTGTATACCTTGTGAACTTTCTAAACGGGTCACAGCAAGAACTTGTTGATAGATTGCTAGCAAAACACAGTTCCCATGTTTGTTTCTATTTGACTCGGGGTAGAAAAGGGGGGGGTAACATTACTGCCAACAGCCACAGACCACAGGCTTCAAGAATTAACTTTCTCAGCCTTGACAAGGTTTTCGTATGCCCTTGCAAGTGGGGGAATGGGAAGGGGAACCACCGGGTTGGCTGAGTCAACAGGGAGCCGTTGCTTGACCCGGTCTCAGCCTGGCACCGGGGCCCGGCCTCCCACACTCAGACACACAACCTAACCTTACACCTTAAGGAGCTGGAAAAAGAACAGCAAATAAAACCCAAACCAGCAGAAGACAGGAAATAATAAATATTAGAGCAGAAATTAATGCTATGGGAACCAAAATAACAGTAGAAGAGATCAATGAAACCAGAAGCTGGTTCTTTGAAAGAATTAACAAACTTGATAAACCACTAGCCAGTTTGATCAAAAAGAAAAAGGAAAGGACCCAAATGAATAAAATCAATAATGAAAGAGGAGAGAATACAACCAACACAATAGAAATAAAAACAATAAAAGAATATTATGAGCAATTATATGCAATAAAATGGGCAAAATGGAATGAATGGACAAATTCGTAGAAACATATACACTACCAAAACAGAAACAGGAAGAAATAGAAAATTTGAACAGACACATAACCAGTAAGGAAATCAAATCAGTAATCAAAAATCTGCAAAAAACAAGAGTCTTGGGCCAGATGGCTTTCCAGGGGAATTCCACCAAACATTTAAGGAGAGTTAACACATATAATCTTGAAACTGTTCCAAAATATAGAAATGGAAGGAAAATTTCCAAACTCTTTCTATGAATCCAGCATTACCTTGATTCCAAAACTAGACAGAGACCACACTAAAAAGGAGAACTATAGAACAATTTCCTTGATGAATATGGATGCAAAAATCCTCAATAAGATATTAGCCAACTGGATCCAACAATACATTTAAAAAATTATTTACCACGACCAAGTGGGATTTATACCTGTGATGCAGGGCTGGTTCAATATCTGCAAAACAATTAACTTGATTCATCACATCAATAAAAGAAATATGATCCTGTCAATAGATGCAGAGGAAACATTTGACAAATACAGCATCATTTCTTGTCAAAAACCCTCAAGAAAGTAGGGATAGAAAGAGCATAACTCGAGATCATAAAAGCCATATATAAATGACCCAACGCTAATATCATCCTCAATGGGGAAAAACTGACAGTTTTTCCCCTAAGGTCAGGAACAAGACAGGGATGTCCACTCTCCAATCTGTTATTCAACATAGCATTGGAAGTCTTAGCCTCTGCATTCAGACAACACAAAGGGAAAAAAGTCATCCAAATTGGCGAGGAGGAGGTCAAACGTTCACTCTTCGCAGATGACATGATACTCTGTATGGAAAACCCAAAAGATTACACCAAAAAACTGCTAGATTTGATTCATAAATTCAGCAAAGTTGTAGGATATAAAATCAACACACAGAAATTGGTTGCATTCGTATACACCAATAATGAGGTGACAGAGAGAGAAATCAAGGAATCCATCCATTTACAGTTGCACAAAAAAACATAAAATACTTAGGAATAAATTTAACCAACAAGGTGAAAAATCTGTACACTGAAAACTGTAGAAAGCCTATGAAAGAAATTGAAGAAGACACAAAAAAAAGTGGAAAAAGATTCCATGCTCCTGGATAGTTAGAACAAATATTATTAAAATGTCGATACTACCCAAAGCAATCTACATATTCAAAGCAATCCCTATCAAAGTAACACCAGCATTCTTCACAGAGCTAGAACAAATAATCCTAAATTTTGTATGGAACCAGAAAAGACCCTGAATAGCCAAAGTGATCTCGAAACAGAAAAACAAAGCAGGAAGCATCACAATCCCAGACTTCAAGCTATACTACAAAGCTGTAATCATCAAGACAATATGGTACTGGCACAGGAACAGACACTCAGATCAATGGAACAGAATAAAGATATCAGAAATGGACCCACAAACGTATGGCCAACTAATCTTTCACAAATCAGGAAAGAATATCCAATGGAATAAAGACAGCCTCTTCAGCAAGCGGTGCTAGGAATACTGAACAGCAACATGCAGAAGAATGAACTTGGACCACTTTCTTACACGATACACAAAAATAAACTCAAAATGGATGAAAGACTTCAATGTAATGCAGGAAACCATCAAAATCCTAGAGGAGAAAATAGGTAGCAACTTGTTTGATCTTGGCTACACTATCAACAATGGCCAAAGTATGGAAAGAGCCCAAATATCCGTTGATGGATGAATGGATAAAGAAGATGTGGTATATATATACAATGGAGTATTACTCAGCAATCAAAAAGAATGAAATCTTGCCATTTGCAACTACGTGGATGGAAATGGAGGATATTATGCTAAGTGAAATTAGTCAGAGAAACACAAAAATCATGACTTCACATATATGAGGACTTTAAGAGATAAAACAGATGAACATAAGGGAAGGGAAACAAAAATAATGTAAAAACAGAGAGAGGGACAAAACATAAGAGACTCTTAAATATGGAGAGCAAATATAGGATTACAGGAGGGGTTGTGGGAGGGTGGACATGCTAAATGGGTAAGGGGCACTATAGAATCTACTCCTGAAATCATTGTTGCACTATATGCTAATTTGGATGTAATTAAAAAAAAAAAACTAAAAATAAATAAATAAATAAATAAATAAATAAATAAATTTAAAAAGTAAAAAAAAAAAGCAAGAAAATATAAAAGGAGAAATCACTCTTCAGCTCATTTGTGAGCCTGGTATTACCTACAAACCAAAATAAGGATAGTAAAAAAAAAAAAGACCACTATATTTCATTAAATTGGACACAAATATGCTGGAGAAAATTTTAAAACAAAAAATCCGGGAAAATGTACAAATTAGGAACTGTGATCAAGTATAATTTATTCCAGATTTGCAATGATGACTTAACATTTGCAAATTAGTCATTACAGTGCACTATATCAATGAGGTAAAGAAGAAGAAAATCATGTTTGTTTTTTTTTTTGCATTAAGCATCATTAACTTATTTTTAAATTGAAATACATTTGAAACACAAAATTTTATGAATTTATGCTGTACAACATGTTGATTTAATACATTTATGTATTATAATAAGATTGCCTTTGTAGCAACAATTAGTGCCTATATTATATCACATAACTATAATTTTTCCTTTTTGCTTCTTTATCCATCTAATTTTTAATTTTTTAAACTGTAATGTTCATTGATTTTTGAAAGTTAGAGCATGAGTGTGGGAGGGGCAGAGAAAGAGAGAGGGAGACACAGATTCTGAAGCAGGCTCCAGGCTATGAGCTGTCAGCACAGATTCTGAGGCTGGGCTTGAACCTGTGAACTGTGAGATCATGACCTGAACCAAAGTTGGATGGTTAACGGACTAAGTCACCCAGGCACCCCTATTTTTAAATTTTAATCCTTGTGTACTTAACGTACACTGTTATAATATTTTCAGCTGTGCAACATAGTGATTGGACTACTCCAGATATTACTCAGTGCTCACCAAGATAAGCGCAAGATAATTCCCTTCACTGATTTCACCCATCCCCCTTCCAACAATCCCCCTTTCCAGCAATCATCTGTACTCTACAGTTAAGGGCCTGTTTTTTTGGTTTGTCTCTCTTTTCTTTTCCTTTATTCATTTGTTTTGTTTCTTAAATTCCACATATGAGTGAAGCCTTAAGGTATTTGGCTTTTTCTGACTGAATTATTTTGTTTAGCATTATACTCTATGGATCAATCTATGGTGTCACAAATGGCAATAGTTCACTTTTTATGGATGAATAAACTTTCATTGTATATATACACTATATCATTTTTAACCATTCATCTATTGATGGACATGTGGGATGCTTACACAGTTTTTTGGTTTTTTTTTAAGTTTTTGTTTAAATTCCAGTTAACATACAGTGTAATATTAGTTTCAAGTGTACACTATAGTGATTCAATACTTCCATACAACATGCTCTGCTCATCACAAGAGCACTCCTTAATCCTCATTACCTATTTAATCCATTCCCCACCTGCCTTCCCTCTGGTAATCATCAGTTTGTTCTCTATAGTTAAGGGTCTGTTTCTTGGTTTGCCTCTCTCTCTCTCTCTCTCTCTCTCTCCATTCCCCCCCCCATGCTCATTTATTTTATTTCTTAAATACAGCTTCTTAAATACAGCATATGAGTAAAACTGTATGGTATTTTTCTTACTTTGACTTATTTCCCTTAGCATAATGTTCTCTAGGTCCAACCATGTCCTTGCAGATGGCAATATTTCAGTCTTTTTTAATATTTGAATAATATTCCAACATATATATTATAATATAATATATATACATATATATATTATAATATATATATGTATAGGACACTTGGGCTGTTTCCATAATTTGGATATTATAGATAAGGCTGCTATAAATATCAGGGTGCTTGTATCCCTTTTAGTTAGTATTTTTCTATTTGACAAAGTACAACACATATTCATGATAAAAACCCTTTAAAGCAGGTTTAGAGAGAACATACCTCAATATAAAGTCCATAGATGAAAACCCACAGCTAATATCATACACAATGGGGAACAACTGAGAGATTTTCTTCTACAGTCATTTTAGTTTTTTTGTTTTTTATTTATTTTTGAAACAGAGAGACAGAGCATGAGCAGGGGAGGGGCAGAGAGAGAGGGAGACACAGAATCTGAAGAAGGCTCCAGGCTCTGAGCTGTCAGCACAGAGCCCGACGTGGGGCTCAAACTCACAGACCGTGAGATCACGACCTGAGCTGAAGTCGGACACTTAACCTACTGAGCCACCCAGGCGCCCCTAGATTTTCTTCTACAGTCAGGAAGAAGAGAGAGATGTCCAATCTCATCGCTGTTATTTAACATAGTACTTAACATAAGTACTACCCACAGCAAACACAACAGCAACAATAACAAAAAGCATACAAATCTGTAAGGAAGAAGTAAGTTTCACTGATTGCAGAAGACATGGAAACCCAAAAGACTCCACCAAAAAATGCTAGAACTTACACATGAACTTTACAAGTCACAGGATATAAAATACACCTACAGAAATCTGTGGCATTTCTGTACACCAATAATGAAGTAACAGAAAGGGAAATTGATGAATCAATTCCATTTACAATTGCACAAAAATAATACCTAGCAATAAACCTAATCAAAAAAGGTGAAGGATCTGTATTATAAAAACTACAGAACACTGATGAAAGAAATTAAAGATGACACAAAGAAATGGAAATATTTCTATGCTTATGAATTGGAAGAACAAATATTGATAAAATGTCTATATTACTTAAAGCAAAATACACATTTAGTGCAATCTGTATCAAAATACCAACAGCATTTATCAAAATACCAACAGCATTTTTCACAGAGATAGAAAAACAATTCTAAAATTTGTATGGGACCACAAAAGACCCTGCATACCCAAAGCAATATTGAAAAAGAAAAGCAAAATCTGAGGCATCACGATTCTGGACTTCAAGATCTATTGCAAAGCTGTAGCCAAGATAACAGTATGGTACTGGCACAAAAATAGATACAGGAATCAATAGAAAAGAATAGAAACCCAAGAAACAAGCCCACAACTACATGGTCAATTAATTTTTGACAAAGAAGGAAAGGATATCCAATGAAAAAAGACACTCTCTTCAACAAATGGTGTTGGAAAAACTGGACAGCAACATGCAAAAGGATGAAACTGGACCACTTTCTTACGCCATACACAAAAATAAACTCAAAGGGTTGAAGGACTTAATATCAGGCAGTAAATCATCAAAATCCTAGGGGAGAACACAGGCAGTAACCTTTTGATATCAGCCTTAGCAACTTCCTACAAGATACGTCTCTTGAGACAAGAGAAACAAAAGCAAAAATGAAGTATTTGGCCTTCATCAAAATAAAAAGCTTCTGAACAGTGAAGGAAAAAACTCATCAAAACTAAAAGGCAACCTACAGGGACACCCAGGCAGTTCAGTCGGTTAAACGTCTGACTTTGACTCAGGTCATGATCTCATGGTTCATGAGTTCGAGCCTGCATCGGGCTCTGTGCTGACAGCTCAGAGCCTGGAGCCTACTTTGGATTCTGTGTCTCCCTGTCTCTCTCTCCCCCTCCCCTGCTCTCTCTCTGTCTCTCAAGAATAAATAAACATTAAAAAATTTAAAAGGCAACCTACAAAATTGGAAATGATATTTGCAAATGACATCTGAAAAATCGTTAGTATCCAGAATATATAAATAACTTTTATAACTCAATGCCCATAAAACAAATAATCCAATTAAAATCAGAAAATGGACATTTGGGCTCTTTCCTTAGAGTGGTTATAGTTTATAATGTTGCTATAAACTTCAGGGTGCATGTGCCCCTTCTAATCAGTATTTTTGCATCCTTTGGGTAAATACCGAGTAGTGCAATTGCTGGTTCATAGGGTAGTTCTATTTTTAGCTTTTGATATATGTTAACTAACTAGAATATAAATAAAACTTGAAATAAAAAATCTTTTAAAAAAATGGGCAGGGGGCGCCTGGGTGGCACAGTCGGTTAAGTGTCCGACTTCAGCCAGGTCACGATCTCGCGGTCCGTGAGTTCGAGCCCCGCGTCGGGCTCTGGGCTGATGGCTCAGAGCCTGGAGCCTGTTTCCGATGCTGTGTCTCCCTCTCTCTCTGCCCCTCCCCCGTTCATGCTCTGTCTCTCTCTGTCCCAAGAATAAATAAACGTTGAAAAAAAAATTAAAAAAAAATGGGCAGAAGACATGAATAGACATTTTTCCAAGGAAGACACAGAAATGGCCAACCAACATATGCTCCATAGTTTTGCTATTGTAAATAATGCTGCAATAAATACAGAGTTGAACTCAAATTGCCCCTTTGAATTACTGTTTTTGTATTATTTGAATAAATATCTAGTAGTTCAACTCTAGGATTGTAGGTAAGTTTGATTTAAAAATTTTGAGGAAGCCAGCAATTGCACTACTAGGTACTTATCCAAGGGATACAGGTGTGCTGTTTCAAAGGGACACATTCACCCCCATGTTTATAGCAGCACTATCAACAATAGCCAAAGTATGGAAAGAGCCCAAATGTCTGTTGATGGATGAATGCATAAAGAAGATGTGGTGTATATATATACAATGGAGTATTACTCAGCAATCAAAAAGAATGAAATCTTGCCATTTGCAACTACGTGGATGGAACTGGAGGATATTATGTTAAGTGAAATTAGTCAGAGAAAGACAAATATCATATGACTTCACTCACATGAAGACTTTAAGAGATAAAACAGATGAACATAAGGGAAGGGAAATAAAAAAATATATAAAAACAGGGAGGTGGACAAAGTATAAGGGACTCATAAATATGGAGAACAAACAGAAGGTTACTGGGAGGGGTTGTGGGAGGTGGGATGGACTAAATGGGTAAGAGGCATTAAGAAATCTACTCCTGAAATCATTGTTGCACTATATGCTAACTAATTTGGATGTGAATTAGAAAAAATAAAATAAAATAAAAAAACTCACATGTAGGAGAAAAAAAAAATTTTGAGGAACCACCATACCTTCCACAATGTCTGCACCAGTTTTCATCCCACCAACAGTGCAGCAGGGTTTCACCACATCTTCCCCAATGCTTTTTGTTTCTATAGGTTTTGATTTCATCCATTCTGACAGGTGTAAGGTGATATCTTATTTTGGTTTTGATTTGCATTTCCCTGATGATTGGTGATGTTCAGCATCTTTTCATGTTTCTATTGGCCATATGGATATCTTATTTGGAGAAATATCTGTTCTCATATCTTCAGACCATTTCTTAATTTAATTATTTGTTTTTTGGTTGTTGAACATTATCAGTTATACACATATTTTGGATACTAACCCTTTTTTAAAATATAATTTATTGTCAAATTGATCTTCATACAACACCCAGTACTCATCCCATGTCATTTGAAAATATTTTCTCCCATTTAGTAGGTCGTCTTTCAGTTTTATTGTTGGCTTTGTCTGGTGCACAGAAGTTTTTATTTTGATCGAGTCTCAATGATTTATTTTTTAAAAATTTTCCCTAGCCTCAGGAGACATAAATAGAAAGATGTTGTTACTTCTGATGTCATGGAAATTACTCTGTACTCTTCTGGGAATAAAATGGATTCAGTTCTCACATTAAGGTCATTAATCCATTTTTAGTTTATTTTTATGTATGTTTAAGAGAATGCTGCAGTTTCATTATTTTACATGTAGCTGTACAGTTTTTACAACTCCATTTGTTGAAGATACCTCCTTTCCCAATGGATATTCTTTACTGCTTTGTCAAATATTAACCAACCATGTGATTATGGGCCTATTTATGGGCTTCTATTCTGCTTATTGATCTAAGTGACTATTTTTGTGTCAGTGCCATTTGTTTTGATTACTACTGGTTCTTAATATAACTTGACATCTGGTATAGTGATACCTCAAGAATTGTGTTTTTTTTTTTTTATTTTTCACATTTGCTTTGGCTAATTGGGGTCTTTTGTGATTCCATACAAGTTTTAGTAAGTGTTATTCTAGTTCTGTAAAAAAATGCTAGTTGTATTTTGGTAGGCATTGCATTAAATATGTAGATTTCTTGTGTCATATAGACATTTGAACAATATTCTTCCAATCCATGAGCATGGAATATCTTTTGTTTTCTTTGTGGTGTCTTCAGTTTCTTTCATCGGTATTTTTATCATTCAGAGTGCAAGTCTTTCATCTGTTTGGTTAAGTATATTTCCAGGTATTTTGGTACAATTGTAAACTGGACTATTTTTTAAATTTCTCTTTCTCTTGCTTCATTATCCGTGTATAGAAAGGTGATGGGTTTCTGAATGTTACTTTTATCTTAAGTCCTTACTGAATTCATTTATCAGTTCTAGTTGATTTTTTGGTGGAGTCCTTAGGGTTTTCTACATATAGTATAATGTCATCTGCTAATAGTGAAAATGTTACTTCTTCTTTACCAATTTGGATGCCTTTTATTTCTTTTGGTTGTCTGATTTCTGTGGCTAAAACATCCAGTGAAATGTTGAATAAAATGGGTGGGAGTGGACATCCTTGTCTTTTTCCTGGCCTTAAAGTAAAATCTGTAGATTTTTCTCCACTGAGTATGAAGTTTACAGTGGTTTTTTCAGGTATAGACTTTATTCTGTCGAGGTACGTCCCCTCTAATCTACTTTGTTGAGGTTTTTTTCATGAATGGATGTTTTACATTGTCAAATGCTTTTTCTGCATCCATTGAAATGATGATATGTCTTTTATCCATTCTATTATTGATATGATGCATCACATTAATTGATTCACAAATACTGAACCATTCTTTGTCCTAGGAAAACATCCCACTTGATCATGGTGAATGATACTTTTCATGTATAATGGGATTTAGTTTGCTAATATTTTGCTAAAGAGTTTTGCAACTTGTTTATGAGAAGTTTTGGCCCGTAGTTCTCTTTTATTTTAACTTTATTTATTTATTTATTTATTTATTTATTTATTTATTTTGAGAGAGAGAGAGACAGAGAGAGAGAATGAATGGAGGAGGGGCAGAGAGAGAGGGAGAAAGGGAATACTAAGCAGGCTCTGCACCATCACAAACTGCAAGATCATGACCCGAGCCAAAATCAAGAGTCAGATGCTTAATGGACTGAGCCACCCAGGTGTTCCTGTAGTTGACTTCTTTAGGGTTGTATTAACCAGTTTTTGGTATCAGGGTAATTAATGATTGACTCATAAAATGAATTTGGTGGTAGTCATATCTCTTCTATTCTTTTGAATACTTTGAAAATAGATATTAAGTCTTCTTTAAATGTTTGGTATAATTTGTCTGTGAATCTGTCTGGTCCTGGACTTTTGTTTCTTGAGAGTTATTTTTATTACTGATTCAATGAATTGTTAGTGATTGGTTTTTTCATATTTTGTATCTATTCCTTATTCTATTTTGGTAGGTTATATGTTTCTAAAAATTTACCTACTCCTTCTAGGTTGTCCAATTTGTTGCCACGCAATTTTTCATAATAATTTTTCTTTTACATTCATTTTTATTTTTGTGGTGTAAGCTGTTATATCTCTTCTTTCACTTGTGAATTTATTTGAGGTTTTGCTGTTTATTTTTGTTGAGTTTTGCTGGAAGTTTTTCGATTTTGTTGATCTTTACAAAGAACAAGCTCGTGATTCCATTGATCTGTTCTTTTCCTTTTTTTAGTTTCTACAACTTTTATTTCTGTTCTACTCTTTATTATTTCTTTTCTTCTGCTGGTTTTGTGTTTTGTTAATTCTTTTTCTTGCTTTTTAAGGTGTAAATTTAGTTTGTTTATTTGATATTTTTCTTACTTCTTGAGGTTGGCCTGCATATAAACTTCATTCTGAAACCACTTTCGTTGCCTGTCAAAGAGTTTGGACCATTTTTTCTCAATTGCCATTTGTTTCCATGTACTTTTTGATTTCTTCATTGATTTCTTGGTTGTCCCATTTATTTTTTATACTATGTGAACCTCCATGTGTATGTGGTCTTTCTAGCCTTTTTGTTGTGGTTGAATTTTGTTTCACAGTGTTGTGGTCCGAAAAGATGCATCATATGACCAAATTTTTAAAATTTGTTGACACCTGTTCTATGGCCTAATATATGATCTATTATAGAGAATGTTACAAATGCACTTGAAAATAATTTATGTTCTGGTGTTTTAGGATGGAATTTTTGAATACATCTCTTAAATTCATCTGTTTCAGTGTGTCATTCAAAGCCAATATTTCTTTATTGATTTTCTCTTTGGAAGTTCTCTCTATTGATGTAAGTGGGTGTTAATGTCCCTAATATTACTGTATTATTTTTCTAAAGTTTTTATTTAAATTCTAGTTAGTTAACTCTTTTTTCCATTGGATACTCTTTCCTGCTTTGTCAAAGATTAATTTTGAGCAAGTCCTTGGCTGTGATGTCCTCTTGGCCTTTCTTTTGAGGAGAATTCTTCCATCTTGTTATTTTGACTAAGTTTCTGTGTTTTACATGTTTTCAAAGCTTGTTATGTTTCCTGTACCTGACAGTAATGCTATATTTAAAAAGGAGTCTTACACTGTCCAGAGCCTGGCCAGTCAGGAAGTGTTTCTGTTGTGCACTGTGTGCACTCTGCTGTTGCATTTTGGTTGCTTTTTTCCCCTGGTCAGTGGTCTGCAGAGGTTCTTGTTTGCAGTGGGGAGTGTTTGGACTTTAAAGTAAGTGTGCTTTGATTTGTTTGTTAAAATAAGTCTGTAAAAAATATAAATAAATAAAAATATAAAATCCCAATTAAAAAAGAAAGAGAAAAAGAAAAGGAACAACAAAAACAAAAACCAAAAAATCAAAAGAGACAAGCAAAAAACTATAAGCCTGAAATGAAATAAAAAGAAAGGGAAAAGAGAAAGTGAAAGTTAAGAACACAGAAGCCTGATTCCCCCCCCCCCCAAAGAGAAAAGGAAATGAACAACAAAACAAAACAAAACAAAAAACTATAAGCCAAGTTTCAAAGAAAAACAAGAAGAAGAAAAATGAGAAAAAGTAAGCCTGGTCCTATTACCACTAGAACTGCAGGCGACATTTTGAAGCACTCTATTGCAGTATACTTTGTACATACAGGGTGCTGCCTGAGCTGGATTTTCTGGAGGGGAGTCTCACTGTACTGACTCAGTTTTGCCCTAGTAAATATGCAGTTGCCAGGCACAGGGAGGCAGTGTTTGGTGTAAGAGGTCTCGCTTCCACTGGGGGCCACTCTGTTGTTCTCTGAACACTCACTGTGGTGGTGTTGTTGGAGAAAATATTGCCACCCCACTTTCTCATCCACGGACAGGCGATTTCACACCCCTGTTGTTCAGGAAGACCTCATAGAATAGCGAGGGCAGTCAGTATGCCCGGCGCCACAGTTCTCCTCTGTTTTATCTTTGGTATATGGCTTGGATTCAAAACTTGAAACTTTAATGGACCCAGCAGACTCATCTCCCCTTCAGGAGTAGAGACTGTCCACAATGTGTCTGATGTCCTTTGTCCCCAAAAGATAGTCTTATGCCTGCATTGTGCATGAAATCTATGGTGTAGCACTGTGGAAAGCATCAATCAGGTTATCTACCCTCTGTGGATACCTCTGTTACCCGCCAATGAAAGATCATTCCTTAGCCCCTGGATCACTTGTCCTTAGAGTGGCAATATTCCCTCTCCCAAATGTACTCCAAAAAGGGGAATGTTCTCTTTCAGTGCAACCCAGGAGACCCCTACATCATGCTATGCACTCCAAGACCCGCACCTTCCTCTTAAGGTGTGCACACTACATCTCCACTCCATAGAAAGTTGTGCACTTCGAAAACCTCATAGTTTGAGCTTAACATGCTGTTTGTAAAATACCTGTGACACTCAGTATATCTCCATCCCCAGTCTGTGGTCTGGAGAGGTTTTCTTCTTGTGTAAACCTGACACTACACTACTCTCTTAACCCCTCTTTCTTTCTTTCCCTTTTGTCTCCCACAGAGTTTTTCCCCTCCTCAGCACCACCTCTTTTCTCTCCCCCAGTTCACTTCCATGCACCTCACACCTGTCACACTGTCTCCCTCCAACCATGGATATCCTTCTGTCAGTTCTCAGATTGATTTCCTGGGTGTTCCAAGTGATCTTACCTCAATATAGCAGTATTTGTGGGAGAGGAAAACCCATGGTCCCCTACTTCTCTGCCATCTTAATTCCTCCCCCAGTCAAAGCATTCTTGAAAATGAAAAAGCTGAAGACATCACAATTCCAGTTGTCAAATTATAACACAATGCTGCAGTAGTCAAAACAGTATGATGCAATGAGACACATAGATCAATAGGGCAGAATATAAAATCCAGAAATGAACCCACAACTATAAGTCAATTAATCTTTGATTAAACAGGAAAGAATATCCAATGGGAAAAAGAATGTCTTCAACAAATAATGTGGGGAAAATTGGACAACAACATGCAAATGAATGAAACTGGACCACTTTTTTATACCATACACTAAAATAAAATCAAAATAAATTAAAGACCTAAATGTGAGACCTGAAACCATAAAAATCTTACACGTGTATATAGGCAGTAAATTCTTTGACATCTGCCGCATCAAATTATGTTTTAGATATGTTTCTTGAGGGAAGGGAACAAAAAAGCAAAAGTAAAGTATTGGGACTACATCAAAATAAAAATCTTCTGTACAGCAAATGAACTTAAATACAACCACAACTTAAATACAACCTACAGAATGGGAGAAGATATTTGCAAATGACCTATATGATAAAGTGATAGTGTAAAAAATATATATAAAGAACTTATATAACTCAATACCCAAAAAACAAATCATTAAATTTTAATTTTGGCCCAAGACATGAGCAGATACTTCTCCACAGAATATATCCAGATGGACAGCAGACTCACAGAAATATGCTCAAGATCACTTACCATAAGGGAGATGTAAATCCAGACTACACTGAGATACCATCTCACACTTAGCAGAATGGCTAAAACCAACAACACAAAAACAACAGGTGTTCATAAGGATGTGGAGAAAAAGAACCTTCATGTACTGTTGGTAGTAATGCAAACTGGTGCAGTCATTGTGGAAAACAGTACAGAGTTCACAAGAAATTTAAAAGAATATTACCTTATGATCGAACAATTACATTACCAGATATTTACACAAAGAATATGAAAACACTAATTCAAGGGGATACCTTCAATGTTATGTTTATAGCAACATTATTTAAATAGCCAAGATATGAAAGCATCCCAATGTGTCCATCCACTGATGAATGGATAAAGAAGATGTAACATATATATATATATATATATATGTATATATGAATATTACTCAGCCGTAAAAAAGAATTAAATCTTGTGAGTTGCAAAGATATCCGTGGAGGTCAAGAGGAAAATTCTAAGTGAAATGTCAGCCAAATATCACATAATTTCATTCATATGTAGAATTTAAGAAACAAAACAAATAGGCAAATTTTATTTTTTTATTACTTTTTTTGGAAATTTATTCTCAAATTGGTTTCCATACAACACCCAGTGCTCATCCCAAAAGGTGACCTCCTCAATACCCATCACCCACCCTCCCTCCCTCCCACCCCCCATCAACCCTCAGTTTGTTCTCAGTTTTTAACAGTCACTTATGGTTTGCACTCCTCCCACTCTAACTTTGTTTTTCCTTCCCCTCCCCCATGGGTTTCTGTTAAGTTTCTCAGGATACACATAAGAGTGAAAGCATATGGTATCTGTCTTTTTCTGTATGGCTTATTTCACTTAGCATCACACTCTTCAGTTCCATCCACGTTGCTACAAAGGGCCATATTTCATTCTTTCTCATGGACACGTAGTACTCCATTGTGTATATAAACCAAATTTCTTTATGCATTCATCAGCTGATGGACATTTAGGCTCTTTCCATAATTTGGCTATTGTTGAGAGTGCTGCTATAAACATTGGGGTACAAGTGCCCCTATGCATCAGCACTCCTGTATCTCTTGGGTAAATTCCTAGCAGTGCTATTGCTGGGTCATAGGGTAGGTCTATTTTTAATTTTTTGAGGAACCCCCACACTGCTTTCCAGAGTGGCTGCACCAATTTGCATTCCCACCAACAGTGCAAGAGGGTTCCCGTTTCTCCACATCCTCTCCAGCATCTATAGTCTCCTGATTTGTTCATTTTGGCCACTCTGACTGGCGTGAGGTGATATCTGAGTGTGGTTTTGATTTGTATTTCCCTGATGAGGAACGACATTGAGCATCTTTTCATGTGTTTGTTGGACATCCGGATGTCTTCTTCAGAGAAGTGTTTATTCATGTTTTCTGCCCATTTCTTCACTGGGTTATTTGTTTTTCGGGTGTGGAGTTTGATGAGCTCTTTGTAGATTTTGGATACTAGCCCTTTGTCTGATATGTCATTTGCAAATATCTTTTCCCATTCCGTCGGTTGCCTTTTAGTTTTGTTGGTTGTCTCCTTTGTTGTGAAGAAGCTTTTTTATCTTCTTAAGGTCCCAGTAGTTCATTTTTGCTTTTAATTCCCTTGCCTTTGGGGATGTGTCGAGTAAGAGATTGCTACGACTGAGGTCAGAGAGGTCTTTTCCTGCTTTCTACTCTAGGGTTTTGATGGTTTCCTGTCTCACATTCCTTTCCTGTATCCATTTTGAATTTACTTTTGTGAATGGTGTGAGAAAGTGGTCTAGTTTCAATCTTCTGCATGTTGCTGTCCAGTTTTCCCAGAACCATTTGTTAAAGAGACTGTTTTTTTTTTCATTGAATGTTCTTTCCTGCTTTGCCAAAGATGAGTTGGCCATACGTTTGTGGGTCTAGTTCTGGGGTTTCTATTCTATTCCATTGGTCTATGTGTCTGTTTCTGTGCCAATACCGTGCTGTCTTGATGATTACAGCTTTGTAGTAGAGGCTAAAGTCTGGGATTGTGGTGCCTCCTGCTTTGGTCTTCTTCTTCAAAATTACTTTGGCTATTCAGGGCCTTTTGTGTTTCCATATGAATTTTAGGATTGCTTGTTCTAGCTTTGAGAAGAATGCTGGTGCAATTTTGATTGGGATTGCATTGAATGTGTACATAGCTTTGGGTAGTATTGATATTTTGACAATATTTATTCTTCCAACCCATGAGCACAGAATGTTTTTCCATTTCTTTATATCTTTCCTCGACTTCTTTCATAAGCTTTCTATAGTTTTCAGCATACAGATATTTTACATCTTTGGTTAGATTTATCCCTAGGTATTTTATGCTTCTTGGTGCAATTGTGAATAGGATCAGTTTCTTTATTTGTCTTTCTGTTGCTTCATTATTAGTGTATAAGAATGCAACTGATTTCTGTACATTGATTTTGTATCCTGCAACTTTGCTAAATTCATGTATCAGTTCTAGCAGACTTTTGGTGGAGTCTATTGGATTTTCCATGTCTAATATCCTGTCATATGCAAAAAGTGAAAGCTTACTTTCATCTTTGCCAATTTTTTTGCCTATGATTTCCTTTTGTTGTCTGATTGCTGATGCTAGAACTTCCAACACTATGTTAAACATCAGGGGTGAGAGTGGACATCCCTGTCATGATCCTGATCTCAGGGAGAAAGCTCTCAGTTTTTCCCCATTGAGGATGATGTTAGCTGTGAGATTTTCATAAATGGCTTTTATGATGTTTAAGTATGTTCCTTCCATCCCGATTTTCTCGAGCGTTTTTATTAAGAAAGGATGCTGACTTTTGTCAAATTCCTTTTCTGTATCGATTGACAGGATCATATGGTTCTCATCTTTTCTTTAATTAATGTGATGTATCACATTGATTTGTGAATGTTGAACCAGCCCTGCATCCCAGGAATGAATCCCACTTGATATGGTGAATAATTCTTTTTATGTGCTGTTGAATTCGATTTGCTAGTATCTTATTGAGAATTTTTGCACCCATATTCATCAGGGATATTGGCCTGTAGTTCTCTTTTTTTACTGGCTCTCTGTCTGGTTTAGGAATCAAAGTAATACAGCCTTCATAGAATGACTCTGGAAGTTTTCCTTCCCTTTCTATTTTTTGGAATAAGTTGAGAATGATAGGTATTATCTCTGCTTTAAATGTCTGTTAGAACTCCCCTGGGAAGCCATCTGGTCCTGGACTTTTATTTGTTGGGAGATTTTTGATGACTGATTCAATTTCTTCGCTGGTTATGGGTCTGTTCAAGCTTTCTATTTCCTCCTGATTGAGTTTTGGAAGTGTGTGTGTGTTTAGGAATTTGTCCATTTTTTCCAGTTTGTTGGCATATAAATTTTCATCATATTGCCTGATAATTGCTTTTATCTCTGGGGGATTGGTTGCAATAATTCCATTTTCATTCATGATTTTATCTATTTGGGTCATCTCCCTTTTCTTTTTGAGAAGCCTGGCTAGAGGTTTATCAATTTCGTTTATTTTTTTTTTTTTTCAAAAAACCAACTTTTGGTTTCGTTGATCGGCTCTGCCGTTTTTTTTTTAGATTCTATATTGTTTATTTCTGCTCTGATCTTTATTATTTCTCTTTTTCTGCTGGGTGTAGGCTGCCTTTGCTGTTCTGCTTCTATTTCCCTTAGGTGTGCTGTTAGATTTTGTATTTGGGATTTTTCTTGTTTCTTGAGATAGGCCTGGATTCCAATCTATTTTCCTCTCAGGACTGCCTTCGCTGCATCCCAAAGCATTTGGATTGTTTTATTTTCATTTTCGTTTGTTTCCATATATTTTTTAATTTCTTGTCTAATTGCCTGGTTGACCCATTCATTCTTTAGTAGGGTGTTCTTTAACCTCCATGCTTTTGGAGGTTTTCCAGACTTTTTCCTGTGGTTGATTTCAAGCTTCATAGCATTGTGGTCTGAAAGTATGCGTGGTATGATTTCAAGTCTTGTATAGTTATGAAGGGCTGTTTTGTGACCCAATATGTGATCTATCTTGGAGAATGTTCCATGTGCACTCGAGAAGAAAGTATATTCTGTTGCTTTGGGATGCAGACTTCTAAATATATCTGTCAAGTCCAGCTGAATCAATGTATCATTCAGGGCCCTTGTTTCTTTATTGACCGTGTGTCTAGATGATCTATCCATTTCTCTAAATGGAGTGTTAAAGTCCCCTGCAATTACCACATTCTTATCAATAAGGTTGCTTATGTTTGTGAGTAATTGTTTTATGTATTTGGAGGCTCCTGTATTCGGTGCATAGACATTTATAATTGTTAGCTCTTCCTGATGGATAGACCCTGTAATTATTATATAATGCCCTTCTTCATCTCTTGTTACAGCCTTTAATTTAAAGTCTAGTTTGTCTGATATAAGTATGGCTACTCCAGCTTTCTTTTGACGTCCAGTGGCATGATAAATAGTTCTCCATCCCCTCACTCTCAATCTAAAGGTGTCCTGAGGTCGAAAATGAGTCTCTTGTAGACAGCAAATAGATGGGTCTTGTTTTTTTATCCATTCTGATATCCTATGTCTTTTGGTTGGCGCATTGAGTCCATTTACATTCAGTGTTATTATAGAAAGATATGGGTTTAGAGTCATTGTGATGTCTGTAGGTTTCATGCTTGTAGCGATGTCTCTGGTAATTTGTCTCACAGGATCCCCCTTAGGATCTCTTGTAGGGCTGGTGTAGTGGTGACGAATTCCTTCAGTTTTTATTTGTCTGGGAAGACCTTTATCTCTCCTTCTATTCCAAATGATAGACTTGCTGGATAAAGGACTCTCAGCTGCATATTTTTCCTGTTCATCACATTGAAGATCTCCTGCCATTCCTTTCTGGCCTGCCAAGTTTCAGTAGAGAGATCAGTCCTGAGTCTTATAGGTCTCCCTTTACATGTTAGCGCACGTTTATCTCTAGCTGCTTTCAGAATTTTCTCTTTATCCTTGTATTTTGCCAGTTTCACTATGATATGTCGTGCAGAAGATCGATTCAAGTTCCGTCTGAAGGGAGTTCTCTGTGCCTCTTGGATTTCAATGCCTTTTTCCTTCCCCAGTTCAGGGAAGTTCTCAGCTATTATTTCTTCAAGTACCCCTTCAGCACCTTTCCCTCTCTCTTCCTCCTCTGGAATACCAATTATGCATAGATTATTTTTCTTTAGTGCATCACTTAGTTCTCTAATTTTCCCCTCATACTCCTGGATTTTTTTATCTCTCTTTTTCTCAACTTCTTTTTTTTCCATGATTTCATCTTCTAGTTCACCTATTCTCTCTTCTGCCTCTTCAATCCGAGCTGTGGCTGTCCTCATTTTATTTTGCAGTTCATTTATAGCATTTTTAGCTCCCCCTGACTGTTCTTTAGTCCCTTGATCTCTGTAGCAATAGATTCTCTGCTGTCCTCTTTACTGTTTTCAAGCCCAGTGATTAATTTTATGAGTATTATTCTAAATTCACTTTCTGTTATATTTTTTAAATCCTTCTTGATCAGTTCGTTAGCTGTTGTTATTTCCTGGATGTTTTTCTGAGGGGAATTCTTCTGTTTCATCATTTTGGGTAGAACTGCAAGGCACTTCCCCTGTGCTGTCTTGAATAACTTGCATCAGTGTGCGGGGCTGCAGTCAGACCTGATGTCTGCCCCCAGCCCACCACTGGGGCCACAGTCAGACTGGTGGGTACCTTTTCTTTTCCTCTCCTTGGGGCAGGATTCACTGTGGGGTGGTGAGAGCGTCTGAGCTACTTGCACACTTCCAGGTTTGTGGTGCTGGGGATCTGGTGTATTAGCTAGGGGTGATTGACAAGGTGCAAATGGAGGGAGGGGCAGGCTTAGCTCACTTTTCCCTTGGTGATCCACTTCGGGAGGGTACCTGAGGCACCAGGAGGGAGTCAGACCAGCTGGAAGGACGGATCTGCAGAAGCACAGGGTTGGGTGTTTGGTACAAGCAAGTTCCCTGGGAAGAGCTGGTTCCCTTTGGGATTTTGGCTGGGGGGTGGGCGAGGGAGATGGCGCTGGTGAGGGCCTTTGTTCTCCGCCAAGCTGAGGTCTGTCGTCTGGGGCTCAACAACTCTCCTTCCGTTGTCCTCCAGCCTTCATGCTCTCTGAGGAGAGCTGTTAACTTATAACCTTCCAGATGTTAAGTCCTGCTTGCTGTCAGAACACACTCTGTCTGCCCCTCCACTTATGCAAGCCAGACTTGGGGGCTCTGCTTGGCAGGCAGGCTGCCCCTCTGCCCCGGCTCCCTCCCGCCAGTCCGTGTAGCACGCACCGACTCTCTGCCCTTCCTACCCTCTACCTTGGGCCTCTTGTCTGCACTTGGCTCCAGAGAATCTGTTCTGCTAGTCTTGAGGTTTTCCGGGTTATTTCGGCAGGTGTGGGTGGAATCTAAGTGATCAGCAGGACGTGGTGAGCCCAGAGTCCTCCTACACTGCCATCTTCCTCCCGTGAAACAGTTTCAATGAGCAAGTTTTAAAAAGAGCAAGATAAGGATAGAGAAACCATTAAACAGTCTCTTAAGTATATAAAAGAAACTAATGGTTACCAGAGGGGGTGAGTTGTTTAGTTGATGAGGATTAAGGAGTGCACTTTTCATGATGAGGACCTGGTGATGTAGGGAATTTTTACATCACTATATTGTATACCTGAAACTGATAGAACACTGTATGTTAACTAACTGGAATTAGAATAAAAACTTTTTAAAAAGAAGAAATAAATCAAATAGAAACTAAAAAATATAACTGATAAATAAAACCTGAAGCATTTTTTTTGGAGAATACCCACAACATTGATTTATCCTTACCCACGCTAATCAAGAGAAAAAGAGAGAAGATCCAAATGCATATCAGACATTAAGAAAAATAAATAACAAATGATGCCACTTAAATACAAAGAGGTGTAAGAGAATATTATGAAAATTTATGTGCTTACAAATTGGAAAACCTAGAAGAAATAGGTAAATTCCCACAAACGTATAAGCTTCCAAAAACTGAATCAGGAAACAATAGGAAATTTGAATAGATTGATTGCTAGCCTTGAAATTGAATTAGTAATAAAAAAATCACAACAAAAGTCCAGTACTAGATGACTTCACAGGTGACATCATCAAAACATTGAAATGAGTTAACACATATTTTTTTCAAGTTATTGCACAAAGTAAATGAGAAAGTAAAACCTCCAAATTCATTCTGCAAGGCCAGACTTAACCTTATACCAAAAGAAGCAAAACAAAATTTCCAAAAAACTACTGGTTAATGTGTCTGATAAACATAGATGCAAAAATCCTCAAGAAGATATTAGGAAATCAAATTCAACAATACAGTAAATAAATAATTCAGCTTATCAAGTGGGATTTATTCCAGGAATACAATGTAGGTTCAATATTCACAAATCAGTCAATGTGATATATCACATTAAGAAGAGAAGGATAAAAACCATATGGCCATCTGAATGGATGCAGAAACAAAATTGAAGAAATACGAAGTCCATTTGATCAAAACTATCAACAAAGTAGGTTTAAAAGGAATACATTTCAACATAATAATAGCCATATATGAGAAACCCATAGGTAACAACATACTAAATGGTACCAAACTGAGAGCTTTTTCTCTCAGATCAGGAAAAGGCAAGCATGTTTACTCTCACAAGCATTATTCAATATAATAATGGATGCCTTAGCTACAGCAATCAGTGAAGAAAAAGAAATAAAAGATATCAACATTGGTAAAGAAGAAGTAAAGCTGTAACTATTTGCAGATACTATATACAAAAAACCCTAAAGACCACACACATACATGTATGCCCACACACACACACACACACAGAACTGATAAATGAATTCAATAAAGTCGCAGGACACAAATTGAACATAAAAAATATTGCTTTTCTCTATGCTAACAACTACATAGCAAAAAGAAAAATTAATAAAACAATCCCATTTACAATCCACCAAAAATAAAATAGGTAGGAATATACTTAGCTAAAAAGGTGAAAGACCTGTACTCTGAAAACTATATATCACTAATGAAAAAAATGAAGATTACACAAATAAAAAGAAAGATATTCCATGTCCATGAATAGGAAAAATGAATTTTGTTAAAATGTGCATAGTACCCAAAGCAATCTACACATTTAAGGCAATCCTTATCAAAATACCAACAACATTTTTCACAAAACTAGAACAAATACTACTGAAATTTGTATGGAACCCCAAAGATTCCAAAAATGCAAAGCAATATTGAAAATGCAAAACTGGAGATATCACAGTCCCAGATTTCAGGATATAGTACTGTATCAAGATAAAGCTGCAGTAATCAAACCAGTATTCTCCTGACATAAAAATAGACATGTAGATTAAAAACAGGATAAAGAACCCAGAAATAGACTCATATCTATGACAAAGAAGGCATAAATATACAATGGAGAAAATAGTATTTTCAATAAATAGTGGTGGGAAAACTGGACAGCTACATGAAAAAGAAGTAAATTGGACCACTTTCTTATACCATACACAAAATAAACTCAAAACATAATAAAGTCCTGTATGTGAGATTTTAAAACATAAGAATCCTAAAAATAAAATTCGGCAATAGTTACATTGAAGTTGGTTGTAGAAATTTTTTCTAGTTATGTTTCTTCAAGCAAGAAAAGCAAAATCAAAAATGAACTCTTGGGACTAGACCAAAATAAAAAAAGCTTTTGCACAATGATAGAAACCATCAACAAATTGACAAAGCAACCTAATGAAGAGAAGTATATCTAAATGATATGTTCAATAAGCGGTTAATATCCAAAATATATAAAGAACTTTTATAATTCAACACACACAAAAAAAACAAAACCAAACATATAATCCATTTTAAAATGGGCAAATACCTAAATAGACATTTTTCCAAAAAAGGCATACCAATCACCAAAAAAAAAAAAAAAAAAAAAAAAACACATGAGGAGATGCTCAACATCACTAGCCATCAGGGAAATGAAATCAAAACCACAATGATTATTACATTTATCCTGTCATAATGGCTAAAATAAAAAGACAAAAGATAACAAGTGTTGCAGTGGTTGTGGAGAAAAAGGAGTCCTTGTGCACTGTTTGTGGAAATACAAGTAAGTGCAGTCACTTTGGAAAAAGTAAGGATTTTCCTCAAATAATTAAAAATAAAAATACTGTATGATTCAGTAATTCCACTACTGTATTTATAAAAAGAAAATGAAAGACTAATTCAAAAAGATATATATGCATCCCTATGTTTACTGCAGCATTATTTACAATAGCCAAGATGAGAAAGCAAGCCAAGTGTCCACTGATAGACAAATGGATAAAGAGTATTATGCATTTGTATACATTATATATTATATACAATGGAATATTATTCAGTCATAAAAAGGAATGACATCTTGCATTTGAAAATATATGGTTGGATCTAGGGGTATATACTCAATAAAATAAGACAGACAGAGAAATACAAATGTATGATTTTATTCATGTGTGGAATTTAAGAATCAAAACAAACAAAAAAAGGTAAAAAATCAAATAAAAATAGACTCTTAAATACAGAGAACAATCTTGTGGCTGCCAGAGGGTATATGAATGGATAGATGGCTGAAATAAATAAAAGGGGATTAAAGACACAAACTTCAAGGTATAAAAAAAAAACAGGCATGGAGATGAAAACTACAGCATTCAGAATACAGTCAATAAGATGTTAATAACACTATTTGGTGACAGATGGTGACTACACCCATTATGGTAAGCAGTGAATATTGTATAAAATTATTAAATCAATATGTTGTACACTAATGTAACATTGTATGTTAGCTATACTTCAATAATAAAAATAAATGTAGATGAAAGTATAAAAATATTTCAATAATAATTGCAAATATATAGTAAAGGCAGTGGATTAGCCACTTAAAAACCTAATATAAGCTCTATAATTAAAGAAAAGTTATAAGTTAACTAAAACTATAATTCTTAATTAACATTTGCATAACATGAAAAGATATAAAATAGAACATCAAAATTAGGATATGTGGGGGGCAAAAATGCAAAGATTTTAGAATGTGCTTAAAATTAAGTTGCCATCAACTTAAATTATCTCTCCCTCTTTTTCACTGATGAAATAAACAATCTAATTCTATACCTAAAAAATACATAAAAAGAGTAACAAACAAAGCCGAAATTTAGTGAAAGGAAAGAAATAATAAAATTGAGAGCAGAAAAAAAATATAAACTAAAAAAAACAATAGAAAATTAATGAAACTAGGAGCTCATTTGATGAGAAGATAAACAAAATTTCAAACCTTTAGCTAGAATCATAAAAGGGGGTAGGGCTCAAGTAAATAAAATCAAAAATGAAATGGAGAAATTACAACTGGATATCACAAAAATACAAAGGGTCATAAAAAACTATGAAAAAATTATAAGCAAACAAATAGGATGACCTAGAAGAAATGGATAAATTCTTGGAAACATGCATCTTCTAATACTGTATGAGGAAGAAATAGAAAATAAGAATAGACCAATTACTACTAAAGAGATAGAATCAGTAATCAAAACTTCCCAACATATCAAAGTCCAGGATCAGCCAACTTCACCAATGATTTCTCTCAATGATTCAAAGATTTAATACCAATGCTTCTAAAAGTCTTCAAAAATTTGAAGAAGATGAAAGGCTTCCAAACTCATTTTATGAGGCAAGCTTTACCCTGAAACAAAAACAGATAAGAAACAACAACAAAAGTTACAGGCCAATACCTTTGATAAACATGGATGCAAAAATCCTAAGCAAAATATTAACAAACTGAATTCAATAATACATTAAAATCATCATACACCATGATCAAATGGGATCAATTCCAAAGATGGAAAGATGGCTTAATATCCACAAATCATTCAATGTGATACACCACATTAACAAAATGAAGGATAAAGTAATAAAATCATTTCAATAAATAGAGAAAAAGCACTTCAAAAACTCAGCATCTATTTATGATTAAAACTCTCAATAAAATGGATATAGACGGGATCTATTTCAATACAATAAAGGCAATCTATGACAAAACCACAACTAACATAGTACTCAATGACAAAACGCTGATATATATATTTTTTAAGACCAGAAACAAGATCAAAATGTCCACACTCACCACTTTAATTCAACATAGTAATGGAAATTCGGACCACAGCAATTAGGCAAAAAAAATGTCATCCAAACCATAAAAGAAAAATTAAAACTGTCATTATTTGCAGATGACATGATACAGTTTATAGAGAATCTTAAATACTCCAACAGAATAACTGTTAAAATAAATAGATCTATTTTGTTTAAATACACTAATAATGAACTATCAGAAAGTGAAATTAAGAAAATAATCCCCTAACAATTGTATTAAAATGAATAAAATATCTAGGAATAAATTTAACCAAGCAGGGAGGGGGTGAAAGACCTGTACACTTGAATTAAAAAAAAAAACAGATAAAATAAATTGAAGAAGAAATAAATAAATTGATGATTATTCTGTGCTTAATGGATTGGAAGAATTAACATTGTTCAAATGTCCAAACCAATCTACAGACTCACTGAAATCGCTATAAAAAGCTCAATGGCGTTTTTTGCAGCATTAAAACAAAAACTTATGCCAAAGAGATCTTGAGAAAGAAGAATAAAGCTGGAGGTAGCATGGCCCTGATATCTAACTATATTACAAAGCTGCAGTAACCCAAACAGTCTAATATTGGCATAAAAACAGAAAAGGGTGAATGGAACAAAAAAGAGTACTTAAAAATAAACCCACACATATATGGTTAGTTAACTTATGACAAGGGAAACAAGAATATATAATTGTGATCTCATACCAAAGACAAGAGAAACAAAAGGAAAAATACATGAGATTATATCAAATTAAAAGATTTTGCACAGTGAAGGACACACACACACACACACACAAAAACAAAATGAAAAGGCATCCTGCTGAATGCAAGAACATATTTGAAAATCATATATCTGATACAGTTTTAATACCTAAAATATATAAAGAACTCATACAACTTGACAATAGAAAACCAAGGGTGGAGGATCTAAATAGATTTTTTTTTTCAAAAAAATATATATATGGCGAACAGGAACATGAAATATGTTCAATATCACTGATTATCAAGGAAATGCAAATGAAAACAATGGCCAACTAATCTTTCACAAAGCAGGAAAGAACATCCAATGGAAAAAAGACAGTCTCTTTAACAAATGGTGCTGGGAGAACTGGACAGCAACATGCAGAAGGTTGAAACTGGACCACTTTCTCACACCATTCACAAAAATAAACTCAAAATGGATAAAGGACCTGAATGTGAGACAGGAAACCATCCAAACCCTAGAGGAGAAAGCAGGAAAAGACCTCTCTGACCTCAGCCATAGCAATCTCTTACTCGACACATCCCCAAAGTCAAGGGAATTAAAAGCAAAAATGAACTACTGGGACCTTATGAAGATAAAAAGTTTATGCACAGCAAAGGAAACAACCAACAAAACTAAAAGGCAACCAACGGAATGGGAAAAGATATTTGCAAATGACATATCGGACAAAGGGCTAGTATCCAAAATCTATAAAGAGCTCACCAAACTCCACACCCGAAAAACAAATAACCCAGTGAAGAAATGGGCAGAAAACATGAATAAACACTGCTCTAGAGAAGACATCCAGATGGCCAACAGGCACATGAAAAGATGCTCAACATCGCTCCTCATCAAGGAAATACAAATCAAAACCACACTCAGATATCACCTCACGCCAGTCAGAGTGGCTAAAATGAACAAAACAGGAGACTATAGATGCTGGAGAGGATGTGGAGAAACGGGAACCCTCTTGAACTGTTGGTGGGAATGCAAATTGGTGCAGCCACTCTGGAAAGCAGTGTGGAAGTTCCTCAAAAAATTAAAAACAGACCTACCCTATGACCCAGCAATAGCACTGCTAGGAATTTACCCAAGGGATAGAGGAGTGCTGATGCATAGGGGCATTTGTACCCCAAGGTTTATAGCAGCACTCTCAACAATAGCCAAATCATGGAAAGAGCCTAAATGTCCAACAACTGATGAATGGATAAAGAAATTGTGGTTTATATACACAATGGAGTACTACGTGGCAATGAGAAAGAATGAAATATGGCCCTTTGTAGCAACGTGGATGGAACTGGAGAGTGTGATGCTAAGTGAAATAAGCCATACAGAGAAAGACAGATACCATATGGTTTCACTCTTATGTGGATCCTGAGAAACTTAACAGAAACCCATGGGGGAAGGGAAGGAAAAAAAAAGAGTTTAGAGTGGAAGAGAACAAAAGCATAAGAGACTCTTAAAAACTGAGAGCAAACTGAGGGTTGATGGGGGGTGGGAGGGAGGGGAGGGTGGGTGATGGGTATTGAGGAGGGCACCTTTTGGGATGAGCACTGGGTGTTGTATGGAAACCAATTTGACAATAAATTTCATATATTGAAAAAAAAACAAAAAAAAAACAAAAAAAGAAAAGAAAAAAATAAAATAAAATAAATTAAAATATTTTAAAAAATAAAAAATAAAAGAGAGTAGATCTAAGGAATAAAATAAAATAATAAAATAAAAATAAATAAAATAGAATAAAATAAAATAAAATAAAATAGTAGATATTCATAGTTGTAAAAATAGTCCAGTCCCCTGAGGATCCAGCAAGGAATAATACCACCTATTCTCCCAGTGAAATGTTGGCCAACCATAGACCCATAGGCTTATCTGGAAGTAAGCACATTACCTGGGTCCAGCCCTATTTGATAGTAATACCACAGGCAGTTCCTTTAGTCCAGAGACCTGATAAGGGAAGGTCTTTACTTACTCAAAACATTCTATAAAGATATGAAGAGGTGACTTCATAGTCACCTTTTCTCCTGAGAAGGTGCAGACATCAATGCAAGACTACACAGATCATAAAAAATATGACAGCAAAGATGACATCACCAAAGGAAAACAATAAAGTTCTAAGAAATTACTCCATAAAATGAAGTTTTATAAATTGTCTGAGAAAAATTCAAACTAATTATTCCACAGAAGTTCAGAGAGCTATAGAAAACACAGAGAGACATCTCAACAAAATCAGAAAAATAGGTGCGCCTGACTGGTTCAGTCAGTAGAGCATGCAGCTCTTGATCTCTGGGTCATGAGTTTGAGCCCTGTGTTGGATGTAAAGATTGCTTCAATAAATAAACTTATAAAAAATCAGAAAAATTATATCTGAACAAGAAGAATGATAAAGAGAAAAAAAGTATAGAAAATAACATCCAAAGACTGAAAGAGAGAGGATGGAAAAAGAGCTTCCATAAAAATGGAAAAGAAAAAAAAAATCTTGTGTAACTACACTTATGTCAGAAAAAAATAGACCTTAAAACAAAGACTGTAATAAGAGACAAAGAACAGCATTACAGAATGATAAATGGGTAAATGCAATAGAGGATATAACATTTGTAAACACTTATGCATCCAACACACAGATCCTAAATATATAAAGCAAATATTAACAAATCTATAGGAATAAATATATAAAGCAAATCTTAACAAATCTATAGGAAAAAATAAATAGTAACACAATAATGGTTTTAATAATGGACTTTAATACCACACTTACATCAATAGATCATCCAGACAGAAAATAAAAAAGGAATCATTAGCCTTAAATGACACATTAAACCAGATGGACTTAACAGATGTCTTCAGAGCATTCCATCCAAAAGCAGCAAAATACACATACTTCTCAAGTGCACATGAAACATTCTCCAGAATAAATTATGTTAGGCCAAAAAAGTCTAAATAATTTTTAGAAAGACTAAAATCTTTTGAAGCATCTTTTCTGACCAGAATGTTCTGAACCTAAAAAGAAGAAAGCTGGATTTCATAAATATGTATAGATTAAACAATATGCAACTTAATAACTTATGTGTCAATGAAAAAATAAAAATTAAAAAAAGCTTCAGACAAATTAAAATGGAAATACAGCATACCAAATCTTACGGGATGCAGCAAAACCAGTTTTAAGATATGTTTATAGTGATAAATCCCTACATCAAAAAACAATTTAAAAAATAAGAAAAATCTGGTGTCTTAAGATGGCAGAGGGATAAGGGGACGCTGAGCTTGCCTTGTTCCTCGAACACAGCTAAACAAATATCCAATTATTCTGAACACCCAAGAAATTGATCTGAAGAATAAGAGAACAAAACTGCACATCTACAGTAGAAAAATGACAACCTCATGGAAGGTTAGAACTACAGAGAGCTAATTTGGGAGAGAAAAGAACTTTGGTTGCTGTGGAGGAGAGGAAGCCCTGATTATGAAGGGAGGAGCAAGAGTGAGAGCGAGAGGGAGAGAGCGAGAGAGATGCCTCAGGCAAGGATTTGCATAAGAGAAACTCTTCCCCAAAACAATTGACTGGAAAAGGAAAGGGGCTGACTACCACAAGTTATCATAAGCAGTGGAGTACAGAGTCTGAAGTTTTAGAAGTCTGCACCATCACCTGAGTCAGCCTGACAGACTTAACAGTGCTCCTCTGGGGAAGGAGGGTGGAGACCCAGTGTGGTCTGAGGATCCCCTGGGTCACATGGGGAGAACAGTTTACCTTCTTAGAGTGTATCTGGGAGTGGTGGCATTGCCTCTCTAAGCATGAAAGAACTGGCAGTGCCAATATGATTCCCTATACCCTACCATAGGAACAGAGACACATGCCGAAGGTAGCAAAAATTGATGCTAGCTTTTACTTTGCTTTACATACTCTCTGAAACCCTGAGTGGTATGCAACCACTTTTCTGGGACAAATCATCAAACCACAAAACATGGCGAGATCCTCCCCAAGAGGATCAGCGGGGGTCCCTGCCCCACAGGTCCTTAAAATTTTGAGATTTGAAACCCAGCCATGTGCCTGAGATACAGCACAGGAGTACTGTGTGATCTGACAGATGCACAGCTCAGAGAGAGAAAGGGCACAGGGAAGGATATGAGGTAAGCTGGAAACACAAGAGGAGTGATTGTTTGCCTTTTGTGAGGACTTCCTGAAGATCAAGGGTCATGAGCTCCCTTGTCACTGGAGGAGAGAGCAGGGCTATGCCATTCTCTCTCCTTCCAGCCCCACCCATCAGCACTGACCTACTTAGTGAGCAACACAGCACCCTCCTTTGGAGACCAGAGACGTTTACACAAAGCCATGCTACCTTCATCCTGCAGGTGCATCTTCACTAGGGCAAGCCCACCTGAGAACCATTGCAATCAGCCCCTCACCTAGAAGACCAGCACAAACCCCTCCTATGCACCAAGTCCACTGATCATAGAGTGCTGGAAATCTTTAGCTCTAGGGGAAAGAGAATAGTTTCTCTTTTTGTTGAGGAGGGAGTGTGTCTAGCTTCTATTAACAAGACCAAACACTCCTAGTTAAAAATTGCCACACAGTGGACATCTTCCAAACAACCCCCACTTCAGGCAAGGAGGATCTTTACAGACAACTGAACTGAGGGTGAGAGCAGCCAAAACACAATAGCAAAGTGCATATAGAACCCCTGTTTTAAATTTTTATTTTTTGGACCTCTTTTTATAATAGCCATTACTCTCAGGAGCAGAAAACATAACAGGTTTTCCTGACAATCACACACAAAAAATACTGACTCAGACAATATGTCAAGAGAGAAGAATTCTCTCCAAAAGGGGGAAAAAAACAAGAAGAAGTCGCAACCAGGGATTTAATCAATACAGATATATTAGATGTCTTAACTAGAATTTAAAACAACAATTATAAGGACACTAGCTGGACCTTAAAAAAAGCATAAAAGACACTAGAAAATTCCTTACTGCAGAGATAAAAGAGCTAAAAACTAGTCAGGCTGAAATTAAAAATGCTATAACCAATATGCAAACCCAATTGAATGCAATGGCAAGGAGAATGGAGAAAGCAGAGGAACTAATCAGTGATATAAAAGATAAAATTATGGAAAATAATGAAGTGTAAAAAGGAGGAAAGGAAAGTTTTTGGATCATGAATGTAGACTGAGGGAACTCAGTGACTCCTGAAAGCTTAATATCATTCATATCATAGAAGTCACAGAGGAAGAAGAGAAAGAAAAGGGGGCAGAATGCTTATCTGAGCAAATTACAGCTGAAAACTTTCATAATCTAGGGAACAAAACAAACATTGAAATCCAACATGCACAGAGAAATCCCATTAAATTCAACAAAAGTCAGCATCACCAAGACATATCATAGTCAAATTCACAGAATATACAGGCAAGGAGAGAAACTTGAAAGCAGAAACGGAAAAAAGTCTTTAACCTACAAGGGAAGACAGATCAGGTTCACAGCACATGTGTCCACAAAAACTCGGCAGGCCAGAGGGGAGTGGCATGATATACTCAATGTTATAATGGGAAAAATATGCAGCCAAGAATACTTTATCCAACAAGGCTATCATTCAGGCTAGAAGGACAGATAAAGATTTTCCCAGACAAACAAAAAATTAAGGAATTTGTAATCACTAAACCAGCCCTGCAAGAAATATTGAAGGGGACTCATTGAGTGGGGGATAAAACACCCAAAGCAAAAAATACTAGAGGGGAACACAGAAATTACCAGAAACACCAACTTTACAGGTAAGACAATGACACTAAATTCATATTTCTCAATAATCACTGAAAATAAATGGAATAAATGATACAATCAAAATATAGAGTATCATAATGGATTAAAAAAAAGACTCATCTATATGCAGCCTACAAGAGGCTCATTTTAGATACCTGCAGAATGAAATGAGGGGATAACGAACCATCTATCATGCTAAAGGATGCCAAAAGAAAGCCATAATATCAACACTTATATCAGACAAAGTATGTTTTAAACTAAAGACTGTAACAAGAGTTGAAGAAGGGCATTATATCACAATTAAAGTGTTCATCCATCAAGAACATCAAACAATTGTAAATATTTATGTCCCTAACTTGAAAGAAACCAAATATATAATCAATTAATAACAAACATAAAGAAGCTTATTGATAATAATACAATATTAGTAGGGGACATTAACACCCCACTTACAACAATGAACAAATCATCTAAGCAGAAAACCAACAAGGAAACAATGGCTTTGAATGACACATGGGACCAAATGAACTTAGCAGATATATTCAGAACATTTCATTCTAAAG
The DNA here is from genome assembly GCF_007474595.2 of Lynx canadensis. Taxonomy (NCBI): domain Eukaryota; kingdom Metazoa; phylum Chordata; class Mammalia; order Carnivora; family Felidae; genus Lynx; species Lynx canadensis. The sequence continues at coordinate 63,456,570 of NC_044321.2, forward strand.
CAGCAAAATACATATTCTTTTCAAGTTCATGTGGAACGTTCCCCAAATAGATGACAAAGTAGGTCAATAATCAGCCCTAAACAAGTATAAAAAGATTGAGATCATACCATGCATATTTTGAGAACACAATGTTACGAAACTTGAAGTTAACCACAAGAAAATATTTGGAAAGACCACAAATACATGGAAGATAAAGAACATGCTACTGAAAAATGAATGGATTAACTATGAAACTAAAGAAGAAAATAAAAAGTACATGGAAAAAAATGAAAATGAAATTGCGACAACGCAACATTTGGGATGCAGCAAAAGTGGTCTTAATACAATACCTGCAACACAGGTCTATATCCAAAAAAAACAAAAAGAAAAAAAAAAAACAACAACAGAAATGTCTCAAATTCACAGCCTAACCTTACACCTAAAGGAAGTAGAAAAAGAATAACAAGTAAATCCTAGAGACAGCAGACAATGAGAAATGACAAAAATTAGAGAAAAAATAAACAATATAGAAATGAAAAAAATAGTGGAATATCAATAAAACTAAGAATTGGTTCTTTGAAAGAATTAATACAATTGATAAACCCTAAGCCACACTTATAAAAAGTATAGAGAAGGGACCAAAATAAATAACATCAATAATGAAAGAGAAGAGATGGCAAAAAAAAAAACACCACAGAAACACAAATAAATTTAAGAGAATATTATGATAACTTATATGCTAACAAACTAGGCAATCTGGATGAAACATACAAACATATCAAAATTGAAACAGGAAGAAATAAATAATTTGAACAGATGCATAATCAGAAAGAAATGGAATCAGTAACCAAATATCTCTCAAAGAACAAAAGTCCAAGGGCAGATGGCTTCCCAGGTAAATTCTACCAGGTGTTTAAATAAGGGTTAATATCTATTTTTATCAAACAGACCCAAAAAAACATAGAAACGGAAGTAAAACTTCCAAACTCATTCTACGAAGCCAGCATTACCTTGATTTCAAAACCAGAAAAGGAACCCAGTAAAAAGGAGATAACAGGCCAATATCCCTGATAATCATGGATGCAAAAATTTTCAGCAAGATACTGCAAATCAAAACCAACAGGACATTAAAAGAATTACTCACCACAATTGGGGCGCCTGAGTGACTCCCTCAGTTAAGCGTCTGACTCTTGATTTTGACTCAAACCATGATCTCACCATTTGTGAGAGCAAGCCCTTCATCAAGCTCTGTGCTGTCATCACAGAGACTACTTTGGATTCTCTCTCTTATCTCTCTGCCCCTTCCCCACTTGCATGTGCACACATGCACACGCACACACTCTCAAAATAGATAAATCCTTTTTAAAAAGAATTATTCATCACAAACAAGTGAGATTTATTCATTGGCTACAGGGTTGATTCAATGTTTGCAAATCAATAGACATGATACACCAAATTAATAAAAGAAAGGGTAATAACCATGTAATTCTCTCAATAAAGGCAGAAAAGGCATTTGACAAACTACAGTATTCTTTCTTGATAAAAACGCTTAACATAATAAGAGTAGAGGGAACATACCTCAACATAATAAATGCCATATATGAAATACCCACAGCTAATATGTTTCTCAATGTGGAAAAACTGAGAGCTTTTCCTCTACAGTCAGGAACAAGACAGGGATTTCCATTATCATCATTACTATTTAAAATAATACTAGAAATCCTAATGTCAGGATTCAGACAACAAAAGGAAAAAAGGCTTCCAAATCTGTAAAACAGAAGTCAAATTTTCACTATTGACAGACAACATGATATTCTATGTAGAAAACCCAAAGAATTCCATTAAAAAAGTTGCTAGAACTGATACACAGATTCAGCAAAGTCGCTGTATAAAAATATCAATGTACTGAAATTTCTGGCATTTCTATACACCAATACCGAAGTAGCAGAAAAAGAAGTCAAGGAATCAATCCTGCTTCCAATTGCATCAATAACCATAAGATACATAGGAATAAACCTAACAAATGAGGTAAAATATCTCTACCCTGAAAACTATAAAATACTGATGAAGGAAATTGAAAGTAACAGAAAGTAATGGAAAGACTTTTCATGCTCATGAGTTGAATGAACAAAACATTGTTAAAATGTCTTTACTGCCCAAATCAATCTATACATTCAATGCAATCCCTATCAAAATAACACCAGCATTCTTCAGTGAGCTAGAACAAAGAATCCTAAAATTTGTATGGAACCACAAAAGAACCCGAATAGTCAAAGAAATTCCTGAAAAAGAAAACCAAAGCTGGATCATCACGATTCCAGGCCTGAAGTTATATTACAAAGTTCTAGTCATCAAGACAGTAAGGTACTGGCACAAAAACAGACATATAGATCAATGGAACAGAATAGAAAACCCAGAAATGGACCCACAGCTATATGGTCAACTAATTTATGGCAAAAAAGAGGAAAGAATATCAAATTGATAAATGACAGTCTCTTCAAAATATGGTTTTTGGAAAACTGGATAGCAACATCCAGAAAAATGAAACTGGACCAGTTTCTTACACTATACACAAAAATAAATTCAAAATGGATGAAAGATCTAAATGTGAGACAGAAAACCATCAAAATCCTAGAAGAGAACACAGGCTGCAACCTCTTTGACCTCTGCCAAAGCGAATGCTTACTAGACACTTCCACAAAGGCAAAGAAAACAAAAGCAAAAATGAACTATTGGGACAAAGGAGTTTCTGCATAGCTAAGTGAACAAAACACAAAAGTAAAAGGAAGACTACAGAATGGGAGAAGATATTTGCAAATGACATATTTCATAAAGGCTTACTAACCAAAATTTTAAAAGAACTTAACAAAGTCAACATCCAAAACACAAATAATCCAGTTAAGAAATGGACAAAAAATGACATGAGTAGACATTTTTCCAAAGCAGACATACAAATGGATAACAGATGAAAAGATGCTCAACACCACACATCATCAGGGAAATACAGATTAAAACCATGGTGACATTCCACTTTAGCCCTATCAGAATGGCTAAAATTAACAACACAGGAAAAAGTACATGTTGTTGGCAAGGATGTGGAGAAAGGGCAACCCTCTTACACTGATGGTGGGAATGCAAACTAGTGCAGCTACTGTGGAAAACATATGAAAGTTACTCCAAAAATTGCAAATAGAACTTCCCTGCAACCCAGCAAATTCATTACTAGGTTTTTACCCAAAAGATACAAAATATTGATTTAAAAGGGTACATGCACCCCGATATTTATAGCAGCATTATCAACAATAGCCAAACTATGGAAAGAGCCTGAGTGTTCATCAACTGATGAATTGATACAGAAGTGAATATATTTATATTTATATTTATATTTATATTTATATGTAATGGAATATTACTCAGCCATCAAAAATGAAATATTGCCATTTGCGAGAATGTGTATGGAGCTAGAGTGTATCATACTAAGCAAAATAAGCCAGTCAGAGAAATACAAATATCATATCATTTAACTCATATGTGGAAACAAAACAGATGAACATATAGGCAGGGGAAAAAAGAGAGGGAAACAAACCAGTAGAGACTCTTAATGAAACTGAACAAACTGAGGGTTGATGGAGGCATGTGGGTGGGGTATTGGATAAACTGGTGAAGATTATTAAGGAAAGTATTTTTTAAGATAAGCACTGGGTAAAACATGTAAGTGATGAATCACTGAATTCTAGTTCTGAAACCAATATTGCACTATATTTTAACTAACTAGAATTTAAATAAAAATTTGAAAAATAAAAACAAATTGCAATAGGTGTTAGGAAGGAATAGCTCGGAGAACAGTTAGAGAAAATAACAAGGCTGGTGCAATCACTTTTAGTGTCATGTGTATATCAGTATTACCCTAATTATCACCACTAAAAATAAAGCAATAATATACAAAAGGTTGACAAGATACTACAAAGAGGAGAAGTCAGCTAGAGCTCCCTTTCTTGGCTACTTCAGTCAAAAAAATAGTAGCAATAATTTCCAAGAAGGAGGGGCAGAATTTGAAGTAGAGTAGGCAAGGTAAGAGAAAAATTTGAAATGAAGTTGATATCGATAAGTTTAAAAGATATTGCACCAGACAAAAAAAAATATGCCCAGAGCTCCTTAGGAAATAGATGAGAAACAAAAATTTTATCTGAGTTCCTTTGAGACAACTTGAACCTATTTTTTTCTCAAGATGTCTCTAATTGCATATGTGCTATCTATCTATCTATCTATCTATCTATCTATCATATAACATTGATCTGTCTATATATCAAGGAAATATTGCTCAGCCAAAAAATAATGAAATCTTGTAATTTGCAATCACATGGATGGACCTTGAGAGTATTATGCTAAGAGAAATAAGTCAGTCAAAGAAAGGCAAAAATCATATGATTTCACTTATATGTGGAACTTAAGAAACAAAAGAAATGAGCATAGGGGAAAAAGAGAGAGAAGCAAACCAAGAAACAGACTCTTAACTATAGAGAACAAATTGATGGTTAACAGAGGGGAAGTGGGTAGAGGAATGGATGAAATAGATGATAGGGATTAAGGAGTGCACTTGTGATGAGCACCAGGTATTGTATGGAAGTGTTGAATCAATACATTGTACACGTGAAACTAATATTACACTGTAGGTTCACTAATTTGAATTTCCAAGGAAACTTAAAGAAAGAAAAATAATAAGAAAAATCTCACATAAAAAACCTAAATTTATAGCCGATGAAACTAGCAAAAATAAATTAGTAGAAGGAAGGAAATAACAAAGATTACAGTGGAGGAAAAATGAGGGATTTAACATATAACACAAAAGATTGATTAAATTAAAAAGCTACTTATATAGAAAGATAAAATTGACAAACATTTAGTTAGACTAACCAAAGGAAAAAGAGATTTAAAAGGATACTACAAAAGATACCACAGAAATACAAGAGAAGATAAGAAACTACTATTAACAATCTCTGGCCACCTAGTTGGAAAAACTAGAAGAAATAGATATATTTCAGAAGCATACAACCTTTCAACACTGAGTCATGAATACATAGAACATCTGAATACAATGGTTACTAATAAGAAGATGAATTAAATAATCAAAAATCTTCCAACAATAAAAATCCAAGACCTGATGGCTCCACTGTTGAATTTTACCATTCAATGAAGATTTAATACCAATCTTTCTCAAATACTTCCAAAAAATAGAAGAAAAGGCATATTTTCAAAGTCATTTCATGACGCCAGCATTACCATGATACAAAGACCAGGCAAACATCCACCAGAAAAGAACATTACAGTACAATTTTCCTAATGAACATAGATGCAAAATTTCTCAACAAAATATTAGCAAACTGAATTCAACAATACATTAAAAATTTCATACACCATGATCAAGTGAGATTTACTTCAAGGATACAAGGATGTTTCAACATGAATCAACAAGATACACTATATAACACAATATAAAAATTATATAATCATCTCAATAGTTGCAAAACTTCAGTTGACAAAATTCAACATCTATTTGTGACAAAACTTTCAGCAGAATGGGTGTGGAGGGAATGTACATCAATATAATATAGGCCATATATAAAAAAAATTACACCTGAGAAACTTAAGACCATGGGAGAGGGGAAGAAAAAAAAAAGGTTAGCGAGGGAGCCAAACCATAAGACACTCTAAAAAACTGAGAACAAACTGGGGCTTGATGGGGGGTGGGAGGGAAAGGAGGGTGAGTGATGGGTATTGAGGAGGGCACCTGTTGGGATGAGCACTGGGTCTTGTATGGAAACCAATTTGACAGTAAATTTCATATTAAAAAATTTACAGTTCTTGATGGTGAAATCTGAAACTTTTCCTCTGAGATCAGGAATAAGACAAGGATGTGCATTTTCACCACTCTTATTTATCGTAGTATTGGAAGTCTTAGGGCAATTAAGTAAGAACATGTAATAAAAGAAATCCAAATTGGAAAGGAAGATTTATAGATGACATAATATTATATACAGGAAACCATTGATTCTATCAAAAACTTTTAGAACTAATAAATGAATTAAGTAATGTTGAAAAGAAAATCAACATATAAAATTTGTTGTGTTTTACACACTAATAATGAACTATTAGAAATAGAAATTCAGGGGCGCCTGGGTGGCGCAGTCGGTTAAACGTCCGACTTCAGCCAGGTCACGATCTCGTGGTCCATGAGTTCGAGCCCCGCGTCAGGCTCTGGGCTGACGGCTCGGAGCCTGGAGCCTGTTTCCGATTCTGTGTCTCCCTCTCTCTCTGCCCCTCCCCCGTTCATGCTCTGTCTCTCTCTGTCCCAAAAATAAAAAATAAAAAACGTTGAAAAAAAAAAAAAAGAAATAGAAATTCATAAATCAGTCACACAATTGCATTAAAAAGAAGAAAAAAAACTGGGAATAAATTTAAACAAGGAGGTAAAAGACCTGTATACTGAAAACTATATAACCTTTATTTAAAAAAAATGAAAAATGCAAAAATAAATGGAAATATATTTCCCACGCATGTATTGGAAGAATTGCTACTGTGAAGATATTTATGCTTTTCAAAGCAATGTACAGATTTAATCTAGTTCTTTTTTTTATTTCTTTTTTTTATTTTTATTTTTTTATATATATATATATGAAATTTATTGACAAATTGGTTTCCATACAACACCCAGTGCTCATCCCAAAAGGTGCCCTCCTCAATACCCATCACCCACCCTCCCCTCCCTCCCACCCCCCATCAACCCTCAATTTGTTCTCAGTTTTTAACAGTCTCTTATGCTTTGGCTCTCTCCCACTCTAACCTCTTTTTTTTTTTTTCTTCCCCTCCCCCATGGGTTCCTGTTAAGTTTCTCAGGATCCACATAAGAGTGAAACCATATGGTATCTGTCTTTCTCTGTATGGCTTATTTCACTTAGCATTACACTCTCCAGTTCCATCCACGTTGCTACAAAAGGCCATATTTCATTTTTTCTCATTGCCACGTAGTATTCCATTGTGTATATATGCCACAATTTCTTTATCCATTCATCAGTTGATGGACATTTAGGCTCTTTACATATTTTGGCTATTGTTGAGAGTGCTGCTATGAACATTGGGGTACAAGTGCCCCTATGCATCAGTACTCCTGTATCCCTTGGATAAATTCCTAGCAGTGCTATTGCTGGGTCATAGGGTAGGTCTATTTTTAATTTTCTGAGGAACCCCCACACTGCTTTCCAGAGTGGCTGCACCAATTTGCATTCCCACCAACAGTGCAAGAGGGTTCCCGTTTCTCCACATCCTCTCCAGCATCTATAGTCTCCTGATTTGTTCATTTTGGCCACTCTGACTGGCGTGAGGTGATACCTGAGTGTGGTTTTGATTTGTATTTCCCTGATAAGGAGCGACGCTGAACATCTTTTCATGTGCCTGTTGGCCATCTGGATATCTACTTTAGAGAAGTGTCTATTCATGTTTTCTGCCCATTTCTTCACTGGGTTATTTGTTTTTCGGGTGTGGAGTTTGGTGAGCTCTTTATAGATTTTAGATACTAGCCCTTTGTCCGATATGTCATTTGCAAATATCTTTTCCCATTCCGTCGGTTGCCTTTTAGTTTTGTTGGTTGTTTCCTTTGCTGTGCAGAAGCTTTTTATCTTCATAAGGTCCCAGTAATTCACTTTTGCTTTTAATTCCCTTGCCTTTGGGGATGTGTCGAGGAAGAGATTGCTACGGCTGAGGTCAGAGAGGTCTTTTCCTGCTTTCTCCTCTAAGGTTTTGATGGTTTCCTATCTCACATTTAGGTCCTTTATCCATTTTGAGTTTATTTTTGTAAATGGTGTGAGAAAGTGGTCTAGTTTCAACCTTCTGCATGTTGCTGTCCAGTTCTCCCAGCACCATTTGTTAAAGAGGCTGTCTTTTTTCCATTGGATGTTCTTTCCTGCTTTGTCAAAGATGAGTTGGCCATACGTTTGTGGGTCTAGTTCTGGGGTTTCTATTCTATTCCATTGGTCTGTGTGTCTGTTTTTGTGCCAATACCATGCTGTCTTGATGATGACAGCTTTGTAGTAGAGGCTAACGTCTGGGATTGTGATGCCTCCTGCTTTGGTCTTCTTCTTCAAAATTCCTTTGGCTATTCGGGGCCTTTTGTGGTTCCATATGAATTTTAGGATTGCTTGTTCTAGTTTTGAGAAGAATGCTGGTGCAATTTTGATTGGGATTGCATTGAATGTGTAGATAGCTTTGGGTAGTATTGACATTTTGACAATATTTATTTTTCCAATCCATGAGCAGGGAATGTCTTTCCATTTCTTTAAATCTTCTTCAATTACCTTCATAAGCTTTCTATAGTTTTCAGCATACAGATCTTTTACGTGTTTGGTTAGATTTAGTCCTAGGTATTTTATGCTTCTTGGTGCAATTGTGAATGGGATCTGCTTCTTTATTTGTCTTTCTGTTGCTTCATTGTTAGTGTATAAGAATGCAACTGATTTCTGTACATTGATTTTGTATCCTGTGACTTTGCTGAATTCATGTATCAGTTCTAGCAGACTTTTGGTGGAGTCTATCGGATTTTCCATGTATAATATCATGTCGTCTGCAAAAAGCGAAAGCTTGACTTCATCTTTGCCAATTTTGATGCCTTTGATTTCCTTTTGTTGTCTGATTGCTGATGCTAGCACTTCCAACACTATGTTAAACAACAGCGGTGAGAGTGGCATCCCTGTCGTGTTCCTGATCTCAGGGAAAAAGCTCTCAGGTTTTCCCCGTTGAGGATGATGTTACTGTGGGCTATTCATAAATGGCTTTTATGATGTTTAAGTATGTTCCCTCTATCCCGACTTTCTCAAGGGTTTTTATTAAGAAAGGGTGCTGGATTTTGTCAAAGGCCTTTTCTGCATCGATTGACAGGATCATATGGTTCTTCTCTTTTTTTTTGTTAATGTGATGTATCACATTGATTGATTTGCGAATGTTGAACCAGCCCTGGAACCCAGGAATGAATCCCACTTGATCATGGTGAATAATTCTTTTTATATGCTGTTGAATTCGATTTGCTAGTATCTTATTGAGAATTTTTGCATCCATATTCATCAGGGATATTGGCCTGTAGTTCTCTTTTTTTACTGGGTCTCTGTCTGGTTTAGGAATCAAAGTAATACTGGCTTCATAGAATGAGTCTGGAAGTTTTCCTTCCCTTTCTATTTCTTGGAATAGCTTGAGAAGGATAGGTATTATCTCTGCTTTAAACGTCTGGTAGAACTCCCCTGGGAAGCCATCTGGTCCTGGACTCTTATTTGTTGGGAGATTTTTGATAACCGATTCAATTCGCTGGTTATGGGTCTGTTCAAGCTTTCTATTTCCTCCTGATTGAGGTTTGGAAGAGTGTGGGTGTTCAGGAATTTGTCCATTTCTTCCAGGTTTTCCAATTTGTTGGCATATAATTTTTCATAGTATTCCCTGATAATTGTTTGTATCTCTGAGGGATTGGTTGTAATAATCCCATTTTCATTCATGATTTTATCTATTTGGGTCATCTCCCTTTTCTTTTTGAGAAGCCTGGCTAGAGGTTTGTCCATTTTGTTTATTTTTTCAAAAAACCAACTCTTGGTTTCGTTGATCTGCTCTACAGTTTTTTTAGATTCTATATTGTTTATTTCTGCTCTGATCTTTATTATTTCTCTTCTTCTGCTGGGTTTAGGCTGCCTTTGCTGCTCTGCTTTGATTTCCTTTAGGTGTGCTGTTAGATTTTGTATTTGGGCTTTTTCTTGTTTCTTGAGATAGGCCTGGATTGCAATGTATTTTCCTCTCAGGACTGCCTTCGCTGCGTCCCAAAGCGTTTGGATTGTTGTATTTTCATTTTCGTTTGTTTCCATATATTTTTTGATTTCTTCTCTAATTGCCTGGTTGACCCACTCATTCGTTAGTAGGGTGTTCTTTAACCTCCATGCTTTTGGAGGTTTTCCAGACTTTTTCCTGTGGTTGATTTCAAGCTTCATAGCATTGTGGTCTGAAAGTATGCATGGTATAATTTCAATTCTTGTAAACTTATGAAGGGCTGTTTTGTGACCCAATATATGATCTATCTTGTAGAATGTTCCATGTGCACTCGAGAAGAAAGTATATTCTGTTGCTTTGGGATGCAGACTTCTAAATATATCTGTCAAGTCCATCTGATCCAATGTATCATTCAGGGCCCTTGTTTCTTTATTGACCGTGTGTCTAGATGATCTATCCATTTCTGTAAGTGGGGTGTTAAAGTCCCCTGCAATTACCACATTCTTATCAATAAGGTTGCTTATGTGTATGAGTAATTGTTTTATATATTTGGGGGCTCCGGTATTCGGCGCATAGACATTTATAATTGTTAGCTCTTCCTGATGGATAGACCCTGTAACTATTATATAATGTCCTTCTTCATCTCTTGTTACAGCCTTTAATTTAAAGTCTAGTTTGTCTGATATAAGTATGGCTACTTCAGCTTTCTTTTGGCTTCCAGTAGCATGATAAATAGTTCTCCATCCCCTCACTCTCAATCTAAAGGTGTCCTCAGGTCTAAAATGAGTCTCTTGTAGACAGAAGATAGATGGGTCTTGTTTTTTTATCCATTCTGATACCCTGTGTCTTTTGGTCGGCGCATTTAATCCATTTAAATTCAGTGTGATTATAGAAAGATACGGGTTTAGAGTCATTGTGATGTCTGTATGTTTTATGCTTGTAGTGATGTCTCTGGTACTTTGTCTCACAGGGTCCCCCTTAGGATCTCTTGTAGGGCTGGTGTAGTGGTGACAAATTCCTTCAGTTTTTGTTTGTTTGGGAAGACCTTTATCTCTCCTTCTATTCTAAATGACAGACTTGCTGGATAAAGGATTCTCAGCTGCATATTTTTTCTGTCTAGCACACTGAAAATCTCGTGCCAATTCTTTCTGGCCTGCCAAGTTTCAAAAGAGAGATCAGTCACGAGTCTTATAGGTCTCCCTTTATATGTGAGGGCACGTTTACCCCTTGCTGCTTTCAGAATGTTCTCTTTATCCTTGTATTTTTCCAGTTTCACTATGATATGTCGTGCAGAAGATCGATTCAAGTTACGTCTGAAGGGAGTTCTCTGTGCCTCTTGGATTTCAATGCCTTTTTCCTTCCCCAGTTCAGGGAAGTTCTCAGCTATGATTTCTTCAAGTACCCCTTCAGCACCTTTCCCTCTCTCTTCCTCCTCTGGGATACCAATTATGCGTATATTATTTCTTTTTAGTGTATCACTTAGTTCTCTAATTTTCCCCTCATACTCCTGGATTTTTTTATCTCTCTTTTTCTCAGCTTCCTCTTTTTCCATAACTTTATCTTCTAGTTCACCTATTCTCTCCTCTGCCTCTTCCATCCGAGCCGTGGTGGTTTGCATTTTGTTTTGCATTTCCTTTAAATCGTTTTTCAGCTCCTCGTGACTGTTCCTTAGTCCCTTGATCTCTGTAGCAAGAGATTCTCTGCTGTCCTGTATACTGTTTTCCAGCCCAGCGATTAATTTTATGACTATTATTCTAAATTCACTTTCTGTTATATTATTTAAATCCTTTTTGATCAGCTCATTAGCTGTTGTTATTTCCTGGAGATTCTTCTGAGGGGAATTCTTCCGCTTGGTCATTTTGGATAGTCCCTGGTGTGGTGAGGACCTGCAGGGCACTTCCCCTGTGCTGCGGTGTATAACTGGAGTTGGTGGGCGGGACCGCAGTCAGTCCTGATATCTGCCCCCAGCCCACCACTGGGGCCACAGTCAGACTGGTGTGTGCCTTCTCTTCCCCTCTCCTAGGGCGGGATTCACTGTGGGGTGGTGTGGCCCGTCTGGGCTACTTGCACAATGCCAGGCTTGTGATGCTGGGGATCTGGCGTATTAGCTGGGGTGGGTAGGCAAGGTGCATGGCGGCAGGGGGGGCAGGCTTAGCTCGCTTCTCCTTAGGTGATCCACTTCAGGAGGGGCCTGTGGCAGCCGGAGGGAGTCAGATCCGCTGCTGGAGGTTTGGCTCCGCAGAAGCACAGAGTTGGGTGTTTGCGCGGAGCGAGCAATTTCCCTGGCAGGAACAGGTTCCCTTTGGGATTTTGGCTGGGGGATGGGCGGGGGAGATGGCGCTGGCGAGCGCCTTTTTTCCCCACCAAACTGAGCTCTGTCGTCAGGGGGCTCAGCAGCTTTCCCTCCCTTTGTCCTCCAGCCTTCCTGCTTTCCGAGCAGAGCTGTTAACTTATGACCTCCCAGACGCTAAGTCGCGCTTGCTGTCGGAACACAGTCCATCAGGCCCCTCCGCTTTTGCAAGCCAGATTCGGGGGCTCTGCTTGGCTGGCGAGCCGCCCCTCCGCCCCAGCTCCCTCCCGCCAGTCCGTGGAGCGGTTCACTGCCTCGCCGCCCTTCCTACCCTCTTCCGTGGGCCTCTCGTCTGCACTTGGGTCTGGCGACTCCGTTCTGCTAATCCTCTGGCGGTTTTCTGGGTTATTTAGGCAGGTGTAGGTGGAATCTAAGTGATCAGCAGGACGCGGGGTGAGCCCTGCGTCCTCCTACGCCGCCATCTTCCCCTCCTCCCAGATTTAATCTAGTTCTTATCAAAATCCCAAAGGCAGCTTTCAGGGAAATACAACAAAAAATTATAAAATCAGTATGGAACCACAAAGATTCTGGATAGCCAAAGGAATCTTGATAAAGAAGTATTAACATGGAGGTATTAGACTGTCTGATTTCAAATTATATTACGAGGCTATAATAATCAAAATGGTACTGATTGACATAAAAATAGTCATAAACAATATAACAGAAGAGAGAACACAGAAATAAACCCATGAATATATGGTCAATTAATTTGTGACAAAGGATCCAAAAATTTTAACGGGGAAAGAAGAATCTTTTCAATAAATGTTGGTAGAAAATATGAAGAGTCACATGCTAAAAATGAAATTAGATTACTATTATACACCACATGCATATAGTAACTCAAAATTGACCAAAGACTTTTATGTGAGATTTGAAAAGGTCCTTGTAAGCTCCTTGATATAGATCTTAGTGATATATTTCTTTTAGATCTCATACAAAAAGAAAAGGCAAAAAATGCAAAACTAAACCAATGATACTATATCAAACTAAAAACCTTTTTCATGGCAAAGGAAATCATAAACAAAACAAAGAAAGCAACTTGATGAATGGGAGAAAATATTTGTAAATCACATATCTGATAAGGGGTTAATACCCAAAATGTCTAGAAATCACATAAAACTCAAAAGCCAAGAAAAAGTAAGAAGGAAAGAGAGAAAGAAAAGAAAATCTAATTAAAAATGGGCAGAAGGTCTGAGTAGACATTTTTCCAAAGAAGATATTTAGATGGTCAACAGCTACGTAAAAGGATGCTCTATATCACTAATCATCAGAGAAATGCAACTCAAAACCACAAGGGATGTCACTTAACACACTGTTAGAACAGTTATTATCAAAAAGACAGGAAATCATAAATATCTACAAGGATATGAAAAAAGGGAACCCTTGTGCAGCATTGATAGGAATGTAAATTGGTGCAGGCCCTGTAGAAAAATGCATGGGGATTTCTCAAAAAAGTTAAAAATTGAACTACCATATGATCCAGCAATCTCACTTCTGGGTAATTATCTAAATGAAACAAAACTACCAATTTAAATATATATACACCATCATGTTCATTGCACAATTATTTACAATAACTACAATATGAAAATAACCTAAATATCCATAAATGGATGAAAAAAATATATATGCAATGGTATACTATATGTTGATAATAAAATTTTGCCGTTTGTGATGAGATGGATGTATCTTGAGGGCATTATGCTACATGAAACAAGTCAGACAAAGGCAAATACAGTATGACCTCACTTATATTTGGAATTTTAACAACAATAACAAAACCCAAGCTTATAAATAGAAAACTGATAATTGCCAGGGGTGAGAGATGTGGAGTGGGCAAAATGGCAGATGGAAGTCAAGAGGTACAAACTTTCTGATATAAATCAAATAAGTTATGGGAGTGTAATGTATAACATAGTGACTATAATTAACAATATTGTATAGAATATTGAAAATTGCTAAGATTGTAGATATTAAAATGTTCATCACAAAGGAAAAATTGTAACTATGTATGATGCCAAATGTTAACTAGATTTATTGCGGTAATCATTTCACAATATATACAAATAATAGTAGTACCTCAATTAGAAAAAAAATTAGTTATAGGGGAACCTCAGTAGCTCAGTTGGTTAAGCATCCAACTCTTGGTTTTGGCTCAGGTCATGATCTCATGGTGGATGATTCTGAGCCCCACATCAGGCCCCATGCAGTCAGTGCAGAGCATGCTTGGGATTCTCTCTTTATCCCTCTCTCTCTGGCCCTCCTCTGCTTCTCTCTCTCTCTCTGTCTCTGTATCTCTCTCTCTGTCTCTCTCTCTCTCAAAATAAATAAATAAACTTAAAAAAAATTTTAGTTATAAAAAATTAAAGGGAAATTGTGGAAGTGAAGAATACAATGAAATAAAAATGTAACAAAAAGCTTTATCAGCAGACTTAATCATACAGAATAAAGATCTGTGAACTCAAAAACAGATTATTTGAAATAATTTAGTCAGGTGGAAAAAGAAAAAACAATAATTGTAAAAAAGCCTACAGTACAAATGGATACAATCAGAAGAAGCAATAACTGCATAATGGAAGTCCAAGAAGGAGAAGAGAGAGAGAAAAGGGCTAGAAAGCTTATTTAATGAAATAATAGCTGAGAACATTACAAATCTTGACAGAGACATGAATATCTGAATTCATGAATCTCAAAGGTCCCCAGAGAGGAAAACCCCAAGGATAATTAAGCCAAGACACAATTTTATTCATTTCAAAATATTCTGTAGTAACTTCTTTCTAGATGTGTCTGCTGAGGCATGAGAAACAAAAACAAAAATAAAATATTGACACTCCATCAAAATAAAAAGCTTCTGCACAGGGAAGAAAATAATCAACAAAACTGAAAGGCAACTTATGGAATGGGAGATACTTGCAAATAAATATATAAAGAACTTATAAACCTCAACACTCAAAAAATTAATAATGTGATTAAAAATAGATGACATGAATAGAAATCTTTCCAAAGAAGACATCCAGGTGGCCTACAAACACATGAAAAGATATCCAACATTACACATCATCGGAGAAATACAAATCAAAACAACAATGAGATATCACTTCACACCTTTCAGAATGACTAAAAACCACAACACAAGAAACAACAGGTGCTGGTGAGGATATGATGAAAGGGGAACCCCCTACACTGTTGGTAGGAATGCAAACTCATGCAGCCACCCTGGAAATCAATATACAGGTTCCTCAAAAAGTTGAAAATACAACTACCATAAGGTCCAGTAATTGCACTATTAGACATTTACCCAAAGAATACAAAAATACTAATTCAAAGAGATACATGTACCCTGTTATTTATAACAATACAATATACAATAGCCAAATTATGTAAAGAGTCCAAGTATCTATCGACTGATGTATGGATAAAGAAGTGGAATGTATACACGATGAAATGTTACTCAGCCATAAAAAGGAATGAAATCTTGCCATTTCAAGGACATGGATGGAGCTAGAGAGTATTATGCTAAGTGAAATAAACCAGTCAAAGAAAGACAAATACCATACAGCTTCACTCATATGTGGAATTTAAGAAATAAAACAAATGAGCAAAGTAAAAAAAAGAGAGGAAAACCAGGAAACAGACTCTTGACCATAGAGAAGAAACTGAGGGTCCCAGAGAGGAGGTGATTGAGTGGATATGTAAAATAGATGATGGGGATTAAGGAGTGCACTTGCTCTGATGACCACCAGGTGTTGTATGGAAGTGTTAAGCCACTATATTGTACACCTAAAACTAATATTATACTGTATGTTAACTAACTGGAATTTAAATAAAAATTTAAATCATTGGCAAAGAATTTTGACAAAGAATCAAAGACAGAATTTTGATAACAGAAAGAGAAAAGTTACTCATCACATACTAGGAAACTCCCATAATGCTATCAGAGAAAGCAAGCAGGGAAAGGACAGAGAGAGAAGGAGAGACAGAGAATCTCAAACAGGCTCTGCACTGTCAGTGCAGAGGCCAAGTGGGGCTCAAACTCATGAACCATTAGGTCATGACCTGAGACGAAATCAAGAGTTGGACACTCAACCGACTGAGACACACAGGTACCCCAAGAGTGGAAAGAATACTTAAAGAAAGAAAAATGACCAACAAAAATTACATTACCTGGAAAAGCTGTCCTTCAGAGGGAATAAAGACTTCCCAAGACAAAATCTGAGGGAGTTCTTCACTACTAGAAATGACTTACAAGATATGCTAAAGGAAGTCTTTCAAGTTTAAATGAAGGACGCTAATTAGTAAAGTGGAAAGCACATGAGAGCATAAATCCACTGGTAAAGATAAGTATGGAACAAAATTCAGAATAATCTTACACTTTGCGATTTATAAATCACTCTAAGTATAAAGGTTAAAAGTATTAAAATAATTATACATACAATACTTTGATAACAGATACAAAATATTAAAAAATGTACATTATTATATCACTAACACGGAATGTGGTGGGGATAAAAGTTAAACAGTAGAGCTTTGTATGCAAATAAAGGTAGGTTGCTAAGCTTAAAACAGACTGCTATACATATAAGACATTTTATGTAATTCTCACCAATAATTACATGTAAAAGGATGAAACACTCTAACCAAAGACACATAGTAGCCAAATAAATAAATAAATAAAACACTTCCCAACAATAGGCTACCTTGAAGAGACTGACGTTATCTTTAAGGACAAACATAGGCTGAAAGTTTAGGAATGTAACAGTATATTTGATACTAATGGTAACCAAAAGAGAAAACGTGTGGCAAGAGTTAAATCAGATAAAATAGACTAAGTAAAAACCTGTCATAAAACAAATAAAAAAAGTAACTAAAGAATGTTAAAAGAACCAATTCAAATGGAAGATAAGACAAAGGGAAATATGCATGCACCGAACAAGAAAGCACCTAAATATATAAAACAAACACTGACAGTTGTGAAGTGAAAAATAGACAGCAATACTAGCAAAAATAGGAGACTTCAATACCCCACTTTCTATAATTGGTAGATCATCCAGACGGAAATTAATAAGGAAATAGAAGGAATGAACAATACTACAGACTAAAATGACAAAACATATATACAGAACATTCTACCCAACAGAAGAATAAACATTCTTTTTAAAAAAAAATTGTTTACATTCAAGTTAGCATACAGAGTAGTATTGGTTTGAGAAGTAGAACTCAGTGACTCATCACTTACATATAACACCAAGTGCTCATTCCAAGTGCCCTCCTTAATGCCCATCACCCTTTTAGCCCAGCCCCCAACCCACCTCCCTTCCAGCAAACCCTATTTGTTCTCTATATTTATGAGTCTCTTATGACTTGCCGCCTCCTCTATTTTTCTTATTTTTCCTTCCCTTCCCTATGTTCTTCTGGTGTATTTCTTACATTCCACATATGAGTGAAATCATGTATTTGTCTTCCTCTGACTTATTTTGCTTAGGATTATACACTCAAGTTCCGTTCATGTTGTTGCAAATAACAAGATTTCATTCTTTTTGATCGCTGAGGAGTATTTCATTCTCAATACACGCGCCACCTTTCTTTATCTATTAATCAATTAATGGACATTTTTTCTCTTTCCAAAATTTGGCTATTGTTGATAGCACTGCTATGAACATAGGGTAGGTGTACATGATCCCCTTTCAATCGTCATTTTTTATCCTTTAAATGAATACCTAGTAGTGGAATTGCTGAGTCTTGGTGTAGTTATAATTTTATTTTTTTGGAGAACCTCCATTGTGTTTTCCAGAGTGGCTGCACCAGTTTGCATTCCTACAAAGTGCAAAAGGGTTCCCCTTTCTCCGCATCCTTGCCATTGTCTGTTATTTCCTGAATTGTTCATTTTAGCCCTTCTGACAACTATGAGATGATATCTCACTGTGATTTTTATCTGTATTTCTCTGATGATGAGTCATGTTGGCATCTTTTCATGTGTCTGTTAACCATCTGGATGTCTTCTTTGGAAAAATGTCCATTCATGTATTCTGCCCATTTCTTCACTACATTATTTGTTTTTTGGGTGTTGTTTGATAAGTTCTTTATAGATTTTGGGTACTAACACTTTATCCTATATGTCATTTTCAGATATCTTCTCCCATTCCATCAGTTGCCCATTACTTGTGTTGATTGTCTCCTTCACTGTGCAGAAGTTTTTATGTTGATGAGTTTCCAATAGTTCATTTTTGCTTTTATTTCTCTTGCCTCCAGAGACGTGTAGTAAGAGGTTGCTGTAGCCAAGATCAAACAGGTTGCTACCTATTTTCTCCTCTAGGATTTTGATGGTTTCCTGTCTCACATTTAGGTCTTTAATCCATTTTGAATTAATTTTTGCAAATGGTGTAAGAAGGTGGTCCAGTTTCATTCTTCTGCATATCGCTGTCCAGGTTCCCCAGCACCATTTGATGAAGAGACTTTTTTTTCCGTTGGATATTCTTTACTGCTATGCTGAAGATTAGTTGGCCATATATCTGTGGGTCCATTTCTGAGTTCTCTATTCTATTCCATTGATCTATGTGTCTGTTTTTGTGCCAGTACCATACTGTCTTGATAATTACAGCTTTGTAATGCAGCCTAAAGTCCAGAATTGTTACTTCTCCAGCTTTGGTTTTATTTTCCAACATTACCTTGGCTAGTCAGAGTCTTTCGTGGTTCCATAAAAAAATTTAGGGTTATTTGTTCTAGCTCTGTGAACAATGTGGTTTTCCATGTAGTGTATCATGTCATCTGCAAAGAATGAAAGGTTGGCTTTTTTGCCAATTTGTATGTATTTTATTTCTTTATGTTGTCTCATTTATGAGACTAGAACTTCCAATACTATGTTGAATGAAATGGTGAGAGTGGACATCCCTGTCATATTCTTTACCTTAGGGGGAAAACTCTCAATTTTTCCCAAATGAGCATGATATTAGCCGTGGGCCTTTCATATATGGCTTTTATGAAGTTGGGGTATGCTTATTCTATCCGTACTTCCTTGAGGGTTTCTAAAAAGAAATAATGTTGTATTTTATCAAATGCTTTTTCTGCATCTATTGAAGGTATCACATAGGTCTCATTCTTTATTTTATTAATGTGGTGTATCACATTGGTTAAATAGCAGATACCAAATAAGCCCTGCAACCCAGGAATAAATCCCATTTGATCATGGTAAATAATTCTTTTAATATAGTGGAACTCTATTTGTATCTTGTTGACAATTTTTACATCCGGGTTTATCAGGAATATTGGCCTGTAATTCTCCTTTGTAGTGGGGTTTTCATCTGGTTTGGGAATCAACATAATGATGGCTTTGTAGAATGAATTTGGAAGCTTTCCTTCCATTTCTATTTTTTGAACAGTTTGAGAAGAATAGGTATTAATTCTTCTTTTAATGTCTGGTAGAATTTCCTGGGACACCATCTGGCCCTGGACTTTTGCTTCTTGGGAGATTTTTTATTACTGATTCAATTTCTTTCCTGGTTATGGGCCTGTTCAAATTTTCTATTTCTTCACATTTGAGTTTTGGTAGTGTATGGGTTTCTAGGAATTTGTTCATCTCTTCCCAATTGCCCAGTTTGTTGGCATATAATTTTTCATAGTATTCTGTTATCATTTTTGTATTTCTGTGGTGTTGGTGTGATCTCTTCTTGTTCGTTTATGATTTTATCTATTTGTATCCCATCTGTTTTTGAGAAGTATTGCTAAGAGTTTATCAATTTTATTCTTTCAAAAAACTAGTTTTTAGTTTCATTGATCTTTGCTTTTGTTGTTGTTTTCTATATATTGTTTATTTCTGCTCTAAATCTTTATCATTTCCCTTTTTCTAAAAGTTTTTAATGTTTATTTATTATTTGAGAGACAGAACGAGGAAGGGCAAAGCAAGAGGGAGACACAGAATCTGAAGCAGACTCCAGGCTCTGAGCTGTCAACACGGAGTCCAACACGAGGCTCAAACCCAGGAATTGTGAGATCATGACCTGAGCTGAAGTTGGATGCTTAACCAACGGAGCCACCCAGGCGCTCCTATCATTTCCCTTTTTCTTCTGGCTTTGTGTTTTATTTGCCACTGCTTTTCTAGCTTCTTTAGGTGTACAGGTAGGTTGTGTATTTTGGACCTTTCTTGCTTCTTGAGATAGACCTGAATTGCAATGTAGTTTCCACTTAGGACTGACATTGTTGCAACCCAAAGGGTGTTGACTGTCGTGCTTTAATTTTCATTTGCTTCCATATATTTATGTAATTTCTTCTTTAATATCCTGGTTACCCATTTATTCTTTAGCATGATGTTCTTTAACCTCCATGTATTTGAGGGATTTTCAAATTTGTTCTCGTGGTTGATTTCAAGTTTCATAGTGTTGTGATCTGAAAATATGCATGGTACAATCTCGATTTTTTTGTGCCTGTTAATGACTGATTTGTGACCCTGTATGTGATCTATTCTGGAGAATATTCCATATGCACTTGAGAAGAATGTGTATGTGTATTATGTTGCTTTAGAATGAAATCTACTGAATATATCTGTTAAGTCCATCCGGTCCAGTGTGTCATTCAAACCAATTGTTTCCTTACTGATTTTTTGCTTAGATGATCTGTCCATTGTTGTAAATGGGGTGTTAAAGTATCCTACTATTATGGTATTATTATCAATGAGTTCCTTTATGTTTGGAATTAATTGATTTATATATTTGGGTTCTCTTAAATTGGGGGCATAAATATTTCCAATTGTTAGATATCCTTGATCATCTCCCTAATTATGATATATTTCCCTCCTTCATCTCTTGTTATAGTCTTTGTTTTATATCTAGTTGTCTGATATCAATATGGCTACTCTGGCTTTCTTTTGACATCCATTAGCATGAGAGATAGTTCTCCATTCTCTCACTTTCGATCTGCAGGTGTCCTTAAGTCTAAAATGAGTTCTTTGAGGGCAATATATAGATGTAACTTTTAAAAAATCCATTCTTATGCAATCTGTCTTTTGATTAGAGTACTTATTCCATTTAAATTCAGAGTGATTATTGAAAGATATGAATTTAGTGCCATTGTGTTACCTGTAGAGTTGGTGTTTCTGGTGATGTTCTCTCGTCCTTTGTAGTCTTTGTTGCTTTACTCTTCTTTCTTTTTCTCCACCCAGAGATTCCCCTTTAAAATTTCTTGCAGGGATGGTTTCATGGTCACAAATTCATTAGTTTTTGTTTGGGAAAGTCTACCTCTTCTTTTATTCTGAATGACAGCCTTGCTGGATAAAGGATTCTTGGCTGCATTTTATTCCATTCAGCATACTGAAAATTTCCTGCCACATTCCCTTCTGGCCTTCCAAGTTTCAGTGGACAGCTCTGCTACTAACCTGATGTCTACTCTTGTAGTTGAGGGACCTTTCGTCCACATATGCTTTCAGAATTCTCTCTTTATTTTTGTATTTTGCAAATTTCACTATGACATGTTGTGGTATTGACCTGTTTTTGTTGATTTTGAAGGGAGTTTTCTATGCCTCTTGGACTTCAATGCTTGTTTCCTTCCCAGATTAGTGAACTTCTCTGCTATAATTTGTTCAAATAAATCTTCTGTCTCTTTTTCTCACTGTTCTTCTTCTGGGTCTCCTATGATGCAGATATTATTTTGATTCAGGGAATCACTTATTTCTCTAATTCCCTCCTTGTGCTCTAGTAATTTCCTTTCCTTCTTTTTTTCAGCTTCATTTTTTTCCATCATAATAGTTATCAACTATTTCACCTGTTCTCTACTCTCCTTCTTCAATCCTCATTGTCACTAAATCCATTTTATTGTGCATCTCAGTTATAGCATTTTAAAATTCATCTTTACTAGTTCTTGGGTCTTTGTCTCTGCAGCAAGGGTTTCTCTGGTGTCTCCTATGCTTTTTGTGAGCCCAGCTAGTAGTCTTATAACTGACTGTTTTCCTAATTTTTTTTCTTCAGATACATTGTTTATTTCTGTTTTGAGCAAGTCCCTGTCTGTGATTTCTTCTTGAATTTTTTTTTGGAGGAAGAATTCCTCCATATTATCATTTTGGCTAAGTTTCTCTCTTTTGTATATTTTAAAAGGTTTTTATGCTTCTTGCACCTGAGAGTACTACTATATTAAAAAGGGGTCATACACTGTCCAGGGCCTGGCACTTCAGGAGGTGTTTCTGTTGTATGTTGTGTGCACTCTGCTTTTGTCTTTTGGCTTCTATTTCCCACTGATAAGTCCTCTGCAGAGATCCTCCTTGCTTGCAGTGGAGTGTTTGGACCTTTAAGTAAGTGTGCTTTGATATGTTTGATGAAGTAATCCTGGAAAAAAAAAGTGGGGAATCCTGATTCAAAAAAAGAGGAAAGG
Organism: Lynx canadensis; assembly: GCF_007474595.2. Taxonomy (NCBI): domain Eukaryota; kingdom Metazoa; phylum Chordata; class Mammalia; order Carnivora; family Felidae; genus Lynx; species Lynx canadensis. Next base: position 63,479,047 of record NC_044321.2, read on the forward strand.
AAAGCAAACAAGAAAAATAAAACATAAAATCAAAAATCTATAAGTCTATTTCCAAAGAAAAAGAAAAGAAAAAAGAAAAAAAGCAGAATAAGAGGGGAAATAAGGCAAAAGAAAAGAGTAAAAATACCTGATCCAAAATTTAAAAAAGATAAAATTAAATGAAAAAAAAAAAAAAACAAATAAGAAACTATTAGCCTGATTCAAAAAGAAAAAGACAAAAAGATGGAAAAAAAGAAAAAGTGTAGTCTATTTGTGCCTGAGAGGTGCTGGCTGTGTTGATCTGGAGCAGAGGCCAGCTGTAGTGGCTCAGAGTCTGTCTTGCCCCAGTAAATAAGCATTTGCCAGTCATGGAGTGGTAGGGTTTGGTGTACGTGGGTCCCATCTCCACTAAAGGCCACTGTGTTGCTCTGAAGTCCCACTGTGTTGGTTTTGGGAGGAAAAATGGTGCCACCCCAATCTCTCCACCCAGATCAGGGATCTCAACCCCCAGTGTTGAGGCAGCCCTCACATAATACCAAAGGCAGCTTGCCCTGCTTCACAACTCTTCTGCATTTTTTTCTTTGGCATGCATCTGGGATTCAAAACCCAAAGGGTTAAAGGACCCAACAACTCATGGATCCACTCCCCTCCTCTGAAGTAGGGCCTCTCCACAACAATGATGAAAGGCTTTTGACTAGCACCTGTGGAATTTTTTGTCCTTTGGGAAACAATAAACCCTCTTTCAAAAGTACTCGAGGAAGGGGACTGTTCTTTCTCAGTGTACTCTTAAGATCTCTACACCACACTATGCACTCCCTCTATGCTAGAAGTGTCCACCACAGCTCTGCTCCAGAGAAACCATACACTTCCAAAACCTCAAGAGCTCCAAAAGCTGTTTGCAAAAAAGAACTGGGGCACTCAATACTTCTTACACCTCAGTCTTTGATCCAGAGAGGTTTTCCTCTTGTGCTAACTTGATACCTCTCTCTTTCTCTCCCTTTTGTCTCTCTATGGAAAGTGTTCTATCCTCTCCATGGTGCCACCGTTTTTCTCTCCCTCAATTCACATCCCACACCTCACACTTGCCAAGCTGTCTCCCTGTAACTGTGGATATCTTTTTGCCACTCCGCAGATCGATTTTCTGAGTTTTAAGAAATCTGACTTCAACACAGCTGTATTTCAGGGATGAGGAAAGCCCAGGGTCCCCTACTTCTCTGCCATCTTCACTCCTACCCAAAATAAATATTATATACACATGAACAATCTTGAGACTGCATTAGATGTTAGGTAAAAAAAAAAAGTCTTTTATATATTAGGTTTTTTTCCAGTTTATTTACTTATTTTGAGAGAGAGAAAGAGAGCATGGTGGAGGGGCAGGGATAGAGGGTGACAAAGAGAATTGCAAGCAAGGTCTGCACTGTCAGTGCAGAGCCTGATATGGGGCTCAAACTCATTAACCATGAGATTATAACCTGAGTCAAAATCAAGAGTTGGATGCTTAACCAACTGAGGCACAAGGTACCCAAAAACACAAGACTTAACAAATTCCAGTAGACTGAAATTTTCCATATATATTTTCTAACAACAATGGTATGAAACAAGAAACCAACAACAGTAAGATAAGAGGGAAATTGAGAAATACATTGAATGTAACAACACAAATTTAAACAGTTATTGAGTATAGGAGGAAAACAAAATGAAATTTTAAAAATGTACAGTAAAGCAAAATTTAAAACACAAAATACTGAAATTTATGGGGTACATCAAAAGCAGAATGAAGAGAAAAGTTTATAACAATAAATAGCTACATTATAAAATAATCATGATCTCAAATAAAAAAGCCAACATTACAAATCAAGGAAGTAAAAAAATAACAAATTAAACTCCATATTAACAGGATAAAAGGGAAATAATGGGACACCTGGGTGGCTCAGTTGGTTGAGCATTCAACTTCAACTCATGTCATGATCTCACAGTTTGTGGGTTCAAGACCCACATCAGGCTCAGTGCTGACAGCCCAGAGCATGTATCTGCTTCAGATTCTGTCTGTCTCTGTCTGCTCCTCCCCTGCTTGTGCTCGAGCTCTCTCAAAAATAAAGCAGAATTTGAAAAGAGGAAGATGGTGGCATAGGAGGATGCTGGGCTCACCTCGCGTCCTGCTGATCACTTAGATTCCACCTACACCTGCCTAAATAACCCAGAAAACCACCAGAAGACTAGCAGAATGGAGTCTCCGGAGCCAAGTTCAGATGAGAGGCCCACGGAAGAGGGTAGGAAGGGTGGAGAGGCGGTGCATGTTACACGGACTGGCGGGAGGGAGCTGGGGCAGAAGAGCGGCCTTCCAGCCAAGCAGAGCCCCCGAGTCTGGCTTGCAAAAGCAGAGGGGCCAGAAGGAGTGTGTTCCGACAGCAAGCGGGACTTGACATCTGGAAGGTTATAAGTTAACATCTCTGCTCAGAGAACGGGAAGGCTGGAGGACAACAGGAGGGAGAGTTGTTGAGCCCCGAATGACAGAGCTCAGCTTGGCGGGGAACAAAGTTGCTTGCCAGCGCCATCTCCCTTGCCCATCCCCCAGCCAAAATCCCAAAGGGAAGCAGTTCCTGCCAGGGAACTTGCTTGCACCACGCAAACACCCAAGCTGTACTTCTGAGGATCCATCCCTCTGGCAGGTCTGACTCCCTCCCGGTGCCACAGGGCCCCTCTGGAAGTGGGATCTCTGAAGGAAAAGCAAGCTGAGCTGGCACCTCCCGCCCCTGTGTACATTGCGGATCCACCGCAGCTAATATGCCAGATCCCCAGCACCAAAAGCCTGGCAGTGTGCAAGTAGCTCAGACGGGCCATGCCACCCCACAGTGAATACCACCCCTAGGAGAGGGGAAGAGAAAGCACACACCAGTCTGACTGTGGCCCCAGCGGTGGGCTGGAGGCAGACATTAGGTGTAACTGCGGCCCCGCCCACCAACACAAGTTATTCAAGACAGCACAGGGGAAGTGCCCCTCAGTACCGCACCACTCCAGGGATTATCCAAAATGATGAAACGGAAGAATTCACTTCAGAAAAACATGCAGGAAATACCAACAGCTAACGAACTGATCAAAAATGATTTAAACAATATAACAGAAAGTGAATTTAGAATAATAGTCATAAAATTAATTGCAGGGCTTGAAAACAGTATAAAGGACAGCAGAGAATCTCTTGCTACAGAGATCAAGGGACTAAGGAACAACCAGGAGGAGCTAAAAAATGCTATCAACGAGCTGCAAAATAAAATGGAGACAACTACGGCTCGGATTCAAGAGGGAGAGGAGAATAGGTGAACTAGAAGATAAAATTATGAAAAAAAAAGAAGCTGAGAAAAAGAGAGATAAAAAATCCAGGAATATGAGGGGAAAATTAGAGAACTAAGTGATGCACTAAAGAGAAATAATCTATGCATAATTGGTATTCCAGAGGAGGAAGAGAGAGGGAAAGGGGCTGAAGGTGTACTTGAAGAAATCATAGCTGAGAACTTCCCGGATCTGGGGAAGGAAAAAGGCATTGTAATCCAAGAGGCACAGAGAACTCCCTTCAGATGTAACTTGAATTGGTATTCTGCATGACATATCATAGAGAAAATGGCAAAATACAAGGATAAAGAGAAAATTCTGAAAGCAGCTAGAGGTAAACGTGCTCTAACATATAAAAGGAGACCTATGAGACTCGTGACTGATGTCTCTACTGAAACTTGGCAGGCCAGAAAGGAATGGCAGGAGATCTTCAATGTGATGAACAGAAAAAATATGCAGCCGAGAATCCTTTATCCAGCAAGTCTGACATTTAGAATAGAAGGAGAGATAAAGGTCTTCCCAAGCAAACAAAAACTGAAGGAATTCGTCACCACTAAACCAGCCCTACAATACGTCCTAAGGGGGATCCTGTGAGACAAAGTACCAGAGACATCGCGACAAGCATGAAAACTATGGACATCACAATGATTTTAAACCCATATCTTTCTATAATACCACTGAATGTAAATGGATTAAATGCGCCAACCAAAAGACACAGGGTATCAGAATGGATAAAAAAATAAGACCCATCTATTTGCTGTCTACAAGAGACTCATTTTCGACCTGAGGACACCTTCAGATTGAGAGTGAGGGGATGGAGAACTATTTATCGTGCCACTGGAAGTCAAAAGAAAGCTGGAGTAGCCATATTTATCTCAGACAAACTAGACTTTAAATTAAAGGCTGTAACAAGAGATGAAGAAGGGCATTATATAATAATCACAGGGTCTATCCATCAGGAAGAGCTAACAATTATAAATGTCTATGCGCCAAATACAGGAGCCTCCAAATACATAAAACAATTACTCACAAACATAAGCAACCTTATTGATAAGAATGTGGTAATTGCAGGGGACTTTAACACTCCACTTAGAGAAATGGATAGATCATCTAGACAAACGGTCAATGAAGAAACGGGCCCGGGGCGCCTGGGTGGCGCAGTCGGTTAAGCGTCCGACTTCAGCCAGGTCACGATCTCGCGGTACGGGAGTTCGAGCCGCGCGTCAGGCTCTGGGCTGATGGCTCAGAGCCTGGAGCCTGTTTCCGATTCTGTGTCTCCCTCTCTCTCTGCCCCTCCCCCGTTCATGCTCTGTCTCTCTCTGACCCAAAAATAAATAAACGTTGAAAGAAACAAGGGCCCTGAATGATACATTGGAACAGATGGACTTGACAGATATATTTAGAACTCTGCATCCCAAAGCAACAGAATATACTTTCTTCTCGAGTGCACATGGAACATTCTCCAAGATAGATCACATACTGGGTCACAAAACAGCCCTTCATAAGTATACAAGAATTGAAATCATACCATGCATACTTTCAGACCACAATGCTATGAAGCTTGAAATCCACCACAGGAAAAAGTCTGGAAAACCTCCAAAAGCATGGAGGTTAAAGAAAACCCACTAAAGAATGAATGGGTCAACCAGGCAATTAGGCAAGAAATTAAAAAATATATGGAAACAAATGAAAATGAAAATACCACAATCCAAACGCTTTGGGACGCAGCGAAGGCAGTCCTGAGAGGAAAATGCATTGCAATCCAGGCCTATCTCAAGAAACAGGAAAAATCCCAAATACAAAATCTAACAGCACACCTAAAGGAAATAGAAGCAGAACAGCAAAGAGAGCCTACACCCAGCAGAAGAAGAAAAATAATAAAGATCAGAGCAGAAATAAACAATATAGAATCTAAGACAACTGTAGAACAGATCAATGACACCAGGAGATGGTTTTTTGAAAAAATAAACAAAATTGATAACCCTCTAGCCAGGCTTCTCAAAAAGAAAGGGAGATGACCCAAATACATAAAATCAATAATGAAAATGGAATTATTACAACCAATCCCTCAGAGATACAAGCAATTATCAGAGAATACTATGAAATATTATATGCCAACAAACTGGACAACCTGGAAGAATTGGACAAATTCCTAAACACCCACACTCTTCCAAAACTCAATCAGGAGGAAACAGAAAGCTTCAACAGACCCATAACCAGCGAAGAAATTGAATCAGTCATCAAAAATCTCCCAACAAATAAGAGTCCAGGACCAGATGGCTTCCCAGAGGAGTTCTACCATACGTTTAAAGCAGCGATAATACCTATCCTTCTCAAGGTATTCCAAAAAATAGAAAGGGAAGGAAAACTTCCAGACTCATTCTATGAAGCCAGTATTACTTTGATTCCTAAACCAGACAGAGACCCAGTAAAAAAAGAGAACTACAGCCCATATTCCTGATGAATATGGATGCAAAAATTCTCAATAAGATACTAGCAAATCGAATTCAACGGCGTATAAAAAGAATTATTCACCATGATCAAGTGGGATTCATTCCTGGGATGCAGGGCTGGTTCAACATTCGCAAATCAATCAATGTTATACATCACATTAATAAAAGAAAAGGTAAGAACCATAGGATCCTGTCAATCGATGCATAAAAAGCATTTGACAAAATTCAGCAACGTTTCTTAATAAAAACCCTCGAGAAAGTCGGGATAGAAGGAACATACTTAAAGATCATAAAAGCCATTTATGAAAAGCCCACAGCTAACATCATCCTCAATGGGGGAAAACTGAGAGCTTTCCCCCTGAGATCAGGAACACGACAGGGATGTCCACTCTCACCGCTGTTGTTTAACATAGTTTTGGAAGTTCTAGCATCAGCAATCAGACAACAAAAGGAAATCAAAGGCAAAAAAAATTGGCAAAGATTAAGATAAGCTTTCACTTTTTGCAGATGACATGATATTATACATGGAAAATCCGATAGACTGCACCAAAAGTCTGCTAGAACTGATACATGAATTTAGCAAAGTTGCATGATACAAAATCAATGTACAGAAATCAGTTGCATTCTTATACACTAATAATGAAGCAACAGATAGACAAAGAAACTGATCCCATTCACAGTTGCACCAAGGAGCATAGAATACCTAGGAATAAATTTAACCAAAAATGTAAAAGATCTGTTTGCTGAAAACTATAGAAAGCTTATGAAGGAAATTGAAGAAGATATAAAGAAATGGAAAAAACATTCCATGCTCATGGGTTAGAAGAATAAATATTGTCAAAATGTCAATACTACCCAAAGCTATCTACACATTCAATGCAATCCCAATCAAAATTGCACCAGCATTCTTCTCAAAACTAGAACAAGCCATCCTAAAATTCATATGGAACCAGAAAAGGCCCCGAATAGCCCAAGTAATTTTGAAGAAGAAGACCAAAGCAGGAGGCATCACAATCCCAGACTAGCCTCTACTAGAAAGTTGTAATCATCAAGACAGCATGGTATTGGCACAAAAACAGACACATAGACCGATGGAATAGAATAGAAACGCCAGAACTAGACCCACAAACATATGGCCAACTCATCTTTGACAAAGCAGGAAAGAACATCCAATGGAAAAAAGACAGTCTCTTTAACAAATGGTGCTGGGAGAACTGGACAGCAACATGCAGAAGATTGAAACTAGACCACTTTCTCACACCATTCACCAAAATAAACTCAAAATGGATAAAGGACCTGAATGTGAGACAGGAAACCATCCAAACCCTAGAGGAGAAAGCAGGAAAAGACCTCTCTGACCTCAGCCGTAGCAATCTCTTACTCAACACATCCCCAAAGGCAAGGGAATTAAAAACAAAAATGAACCACTGGGACCTTATGAAGATAAAAAGCTTCTTCACAGCAAAGGAAACACCCAACAAAACTAAAAGGCAACCAACGGAATGGGAAAAGATATTTGCAAATGACATATCAGACAAAGGGCTAGTGTCCAAAATCTATAAAGAGCTCATCAAACTCCACACCCGGAAAACAAATAACCCAGTGAAGGAATGGGCAGAAAACATGAGTAGACACTTCTCTAAAGAAGACATCCGGATGGCCAACAGGCACATGAACATATGCTCAACGTCGCTCCTCATCAGGGAAACACAAATCAAAACCACACTCAGATATCACCTCACGCCAGTCAGAGTGGCCAAAATGAATAAATCAGGAGACTATATATGCTAGAGAGGATGTGGAGAAATGGGAACCCTCTTGCACTGTTGGTCGGAATTCAACTTGGTGCAGCCACTCTGGAAAACAGTGTGGAGGTTCCTCAAAAATTAAAAATAGACTTACCCTAAAATGAAAGCAAACTTTTTTTAAAGAAAGGAAATAAAAATGAAAGGATAAATAAAAGTTATAGTGTCTAGGAAAAAATAGAAAAAAATAATATAGTTATTTTTGATAAAAAATAAAATCTACAAAGAATTTATTAGGCTCACTAAGGAAAAATATACATGATTCAGATAACAGAAATGAAAGATGTGATTTTACATAAAACAGAAATCAAAACAAATGTAAAGGCATATTTTGAGCAAATATACACCAACGTAGTGGATAACCTTAAAGAAATGGTTACATTTTATCTCTAGTTTGATCTATTTGTTGCAAATGAGATGTCAGTAAAGACAAATGCCATATGACTTCGCTCATATGTGTAACTTAAGAAACGAATAAAAACAAAAAAAAAAATGAGTAAAGAAAAAAAAGAGAAAAGCAACCAAGAAACAGAATCTTAGCTATAGAGAACAAATTGATGGTTACAGACGGGAGGTAGGAGAGTGAGTGGATAAAATAAGGGATGCAGTTTAAGGAGTGCACTTGTCATGATGAGGTCAGGATGATTTATTAAACTATTGAATCACTACATATACTAACATAACTCTGTATATTAAGTATATTTGAGTTTAAAATAAAATAATAAAGAAAAAACTAAACCAAAAAACTGAAAGCTATAAAAAAAGAAAAGAATACATTCCTAAAAACATATAGCTTATCTAATATCTAACCTAAATAAAGAAGAAATACAAAATCTGAGCAGACCAATTATGAATAAGGATATTAAAACAGTAATCAAAAACTTCCTAATGGAGATAATTAAATTTGATGACCAGAAGACTCACAGGTAATTTCTAGGAAACATTGAAAGAAATGCTACCCATACTTAAACTATAAAATAGAAGAGGCAACACTTCTAAATTTATTTATTGAGGCTAGCATCACATTGATACCACACATAAAGATACCACAAAGAAAAAACACATCCAGGGCATTATTTCTGATGTACTTGGATGTAAAGATCCTCAATAAATAGTGGCAAAACAAATTTAACAGATTAAACACTTTGACCAAGTGGAATTTATGCCAGGGATGTAAACATGGTTCAAAATATCAGATAGTCATGTGACGCACTGAATTGACAAAGTGAACACAAAAACCCACATAATCACCTAAATAAATACATAAAAATTATTTGACAAAATTCAATATTGAAACTATAATTAAAATTCTGCAAAAATAGATGCAGAATAAATTTATGACATCACAACAAAGGCCATATATGGGAAATTCACTGCTAACATCATAATCTAGGGAGAAAAACTGAAAAATTTCCTTCCAAGATCCATTACAAAGCAGTAGTGCCCACTATAACCTCTTCTACTCAAAGTACACAGAAAATCTCAGCCAAATCAATTACAAAAGAAAAAGAAATAAATGGAATCCAAACCAGAAAGGAAAAAGTAAAGCTATGTTGTTTGCAGATGACATCAACATATACCTAAAAATCCTAAATATCCAACAAGAAAACTATTATAACTAATAAAAGAATTTGATAAATTTGCAGAATATAAAATTAACATACAAACAACAGTTGCATTTCTATAGACGACCAATTAACTATCCAAAAGGAAATTAAGAACATCTAATTTTAAAAAGCAACAGAAAAAATAAAATATTTAGGAATAAACTTAAAAGAGGTGAAAGAGTTGTACACTGGAAAATTATAAAATATTTATGAAGAAAATGAAAGAAGATGGGGCGCCTGGGTGGCTCAGTCAGTAGAACATGTGAGTCTTGACCTCGGGTTTGTAAGTTCAAGCCTGAAGGTGGATGTAGAGATTATTTTTTTAATGTTCAAAAAAAAGTTAAAAAAAGAAATTGAAAGAAGACATACATAAATGGAAATACACTTTGTGTTTGTAAATTGGAAAAATTAATTTCGTTATAATCTCCATAATATCCCAAGAGAACTACATATTCAAAGACATCTGTATCAAATTTCATTTACAAATATCTTCTTGCATTCATTCGGTTGCCATTTTGTTTTGTTACTTTCCTGTACAAACGCTTTTTGTTTTGGTGTTGTCCCAATAGTTTAAATTTGCTTTTTACTCTTGCCCAAGGAAACATACCTACAAAATGTTTCTACAAAATGATGCCACAGAAATTATTGCCTATGTTTCTTCTAGGAGTTTTCTGGTTTCAGGGCTGACATCTAGGTCTTTAATCAAATTATAATTTATTATATTTTTCAAGTGTTTGCAAATTATTTTCTTTTTTAAAAATTTTTGGTAGTTTTTATTTGAGAGAGAGAGAGAGAGAGAGAGAATGAGCAGGGATGGACAGAGAGAAAGGAAGGCACAGAGAGAGAGAGAGAGAGAGAATTAGCAGGGGATGCACAGAGAGAAATGAAGACCCCGAATCCAAAGCAGGTTCCAGGCTCCACACTGTCAGCAGACAGCCAGATGTGGGGCTCAAACCCACAAACTGTGAGATCATGATCTGAGCTTAAGTTGGATGCTTAACTGACTGAGCCACCCAGGTTCCCCTCTTTTTCTTAAGTGTTTATTTAAATTCCAGTTAGTCAACATACAGAGTAATAATAGTTTCAGGTGCACAATTTAGGGATTCACTACTTACCTGGTTCTCATCAAAGTTCCCTCCTTAATCCCCAAAACATATTTAACCCATTTTCTCACCCACCTCCCTTCTGGTAAACATCAGTTTGCTCTCTATACTGAAGAGTATGTTTCTTGGTTTGCCCCTGTCTATTTTTTTTTGCCTTATGCTCATTTGTTTTGTTTCTTAAATTTACGTTTTTCACATAAGAGTGAAATCATGTATTTGTCTTTCTCTGAATGACTTGTTTTGCTTAGCATTATATGCTTTACCTTTTCCGTGTCATTGTAAATAACAAGATTTCATTCCTTCTTATGGTTGACTAATATTCCTTTTTTATGTGTATCTATCATCTATCTAGCTAGCTATCTCTATGCCACTTCTTTATCCATTCTTCAGTCCATGGACATTTGGGTTATTTCCGTAATTTGGCTATTGTAGGTAATGTTGCTATAATCATCGGGGTGCATGAATCCCTTTAAAATCACTATTTTTATATTCTTTGAGTAAATACCTAGTAGTGCAATTGCTTGTTCTTATGGTAGTTCTATTTTTAACTTTTTGAGGAACCTACATACTGTTTTCTGCAGTGGCTGCACCAGTTTGCATTCCTACCAACAGTGTAGGAGGGTTCCTCTTTCTCCACGTCCTCACCAACACCTGTTGTTTCTTGTCTTGTTGATTTTTAACCATCCTGACAGTTGTGAGGTCACATCTCATTGTAGTTTTAATTTTCATTTATCTGACAATAAGTGATTTTGGGCATCTTTTCATGTTTCTATACTACCTAAAGCAATATACCAATTTAATAAAACCCTCCTGCCAAAATACTAACATTTTTCACAGATAAAGAACAAATAATCCTAAAATCTCTATGGTACCGTAAAAGACTTCAAACCACCTAAGCAGTCTTGAAAACGATAAGCAAAGACAGAAGCATTACAATTTCAGACTTCAAGTTATATTACAATGCTATAATAATGAGAACAGTAAGGTATTGGCACAAAATAGACACATCGATCAATGGAACAGAATAGAAAACCCATAAATGAACCCACAACTAAATGGTCAATTAATCCTTGACAAAGCAGGAAAGAATATCCAATGGAGGCAAAATGTCTTTTCAACAAATGGTGTTGGGAAAATTAGACAGCAACATTCAAAATAATGAAATTGGACCACTTTCTACACCTTACAGAAAAATAAATTCAAAATGGATGAAAGACCTAAATTTGAGTTTAATTTTTTATATGGTGTAAGAAAGCATTCCGGTTTAATTCGTTTGCATGCAGCTGTCCACTTTGGCCAACGCCATTTGTTGAAATCTGCCTTTTTCGCATCGAATATTCTTACTGCCATAGATTGACCATATAAACGTCTGTTTATTTATTTGGTCTTTATTCTGTTCCATTGATCTCTGTGTCTATTGTTGTGCTGATACCATACTCTTTTGATTACTACAGCTTTGTAGCACAACTTGAAATCTGGGATAGTGATACTTTCAGCTTTATTCTTCACGAAGATTGCTTTCGCTGGAGGTTTTTTGTGATTTTACACATATTTTGTTATTACTTCTCCTAGTTCTGTGAAAAATGCTGTTGATGTTTTGATAGGGATTGCATCAAATCTATGGACTGCTTTGGATGGTATGGACACTTTAATAATATTGATTATTTCAATTCATGTTCATAGAATACTTTGCCATTTGTTAGAACTGTCTTGTATTTCTTTCATGAACGTTTTATGGTTATCAGAGTACAGGTCTCTTACTTCCTTGGTTAGATTTACTCCCAAATATTTTGTTTTTTAGTGAGACTGTAAGTTGAATCGATTCCTTAATTTCTCCCGCTGTTACTTTATTATTAGTGTAAAGAAATGCAACAGATTTCAAAGGGTTAATGACCAAACTATATAAAGAACTTATGCAACACAACACCAAAAACCAAATAATCTGAATACAAAAATGGGCAAAGGACTTGAATAGACATGTTTCCAAAGAAGACATACAGATGGTTAACAGACACATAGTAAGATACTCAACATCATTAATCATCAGGGAAATGCAAATAGAACTCACGATATTGACCTCACACTTGTCTGAGTAAAAATTTAAAAGCAAGAAACAACAAATGTCAGCAAAGATGTGGCAAAAAGGGAAATTTCATCATTGTTGGTATAAATTCAAATTGGAGCAGCCACTGTGGAAAGCAGTATTGAGGTGCCTCAAAACTAAAAGATAGTAATATCACATGATCCAGTAATTCCACTACTGGATATTTACCCAAAGTACCCAAAAATACTATTTCAAAAAGATATATTTATCCCTATGTTTATTACAGCATTTTTTTACAGTAGACAAGATATTGAATAAAATCAAGTGTCCATCCATAGATGAATGGATAAAGAAGAGGTTATTTTATACACACACACATACACACACAGACACTGGATTTTACTAAGCCATAAAAAATGAGATCTTGCCATTTGCAACATGGATGGATTTAGAGTTTATAATGCTAAGTGAAATAAGTCAGACAGGGAAAGACAAATATCATGTGGTTTCATTCATATGTTGAATTTAAGAAACAAGACAAATGAACAAACAAAGAAAAAAGAGACCAAAAAGCAGACTCTTAAGTACAAAGAACAAACTTGTGGTTGCCAGAGGGAAAGGGAGAGGAAAGATAGGTAAATAAAGGGGATTAAAAATACACTTATTGTGATGAGCACTGATTAAGGAATATAATTATTAAATTATTATATCGTACACCTTAAACTGATATAACACTATATGTTAACTATACTGGAATTAAAATTAAAAATTTAGTAAAAAAAATTAAAAATTAAAAAATGTGAGCTGTATTATATAATGAATTATCTTTTGCCCTAATGCTACATCCTCATTAAAATTTGTTTTTAATCACTTTAATTACTGTCTGTTTTTTTTAATTTGACACATTTGAATGCGATAACTAAAATAATGAAATTTATAGATACTAAAGTATAATAGAAGTTACCAAAGTCTTGGGGGAGAAAAGAATGGATGTTGTATAATACACGAGTTTCTCTTTGGGATGATGAAAAATTTTTTGAAATGGATAGTGTTCATAGTTTCACAGCATTGTAAATGTACTTAATGCCACTGAACTGTACACTTAAAAAATGTTAAACTTTATATTTTATCTCATGTATATTTTTAGAAAGAATGACCACTTTCAACGGGTTCAGAAACAAATGAAATAATTTTCATTGTGCCAAACGACAACAATTTAAGCAACGAAACTAATTCTTATTAGATTATAACAAAAAATGAAATAAATATCCATAAATCAATATTAATACAAGGAGTTTAGTGAATGAATGAATTCATTAATTAATACAATGGAGAAGAAATAAATTTCTCTTACAGAAAAATTATAAATGAAATATAATGTAATCTGCTAATAATGTGTTGGAACATAATTCCCCACATATTAGTTTCCTTCCAAAGATTAAAGTTTGGATGGGGCACCTGGGTGGCTCAGTCGGTTGAGTGTTAGACTTTGGCTCAGGTCATGATCTCGCGGTTTGTGAGTTTGGGCCCTGCATCAGGTTCTGTGCTGACAGCTCAGAGCCTGGTGCCTGCTTCAGATTCTGTTTCTCCCTCTCTTTCTGCCCCTCCCCTGCTCTCTCTCTTTCTCTCTCTCTCTCTCTCTCTCTCTCAAAAAATAAACACTAATAAAAAGTTTAAAGTTTGGAAATGGCAGAAAGTCACACTTTTTAGTGGAAAAACCTGATACCTCAGTCAAATGATGAATGTAAAAATCAATAGTAATAAATTATCTTGACAATGTGTGTTCTTGATATTATATGGTAAAAAAGGTAGTTTGTTTTTATTACTTTCACTCAAATAACCTCTTTCTAACTGCAGTGGGTTGAATGTCAGCTGCCAATATGATGTTTAATTCCTCTCAGATTCACATGGATATGAATTTATTTGGAAAAAAAAGCTCTTCAAAACTGTACATTAAGGATTTCAAGATGAGATCATTTTGGCGTAACTAGGTGGGGTGAAATCTATTAACAAGTGTCCTTAAAATAGACACATAATAAAGAGAAAGAAATCCAAGTACTTCACTGAAGAAAGCCAACAATCCATAAAGGAGAGTAGAAGAAGGAAGGAACAAAGAAAATCCATAGAAATAACCACAAAAAAACCCCATCAAAATGATAATAAATATATATCTCTTAACAATTACTTTTAACATAAATGGACTAAACAACCAAAATACGTAGGGTTAAAAAGTGATAAGAAACAAGACCCAATTATATTCTGCTTACAAGAGACTCCTTTTAGACCTAGAAACACATGCATATTGAAAGTGAGGAAATGCAGAAATATTTATCATAAAATGGATGTCAAAAGAAAGTCAGTGTAGCAATATTTATATTAGACAAAACAGACTTTTTAAAATTTTATTTATTTTGAGAGAGAAAGAGAAAGTGTGTGTGTGGGGGGGAGAGGTATAGAGAGGGAGAGAGAAAGAATCCCAAGCAGGATCCACACTGTCAGTGCAGAGCCTGATGCATGGCTTGAACTCATGAACCATGAGATCATGACCTGAGCTGAAATCAAGAGTTGGATGTTTAACTGACTGGGCCACCTGTGCGGTCCTAAAATAAACTTTAAAGCAAAGACTGTAATGAGAGACAAAGAAAGACATTATATAATAATAAAGGAGACAATCCAACAAAAGGATATAAGAATTGAAAATATTTATGCATGCTACATGGTAGCACCCAAATATATAAAAGAATAAATAACAAACATAAAGGAAATAATTGGTAGTAATATAATAATAATAATAATAATAATAATAATAATGGATTTTAGCACCCCATTAACATCCATGAACAGATTTTTGAAAGAGAAAATCAACAGAATAGTGGCATATTAGTCCACAAAGCAAGTCTCCACAAATTCAAAAAATGTGAAGTCATATGCAACTTTTCTGACCACAATGCTATGAAGCTAGAAATCAACCACAAGAAAAATCTGGAAAGACTATAAATACATGGAGGTTAAAAAATTCTCTTTTTTAAAAAATATGTTCTTAAACAATGAATGTAATAACTAAGAAATCAACGAAGAAATAAAGAATTATATGGAAACAAATAAAAATTGAAACACAATGTTCTAAAATCTTTATGATGCAAGAAAAGTGACTTCAAGAGGGAAGTTTATTGCAACAAAAGCCTATCTAAAGAAACAAGAAAAAATTCAAATAAATGATATAACCTTTCACATAAAGGAGTTAGAAAAATAACAACAAACAAAACTGAAACCAGCAAAGAAAATAAATAAGAAGGATTAAAATGGAAATAAATGACATAGAAACATACAAACAAACAAACAAACAAAAAGATAAAAAGATAGGAACAATGAAACCAAGAGCTGGTTCTTTGAAAAGAACAATAAAATTGATAAATATTTAGCAACACTAATTTGAAAAAAAGGGGGGACTCAAATAAACAAACTAATTAACGAGGATAAAGAACAAGCAACACCACAGAAACACAAACAATTATAACAAAGTATTATGAAAACCAACATGCCAACAAATTGGCCAACCTAGAGAGAATGCATAAATTCCTGGAAACATGTAAACTAGCCAAACTGAACAGGAACAAGTAGAAAATTTGAACAGATCAGTCATCAGCAATGAAATTAAATTTGTCATCAAAAAACTCCCAAAAAACAGAAGTTCAGTCCCAGACAGTGTCACAGGTGAATTCTACCAAACATGTAAAGATGAGTTAATCATAGTCGTCTCAAACTATTCCCAAGAGACAAGAGAAAGTTTCCAAATTCATTCTATTAGGCCAGTATCACCCTGATAACCAAAACCAGATAAAAATACCACAAAAAAACAAAAACAAAAAAACAAAACCAAAAAAACCCCGCAACTCCAGCCCAATAACTCCAATGAATACACATAGAAAAATCTTCAACAAAATATTAGCAAATTTAATCCAACAATACCTTTTAAAAATCATACACCATGATCAAGCGGTATTTTTTCCAGGGATGGAAGTATGGTTCAATATTTGCAAAACAATAAATGTGATTTGTTACATCACATCAGAGAAAGAATAAAATTATTAAGATCATTTCAATAGATGAATAAGAACATTTGACAAAACACAACATCCATTCCCGATAAAAACACTCAGCAAAGTAGGTCTAGAGGGAACATATCTTAAAATTATTAAAGGTCTTATATGAAAAACCTACAGCCAATATTATTCTCAATAATGAAAACCTGAGAGCTATTCCCCTAGTGTAAGAAACAAGACAAAGATGGCCACTCTTACCACTTTTATACAAAATAGTACTGGAAGTCCTAACCACAGCAATTAGACAACAAAAAGAAATTAAAGCATCCAAACTGGTAAAGAGGAAATAAAACTGTCACTATTTGCAGATGACATGATACTATATATAGAAACCCTTACACCAACCCCCCAAAAAACTTCTAGAACTGATAAATTCAGTGAAGTTGCAGGATACAAAATCAATGTACAGAAATCTGTTGCATTCCTATGCACTAATAAGCAAGCAGCCTAAAGAGAAATTAATAAAACAATCTCATTTACAATTGTACCTAAAACAATAAAAATCTAAGGAAAAACTTAACCAAAGAGATGAAAGACCTGTACTCTGAAATCTATATAAAGTGATAAAAGAAATGCAAGAGGTTGCAAATAAATGAAAAGGCGTTCTATGTTTTTATGTTGGAATAACAAATATAGTTAATATTCTATACTAACCAAAGAAATCTACATATTTAATACAATCCTTATCAAATACCCACAGTATTTTTCACAGAATTAGAACAATCATAAAATTTGTATGGAAGCATAAAAGACCTTGAATAATACAAGAAATCTTGAAAAAGGAAAGCAAAGCTGGAAGTATCACAATCTCAGATTTGAAATTATACTACAAAGTTTTAATAATTAAAACAGTATTATATGGACACATAAATAGACTCATGAATTAATAGAACAGAAAACCCAGAAATAAACTCACAACTCTATGGTCAATTAATCTTTGACAAAGCAGGAAAGAATATCCAAGGAGAAAAAGACAAGTCTCTTCAACAAATGCTGTTGGGAAAACTGGACAGCCTCACACAAAAGAATGAAACTGGACCACTTTTTTGCACCAAAAAAAAAAAAAATGAATTCCAAATGGATTAAAGACCTAATGTGAGACGGGAAACCATAAAAATCTTAGAAGAGTACACAGGCAGTAACTTCTTTGACATCGGCCTTAGCAGCTTCTTTCTAGATATGTCTCCTGAGGCAGGGAAACAAAATAAAAAATAAGGTACTGAGACTACATCAAAATAAAAAATTTTCTTCACAGTGAAGAAACAATCATCAAAACTAAAAGGCAACCTACAGAATGGTAGATGATATTTGCCACTGACATATACAATAAAGGGTTTGTAACCAAAATGTATGAAGAAATTATAAAATTAAACACCTAAAAAACAGTAAGTGTTGTCTAGGATGGAAAGAAAAGGGAATTTTTGTTCACTGTTG
Organism: Lynx canadensis; assembly: GCF_007474595.2. Classification (NCBI taxonomy): domain Eukaryota; kingdom Metazoa; phylum Chordata; class Mammalia; order Carnivora; family Felidae; genus Lynx; species Lynx canadensis. Next base: position 63,496,902 of record NC_044321.2, read on the forward strand.
GTGGGCGAGCAAATTGGTACAGTTCCTGTGGGAAATAAGATGATGGTTCCTCAACAAATTATAAATATCTATCATATCATCCAGAAGTCCCACTAATGGGTATATATCTAGAGGAAATGAAATCACTTTTTTGTAAATATTCTGTATCTGAATGTGTATTATAATACTATTCACAATAGTCAAGATATAGAAACAACCTAAGCCTCCATGATAGATAACCTGGTAAAAAATTATATATGTGTATGTATGTGTGTATGATATATAAATATATATATTATAATTGTAATTATATGCATAATATATTATCCATATAGTAGAAAGAAATTGTATCACTTGTGACAGCATAGTTGTACCTTTAGAACAACATACTAAGTGAAATAAGTCAGAAATACAAATAATAGGAGCACTTGGGTGGCTTAGTCAGTTAAGCATCTGACTCTTGGTTTTGACTCAGGTCATGATCTCAGAGTTTTGTGAGTTTGAGCCCTGCATTAGGCTCTGTGCTGACAGTGTGGAGCTTGCTTGGGATTCTCCATATCCCTTTCTCTCTGCCTCTCCCCCACTTGTGCTGTGTCTGTCTCTCAAAATAAATAAATAAATTTAAAAATAAAAAAATACAGATAACATATGTTCTCACTTATCTGTGACAACAAAAAAGAACCTACGAAAAAGGAGTAGGATGGTGGTTGACAGGGACTGGGGTGGGGGGTCTGAGGTGGGAAGATCTTGGTCATAGCAAACAAACTATAAGGTGTGTACATTCTCAGGCATCTAATACACAGCATGATGACAATAGTTAACAATATTGTATTATATGCTCAAAAGTTGCTAAGACAATGTATCTTAAGTGTTCTCATAACAAAAACAAAATGGCAATTATGTGAGGTCATGAAGGTTATAACCAACCTTTTTGTGCATTATATATACATGAAATTATCACATTGTACACCTTAAACTTGCACAATATTATATGTCAATTATATACCAGTAAAGCTGGTAAAAAAAAAAAAAAGAATCATCAAGAGTGACATAAAAGCACCTAAGAATAGCATGGAGAGCCTGGGGAGATGACAGAGTAGAAGAACCAACCCTAAGACACATCCTCACATGAATACAATTAGATAACACTCACATCAATGCAAATAACCAAGCTAATGACTCAAAGACTGGAAGAACAAAATCCACAACTGAAGACACAAAAGAGACTGCATTGAAGAAAGTGAGGAGAGAGACATAGTTTGGGAGCAAAATGGACCATGGCAGGTATCTGATGTCATTGAGAAGAGCAAGAAACAGTCTATCTCATGAAGGAGAAAACACTAGGAAGACAAATCCCCATATCATTTGGCTTTGATACCAAGAGGGGCTAAATTTTGTGAGTTCTTACAAGCAACATGACTTAGAGAGCTTGGAATTTTAAAAATAAGCAGGCTCAGCTCTGGGAGAACCTGAAGGACATTATGATGCTGAGTCTCCCCCGTTAAAGAGACAACAGCTCAAGAACTACAGCATAGAAGGAACAGTTCGAAATATGTCTGGGGTATACAGGAGGGAGAGTTATTTATTCATCTCAGAGCATGTCATGGAGAGGCAGGGATTGCAGGGAAATTCCTGCAGGAACATAGAATCTGGCAGGTGCCATCTTCCTCCCCAACCTACTAGCATAAACACACTGTCACCTACAGGGACCAGTGCAGAGCCAACACTCACTACTAACTTGCTTACAAATGCCTCTGTCCACATGTGCTTTGGTAAATCCACCTTTCCCATTCACCATTGCCTCAGTCCCTGTGCTGTGAGTCCCCTCCCCAAGAACACTGGCACAAACCCTACCATCACAAACTCTCCAGACCATGCATTTTTCTGGGGCCACAGTTCTGTTGAAGCCAGGTCTCATTCCACAAGCAGATAAGTGCCTAACTTGTTAAAACATACCTTACCCTGGCTGGAATTAAACAATGCCCACAACAGGTAAAGGGAACCTCTGCTGGCAACTGGACTGAAAGAAAATTTGACGAGGACATAACAGCAGAGTGTAGGCAACACACATGTGAGAAGTCCCAGATCCTGGGGAACAAGGGATATACTGCATTTCAGGGCATCAATGGAGTTCTTCATAAGGCCATTACCTTCAAGAGCAAGAGATATATCTGAGTTTCCTAATACAGAGAAACAAACACAGAGAGTTACAACAAATGAGGGGACAGATAAAGATTCTCAATGGCCATGAGAAGAATGCGGGACATCAGTGAGACCTTTACCAAAGAGATAAAAAAGAACCAACCAGAGATAAAGAATACAATAAATGAAATTAAACATATGCTTTATAAAAAAATAGCAGGCTTGAGGAGGCACAGGAATTAATTAAAGGCCTGGAAGACAGTAATGGAAACCTATCAGGACGAGCAAGTGAGACCAAAAATAATTATGAAAATTGAGAATAGACATAAGAAACTCTGTGACTCCATTCAGCATAATAACATTCACATTACAGAAATCCCATAAGAAGAAGTAGGGGAAAGGACAGAAAATTTATTTGAAGAAATATTAGCTGAAAACTTCCCAAATCTGGGGAAGGAAACAGATATCCAGATTTAGGAGCATGGAGACTCACAACAAAATCAACACAATGAGGTCCACAGCAAGACACATAGTAATTATAATGGCAAAAGTAGGTGATAAAGAAAAAAAATTTTAAAGCACCAGGAGAAAAATAAATAAATAAAAGCACCTAGAAAAAATAACAAAGCACTTACATACAAGGGAAACCCCACAAAGCTAGCAGGGGATTTTTCAGCAGGAAGTTTGCAGGAAAAAAAGGGAATGGTATGATATACTCAAAATGTTGAAAGGGAAAAATATTCAGCCAAGAATACACTATCCAGCAAGGCAATCAGTCAGACAGAAGAAGATATAAAAATTACTCAGACCAAAAAAAAAAAATGAAAGGCGTTCCATACCACTAAGTAAGCCCTACAAGAAATATTAAATGGGATTCTTGGAGTGTAAAGAAAATATAAGTAAGGGTATGAAACGTAAACACATAAAAGCTGTAAAAATAAATAAGCAGTATAAATCAACCAAGTGATTCACATTACTTTAAATGTCAAAGGACTAAATGTTCTAATCAAAAGACATAGGGTGGCTAACTTGAAGAAAAGACAAGACCCATCTATATGGTGCCTACAAGAGACTCATTTCAGACCCAAAAACCCCTGCATATGGAAAGTGAGGGGATCGAGAAACACGTTTGATGCAAATGTATGACAAAAGAAAGCCACAGTATCATTACTTAGTTAAAGAAAATAGACTTTAAAGCCAAGACTGCAACAAGGAAAAATAATAGTATATAATAGTAAAGCAGACAATCAACCAAGAAGATAAAATAATTTTATCATGCACTCAACATGAGAGCACCCAAATACATAAAACAGTGGATAACAAACATAAAGGAATTAAGCCACAGTACTACAATCTTATTAGTATGGGACTTTAACATTCCACTTTCACTGATGGACAGGTCATGCAAACAGAAAACCAATGAAGAAACAGTGGCTTTGAATGACACACTGGAACAGATGGACCTAACAGATATATTCAGAAGATTTCATCATAAAACAGCAGAACATACATTGTTTTCAAGTGAACATGAAACATTCTCCAGAATAGATCACATATTAGGCCACAAAACAAGTGTCAACAAATTCAAAAGATTGAAGTTATACCATGCATCTTTTCTGATCACAGTGTTATCGAACTAGAAGTTAACAACCAGAAAAAATACGGAAAGACCACAAATACATGAAGGTTAAATTGCATACTACTAATCAATGAATCACTCAAGCAGGAAATTAAAAAAAGAAATTAAAAAATACATGGAAACAAATAAATATGAAAACACAACAGTCCAAAATCTTTGGGGTGAATCAAAAGCAGTTCTAAGAGGGAAGCTGATAGCAATACAGGCCTACTTCTCAAATAAACAACCTAAGCTTACACTTAGCCACTCTTTAGAGAGCTGGAACAACTGCCAAAACCCAAACTCAGCAGAAGAGAGGAAATAATATGGATTAGAGCAGAAATAAAACTATAAAAGTTAAAATAAACAGTAAAACAGATCAATGAAACCAGGAGCAGTTTCTTTGAACAGATTAAAAAAATTCATATACATCTAGCCAAACTCATCTAAAAATAAGAGTGAAAACTAGAAGAAACATAATGAAAAAAAGAGATATAACAACTGACACCACAGAAATGTCAAGGATTATAAAAGAATATTATGAAATAATGTATGCCAATAAATTGCCCAATTTAGAAAAAAAAATGGATGAATTGCTAGAAATATGCAACCTACCGAAAATGAAGCAGGAAGACATCAAAATTTTGATCATACCAATTACAGCAGGGAAATTAAATCAGTGATCAAACCCCCCCCCAAAAAAAAGTCCAGGAGAAGACAGTTTCATTGGGGATTTCTATCAAAAATTTAAGGAAGAATTAATACCCATTCTCAAAATATTCAAAAAAAAAGGACAGAACAGATCCAAATTTGTTCTATGATATCCTGATAACAAAACTAGATAAAGGCACTACAAAAAACAAACAAACAAACAAAACCTATAGGCCAATATCTCTGGTGAACATAGATATAAAAATCCTCAACAAAATATTAGCAAAATGAATCCACTAATACATTTAAAAAATTACTCACTATGATCAATTGGGATTAATTACCAGATGAAAGAGTGGTTCAATACTCACAAATCAATCAATGTAATACATCACATCATTGAGATAAAGAATAAGAACCATATGACCATTTCAATAGTTTCAGAAAAAGCATTTGACAAAGTACAACATTCATTGATAATAAAAAACCTCAAAAACGTATGGCTAGAGGGAATAATACTTCAACATAATAAAGGTCACATATGAAAAACCCACAGCAAACATCATCATCCCTAATAAAAACAGTGCTTTTTCTCTAAGATCAGGAACAAGACAGGGATGTCCACTCACCACTGTTATTCAACATCGTATTGGAAGTCTTAGCCTCAGCAATCAGACAACACAAAGGAATAAAAGGCATACAAATTGGCCAGGAGGAGGTCAAACTTTAACTTTTCGCAGATGACATGATACTCTATATGGAAAACCCAAAATATTCCACCAAAAAAACTGCTTGAACTGATCCGTGAATTCATCAAAGTCGCGGGATATAAAATCAATGAACAGAAATCAGTTGCATTCCTATACACCAATAATGAAGCATCAGAAAGAGAAATCAAGGAACTGTTCCTATTTACAATTGCACAAAAACCATAAAATGCATAGGAATAAATCTAACCAAAGAGGTGAAAAATCTATACACTGAAAACTGCACAAAGCTTATAAACAAAATTGAAAAAAAGACACGAAAAAACTGGGAAAGTATTCTATGCTCCTGGATAGTAAGAACAAATATTGTTAAAATGTCAATACTACCCAAAGCAGTCTATATATTCAATGCAATTCCTATCAAAATAACACCAGCATTCTTCACAGAACTAGAAAAAACCTAAACTTTGAATAGAAGCAGACAAGACCCCAAATAACCAAAGCAATCTTGAAATAGAAAACCAAAACTGGAGGCATCACAATCCTGGACTTCAAGCTATATTATAAAGCTGCAATCATCAAGACAGTATGGTACTGGCACAAAAACAGACACTTAGATCAATGGAACAGAATAGAAAACCCATAAATGGACCCAGAAATGTATGGCCAACTAATCTTTGACAAAGCAGGAAAGAATATCAAATGGAACAAATACAGTCTCTTCAGCAAATGGTGCTGGGAAAACTGGACAGCGACATGCAGAAAAATGAACCTACACCACTTTCTTACATCATACACAAAAATAAACTCAAAATGGATGTAAGACCTAAACGTAAGACAGGAAGCTATCAAAATCCTTGAGGAGAAAGCAGACAAAAAACCTCTTTGACCTCAGCCTCAGCAACTTCATACTCAACACGTCTCCAGAGGTACCCCTATGCATGAGCACTCCTGTATCCCTTGGGTAAATTCCTAGCAGTGCTATTGCTAGGTCATAGGGTAGGTCTATTTTTAATTTTCTGAGGAACCTCCACACTGTTTTCTAGAGCTGCTGCACCATTTTGCATTCCCACCAACAGTGCAAGAGGGTTCCCGTTTCTCCACATCCTCTCCAGCATCTATAGTCTCCTGATGTATTCATTTTAGTCACTCTGACTGGAGTGAGGTAGTGTCTCAGTGTGGTTTTGATTTGTATTTCCCTGATGAGGAGCCACATTGAGCATCTTTTCATGTGCCTGTAGGCCAGCTGGATATCTTCTTTAGAGAAGTGTCTATTCATGTTTTCTGCCCATTTCTTCACTGGATTATTTGTTTTTTGGGTGTGGAGTTTGGTGAGTTCTTTATACATTTTGGATACTAGCACTTTGTCTGATATGTCATTTGCAAATATCTTTTCCCATTCCATCGGTTGCCTTTTAGTTTTGTGGTTGTTTCCTTTGCAGTGCAGAAGCTTTTTATCTTCATGAAGTTCCAATAGTTCATTTTTGCTTTTAATTCCATTGCCTTTGGGGATGTGTCAAGTAAGAAATTGCTACAGCTGAGGTCAGAGACGTCTTTTCTTACTTTCTCCTCTAGGGTTTTGATGGTATCCTGTCTCACATTTAGGACTTTCATTCATTTTAAGCTTATTTTTGTGTATGGTGTAAGAAAGTAGTCTAGTTGTATTTTTCTATATGTTGCTGTCTAGTTCTCTGAGCATCATTTGCTAAAGAGACTGTCTTTTTTCCATTGGATACTGTTTAGTCAAACAAACTACATTGTCAAAGTTTAGTCAGCCATACATTTGTGGGTCCAATTCTGAGTTCTCTGTTCTATTCCATTGGTCTATGTGTCTGTTTTTGTGCTGCTACCATGCTGAATTGATGATTACAGCTTTGTAGCAGAGGCTAAAGTCTGGGATTGTGATGCCTCCCGCTTTAGTTTTCTTCTTCAATATTACTTTGGCTATTCAGGGTCTTTTGTGGTTCCATACACATTTATGATTGCTTGTTCTAACTTTGAAAAGAATGCTGGTGCAATTTTGATTGGTGTTGCATTGAATGTGTAGATTACTTTGGGTAGTATTGACATTTTAACAATACTTATTCTTCCAATCCATTGGCAAGGAATGTTTTTCCATTTCTTTGTGTCTTCTTCAATTTCCTTCATAAGCTTTCTATAGTTTCCAGAATACAGATCTTTAAAATCTTTGGTTAAGCTTTTTCCTAGGTATTTCATGTTTCTTGGTGCAATTGTGAATGGGATCAGTTTCTTTATTTCTCTTTCTATTGTTTCATTATTGATATATAAAAATGCATCCGAGTTCTGTACATTGATTTTGTACCCTGCGACTTTGTTGAATTCATGTATCAGTTCTAGCTATGTGACAATGAGAAAGAATGAAATATGGCCTTTTGTAGCAACATGGATGGAACTGGAGAGTGTTATGCTAAGTGAAATAAGTCAGGCAGAGAAAGACAGATACCATATGTTTTCACTCCTATGTGGATCCTGACAAACTTAACAGAAGACCATGAGGGACGGTAAGGAAAAAAAAAAGGTTAGAGAAGGAGGGAGCCAAAACATAAGAGACTCTTAAAAACTGAGAACAAACTGAGGGTTGATGGGGGGTGGGAGGGAGGGGAGGGTGGGTGAAGGGTATTGATGAGGGCACCTGTTGAGATGAGCACTGTGTGTTGTATGGAAACCAATTTGACAATAAAATTCATATTAAAAAAAATTAAACCACTTGGGAAAAGTAAAAAAAAAAAGTGGTAGCAGTTGCTTGGGCAATTTTTCTGTTTTCAGATATTTTTTCTCTGAGAATTCTTCAATGCATGTAGGAAAATTTATATTTTGTTTGTCACACATACTGGTGAACTGGATTAAAAAAATGTTATTAGAGATTTTGTTGGGGTCTGATTATGGAAGGAATATGCTTGAATATTTAAGGAACATATAAAATACAAAGAAGAATAAAACATTATCTATAATTTTTCAAAAAAATAAAAATAAAAATAGAACTTCCCTATGACCCAGAAATAGCGCTGCTAGGAATTTACCCAAGGTATACAGGAGTGCTAATGCATAGGGGCACTTTTACCCCAATGTTTATAGCAGCACTTTCAACAATATCCAAATTATGGAAAGAGCCTAAATGTCCATCAAATGATGAATGGATAAAGTAGATGTGGTTTATATATACAATGGAATACTACTTGGCAATGAAAAAGAATAAAATCATGCCATTTTCAGCAACGTGAATGGACCTGGAGGATTCTACGTGAAACAACCAGTAAGAGAGAGACAGATATCATGTTTTCACTCATATGCATATCTTGAGAAAATTAACAGAAGACCTTGGAGGAAGGGAAGGGGAAAATAGCTACAGAGAGGGAGGGAGGTAAACCATAAGAGACTCTTAAATACAGAGAACAACCTGAGGGTTGATGGGGGGGTGGGGTGGGACAGAAGGTAAAGTGGGTGTTGGACATTGTGGAAGGAGCTTGTTGGGATGAGCACTGCGTTTTGTATGTAAGCCAGTTTGACAATAAATTATACTAAAAGAAGAAAGAAAGAAAGAAAGAAAGAAAGAAAGAAAGAAAGAAAGAAAGAAAGAAAGAAAGAAAGAATTCATTGATAGAAATACAATAATGGTAGGGGACATTAACACCTCACTTACAACAAAGGACACACCATCTAGAAGAAAATCAACAAGGAAACAATGACTTTGAATGACATACTGGACCAGATGGACTTAACAAATATTTTCAGATATTTCATCCTATAGCAGCAGAATATGTATTCTTTTCAAGTGCACATGGGACATTCTCCAGAATAGACCACATACTGGGTCATAGATCAGGCCTCAACAAGTATACAAAGACTAAGATCAAACCATTATATTTTGGGACCATAATGCTATGAAACTTGAAGTCAACCACAAGAAAAAATTGGGAAGATCACAAATACATGAAGGTCAAAGAAAATCCTACTAAAAATGAATGGGTTAACATGGAAATTTAAGAAGAAATAAAAAAAATACATACAAAGAAATAAAAATGAAAACATGACAGTCCAAAATCTTTGGGATGCCGCAGAAGTGTTCAAGGTGGAAACATAGGCCTACACCAAGAAGCAAGAAACGTCTCAAATGTACAAGATACACTTACAACTAAAGAAGCTGGAAAAGGAATAGCAAATAAAGCCTAAAGTCATCAGAAGAAGGAAAATAATAAAGATTAGAACAGAAATAAATAATAAAGAATCAAACAAACAAACAAAAAACCCAGAGGAACAGATCAATTAAACTAGGAGCTGGTTCTTTGAAATAATTAATAAAATTATAAACCCCAAGCCAGGTTTATCAAAAAGAAAAGACAAAAGACCCAAATAAAATCATGAATGGAGGAGGAGTTAAGATGGAAGAGGAGTAAGGAGACTTTAAGCTTCTCTGATCCCTTGAACACAGCTGGATAGCACATCATTCTGAACACCAAAGAAACCAATCAGAGGTCTGATAGAACAAAAACTGCAAGACTACGTGCACAAAAGCAACTACGTTTTGGAAGGTAGGAGGTGTAGATAGTTTAATGGGGAAGGTATTGCTCTGGAATATGCCCATGGGGAGCGAGTCAGTTTACGGAGGTTACCACAAAGTAGTATAAGCAGCAGAGCTCAAAAATCTGAATTTTTAGCAGTCCAGTACCGTGAGGGAAGTGCCTGGCTTGAAGGTGTTCACGTGGTGAAGCAGAGCAGAATCCCATGAGTGACAGCGTGTTCTGAGGATACCTGGGTCACAAGGAACAGCGAGGGCCTGCACCATGGAAATCCCTAATACTTGGAGTTTTGAAACTCACGTGCCTGAGATAAGTGTGGACACAGGCAAGGTAAACGTGGGGTTCTGATGGAAACTGGAAACACAAGGCAGGTGATTAATTGTTCTTCTGTGAGGTTTCCCTGAAGAGTGAGGGCACAAACTTTCAGCTCCAGGGATATAGAGGTGGTGCTGACAAATTTATTTCGCCCTTTAGAGCTGAAAGTTTTCAGGGAATAAAACAGTGCCACCTAGTGGATGCCAGGGCTGCTCACATCAAGCCCTGCTCCCACATCCCAGAGAAGTATTTCCATTGTAACAAGTCAGCCTGAGCCTCAGCTCAGTAGGCTTCTTCCATAAGACCAGCACAACAAACTCACTTGCACCAAGTCAAGTACCAAGGACTTCAGCTCTAGGGGAAATACTCCCTAACTTCCATTTTACTTCTATTCTTTTTTATTATTATTATATTTTCATTTGTATTCTTATTTTTTCAATTCCTTTTTTTATTTTCTACTATCATTGTTTTTATTTTTATATATAGATTATTATATTTAAATATTCATTCTTTTATTTTTATTTTATTATCTTTTGGTTTTATTTTATTTTATTTTATTTTTGGATGTAGACTTCTTTAACAAGCAGCCAAAGCAACACCCAGGATCTAGTTTTTATTTTTTTCTTTGTTGTTTTTTTTTTCCTTCTTTTCTTTTCTGGACAAAATGATGAGATGGAGAAATTCACCCCAAAAGAAAGAATAGGTAGTAGAACTCATGGCCAGGAATTTAATCAACACAGTTATAAGTAAGATGTCTGAACTAGATTTTAAAACCATGATTTTAACGATACTAGCTAGGGTTGAAAAAAGCCTAGAAGACACCAGAGAATAACTTTCTACAGCGATAAAAGAAGTAAAATCTACTCAGGCTGAAATAAAAAAATCTTATAACTGAGTGGCAATCTCTAATGAATGCCATGATAATGAAGATGGATGAGACAAAGCAGCAAATTACTAATATAGAATATAAAATTACAGAAAATAATGAAGCAGAAAAGAAGGGGGACAATAAAGTCAGAAGGTCACAAGGAAGATGTAGAGAACTCAGGGACTTATGAAAGAGGAATAAAGTTCATACCATAGAAGTCTCAGAAGACAAAGAGAAAGAAAAAGGGGCAGAGTTTTATGTGACCAAATTATAGCTGAAAACTCCCCTAATCTGAGGAAGGACACAAACATGAAAATTGAGGAAGTACAGAAAACTCCCAATAAATTCAACAAAAACTGACCGTCACCAAGGCATATCATACTCAAATTCACAAAACACGCAGACAAGGAAAAAATCATGAAAGCAGCATGGAAAAAAATTCTTTAACCAAAAATGAAAGACATTATCAGATTCACAACAGATCTTTACACAGAAATTTGGCAGGCCAGAAAGGAGTGTGTTAAATGGAAAAAAAAAAGCAGCCAAGCATTTTATATCCAGCAAGGCTGTTATTAATAAAAGGAGAGATAAAGAGTTTCCAAAACAAACAAAACTAAATGAGTTTGTGACCATTAAACATGCCCTGGAAGAAATTTTAAGGGGGACTCTTTGAGTGGGGAAAAAAATTACCAAAGCAAAAGAGACAAAAAGAACCAGAGAACAAGACCAGAAGCATCAACTCTACATACACCACAATGGCACTAAATTAATATCTTTTAATAATCACTCTGACTGTAAATGGACCAACTGATCCAATTAAGACAAAGAGCATCAGAATGGATGAAAAAACAACAAGATTCATCTATATGTTGCCTACAAGAGACTCATTTTAGACATAAAGACACCTGCAGGTTGAAAGTGAGGAGATAGAAAAGTATCTATCATACTAATGGACATCAAAAGAAAACCAGAGTAGCCATATTTGTATCAGACAAATGAGATTATAAACCAAAGACTGTAACAAAAGAAGCACATTATATCATAACTAAGGGGTCTATTCATCAAGAAGATATAACAATTGTAAATATTTATGTCCTAAACCTGGGAGAACACAAATATATAAATCATCTAATAGAAATCATAAGGAAACTCATGATAATAATACCATAACAGCAGGGGACTTTAAAAAAAACACTTACAGCAATGGACTGATCATCTAAGCAGAAAATCCACAAGAAAATAATGACTTTGAATGACACACTGGACCAGAGGGACTTAACAGAAATATTCAGAACATTTCATCATAAAGAAACAGAATACACATTCTTTTCTAATGCACATGGAACATTCTTCAGAATACATCACATGCTGGATCACAAATCAGGCCTCAAAAAGTGCAAATAGATCAAGATCATACAATGCATATTTTCAGACCATGATGCTATGAAACCTGAAGTCAACCACAAGAAGAAATATGGAAGGACCACAAATATTTGGAGGTGAAATAATATCCTACTAAAGAGTGAATGGCTTAAATAGGAAATTAAAGAAGAAATTTAAAATTACATGGAAACAAATGAAAATGAAAACATGACCATCCAAAACTTTTGCGTTGCAACAAAGGCAGTCATAAGAGGGAAGTATATAACAATCCAAGTCTTCCTAAAGAAGGAATATATGTCTCAAATAAGTAACTATAACCTGACACCTAAAGGAGCTGGAAAAATAACAGCAAATAAAGCCCAAAACCAGGAAAAAAAGAGGAAAAAATAGAGATTAGAGTGGAAATCAATTATATTGAATTAAAAAAAAATCAGTAGAACAGATCAATGAAACTAGAAGATGGTTCTTTGAAAGAATTAACAAAATTGATAAACCCCTAACAAGAATTTTCAAAAAAAAAAAAAAAAGTAAGGTCCCAAATACAAATAAATAACATCATGAATGAAAGAGATGAAATTACAACCAACATTGCAGAAATACGATACAATGAGCAATTATATGCCAAAAAATTGGGAAATTTAGAAGAAATCAGTAAATTTCTAGAAACATATAAACTACCAAAAGTTAACCAGGAGGAAATAAAATATTTGAACAGACTCATATCCTGTAAAGAAATGGAATCAATAATCCAAAATCTCCCACCATTCAAGAGTCCAGGGCTGGATGGCTTCCCAGAGGTATTCTATTAAACATTTAAAGAAGACTTAATACCTATACTTTTGAAAATGTTCAAAAAATAGAAACGGAAGGAAAACTTTCAAAATAATTCTATTAGGCAAGCATTATCTCGGCTCCAACATCAGACAAATACCCCACTAGAAAAAGAGAATTAAACACCTATTTCCCTGATGAACAATGGATGCAAAAATTCTGAACAAGATACTGGAAAATCGAATCCAACAATCCATTAAAATAATTATTCATCATGATCAAGTGGGGTTTATTCCTGGGATGCAGGGCTGGTTCAATATTCACAAATCAAACAACGTGATGAACTACCTTAATAAAAGAAAGTATAAGAAACATATGACCCTCTTAATAGATGCAAAACAATCATTTGACAAAATACAGCATCCATTTTTGATAAAAACCCTCAAGAATGTATGGACAGAAGGAACATACCTAAACATAATAGAAGCCATATATGGAAGACCCACAGTCAATATCATCCTCAAAGGGGAAAACATGAGAGCTTTTCCCCTAAGATCAGGAATACAAGGATGTCCACACTTACCACACCATAGTACTTGAAGTCCTAGCCTCAGTAATCAGACAACAAAATGGAATAAAAGGCATCCAGATCAACAAGGAAGAAGTCAAATTCTCACTCTTACTAGAGGACATGATAGTATACATGGGAAATCTGAAGGACTCTACCCCAAAATTGCTATAATTGATATGTCAATTCAGCAAAGTTGCAGGATATAAAATCAATGTGCAGCAATATTTCTATACACCAATATTGAAGCATAAAACACCTAGGAATAAACTTTACCAAAGAGGTAAAAGATATGTATGCAGAAAACTATAGAAAACTTATGAAAGAAATTGAAGAAAACAAAAAGAAATGGAAAAACATCCCATGCTCATGGATTGAAAGAACAAATACTGTTAAAAAGTCAACACTACCCAAAGCAGTCTACACATTTAATGCAATCCCTATCAAAATACTACCAGAATTTTTCACAATGCTGGAACAACTAATGCTAAAATTTGCATAGAACCATAAAAGACACCAAAGAGCCAAAGTAATGATTAAAAAGAAAACTAAAGCTGGAGGCATCACATTTCTGCACTTCAAGATGTATTACAAAGCTGTAATCATCAAGACAGTATGGTATTGACACAAAAACAGACACTCAGATCAATGGAACAGAATAGAGAACCCAGAAATGGATCCACAAATGCATGGCCAACTAATCTTTGACAAAGTAGGAAGGAATATCCCATTGAAAAAATACAGTGTATTCAACAAATGGTGTTAAGAAAACTGGACAGCAACATGCAGAAGAATGAAACTTGACCACTTTCTTACACCACGCACAAAAACAAATGCAAAATGGATTTTACCTAAATGAAAGATGGAAAACCATCAAAATCCTAGAGGAGGAAAGAGGCAGCAACCTCTTTGACCTTGGCCACAGCAATGACTTACTAGACATGACTGTGGAGGCAAGGGAAACAAAAGCAAAAATAAACTACTGGGACCTCAGCAAGATAAAAAGCTCCTAACAGCAAAGGAAACAATCAACAAAACTAAAAGGCAACTGATGCAATGGGAGAAGATATTTGCAAATGATATATTTGATAAAAGGTTAGTATCTAATACCTATAAAAAAAAACTTATGAAGCACAACATCCAAGAAATAAATAATCCAGTGAAGAAATGGGCAGAAGAAATGAATAGACACTTTTCAAAGAAGACATCTAGATGGCTAACAGACACATGAAAAGATGCTCAACGTCACTCATTACCAAAGAAATACAAATGAAAACCACTGAGATACCACTTCACATACGTGAGAATGGCTACAATTAACAACAAAAGAAACAAGACAGGTTGGCAAGGATGCAGAGTCAGGGGAACACTCTTGCCTTGTTGGTGAGAATGCAAACTGATGTAGCCACTGTGGAAAATAGTATGGAGTTTGCTCAAAAATTTAAAAATAGAACTATCCTATGACCCAGGATTACACTACTTGGTATTTACTAGAAGGATTCAAAAATATTGATTCAAAGGGATACATGCACTCCAATGTTTATAGCAGCACTATCAACAATAGCCAAATTATGGGTAGAACCCAAATGTCCATTGACTGTTGAATGGATAAAGAAGATGCAGTGTGTACACACACACACACACACACACACACACACACACATAATGGAATGTTATTTAACCATCAAAAATGAAATCTTGGGGAGCCTGGGTGGCTCAGTTGGTGAAGCCTCTGACTTCGGCTCAGGTCATGATCTCACTGTTTGTGAGTTTGAGCCCTGCATCGGGCTGTGTGCTGACAGCTCAGAGCCTGGAGCCTGCTTTGGATTCTGTGTCTCTTTCTCTGCCTCTTCCCCACTCATGCTCTCTCTGTCTCAAAAATAAAATAAACATTAAAAAAAGGAAATCTTACTATTTTCAATGACATAGGTGGAACTACAGTGTAGTATGCTAAGCAAAAGTATTCAGAGAAAGACAAATACCCTGATTTCACTCACATGTGCAATTAAAGAAACAGATGAACCTTATGGAAGGGAAAAAGTAGTGTGGAAGACAAACCATAAGAGATTATTTTTTAATGTTTATCTGTTTTTAGAGAGAGAGAGAAAATTAGCTTGAGCAAGGGAGGGGTAGAGAGAGATCAAGAGAGAGAAATCCCAAGCAGGCTCCACGCTGTCAGTGCAGAGCCTAATGTGGGGCTTGATCTCACCAACTATGAAATCATGACCTGAGACAAAAATAGGAGTCAGATGCTTAACTGACTAGTTAAGCCCCACCCAGGCACCCTGTAACTATAAGAGATTCTTAATTAAAGTTTACAACTTAAAGGTTGCTGGATGGGAGGTTGGGCAAGGGATGGGCTAAATGGGTGATGGATATTAAGTAGGGCACTTGTTCTGATGAGCTTTGGGTGTTATATGTAAGTGACGAATCACTAAATTCTACTCTTGATACCAATTTACACTAAATGTTAACTAAGTAGAATTTAAACAAAAAATTTGAATAATCAATTTAAAAAATACTGTTACAAGTATCCATTACCAAGAAGAGGAGGTAATGGGAAGAAGAAAGAAAGCTCAACAAATAACAGGAAAAAGAATAATTGTAGAGAACTCACCATCAATTTTGTCTATAACTGGCTATTTGTGAGTATATATAATTTTAAAAATAATTTTAACATTGGTTAAAAACATAAAATATGTAATATTTACCCATATCTCAGCATCTAAACATTTCTCTGATCTCATTTTACAGATATGCCAAATCAGTGGTTCATTTTGTGTATATCCTGGACATGAGAACAAAAGTTAACATTTTCTGACTGTCCCACTTTACCTTGTTGAGAAATTGGGATTCATTTTTTGACTACAAACAGGACAAGTATTGGAACTTGGATCTATGGACCTGTACTTTGCCACTGAAGTGATGTGGCAGTTCTTGATGCCAAATACTGCTGATTTCTTTTCAAATCAAAATTTCTGTTGTTTTTCTTCAGATTAAAATGCATGCAAAATGCCACAATATCCTTTGGCATCACGTGAGTGCTGGTCCTTGCAACATCTGCGAAATTATTTTCTGTTACCTCTACTACATTATCAAAATGCCACCTTGGAGTTAGTTTACTAATTTCAATTGTATTCATGGAAGTAATTCTAACTCCTTATGTAGCTAAAAGATTAAAATGAGTAGCCATTATATTTTTTTAACTTGAAAGAAATAAATAGTTTGGGTCAATTAGAGTAGATTAATTTAATTGGAGAGAAATGGTATGCTGTTCTCTGAAATTTTCCAATGCCTTTCACTGATAATTAGTTTCAGAATGAGATGATGCATTAGTATTTTTATTGCAAACAATTTTGCTTAGTGTTTAACCTGAAAGAGGTGCTTTTTCTTCTCTTGGTTTCTTATAATTTTTGTGGTTTTAATTGATCATCATTTTCTTAGCACTATGGAAATATGCCTTATTCTATCAAAATAATGAGTAAATAAAACAGGAATGGTATGTACTCAGTATATATTTATTAAATTGAGCTGAATTGCTTCAAACAATGGTTTCCATATCAAGTAGAAGAAAATCTAAACCGTGATTATTTTTGTTGTGCTAATAGACTTACCAGACTATTAGCACCAAAGATCAGTTTTACTTCATTCACTTTTCTGAGTCCTGTGACCATAAACTCCTTTCAATAACTACTCAGAATAGGTCCCTATTAAACAACTTTACACCTGGCTCTGGTAAAACACATGCTAATGAATATAAACAAAACAACAACATAAAACAAGAAAAAACAGGTAACTCATTTACAAAGTGGAGGTAATAAAAAAAGTGACATAATTATTTTTTATTATTTAAATTCCAGTTAGTTGACATACAGTGTTATGTTCATTTCAGGTGTACAATAAAGTGATTCAACAGTTCCACAACACAAGATGCTCATCTCAGCAAGTGCACTCCTTAATCCTCATCAAGTATTTTACCCATTCCTCCACTCACCTCCCCTCTGGTAACAGTTTGTTCTCTACAGATAAGAGTGCATTCTTTTGTTTCCTCACTCTTTTTTCCCATTTGTTTGTTGTGTTTCCTAAATTCCACATATGAGTGAAATTATGTGGTATTAGTCTTTCTCTGAGTGACTTATTTCACTGAGCATAACACTCTTCAGCTCTATCCATGTCGTTCCAAATTGCAATGTTTCATTCTTTTTTTATGACTGACGACTATTCCATTGTATGTAAATATCACATCTTCTTTATCCATTCCTCAGTCCATAGACACTTGGGCTTCTTTCATATCTTTGCTATTGTAGATAATGCTGCTATAAACATCGGGGTGCATGTATCCCTTTCAATTAGTATTTTTGTATACTTCGTGTAAACACCTAGTAGTGCAATTCCTGGATCTTAGGGTAGTTCTATATTTAACTTTATTGAAAACCTCCATACTGGTTTCCAGAATGGCTGCACTAGTTTTGCATTCCCAACAACAATTAAAGAGGGTTACCTTTTCTCCGCATCTATTCCAGCAAGTGCTACTACTTGTATTGTTGATTGTAGCCATTTTGACAGTTGTGAGGTGATACCTCATTGTAGTTTTGATTTGTATTTCCCTGATGATCAGTGATGTTGAATACCCTTTCATATGTCTGTTTGCCACCTGTGTCTTCTTGGGAAAAATGTCTATTCATGTCTTCTGCCATTTTCTAATTGGATTAATCATTTTTGGGGTGTTGAGTTTTATATATTCTTTATATATTTTTGATACTAACCTTTTTATCAGATATGCCACTTACAAATATCTTCTCCCCTTCCATAGACTGCCTTTTAGTTTTTCTGATTGTTTTCCTCGCTGTGTAGAAGCTTTTTATTTTGATGAAGCCCCAATAGTTCATTTTTGCTTTTATTTCTCTTGCCTCAGGAGGCATATCTAGAAAGAAGTTACTAAGGCCAATGTCAAATAATTACAGCCTGTGTTCTCCTCTAGAATTTTGATGGTTTTAAGTCTCACATTTAGGTCTTTTATCCATTTTGAATATATTTTCATGTATGGTGTAAGAAAGTGGTCCAGTTTCATTCTATCAAGTTTCCCCAGCATCATTTTTTGAAAAGACTCTTTTTCCCATTGGATTTTCTTTCCTGATTTCTGGAAAATTAATTGACCATAGAGTTTTGGGTTCTTTTCTGAGTTTTGTATTCAGCTCTATTGATCTATGTGTCTATTTTTGTGCCACCACCATACTGTTTCGATTACTACTGCTTTGTATTATAACTTAAAGACTGGAATTGGGATGCCTCCAGATTTGCTTTTCTTCTTCAAGGTTGCTTTTGCTACTCAGGGTTTTTGTGGTTCCATACAAATTTTGAGATTGTTTGTTCTAGCTCTTTGAAAATCACTGCTGGTAATTTGATAGGGATTATATTAAATGTGTAGGTTTCTTTGAGTAGCATAGACATGTTAGCAATACTTTTGTCTTCCAAACCACGAGCATGGAATATCTTTCCATTTCTTTGTGTTATCTTCAGTTTATTTCATCAGTGTTATATAGTTTTAAGAGAAAACGTTTTTCACCTCTTTGTTCAGGTTTATTCCTATGTATCTTATGGGTTTTGATGAAATTGTAAAAGGAATTGATTCCTTGATTCTCCTTTCTGCTCTTCCATTATTGGTGTATAGAGATGCAACCTATTTCTGTATATTGATTTTGTATCCTGTGACTTTACTGAACTTGTGTGTCACTTCTAGAATGTTTTGGTGGAGTCTTTTGGTTTTTCTACATAAAGTACCATGTCATCTGTAAATCTTCCTCCTGGCTGATTAGTATGACTTTTCTATTTATTTCTTCTGATTGCTGTGGCTAGGATTTCCAGTACTATATTTAATAGCAAGTGGTGAGAGTGGACATCTCTGTCTTGTTCCTGACCATAGAGGAAAAGTTCTCACTTCCTCCCCATTAAGGAAGGTAATACCTGTGAGTTTTTCTTATATGGCTTTTATTTTGTTGAGATATGTTACCTCTAAATATACTTAGTTGAGTGTTTTTTAATCATGAATGAATGTTGCATTTTGTCAATTTTTTTTCTCCAACTACTAAAGTGATCATATGCTTTTCATCGTTATTTTATTAATGTGGTGCATCATATTGATTGATTTGTGAATGTCGAACCACCCTTGAAACCCAGGAATAAATCTCACTTTTTTTGTGGTGGATGATTTTTTTTTTTTCTTATGTTGGATTCAGTGTGCTAGTATTTCACTGAGAATTTTTGCATCTATGTTCATCAGGCATATTGGTCTCTAATTCTCCTTTTTCTTGGTGTGTTTGTCTGGTTTCACTTTCAGAGTAATGCTGGCTGAATAGAATGAATTTGGAAGTTCTCCCTACATTTCTAAGTTTTGCAATAGATTGAGAAATATAGGTATTAACTCTTCTGTAAATATTTGGTGAAACTGGCCTGTGAGACCATCTGGCTCTGGACTTTGTTTGTTTGTTGGGAGGCTTTTATTTATTTATTTTTAAATTTTGATTCAGTTTCTTTGCTGGTTATTGGTTTGTTCAAGTTTTCTACTTGTTCCTTTTTCAGTTTTGGTAGTTTATATGTGTCTAGGAATTTGTCCATTTTTTCCAGATTGTCCAGTTTTTTGACATATAGTTTTTCATTACATTCTCTTATAATTGTTTGTATATCTGTGGTGTTGTTTGTTACTTCTCCTTTTGTCCTTTGTGATTTTTTTTTAATTTGGGTTCTTTCTCTTTTCAATGAGTCTGGCAAGGTATTTTGTTTTTGCTTTTCATGTTTATTCCTGCTATAATCTTTATTATTTCCCTTCTTTCTCTGGCTTTAGGCTTCATTTGATTTTCTTTTTACTCCTTTAGGTGTAAGGCTGTGTTGTTTATTTTATATTTTTTCTTCCTTCTTGATGTAACCCTGTATTGCTATGTATTTTCTTTTTAAGAGAAATTTCGCTGCGTCACAAAGCTTTTGAACATTGTGTTTTTATTTTCATTTTTTCCATGCATTTTGTTATTTCTTCTTTGATTTCCTGTTTGAACAATTCACTGTTTATTAAGATGTTCTTTAACCACCATGTATTCGTGGTCTTTCCAATTTTTTCTTGTGGTTGACTTCTAATTTCATAGTATTTTGGCCATAAGAAGTGCATGGTATCATTTCAATCTTTTTTGTAGCTGTTGAGACCTGTTTTGTGACCTAATATGCAATATCTTCTACAAAATGTTTCATGTGCACATTTGAAAACAATGTGTATTCTGCTGTTTTCAGATAGATGTTCTGAATATGTCAGTTAAGTCCATCTGGTCCATTCTGTCATTCAAAACCACTGTTTCCTTGTTGATTTTCTGTTTAGGTAATCTGTCCATTGATGTAAGTGGGATGTCCCCTACTATTGTTGTGTTATCAATTAATTCATTTATGGTTGTTATTAATTGTTTTATATATTTGGTTCTCTGATGCCTTGTACATAAATATTTACAATTCTTATATGTTCTTGTTGGATTATATGATTATATAATGACCTTCTTTCTCTCTTTTTACAGTCTTTGTTTTAAAGTCTAGTTTGTCCAGGGGCGCCTGGGTGGCGCAGTCGGTTAAGCGTCCGACTTCAGCCAGGTCACGATCTCGCGGTCCGTGAGTTCGAGCCCCGCGTCGGGCTCTGGGCTGATGGCTCAGAGCCTGGAGCCTGTTTCCGATTCTGTGTCTCCCTCTCTCTCTGCCCCTCCCCCATTCATGCTCTGTCTCTCTCTGTCCCAAAAATAAATAAACGTTAAAAAAAAATTATAAAGTCTAGTTTGTCCAATATAAGTATTGCTACTCCAGCTTTCTTTTGACATCCATTTGCATGATAAAGTTTCTCCACCCTCTCCCTGCTGATGTCTTTAGGTTTAAATGAGTCTTTGGTAGTAGCATATAGATGAGTTTTTTTTTTTTTTAATTAAAGGTATACTATTATTGTTTTACAGAGATAGTGGATGAGAAGTGAAGAGGGACAGTGGGAGATAGAGAATCTTAAGCAGGCTCCACCCTCAGCACAGAACTGAGTCTTGTTTTTTTATCCATTCTGACACCCTATGTCTTTTGATTGGAGTGGTTAGTCCATTACATCAAAGTAATTGTCAATAAATATGTATTTATTGCCATTTTATTTCTTGTTTTGTCATATTTTTCTGGATATTTTCTCTGATTCTAAGGTGGTACCATTTGAAAATAAGGGAAAATATCTGAAATTTATGCTGTGGAGATAAATTAAGAGAATTCCAGCCTGAGGATTTAATAAGAAATTATATTAACATTTAGAAGACCTGGACTCTTTATATGTGTTTGTGTGTGAATGTTTGTGTCTTGCGCATCTTGTTTTAAAGTTTTTACAGCTTTCTTGAGGTATAATTGTCAAATAAAATTATATATATTTAAGATGTAAAATGAGATGTATTGATATGTGTATACATTGTGAAATGATTACCACATTCAAGCTAATTAGCATATTAATCACCTCACAAATTTGCAGTATTTGCTGTGGTGTGAACTATTAAGAGCAACTCTCTTAGAATTACAAATACCTTTTGAGTTCACTGATATGTGGAATCCAAAAACAAAACAAATGAATAAACAAACAAAAAGCAGAAAGAGACACATAAATACAGAGAACAAACTGATGGTTGCCAGAGGGGAAGGGATGGGGGAAAGAGCAAAATGGTGAAGGTAGTGAGAGATACAGTCTTGCAATTATAGTATAAAGAAAAAATACATTACAGGAAATATAGTCAGTGCTATTATAATAGCTTTCTATGATGATACATGGTAGCTAAACCTGTGAGCATAACATAATGTATAAATTTGTCTAATTACTATGTTGTACACCTGAAACTAATATAATATTGTGTGTGAAGTATACTTCAATTAATCAACTCTCTTACAAAGTTTATGATACCATATTATTACCTACAGTCACCATACTGTACATTAGATTTAAAGAACTTATTCACTCCATATAACTGGATCTTTGTGTACTTTGACCAACATGTCCTTATTTTCCTGCCTCCCAAATGCCTGGCAAACACCATCCTATTCTCCACTCTTATGAACTAGATTTTTAAATTTTTCACATATAAGTGAGATCATGCAGTATTTGTCCTTTTGTATTTGGCATATTTCAATTAGTATTGTGTCTTCCAGGTTCATTTATGTTGAAAAAGGCAGGATTTTCTTTTGTAAGGCTGAGAATATTCCATTTATAGATATACCACATTCTATTCATTGATCTATTCTTCAATCAGCCAGCATTTATGCTGATTCCAATCGTTGACTATTGTGAATAATGCTGCAATGAACATAGGAGTGCAGATATCTCTTCAAGACGGTGATGTTATATCCTTTGGATATATAACCAATAGTAGGATTTTTGGATCACATGGCAGTTTTATTTTTAATAATTGTGGAAACTCCATACTGTTTTTCCTAACGACTGCATCAACTTACATGCCCATCAACAGTGTACAAAGGTTCCATTTTCTCCCACATCTCCACCAACAGTTACATTTTGACTTCTTGATAATACCCATTTTAACAAGTGTGAAATAGTATCTCATTATGAATGACAATTAGTGATATTGAGCATAATTCTTTGAAATTAGTGATATTGAGCACTTTTTCATATACCTATTAACCACTTGTATATCTTCTTTTGAGAAATACCTATTCTGGTTCTTTGCACTATAAAAAAAATCAAGTTATTTGTGTGTTTGCTCTTGAGTTACTTGAGTTCCTTACATATTTTGGATATTAACCTCTTATCAGATATGGTTGTAAAGATATTCTCCTATTCCAAGGTGGCCTGTTTACTATATTGATTGTTCTTTTGTTACACAGAGGTGTTTTTTTCTTTTTGAGTTGGATGCATTCTACATGTCTATTTGTCTAAAAACAAGTTTTCCACATGTCTACATGTCTATTTTATTGCCTGTGCTTTTGGTATCATATCAAAAAAAATAATAATTGCAAAGGCCAATATCAAGAGGCCTTATCTCTGCGTTTCTCTCTCTCTCTCTCTCTCTCTCTCTCTCTCTCTATATATATATATATATATATATATTTCATCCCATTAGCATACTGTTTTCATTATTGTAGTTTTATAATTTCTTTCAAAATCAAGATGTATGATGTCTCCAGTTTTGTTAATGCTAAATTTCTTTGAGTATTCAGGGTCATTTTTTATTCCATAGAGATTTTAGAATTGTTATTTCTGTTTCTGTAAAAAAATTGCAATGTAATTTTTAATAGAAGTATAATTGATAAACAGTATATATTAGCTTTAGCTTTACAATATAGTAATTCAATAATTCCATACATTGCTCAGTGCTCATCATCATAAATGTACTCTTTATAATCCATCACATTTCACACACTTTCTCTCCCATCTCCAATCTGGTAACCATTAGTTTGTTCTTCATACTTGACTCTGTTTCTTGATTTGTCATTCTCTCTGTTTTCCTTTGCTCTTTTTTTTTTTTGGTTTTGTTTTGTTGCTTAAATTCCACATATGAGTGAAATGAGGGGTATTTGTCTTTCTCTGACTTAAATATTTCACTTAGCATTATACTCTCTAACTCCATCCATGTCATGGTTAGTTTTAAGTATTTTATGGTTGAATAATATTCCAGTGTGTGTGTGTGTGTGTGTGTGTGTGTCCAAAATCTTCTTAATCCATTCATCTGTCAATGGGCAATGGGGCTGATTTCATAATTTGGCTATTGTATACAATTCTGCAATAAACATGGGGGTGCATGTATCCCTTTCAGTTAGAGTTTTTGTATTTTTTTTATAAATACCCAGTAATGGGATTACTGGATCATAGGGTAGTTCTATTTTTTAATTTGAGTAACCTCTGCAGCACCTGGGTGAGTCAGGTGGTTAAGTGGCTGACTCTTAACTTTGGCTCAGGTCATGATCTCAGGGTTTGTGAGATCAAGCCCTGTGTCAGTCTCTGTGCTGTCAGTAGGGATCCTGCTTGGGATTATCTCTCTTCTCTCTCTCTGTCCCTCTCCCTGCTCATGCTCTCTTTCTCTCTCTCTCAAAATAAATTAAAAAAAAAAAAACATTTAACAGATTTTTGAGTAAGCTCATACTGTTTTCCCCAGTGGCTGCACCAGTTTGCATTCCTACCAACAGTGCACAGTGTTTCTTTATCTCCACATCCTCATCAACACTTGTTCTTTCTTGTGTTTTTGATTTTAGACCTTGTGACTGATGTGAGGTGATATCTCACTGTAGTTTTGATTTGCATTTCCCTGATGATGAGTGATGTTGGACATCTTTTCCTGTGTCTGTTGGCCGTCTGTATCTTTGGAGAAATGTCTATTCATGTCTTCTTCACATTTTTTAATCGATATATTTATTTGTGGGGGGGAGTGTTGTGTTTTTTCATTTCTTTATATATATTTTAGGTACTAACCCTTTATCTAATATGTCATTAGCAAATATCTTCTCTCATTCCTCAGGGTGCCTTTTAGTTTTGTTGTTTGTTTATTTTGCTGTGCATAACCTTTTTATTTTAATTGAGTTCCAATAGTTTGCCTTTGCTTTTATTTCACTTGGCTCAGGAGATATATTGAGAAAAATTGTGCTATGGCTTGATGAACATATTTCATATTTCTTTTGGCCATTTGTGTGTCTTCTTTGAGAAAATGTCCATTCAGGTACTTTGCCCATTTTTAAATTGGATTATTGAGTTTTTAGTGTTGAGTTGTATAAATTCTTTATAAATTTTATATATTAACCCCATATCAGATATGTCATTTGCAAATATCTTCTCCCATTAAGCAGGTTACCTTGTCATTCTGTTTATGGTTGCCTTCACTGTGCACAAGCTTTTTATTTTTGTTTAGTCCCAATAGTACAATTTTGTTTGTTTCCCTTCTCTGAAGAAATATATCTAGAAACATTTTTTGTACAACCAATACCAAAACATTTCTGCCTATATCTTCTTCTAAGGGTTTTATGGTTTTAAGTCCCAAAATAGGACTTGAATCCATTTTGACTATATTTTTGGGTATGGTATAGGAAAGTGGTTCAGTTTCATATTTTTGCATGTAACTGTTGACTTTTCTCAGCACCACTTTTTAAAGAGACTGTCTTTTCCCCATTTTATATTCTTGCCTCCTTAGTCATAGATTAATTGACCATATATAAGTATGAATTTATTTCTTCACTCTCTACTCTGTTCCATTGATCTCTGTGACTATTTTTGTGCCAGTATCATTCTGTTTTGATTACTACAGCTTTATATTATATATTGCAATCTGGATTTGTGATAGCTCCAGATTTGTTCTTTTTCTCCAAATTTGTTTGTTTGTTTTTCTTTTTGAGTTATTTTGTGGTACAATATTAATTTTAGTATTAATTCTAGATCTGGAAAAGTGAATTAGTATTTTGGTAAGGATTACATTATATATGTAGATTGCTTTGTGTAGTATGGACACTTAAAAGTATCCATCCTTCCAATCCTTGAGTATGGAATATCTTTCCATTTGTTTTTGTCATTTTCAATTTCATCAATGTTCTATAGTTTTTGGAGTGCAGGTCTTCCACCTCCTTTGTCAAGTTCATTTTCAAGAATTTTATGCTTTTTGGTGCAATTGTAAATGTGATTGTTCTTTTAATTTTTCTTTCTGCTATTTCATTATTAGTATAAAAATGCAACAGATCTCTGTATATTAACTTCATAACCTGCAACTTTACTGAACTCATTTATCAGTTGTAGTAGTTTTTTGATGAAGTATTAAGGGTTTTCTATTTATAGTATGCCATCTACACATATGAAAGTTTTACTTCTTCCTTACGAATGTGGCTGCCTCCCCCCCCCCCCCCCCACCCACCCCCCCCCCCCCCCCCCGCCGATTGTTGTTGCTAGGATTTTTAATACTATGTTACTGCGTTTATGTTTTGTTTCTGGTCTTAGAGGAAACCTTTCTGTTTTTCACCATTGAGTATGATGTTAGTTGTGGGTTCTTCATATGTGGCCTTTATTATGTGAAGGTATGTTCCCTCTAAACCTACTTTGCTGAGAATTTTTGTCATAAATGGTGTTGTACTTTGTCAAATGTTTTTCTGCATATGGAGATGATCATATTTTTTACTCTTTTATTTTATTAATGTGAGGTATCACATTGATTGATTTATGAGTATTGAACCATCCTTTAATCCCTAAAATAAATCCCACTTGATTGTGAATAATTTTTATCATTAATTATTTAATTACTTATTTACTTCTTTTGGATTCTGTTTGCTAGTATTTTAGTGAGGATTTTTGCATCTATGTCCATCAAAGATATTGGCTTGTAGTTTTATGGTAGTGCCTTTATCTGACTTTTGCATCAGGTTAATGTTAGCCTCATAGAATGAATTTGGAAGCTTTCTTCCTCTTCTGTTTTGTGGAATAGTTTGAGAAGAATGTATGTTATCTCTTCCTTAAATATTTGGTAGAATTTGCCTGTGAAGACATATGGTCCCTCGCCATTGGTTGCAAGGTGTTTTTAGTTTTGTTTTGTTTTTTAAATTTCTGATTCAATTTCTTTGGTAGTACTTGGTATGTTCAGATTTTCTAATGCTTCTTGATTCAGTTTTGGAAAATCACATTTCCAGAAATTTATCCATTTTTCTAGATTGTCCAACTTGTATGCAAATAATTTTTTATAATATTTTCTTACAACCCTTTATATTTTTGTAGTGTCATTTCTTGTTTATCTTCACCATTTCTGCTTTTATTTATTTGCATCTTCTCTCTGTCTTTCTCTGTCTCTCTATCCTTCCCACTCTCTCTCTTTTTTGATGAGTCTGGATAAAGTGATATCAGTTTTCTTGATTTTTTTGAGGAATCAGCTCCTGGTTTCATTTATCTGTTCTGTTGGGTTTTTAGTCTCTATTTCATTTATTTCTGTGCCAATATTTATTATTTCCTTTCTTTTATTGGTTTTAGGGATTGTTTGTTCTTTTTTCCAGCTCCTTAAGTTATAGGGTTAGGTTGTTTAATTGAGATTTTTCTTGTTTATTGAGGTATCCCTATATTTCTACAGTCTTTCCACTAAGAACAGCTTTTTTTGCATCTCAAAGATTTTAGACGATTATATTTTCATTTTCATTTATCTCCATGTACTTTTTTATGTGTTTTATTTTTTCTAATTTTTTTCCATGTACAAAAACCATACTTTATTTACTCACTTCAGGTTCATGCCATCAAAGATGGCAGAAGCCATTCTTTCCCTTCTTTCTAGATTGTTCCTATGGCATGAAAACCAAGCCATCAAAAGCGCAGTCAGCATGAAGTGAGTCCATGACTGGAAGATGGACCCTCCATGAGAGCGGGACCCCCATCCTGGCCCCCTGCAACCCTATGACTAGGAGATGGAACCCCCATGAAAGTAGGATCCCCTGTCCTGTCTCCCTGCACCCCTATGACTCAGAAGTGTATCCTCCATAAGAGTGGGATCACCATGTTCCCCTGCAACCTTATGACTGGGAGATGGACCTCCATGAGAATGGGAACCCTGTCTGGTACCCCTGCACACCTATGACTGGGAGATAGAACTTCCATGAAAGCAAGACTCCCATCCTGTCTTTCTGCACCCCCATGACTGGGAGATAGACACTGCATAACAGTGGGAACCCCCTCCTCTCCTGGCCCCCTGCACTACCAGTAGCCCCCCTTGTTCTTCTGCTACAACAGGCACGTTCTGAATTTTGCACCTATAGGTCTCTTTGCCTGGACTCCCTCCCCTAAGATTACAGGGATCCTCCCGCACTATCTTTGGACCCTTCCTACACACTCCCTCTCAGTCACTCTCTCTCCCTCCTTGTCCTTTGCATTTGTCACAGGCCTTTCTAAGGTTCCTATAGATATTTTTCTACTGTCTATTGTCCTCCAGACACCAACACTAGCCAGGATTATCCATGCAGGAGATTTATCAGAGGACATGCCTGTGGGGAAAAGAGGAAGGGGAAGCCAGAAGGACAAGAGAAGACTAGGGAAGGAAAGCTGACTGGAGCAGTCATGTGAGACCTCAGAGTGCAAAGCAGCTGTGGGAGAAGCCCTGTACCCACAGCTTCCCCCTTGCCCCCATGCCCTGTCCTATCCCCCTCGCCTGGAGCAGCAGCACCCTATTTGCACTCCTGCACTGGCTGCTCAGCCCTGAGAGCAGAGGCTCCCATGAGGTGAGGTCGGGACAGAAAGAGTAGATAAATCCTTTATGGAAGCAAACAGCCACCAGCCACATCTAGTTTGCTTGAGCACCCCCATTTCCAACAATTAATTCTTCAAAGCCCACCATGGCGGGAGAAAGCACCTACAGGGAAAGAGCTTGAATCACCTGGTCCTCAAGGGCCCTGCAGGCTGTAGCATATGGGATGCCAAGAAGGACATGTTCAGTGTACTTCCAGATGATGGAAGTCTAAGAGACCCTAGGTGGGGCTGGTTGCACAGGCATAGCAGAAAGGTCTCACGAAGGCCAGCAGGGTGCCCTGGTGAGGGCCACATGCCTCCTCTCCTGGGCCTCCCTGGAAAACACTGAGCAGAATTTACTTCATGTATAATGTATGCCCCACTTTTTCCAAATCAGAATTTACACATTTCTTTTTTTCTAACTTTTAAAGGTATTATTTAAATTCTAGTTAGTTAACATACCGTGTAATATTTGTTTCACATGTATAATTTAGTGATTCACACTTAAATACAACATCCAGTGCTTATCAAGAGTGTCCTTCTTAATCTCTATCACCTACATATCCATCACCCCACATACTTCCTCTCTGGTGACCAGCAGCTTGTTCTCTATACTTGAGTCTATTTCTTGGTTTAATTCTCTTTTTACTCTTTTTTTTTCTTAAATTCCACCTATCATAAGGTGTTTATCTTTCTTTGGCTGACTTATTTCACTTAGCATAACACTGTCTAGCTCCATCCATGTCCTTGCAAATGGCAAGATTTCATTTGTTTTTAAGGCTGAAGAATATTCCATTGTATATGCATACCACATATTCTTTATTCATTCATCTGTCAAAGGATATTTGGGCAGTTTCAGTAATGTGGCTATTATCTATAATGCTGCTATAAACATTCAGGTGCATGCCAGTATCCCTTCGAATTAGCAGTTTTGTATTCTTTGGGTAAATATCTACCAGTGCAGGTTCTGAACCATAGGGTAGTTCTATTTTCAACTTTTTGAGGAAACTCAATACTGTTTTCCAGAGTGACTGTACCAGTTTGCATTCCTACCAACAGTGCAGGAAGGTTCCTCTAACTGCATATCCTTGACAACACCTCTTGTTGTTATTTTAACTATTCTGACAGGTGTGAGGTGATATTTCATTGTAGTTTGACTTGTTTTTCTCTGATGATGAGTGATGTTGAGCATTTTTTCATGTGTTTGTTGGCCATCTTGGTGTCTTATTTGGAAAAGTATCTATGCATGTCTTCTGCCCATTTTTAAATAGAATTATTAATTTCTTAGATATTGAGTTTTATAAGTTCTTTGTATATCTTGAATACTAACCCTTTATCAGGTATGTCATTGGAAAATATACTCTATCATCCCCTAGGTTACATTTTAGTTTTGTTGATTGTTTTCTTTGCAGTGCAGAAGCTTTTTATTTTGATGAAGTCCAATAATTTATTTTTGCTTTTGTCTCCCTCACTTCCAGAGCTTGTCTAGTAAATTGCTGCTATTGCTCATATCAAAGAGGTTACTGCCTGTGTTCTCTCTAGAATTTTAATTGTTTCCTATCTCACATTTAGCTCTTTAATCCATTTGGAATTTAGAGTTGTGTGTGGTGTAGGAAAGTGGTCACTTTCATTTATTTTGCATGTCACTGTCAACTTTTCTCCAGGAGTATTTGTTGAACAGAGTGTCTTTTTCCCATTGGATATTCTTTCCTGCTTTGTCAATGTTTAATTGACTATATTGTTGTGGGTTTATTTCTGGGTTTTCTATTCTATTCTATTGATCTTTGTGTCTATTTTTGTGCCAGCACCATACTGTTTCAACTATTACAGCTTTGTAATATAACTTAAATTTCAGAATTGTGATGCTTCAAACTTTTCTTTTTGAAGTTTAATTTTGCTATGTGGGGTATTATATGTTTCCATACAAATTTTAGGATTATTTGCTCTACTTTTGTGAAAAAATGCTGTTGGTATTTTGATAGGGATTGAATTAAGTGTGTAGATTGCTTTGGATAGTATAGACATTTTAAAAATATTTTTTCTTCAAATCCATGAATATTTCCTTTTGTCATCTTCAGTTTCTTTCATCAGTGTTTTATACTTTTCATAGTACCGGTTTCCACATCTTTGGTTAGATTTATTCCTAGGTATTGTTGGTATGGTTGCAATTGTAAATGGGATTGATTCTTTAATTTTCCTTTCTGCTGCTTAATTATTGGTGTATAGATATGCAACTGATTTATGTATGTTGATTTTGTATCTTGCAATTTTACTGAATTTGTATTGCACTTCTATCAGTTTTGTAATGGAGTCTTTCGAGTTTTCAACATAGAGTATCATGTCATCTGCAAATAGGAAAAGTTTGACTTCTTCCTTGCCAATTAGGATGCATTTTATTTCTTTTTGTTGTCTGATTAATGTGGCTAGGATTTCCAGTACTATATTAAATAACAGTGGTGTGACTGGATACCCATCTTGTTCCCAACAATAGAGGAAAAGCTCTCAGTTTTTCCCCATTGAGGATGGTATTACCTGTGTGTTTTTAGCATATGGCCATTATTACTTTCAGGTATGTTCTCTGAACCTCTTCTTTGTTGAGTGGTTTTATCATAAATGGATGTTTTGCTTTGTCAAATGATTTTTCTGTATCTATTGAAAAGATCATCTGATTCTTATCCTTTCTTTTATTAATGTGGTGTATCACATTGATTTGCAAATATTGAACCACCCTTGTAACACAGGAATAAATCCCACTTAATTGTGATGAATGATTATTTTAATATACTTATGGATTTAATTTGCTACTATATTGTTGAGGATGTTTGCATCCATGTCCATCATGGATATTGGCCTGTAGTTCTCTTTTTTGGTGGCAACTTTATCTGGTTTTGGTAACAGGGTAATACAGGCCTCATATGAATTTGGAAGTTTTCCTTCCATTTATATATTTTAAAATAGATTGAGAAAGATGGAAATTAAATCTTCTCTAAAGGCTTGGTAGAATCGCCTGTGAAGCCATCTGGCCCTGGACTTATGTTTCTTGGGAGTGTTTTGATTATTGATTCAAGCTCTTTGCTGGTTATCAGTCTGGTCGGCTTTTCCATTTCTTCCTGTTTCCGCTTTGATAGTTTATATGTTTCTGGGAATTTATCCATTTCTTCCAAGTTTTCCCATTTGTTGACATATACTCTTTCATTATATTCTATAATAATGGTTTGTATTTCTGTGGTGTTGGTTTTTATTTCTCCTCTCCTAGTAGTGATTTTATTTATTTGGGTCTTTTCTCTTTTTGTTTTGATAAGACTGTTTAGGGCATTATCAATTTTATTAGTTTTTTTTTTATTTTTTTTAACGTTTATTTATTTTTGACACAAAGAGAGACATAGCATGAATGGGGGAGGGTCAGAGAGAGGGAGACACAGAATCTGAAACAGGCTCCAGGCTCTGAGCTGTCAGCACAGAGCCCAACGCGGGGCTCGAACTCACGGACCACGAGATCATGACCTGAGCCGAAGTCAGCCGCTTAACCGACTGAGCCACCCAGGTGCCCCAGTTTTATTAGTTTTTTAATAAACTAGTTCCTGGTTTCATTGATCTGTTCTATTTTTTAGTTTCTATATCATTTATTTCTGTTCTAATCTCTTTTTTTTCCCTCCTTCTGCTGGCTTTAGACTTCATTCGCTGTTCCTTTTCTAGATCATTTAGGTATAAAGTTTAGCTGTTTACTTGAGTTTTGTTTTTGTTTTTGTATTTTGCTTCTCAAGGGAAGCCTGTATTGCTATATACTTTCCTTTCAGAACTGCTTTTACTGCATCCCAAAGATTTTGGACAATTTTGTTTACATTTTCCGTGTTTCCATGTATTTTTTTTTGTTGTTTCTTTGATTTTTCTATTTGACCCACTCATTGTTTAGGAACATGTTTAAACTCTATGTATTTATGGTCTTTCCAAATTTTTTCTTGTGCTTGACTTCTGGTTTCATGGCATTGTCGTCAGAAAAGGTGCATGGTAATATCTCAATCATTTTATATTTGTTAAGGCCTTTTTTTTTTTTTACCTCCTATGTTATCTCTTCTGAAGAATGTCCCATGTGCACTTGAGAAGAAAGTGTATTCTGCTGTTTTAGGATGGAATGTTCTGAATATACCTGTTAAGACCATCTGGTCCAGTGTGTTATTGAAAACCATTGTTCCCTTGTTTATTTTCTGCTTAGATGATCTGTACATTTCTGTAAGTGGGGTGTTAAAGTCCCATACTATTATTTTGCTATTATTGGTGAGTTCCTTTATGTTTGTTATTAGTTATTTTTATGTATTTGAGTGCTCCTGTGTTATGTGTATAAACATTTACAATTGTTATATCTTATTTTTGAATGGTCCCCTTTATTATGATATAGAGCCCTTCTTCATCTCTTGTTACAGTCTTTGATTTAAAATGTAGTTCATCGCGCTTCATCTGTGCAGAATTTAGGGGATAAGAACGAGCCTACGCTTTCATTTGCCCTAAAAGTGAAAATTGTGTTTTGATAACAGTAACAACGTTCGCATTTTGATGCCTTACTCTGTTTGAGGTACCATGGTGGTGAAAACCTTACATACATGGACTTATTTAATCCTTGTACCAGACCCGTGAGGTCGGTAATATCACGGTCCCCAGATGACGACTAAGGAACCTGAAGCCCAGAGCGTTACAGATCTCTTGCCCACTGTCTCTTGTCCAGCTGCTGTTCCAGGTGGCAAAGTTGAATCTGGAGTCTAGGTGTTCTGCACTACACCGCCCCTCATGGACCTCACATCTCTATGAGTACCCGTAGAGACCAGAACATGTTTCTTAACCGTCCTTAAGAGCATACAACAGACACAACTTAACTTTCCTGTGATGGCTGAGAGGTGACTTCCTGTAAGAGGCCATCTGGACTAATCTCAACTTGCCCCTAATTCCCGTTTACCCCACCAGCACATGCCCAAATTGTCCCGACGCTATCTGTGCGTGGCTTTTTGTACGTAATGTAATCCGACCCAATTGCACGTCCTTCCCTGACCTTCCAAGATGTTCTGTCGTGGCCTCTGAAACTCCTAGTCCTCAGCAGAACCCTGAATATCATTAACTTCTTTCGGTATTTCCTTCGTCTTTGTGGTCTAAGTAAATAAAATGTGTGTGTGTTTGTTGTATACTAGCATAATTATAAATCTGTAGAAAGGTAAAGGAGCATAAAATTATTTTTAAGCCATAATCATCTGAGTCTCAATAAAATCAATAATATATCAATAAAAAAAATAAAAAAAAATAAAATAAAATGTAGTTCATCATGGGGCACCTGGGTGGCTCAGTCAGTTAAGCATCTGACTTTGGCTCAGGTCAGGATCTCACAGTTCATGGGTTCAAGCCCCGCATCAGGCTATGTGCTGACAGCTCAGAGCCTGGAGCCTGCTTTGGATTCTGTGTCTCCCTCTCTCTCTCCCCCGCCCCTGTTCATTCTCTCTCTCTCTCTCTCTCTCTCTCAAAAATAAATAAACATTAAAAAATAAAATGTAGTTCATCCAATATAAGTATTAGTACTCTGGCTTTCTTTTGAAATCCATTTGTATGAGAAATGTTTCTCCATCCCCTCACCTTCAATCTACAAGTGTCTTTAGGACTATAATGAGTCTCTTGTGGGCAGCATATACTTTGGTGCTGTTTTTTTTATAATTATTCATTGTGACACTCTATTATTTTATTGGAGTGTTTACTCCCTTTATATTCAGAGTAATTATTGATAGAGATGTGTTTAGTTCCATTTTAGTATATGTTTTGTCATTGTTTCTGAAGATTTTTCTGTTTTTTTTTTTCTTGCTTTTGTCATTTTTGGTCTTTCTTTCTACTTCAAGAGTCCTTTTAATATTTTTTGCAGGGCTGATTTTGTGGTAAGCAACTCCTTTAAGTCGTTTGTCTGGGAAACTCTATCTGTCCTTCTGTTTTGAATGATAGCCTTGCTGGGTAGAGTATTCTTGGCTGCAGATTGTTGCCATTCAGCACTTTTAATATATCATGCCACTCCTTTCTGGCTTGCCAAATTTCTGTTGAGAGATTCATAGCTAGCATTATGGATCTTTCCTTGTAAGTTAAGAACTTCTTTTGTCATGCTGTTTTCAAGATTTTTTAAATTTTTATTGTTATTTTTTGCAAATTTAATTCAAATATGTCTTGGTGTTGGCCTACCTTTGTTAATTTTGATGGCAGTTATCTGTCTCTCCTGGATCTGGATTTATTTTTCTTGCTGACATTAAGGAAGTTTTCAACTATCATCTCCCCAAATAAATTTTATGCCCCCATTTTCTCTCATTTTTTCTGAGACTCTTATAAAATGAATATTATTAGATTTGATGGTGTCACTGAGTTCCCTAAGTCTATTTTCTTGTACTGTAATTCTTTCTTCTCTCTCTTCTTCAGCTTTGTTACTTTTCATTATTCTATCTTCTATATCACTTATTCACTTATCTGTTTCTTCCAGTCTTGTGTTCATTGTGTCAAGCCTGTTTCCAATTTTTTTTATTGCATTCGTCATTTCTGACTGATTCTTTTTTAACTCTTTTATCCCTGTCCCTGAAGTCTTTCATTCTTTTGTCATGCCCAGTGAATATCCTTATGATTATTGCTTTAAATTTTTCATTAAAAATGTTACATATATATTCTTTGCTTAGATCTCTGGTCACGACACTATCTTTTTCTTTCATTTGGCATGAGTACCTTCATCTTGACATTTTGTCTAATCTCTGCCTTTTTCTGTATGTTAGAAAAGCCCATTATGTGTCTTGTTCCTGAGAGTAATACCTTTATGAAGAAGTGTTTATATAATGTGCAGGATTTGGCACTTCAGTGAGTTTCTCTAGTGTTTGCTGCATGCTTTCTGATGTTTTGGTTTTTGCTCTATCCTTCTGGATAGTCTTTTGCACAAGGTCTCTTTGACTCTAGTGGTCAGTGTTCGGTCCTTGGCCAGAATGTGGTGAGTTTTAACTAGGTGTGCTCTGGTTTGCTTGCTACATAAGACCTCATACTACTTCCAGTATACCTGAAATCCTTTATAACTCTCTTGTTGGGAGATGTGGTATTGGCAGGGGGTTTTGCTGGTCATCTGGGGAAGGATCCTGACACACTGGGACTGAGGTAAGCTTGACTGAGAAGGACAGTTCCTCCAGAGCCATGGGTGTGGGATTTGGTATAAACAATTTAGGTGCCTATTGTTGGCATTGCACTGCTTTCCTCGGGTGGCTCTGTGTTTATGCTGAGGGTTGGGGGAGGAAAATGGCTCCAGCCAGCTCATTTTCCCTTGGAGATGAAGCTCTGTGAACACTGCTTCACAGACAACACTCTGAGAAGGGAAAATTATGTCCTCCCTGTCTCCCCCAGACTTTTTTTTTCATATCACTATTCCTACACTGACTGCTTCCAGGGTTTTTGTCTGCCTTCTTTCCAGAAATAAGGCAGTGTCCTCAGGACTGTATCCCAGCCAAGCCTGTTGACCTTCAAAACACTACTTAAGCCCAGCTAGTTACAAGAACTCACAAAAATCAGCCCCTCTCATTCTCCCAGCCAATGGCTTTGATGACATGTTTTCCTGTGTGCTCCTCTCTCTCTCACCCTTTTCTGCAACCTTGGCTCCCTCCCTTACAGCACTCACAATCCATTTCTCCCCTAAACCATGCCTCTCTTACCTTTTTCCATTTGCCTTCTTTTCTCCCTTTGGTTGTGGAGTTAGTTATGTCAGTCTTCACTGTGATTTCTGGTGTACTTAGAATGATTTGATAGTTATGTATTATATTCAGGAAACAAGGGAAGCCTATGGTTCTCCTACTCTGGAGAACCTGTCTCCATGTATTTTTTAAATCCTGTTTGATTTCTTGGTTGACCCTTTCTTTATTTAGTAATATGTTACTTAACCTTCATATCTTTGTGTACTTTCCTTGTTATTGATTTCTAGTTTCTTACCATTGTGGTTTGAAAAAGTTCATGATATGCTTTCAACCTTTTTGAATTTATGAAACATTTTGTGGCCTAACAGATGATCTGTTCTGGATAATGTTCGATGTACACTTGAAAAGAATATGTATTCTGCTGGTTTTGAATGGGATGTTCTGAATATATCTGTTAGGGCTATCTGGTCCAACATGTCATTCACATCCACTGTTTCCTTGTTGATTTTCTTCCTGGATGATCTATTCATTAGTGTAAATGGGATGAGAAAATTCCCTAGTATCATTATTTACTGTAAATTTCTTCCTTTATATCTGTTAATATTAGCTTTATGTTTTTTAGGTACTCCCATGTTGAGTGCATAGACATTTACAATTGTTATATGCTCTTATTGAAGTTTTCTCTTTGTCGCTTTATAGTGACCTTTTTTTTCTTGTTACAATCTTTCTTTTGATGTCTATTTTGTCCTTTATAAGTATTGCTCTCCTATCTTTTTTTTTTCACTTTGATTCAATTTCTTTGATTTGTATGGGACTATTCAAATTTTCTATTTCTTCCTGTTTGAGTTTTGGTAGTGTGTGAATTTTTACGAATTTTTCCATTTCTTCCAGACTGTTCAGTTTGTTGACGTATAATTTTTCATAGTTTTATCTTATGATTTTGTATTTTTGTGGTGTTGGTGTGATCTCTCCTCTTTTATTCATGATTTTGTCTATTTGAGTCCTCTCTCTTTTCATTTTGAGAAGTCCGGATAGGGTTTTATCAATTTTGTTTATTCTTTAAAAAAACAGCTTTCAGTTTCATTGCTCTGTTCCAATTTTTTTCTACATCATTTATTTCTGCTCTACTCTTTTTTTTTTTAATTTTTTTTCAACATTTTTATTTATTTTTGGGACAGAGAGAGACAGAGCATGAACGGGGGAGGGGCAGGGAGAGAGGGAGACACAGAATCGGAAACAGGCTCCAGGCTCCGAGCCATCCACCCAGAGCCTGACGCGGGGCTCGAACTCACGGACCGCGAGATCGTGACCTGGCTGAAGTCAGACGCTTAACCGACTGCGCCACCCAGGCGCCCCAATTTCTGCTCTACTCTTTATCATTTCCCTTTTGGTGCTGGCTTTTGGCTTTACTTACTATACTTTTTCTAGCTCCATTAGGTGTAAGGTTAGGTTGTGTTTTTGGAACCTTTCTTACTTCTTGAGATAGGCCTGAATTGAATGTATTTTCATCTAAGGACTGCCTTTGCTGCATCCCAAAGGATGGGACTATCAGGTTTTCATTTTCATTTGCTTCCATATATTTTTTTTTAATTTCTTCTTTAATTTCCTGGTTAACCTATTAATTCTTTAGTAGGATGTTCTTTAACCTCTCTGTGTTTGAGGGTTTTCCAAACTTTTTCTTCTGATTGATTTCAAGTTTCATAGCACTGTGATTTGAAAATATGAATGGTATGATCTCAATATTTTTGTTCATGTTGAGGGATGATTAGTGACTCAGTATGTGATCTTTTTTGGATAATATCCCATGTGCACTTCAGAAGAATGTGTATTCTGCTTTTTTAGGATGAAATGTTCTGAATATATCTGTTAAGTCCATCCAGTCCAGTGCATCATTCAAATCCACTGTTTCCTTGTTCATTTTCTGCTTAGATAATATGTCCATTTCTGTAAGTGGGGTATTAGAGTCTCCTACTATTATGGTACTATAATCAATGAGTTTCTCTATGTTTGTGATTGATATATATATTTGGGTGCTCCACATTGGGGGCATAAATATTTACAATTTTTTGAACTTCTTGATGGATAGATCCCTTAATTATGATACAATTCCCTTCTTCATCTCTTGTTACAGTCTTTGATTTAAAATCTAGTTTCTCTGATATAACTATGGATACTCCAGCTTTCTTTTGACCTCCATTAGCATGATAGATGGTTCTCCATCTTTTCACTTTCATTCTGCAGATGTCCTTAGGTCTAAAATGAGTCTCTTGTAGGCAGTATATAGATGCCTCTTGTTTTTCTTTTCTTTTTTTTTTATATTCTTTTTTTTTATATATGAAATTTATTGACAAATTGGTTTCCATACAACACCCAGTGCTCATCCCAAAAGGTGCCCTCCTCAATACCCATCACCCACCCTCCCCTCCCTCCCACCCCCCATCAACCCTCAGTTTGTTCTCAGTTTTTAACAGTCTCTTATGCTTTGGCTCTCTCCCACTCTAAACTCTTTTTTTTCCTTCCCCTCCCCCATGGGTTCCTGTTAAGTTTCTCAGGATCCACATAAGAGTGAAAACATATGGTATCTGTCTTTCTCTGTATGGCTTATTTCACTTAGCATTACACTCTCCAGTTCCATCCACGTTGCTACAAAAGGCCATATTTCATTTTTTCTCATTGCCACGTAGTATTCCATTGTGTATATATACCACAATTTCTTTATCCATTCATCAGTTGATGGACATTTAGGCTCTTTCCATAATTTGGCTATTGTTGAGAGTGCTGCTATGAACATTGGGGTACAAGTGCCCCTATGCATCAGTACTCCTGTATCCCTTGGATAAATTCCTAGCAGTGCTATTGCTGGGTCATAGGGTAGGTCTATTTTTAATTTTCTGAGGAACCGCCACACTGCTTTCCAGAGCGGCTGCACCAATTTGCATTCCCACCAACAGTGCAAGAGGGTTCCCGTTTCTCCACATCCTCTCCAGCATCTATAGTCTCCTGATTTGTTCATTTTGGCCACTCTGACTGGCGTGAGGTGATACCTGAGTGTGGTTTTGATTTGTATTTCCCTGATAAGGAGCGACGCTGAACATCTTTTCATGTGCCTGTTGGCCATCTGGATGTCTTCTTTAGAGAAGTGTCTATTCATGTTTTCTGCCCATTTCTTCACTGGGTTATTTGTTTTTCGGGTGTGGAATTTGGTGAGTTCTTTATAGATTTTGGATACTAGCCCTTTGTCCGATATGTCATTTGCAAATATCTTTTCCCATTCCGTTGGTTGCCTTTTAGTTTTGTTGGTTGTTTCCTTTGCTGTGCAGAAGCTTTTTATCTTTATAAGGTCACAGTAGTTCATTTTTGGTTTTAATTCCCTTGCCTTTGGGGATGTGTCAAGAAAGACATTGCTACAGCTGAGGTCAGAGACGTCTTTTCCTGCTTTCTCCTCTATGGTTTGGATGGTTTCCTGTCTCACATTCAGGTCCTTTATCCATTTTGAGTTTATTTTGGTGAATGGTGTGAGAAAGTGGTCTAGTTTCAACCTTCTGCATGTTGCTGTCCAGTTCTCCCAGCACCATTTGTTAAAGAGGCTGTCTTTTTTCCATTGGATGTTCTTTCCTGCTTTGTCAAAGATGAGTTGGCCATACGTATGTGGGTCTAGTTCTGGGGTTTCTATTCTATTCCATTGGTCTGTGTGTCTGTTTTTGTGCCAATACCATGCTGTCTTGATGATGACAGCTTTGTAGTAGAGGCTAAAGTCTGGGATTGTGATGCCTCCTGCTTTGGTCTTCTTCTTCAAAATTCCTTTGGCTATTCGGGGCCTTTTGTGGTTCCATATGAATTTTAGGATTGCTTGTTCTAATTTCGAGAAGAATGCTGGTGCAATTTTGATTGGGATTGCATTGAATGTGTAGATAGCTTTGGGTAGTATTGACATTTTGACAATATTTATTTTTCCAATCCATGAGCAGGGAATGTCTTTCCATTTCTTTAAATCTTCCTCAATTACCTTCATAAGTTTTCTATAGTTTTCAGCATACAGATCCTTTACATCTTTGGTTAGATTTATTCCTAGGTATTTTATGCTTCTTGGTGCAATTGTGAATGGGATCAGTTTCTTTATTTGTCTTTCTGTTGCTTCATTGTTAGTGTATAAGAATGCAACTGATTTCTGT
The DNA here is from genome assembly GCF_007474595.2 of Lynx canadensis. NCBI lineage: Eukaryota > Metazoa > Chordata > Mammalia > Carnivora > Felidae > Lynx > Lynx canadensis. The sequence goes on from NC_044321.2 coordinate 63,537,513, forward strand.
ACATTGATTTTGTATCCTGCAACTTTGCTGAATTCATGTATCAGTTCTAGCAGACGTTTGGTGGAGTCTATCGGATTTTCCATGTATAATATCATGTCATCTGCAAAAAGCGAAAGCTTGACTTCATCTTTGCCAATTTTGATGCCTTTGATTTCCTTTTGTTGTCTGATTGCTGATGCTAGAACTTCCAGCACTATGTTAAACAACAGCGGTGAGAGTGGGCAGCCCTGTCGTGTTCCTGATCTCAGGGAAAAAGCTCTCAGTTTTCCCCCGTTGAGGATGATGTTAGCTGTGGGCTTTTCATAAATGGCTTTTATGATCTTTAAGTATGTTCCTTCTATCCCGACTTTCTCAAGGGTTTTTATTAAGAAAGGGTGCTGGATTTTGTCAAAGGCCTTTTCTGCATCGATTGACAGGATCATATGGTTCTTCTCTTTTTTTTTGTTAATGTGATGTATCACGTTGATTGATTTGCGAATGTTGAACCAGCCCTGCATCCCAGGAATGAATCCCACTTGATCATGGTGAATCATTCTTTTTATATGCTGTTGAATTCGATTTGCTAGTATCTTATTGAGAATTTTTGCATCCATATTCATCAGGGATATTGGCCTGTAGTTCTCTTTTTTTACTGGGTCTCTGTCTGGTTTAGGAATCAAAGTAATACTGGCTTCATAGAATGAGTCTGAAAGTTTTCCTTCCCTTTCTATTTCTTGGAATAGCTTGAGAAGGATAGGTATTATCTCTGTTTTAAACGTCTGGTAGAACTCCCCTGGGAAGCGATCTCGTCCTGGACTCTTATTTGTTGGGAGATTTTTGATAACCGATTCAATTTCTTCGCTGGTTATGGGTCTGTTCAAGCTTTCTCTTTCCTCCTGATTGAGTTTTGGAAGAGTGTGGGTGTTGAGGAATTTGTCCATTTCTTCCAGGTTGTCCAATTTGTTGGCATATAATTTTTCATAGTATTCCCTGATAATTGTTTGTATCTCTGAGGGATTGGTTGTAATAATTCCAGTTTCATTCATGATTTTATCTATTTGGGTCATCTCCCTTTTCTTTTTGAGAAGCCTGGCTAGAGGTTTGTCAGTTTTGTTTATTTTTTCAAAAAACCAACTCTTGGTTTCGTTGATCTGCTCTACAGTTTTTTTAGATTCTATATTGTTTATTTCTGCCCTGATCTTTATTATTTCTCTTCTTCTGCTGGGTTTAGGCTGCCTTTGCTGTTCTGCTTCTATTTCCTTTAGGTGTGCTGTTAGATTTTGTATTTGGGATTTTTCTTGTTTCTTGAGATAGGCCTGGATTGCAATGTATTTTCCTCTCAGGACTGCCTTCGCTGCGTCCCAAAGCGTTTGGATTGTTGTATTTTCATTTTCGTTTGTTTCCATATATTTTTTGATTTCTTCTCTAATTGCCTGGTTGACCCACTCATTCGTTAGTAGGGTGTTCTTTAACCTCCATGCTTTTGGAGGTTTTCCAGACTTTTTCCTGTGGTTGATTTCAAGCTTCACAGCATTGTGGTCTGAAAGTATGCATGGTATAATTTCAATTCTTGTAAACTTATGAAGGGCTGTTTTGTGACCCAGTATATGATCTATCTTGGAGAATGTTCCATGTGCACTCGAGAAGAAAGTATATTCTGTTGCTTTGGGATGCAGAGTTCTAAATATATCTGTCAAGTCCATCTGATCCAATGTCTCATTCAGGGCCCTTGTTACTTTATTGACCGTGTGCCTAGATGATCTATCCATTTCTGTAAGTGGGGTGTTAAAGTCCCCTGCAATTACCACATTCTTATCAATAAGGTTGCTTATGTTTATGAGTAATTGTTTTATATATTTGGGGGCTCCGGTATTCGGCGCATAGACATTTATAATTGTTAGCTCTTCCTGATGGATAGACCCTGTAACTATTATATAATGTCCTTCTTCATCTCTTGTTACAGCCTTTAATTTCAAGTCTAGTTTGTCTGATATAAGTATGGCTACTCCAGCTTTCTTTTGGCTTCCAGTAGCATGAGAAATAGTTCTCCATCCCTTCACTCTCAATCTAAAGGTGTCCTCAGGTCTAAAATGAGTCTCTTGTAGACAGCAAATAGATGGGTCTTGTTTTTTTATCCATTCTGATACCCTATGTCTTTTGGTTGGCGCATTTAATCCATTTACATTCAGTGTTATTATAGAAATATACGGGTTTAGAGTCATTGTGATGTCTGTATGTTTTATGCTTGTAGTGATGTCTCTGGTACTTTGTCTCACAGGGTCCCCCTTAGGATCTCTTGTAGGGGTGGTTTAGTGGTGACAAATTCCTTCAGTTTTTGTTTGTTTGGGAAGACCTTTATCTCTCCTTCTATTCTAAATGACAGACTTGCTGGATAAAGGATTCTCGGCTGCATATTTTTTCTGTCTAGCACACTGAAAATCTCGTGCCAATTCTTTCTGGCCTGCCAAGTTTCAAAAGAGAGATCAGTCACGAGTCTTATAGGTCTCCCTTTATATGTGAGGGCACGTTTACCCCTTGCTGCTTTCAGAATTTTCTCTTTATCCTTGTATTTTGCCAGTTTCACTATGATATGTCGTGCAGAAGATCGATTCAAGTTATGTCTGAAGGGAGTTCTCTGTGCCTCTTGGATTTCAATGCCTTTTTCCTTCCCCAGTTCAGGGAAGTTCTCAGCTATTATTTCTTCAAGTACCCCTTCAGCACCTTTCCCTCTCTCTTCCTCCTCTGGGATACCAATTATGCGTATATTATTTCTTTTTAGTGTATCACTTAGTTCTCTCATTTTCCCCTCATACTCCTGGATTTTTTTATCTCTCTTTTTCTCAGCTTCCTCTTTTTCCATGACTTTATCTTCTAGTTCACCTATTCTCTCCTCTGCCTCTTCCATTCGAGCCATGGTGGTTTGCATTTTGTTTTGCATTTCCTTTAAAGCGTTTTTCAGCTCCTCGTGACTGTTCCTTAGTCCCTTGATCTCTGTAGCAAGAGATTCTCTGCTGTCCTGTATACTGTTTTCCAGCCCAGCGATTAATTTTATGACTATTATTCTAAATTCACTTTCTGTTATATTATTTAAATCCTTTTTGATCAGCTCATTAGCTGTTGTTATTTCCTGGAGATTCTTCTGAGGGGAATTCTTCCGCTTGGTCATTTTGGATAGTCCCTGGTGTGGTGAGGACGTGCAGGGCACTTCCCCTGTGCTGTGGTGTATAACTGGAGTTGGTGGGCGGGGCCGCAGTCAGTCCTGATGTCTGCCCCCAGCCCACCGCTGGGGCCACAGTCAGACTGGTGTGTGCCTTCTCTTCCCCTCTCATAGGGGCGGGATTCCCTGTGGGGTGGTGTGGCCCGTCTGGGCTACTTGCACACTGCCAGGCTTGTGGTGCTGGGGATCTGGCGTATTACCTGTGGTGGGTAGGCAAGGTGCACGGCGGCGGGGGGGCAGGCTTAGCTAGCTTCTTCTTAGGTGATCCACTTCAGGAGGGGCCCTGTGGCAGCCAGAGGGAGTCAGATCCGCTGCCGGAGGTTTGGCTCCGCAGAAGCACAGAGTTGGGTGTTTGCGCGGAGCGAGCAATTTCCCTGGCCGGAACCGGTTCCCTTTGGGATTTTGGCTGGGGGATGGGCGGGGGAGATGGCGCTGGCGAGCGCCTTTGTTCCCCGCCAAACTGAGCTCTGTCGTCCGGGGGGCTCCGCAGCTCATCCTCCCTTTGTCCTCCAGCCTTCCCGCTTTCCGAGCAGAGCTGTTAACTTATGACCTCCCAGACGCTAAGTCGCGCTTGCTGTCGGAACACAGTCCATCAGGCCCCTCCGCTTTTGCAAGCCGGACTCAGGGGCTCTGCTTGGCTGGCGAGCCGCCCTTCCGCCCCGGCTCCCTTTCGCCAGTCCATGGAGCGCGCACCGCCTCGCCGACCTTCCTACCTTCTTCCGTGGGCCTCTCGTCTGCACTTGGGTCCGGTGACTCCGTTCTGCTAATCCTCTGGCGGTTTTCTGGGTTATTTAGGCAGGTGTAGGTGGAATCTAAGTGATCAGCAGGACGCGCGGTGAGCCCAGCGTCCTCCTACGCCGCCATCTTCCTTGAAGAATCCTGTTTTTCTTTTCTTTTATCCATTCTGATACCTTATGTATTTATTTGACTTGAGCATTTGCATTCAGAATGATTATTGAAAGATATGAATTTAGTTCCATTGTATTTAGGGTCGGTGTTTCTGGTGGTGTTTTCTGGTCCTTTCTAGTCTTTGTTACTTTGGACTTATCCTCCTCCTCCTCCCCCTCTTCCTTCTCCTCCTCCTCCCCTTCCTCCTCTTTCTTCTTCTTCTTCTTCTTCTTCTTCTTCTTCTTCTTCTCTTCTTTTCTCCACTCAGAGTCCCCTGAAAATTTCTTTCAGGACTGGTTTTGTGTTCACTAACTCCTTGAGGTTTTGTTTTTCCGGGAAACTCTTTAATCTCTCCTATTCTGAATGGTTGACTTGATGGATAAAGGATTCTAGGCCACATATTTTTCTGATTCAGCATATTGAATATTTTCTGTCACTTCCTTCTGACCTGTCAAGTTTCAGTGGACAGGTTTGCTACTAACCTTATGTGTCTAGCCTTGTAGGTTAAGGACTTTTTGTCCCTAGCTGCTTTCAGAATTCTCTCTTTATCTTTGTATTTTGAAAGTTTGACTATGATATGTTTATCTTTGTATTTTGAAAGTTTGGCTATGATATATTGTGGTGTTGACCTGTGTTTGTTGATTTTGAAGGGAGTTCTCTGTATTTATTGGAATAGATTAGGGAAGTTCTCAGCTATAATTTGTTCAAATAAACCTTCTGCCCCCTTTCCTCTCTCTTCTTCTTCTGGGACTCCTAATATAAGGATATTGTTTCATTTTATGGAATCAGTTCTCTCAGGCTCACCTCATGCTCTAGGAATTTTCTTTCCCTCTTTTTTTTCAGCTTTATTATTTTCCATAATTTTATCATCTATTTCGCCTATTCTCTCCTCTGCTTCTTCAATCCTAGTTTTCACTGTATCCAGTTTATTGTGCATCTCAGTTATAGCATTTTTTAATTCAAAATTCATCCTGACTTGTTTTAAGGTCTTTGATCTCTGCATCAAGGGTTTCTTTGGTGTCTTTTATCTTTTTTTAAGCCCAGATAGTAGTCTTATGACTGTTTTTCTAAATTCTTGTTCAGATATATTTTTCATATCCGTTTTGAGCAAGTCTCTGGCTGTGATTTATTCTTGACCTTTCTTCAAGAAGGAATTCCTCTGTCTTGTCATTTTGGCTAAGTTTCTGTCTTTTGCATGTTTTAATACCTTGTGTTGTTTCCTGCACCTGAGAGTACTACTATATTAAAAGGGGTAATACACTGTCTGAAGCCTGGTACTCCACAAGTGTTTCTAGTATATGCTCTGTGCACTCTGCTGTTTCATTTTGGCTGCTCATTTCCATTGGTCAGTCCTCATCAGAGCTTCTCCTTACCTGCAGTGTTGGAGTGTTTGGACTTTTAAGTAGGTGTCTTGATTTGTTTTTTGAAGTAACCCTTGGGGGAAGAAAAGGTGGGGATCATGATCCCAAAAAAGAGAAAAGGAAAAGGAACACAAGAAATCAAAGAGAGAATCAAAAATCTACAAGCCTGCTTCCAAAGAAAAAGATTGGAAAAAGAAGAAAAATAAGTAGAAGAAAAAAGAAAAGAAGACAAAAGAAAAGGACAAAAACCCTGCTCAAAAAAGTAATAAAAATATAAAAGGAAATTAGAAAAAACAAATAAGACACTATGAGCCTGATTCCAAAAGAAAAGAAGGAGAAAAAAGAAAAAAAAGTGTAGTCTCTTGGTGCTTGTGGGGTGCTGGCTGTTTTGTTCTGGGTAAGAGACCAGGTGCATCTGTTCAGAGTCAGTTTTGCCCCAGTAAATAAGCAATTGCCTGGCTCTGAGTGGCAGGGTTTGGTGTAAGCATGTCCTGCCTCCACCAGGGACTTCTGTGCTGCTTCTACAGTCCCACCATGTTGGAGTTGGGAGAAAAATTGGCACCACTCCAATCTTTCATCCCCTGACCAGAGATCTCAACCCCTGCTGTTCAGACAGCCCTCACAGAACAGCAAGGGCAGTCATCTTGCCCTGCACCACAAATATTCTACTTTTTTTTTCTTTGGATGGGCTTCAAAACATAAAGTTTTAAGTGTCCCAGCACCATGTGAGTTCACTCTCCTCCTCCAGAGTACAATGTCTCCACCTTGCTGATGAAAGGCCTTTGGCACCTGCAAGATCTTTTGTCTTTGGGGAGGCAACAGACCCTCTCCAGAAGTCCTCCATGAAGGGGACTGTTCCTTTCCAGTGCACCCCAGAGATCTCTACACCATGCTACACACTCCAGGGCCAGCCCCTTCCTCCCTAGGAGTGCATGCCACAGCTCCTGCTCTGGAGAATGTCATGCACTTCCAAAACCTCAGAGTTTGAGCTCCAAAAGCTGTTGGCAAAAAAGAACTACTGCACTCAGCACTTCTCACTCTTCAGTCCGTGACCCAGAGAGGTTATCCTCTTGTGCTAATTCTATGCCACACTACCTCAACACCTCTTTTTCTCCATTTTGTCTCTCCACAGGAAAGATTCCTTTACCTTGGCGTCACTGCTGTTTTTCTCTCCCCCATTTCACATCCACTCACCTCATACTTGCCAAGTTGACTTCCTCCTAATATGGAGGTCCTTCTGCCACCCTGCAGATAGATTTCCTGGGTGTTCCAAGTATCTGACCTCAATACAGCTGTGTTTGAGGGAGAAGGAAAGCCTATGCCCCCCCTACTTCTCTGCCATTTTAACTCCTCCCCCCTCCCAGTGTATTTTTTATATAAGTTAATGAGCTGTGCATATTTCTTAATAGTCTATCACTTTGTTGAATATCTCACTGAAATTTTACATTCTTTGTCAAGTCCAATGAGTATCCTTTTGACCATTACTTTGAATCCTTTATCAGGCATGTTGCTGATATGCTCAGCATATCATTTCTGATATGGCTCATTTCTGAATACATGATGGAAAGTGTCAAGATTTTTAGCCAAGGATAATAAGAGATGTGAATGTATAAAAAGTCACTAAGGTGAAACATCAGTGGTAATGGGAATTTCTAACTAAGCCAACTTGGCCAAATTCTTGCTGAAGATAAACCAGGAAGATTAAATGTCCCCTGGGGGATAGCAAAGAAAGAGGGATTTAATCAGATATCAAGAGTAATCAGATACTGATTGTAGGGTATACTTGCTGTAATGAGTTAGCAATATTCTTACAAAAATTGAAAGATAAAAATATGAACACATAAGCGCAAATGTTGAAGTCTAGTTGTGAAGAGGTTTCAGAGAAGCCGGACAAAAATATGGTCAAGAAGGGAGACTTTTCTAAGTGGAATTATACAATATTTGTCCTTTTATGTATAACGTATTTCACTTAACATAATGTTTTAAGGTTCGTTCTTGTTGAGTTATGTATCAGACTTTCATTTTTAAAGATGAATCATATTCCATTGTATGTATATGAAATTTTGTTAATCTAATTATCTGTTGAAGGCCATTTGTTTCCCCTTTATGCTACTGTGAATAATGCTGCTATGAGCATTGATGTAGAAGTATATGATTCTCTCTTCATTTTTTGAGTGTGTATACCAAAAATGTAGTTATTGGATCATATGGTAATTCTATGGTTAACTTTTTCATGAATTTCTACACATTTTCCACAGTGTCTGAACCATTTTATATTCCCACCATCAATAAAGTGTTTTAATTTCTTCACAGCACTAATCCTTCATGATACTAATTATTTTCAATTATTTTATAATAGTTATCCTAATAGGTGTGAGCTTATCTCACGATGACTTTTATTTGCACTTCCCTTATGACTAGTAATATTGACCATTTTTATATATTTTTACCCATTTGTATATATTCTTTGAAGAAATGTCTATTTAAGTACTTTTTCCACTTTTAAGTCGGTTGTTTGTTGTTATTGTTGCATTGTTGAAATTCTTTACATATTCTGGATATTAATCTCATATCAAATATATGATTTGTAAATTCTGTGGGCTACATTTTCACTCTTTTAATAGACTCCTTGGATGCACAAAATTTTTAAGCTTGATATAGTCCAGCTTATTTTTTTTTTCTGTTTTCATGTCACAGCTGGGAAATTCCCATGAAATTCAATGTCATGAACATGTCCTCCTGTTCTTTCTGAGTTTTTAAACTTCATTTCTTTCAATTTTTGATTTTAATCTCAGTAAAATTTTATATATGATGTACAGTAAGGGTCTAACTTTATTTTTGTGCATAAAGATATCCAGTTTTCTAAGCACCAAATGTTGAAAAAGCTGTCCTTTCCCCATTGGTCTTGACATTTTTGTTGGAAATCATTTGACCATATATGCAAGGGATTTTTTGTTGGTTCATTATTCTATTTTATTCATCTACATGTCAGTCTTTATGTTTCAACCCAGTTTTGATTACTATAGTTAATTAATAAAAATTGAAAGCATTAAGTGTAAGTTCTCCAATTTGGTTCTTCTTTTTAAGTATTGTTTTAGCTATTTTAAGGTCTCTTGAAATTTCATATGAATTTTAGTATGAGTTTTCTATTTAATAAAAAGTTTCTACTAGGATTTTGATAGAGATGGCACTGCAGATTGCTTTGGATAGTATTGTCATCTTAGCAGTATATTAAATTTTCCAGTTCATAAAAACTGGAAGTATTTTCTTAATGTTGTCTTTAATTTCTTTCAACTTTTTTTTGATGTTTTTCTGTACAAGTGTTTTCCTCATTGATTAAGTCTATGCCAAGTATTTTATTTTTTGGTGGCATTGTAAATGGAATTGTATATTTATTTCCTTCTTAGATGGGTCTTGTCAGCATATCAAAAAGTAAAAGATTTTTGTGTGCTAATTTTGTAAGCTGTAATGTTGCTGAAATTATTTATTAGTTCTAACACTTTTGGTGGAATATTTATTGTTTTCTGGATGTAATATCATTTTATCTCCAAACAGAGATTATTGTAATTCCACCTTGATAATTTTAATGCCATTATTTCGTTTGCTGCTTAATTACTCTGTCTAAATTTTTTAATATTGTGCTTAATAGAAGTGGTGCTTAATAGAAGAAATTAGGCACCCTTGTCTAATTCCTTATGTTACTAAAATGGTTTTCATTAATTCACTATGGAGTGTGATTTTAGTTGGTGGCTTGTCATATATGACCTTTATCATGTTCAGGAAGTTTCCTTTTACTTCTGTTTTATTGCTGGTATTTAACAAAAAATAACGTGTTTTGTATTTGTCAAATGGTTTCTTTGCCTCAATTAATAAAACCATGTAATTTTCCCCTTATTTTGCTAATGTGGTATATGACACAGATCAATTTTTATAAGTTGAGCCATCCTTGCATTCCAGGAATAAATCTCCTTTTGAGATGTATAACCTTTTAAATTTGTTGATGAATTTAGTTTTCTAGCATTTTGTTTGAATTTTTATATTAAAAAATATAAGGAGAGGCGCCTGGGTGACTCATTCGGTTCAGTGTCTGACTTTGGCTCAGGTCATGATCTCATAGTTCATGATTTTGAGCCCCACATTGGGCTCTGTGGGGACAGCTCAGAGCCCGGAGCCTGCTTCAGAGTCTATGTTTCTCTTTTTCTCTGCCCCTCCCCTGCTCACGCCCTATCTCTCTCAAGAATAAATAAAAATTATTTTTTAATAAAAAATATAAGTAATATTGATCTATGCTTTTCTTATGATATATTTGGTTGGGATCTGGATAACGTTGGTCTTTTAGAATAAATTATAAATTGATCTATATTCTTCTATTTTTGAAACAACTTTGACAAAGATTGGTATTAATTTTTCTTTAAATGTTTACTAACATTTATCAGTGAAGTCATCTGGTATACAGCTTGTGTGTGTATGTGTGTGTGTGTGTGTGTGTGTGTAAGGTTTTTATTATTGACTCAGTCCCTTTACTCAGATTTTCTATACCTTCATTTTTCAGTTTAGGTAGGCTGTGTGCCATATGAACTGAATCATCCCCCCCCCCCCAATTTATATGTTGAAGCTCTAACCCCTAATATTACTGTGTTTGGAGTTATAACTTTTAGGAGATATTTAAAGTTAAATGATTATAAGAGTGGGGCCTTAATCTGATAGGATTACTGACTTTATAAAATGAGGAAAAAGAGATCTATCTGCCATATGAGGACAAAACAAAAATATGGCCACATTAAAGCCAGTAAGAGAGCTCTAACTAGAACCCGACCATGCATATAACTTGATCTCAGTCTTCCAGATTCCATAAATGTGAGAAAATAAATTTATGTTGCTTAAGCCACCCAGTCTATAGTATTTTGTTATAGCAGCCTGAGCTGACAAATACAGTTAATTTCTAGGAAGTTTTCCTTTCCTTTAGATTATCCAATGCACATAATATTCTCTGGTAATTCATCTTATTTCTGTGATTTCCCCACTTTTTATCTCTGATTTTAATAATATGAATCTTCTTTTTTCTTAGTCCATGTAAGCTAATTATGTATCAATTTTGTAATCTTTTCAAAGAACCAAGTTCTATTTTTCTTGTTCTTCTCTGTTAATATCTACTCTCTTTTACCTCCATTCTAAACTTTATTATTTTCTTTCCTCTGATATTTTCAAGTTTGGTGTTTTGTTTTTTTGTATAATGTTTGTTTCAGCAGTAGAATTCAGTGATTCATCACTTACATACCACACCTAGTGCTAATCACAAGTGCCTTCCTTAGTACCTATCACCCATCTGGCCCATTTCCCATCCACCTTCCTCTGTCAACTCACATATTTTTTTTTTATCATTAAGAGTCTCCTGTGGTTTGTTTCCCTCTCTTCTCTTCCACTCCCTTCCCATATGTTCATCTGTTTTGTTTCTTGTATTCCACATATGAGTGAAATCATATGGCAATTGTCTTTATCTGATTGACTTATTTGGCTTAGCACAATACATTCTAGCCCCATCCACGTCATTGCTAATGACAAGATTTCATTCTTTTTTAATGGCTGATTAATATCTTTTATCTATCTATCTATCTAATCTATCTACCCCATCTTCTTTATCCATTTATCAGTCTATGGACATTTGCGATCCCTCCAGAATTTGGGCTATTGTTGGTAATACTGTAATAAACATTGGGGTGCAGGTACCCCTTCAAATCTGTATTTTTGTATCATTTGGGTAATCACCTGGTAGTGTAATTTCTGGGTCTTAGGGTAGTTCCATTTTTAGTTTTCTAAGGAACATCCATACTGTTCTCCAGAGGTGCTGCACCAGTTTTCATTTCCACCAAGAGTCCAAGAGTGTTCCCCTTTCTCTGCATCCTCACCAACACCTGTTGCTTCTTGTGTTGTTAATTTTAGCCATTCTGACAAGTGTGAGTTTGTATCCCATCATAGTTTTGATTTATATTTCCCTGATGATGAGTGATGTTGATCCTTTTTTTTTTTTTTCCATACGTCTGTTAGCCATCTGGATACCTTCTTTGGAAAAGTGTCTATTCATGTCCTCTGCCCATTTCTTAACTGGATTGTTTGTTTTCTAGGGTGATGAGTTTGATAAATTCTTTATAGATTTTGTATATGAATCCTTTACTTAAAATTTCATTTGCAAATATCTTCTCCCATTCCATAGACTGCCTTTTAGTTTTGTTGATTGTTTCCATCATAATACAGAAGATTTTAATCTTGATGAACTCTCAATAGTTCACGTTAACTTTTATTTCCCATGCTTTAAGCAACGTGTCTAGGAAGAAATTGTTCCATCCAAGGTAAAAAAGGTTGCAGCCTGCATTCTTCTCTATGGTTTTGATGGTTTCCTATCTCACATTTAGGTCTTCCACTCATTTTGAATTTATTTTTGTGTATGGTGTAAGAAAGTGGCCCAGTTTCATTCTTATGCATGTTGCCATCCAGTTTTCTCAAAACCATTTGTTGAAGAGACTATCTTTTTCCATTGAAAATTCTTTCCTCCTTTGTTGAAGATTAGTTAACCATATAATGGTGGGTCCATTTCTGGATTCTCTGTTCTGTTCCATTTATCTATGTGTCTGTTTTTGTACCAGTACCATACTGTGTTGATCACTACTGTTTTGTAATTAGATTGAAATCCAAACTCGTGATGTTTCCAGTTTTTTTTTCTTTTTCAGGTTTGCTATGGATATATGAGGTCTTTTGTTGTTCTATACAAAATTTAGGATTGCTTGTTCTTGCACTTCAAAAAATGCTGGTAGTGCTTTGGGATTGCATTAAATGTGTAGATTGTTTTGGTTAGTATAAACATTTTAACAGTGTGTGTTATTCCAATCCATGAGCATGGAATGCTTTTCCATTTCTTTGTGTCCTCTATAATTCATTTCATAAGTGTTCTATAGTTTTCAGAGAATAGATCTTTTAACTCTTTGGTTAGGTTTATTCTTTGTTATATTATTGTTTTTGGTGCAGTTATAAATGACATTGGTTCCTTGATTTATTTTTCTGCTGCTTTGTTATTAGTGTATAGAAATGCAACAGATTCTTGCCCATTGATTTCACATCCTGCAACTTTGCTGAATTCATACATTAGTTCTAGTAGGTTTTAGGTGGAGTTTTTTTTAGGTTTTTTACATAGAGTATCATGTCATCTGTAAAGAGTGAAAGTTTGAATTTTCCTTGCTGATTTGGATGCTTTTAATTTATTTTTGTTGTCTTATTGCTGACGTTAAGATTTCCAGTACTATGTTAAATACTAAAAATAAAAGTAGACCTCCTTATCTTGTTACTGACCATATGGGAAAGACTCTCAGTTTTTCCCCATTGAAGATGATATTAGTTGTGGGTTATAATGTTGAATTCTGTTCCATCTATCCCTACTTTCTTGAGAATTTTTATCAAGAATTGATGCTGCATTTTGTCAAATATTTTTTCTGCATCTATTTAAAGGATCATATGATTCTTATCCTTTCTTTTATTAATGTGGTGCATCTCATTGATTTATTTGTGAATGTTGACCCAGGCCTATAGCCCAGGAATAAATCCCACTTGTTAATGGTGAATAATTATTTTAATTTACATTTTAATCCAATTTGCTAATATACTCTTGAGAATTTTTGCATCCATATTCATCAAGGAATATTGGCCTGTAATTCTCCTTTTTAGTTAGGTCTTTGATTTTGTACTCAAGATAATGCTGGATTCATAGTATGAGTTTGGAAGTTTTCCTTCCATTTCTATTTTTTGGGACAGTTTTAGAAGACTTAAATATTAGCTCTTCTTTAAATGTGTGGTAGAATTCACCTAGGAAACTGTCTCTGGACTTATTTTTGGGAGACTTTTGCTTACTGATTCAATGTATTTGCTGGTTATGGGTCTGTTCAACTGTTCTATTTCTTCCTGTTTCAGTTTTGGTAGTTTCTGAGTTTCTTAGAATTTATCCATTTTTTCCAGATTGTCCAGTTTGTTGGCATATAATTTTTCGTAGTGTTTTCTAATAACTGTTTGTATTTCTGTGGTGTTTGTTGTGATTTCTCCTCTTTCCTTCAGGACGTTATCTATTTGGGTCCTTTCCCTTTCCTTTTTGATAAGTCTGGCTAGGGGTTTATCAAGTTTAATTCTTTCAAAGAACCAGACCTTAGTTTTCTTGATCTGTTCTACTGTGTTCTTGTTGTTGTTGTTGTTCCTATACCATTTATTTCTGCTCTAACCTTTGTTATTTCCCTTCTCCTGCTGGATTTAGGCTTTGTTTGCTGTTACTTTTCTAGATCCTTTAGGGGAAGGCTAGGTTGTGTATTTGAGACCTTTATTGTTCCTTGCGATAGGCCTGAATTGCAATATACTTCCTTCTTACGACTGCCTTTGCTGCATCCCAAAAGTTTTGGACTGTCAGGTTTTCATTTTCATTTGCTTCACTGTAAATTTTTCATTTCTTCTGTGATTTCCTGGTTAACTCATTCATTCTTTAGTAAGACGTTCTTTAACCTCCATGTATTTGAGGGCTTTCTTTTTTTTTTCTTGTTGACTTCAACTTTCATAGTGTTGTGATCTGAAAATATGCATGGTATGATCTTGATCTTCTTGTACTTATTGAGGGCTGATATTTTGACCCAGTACATGATTTATTCTGGCGAATATTCCATGTGCACTAAAAAGAATGTGTATTGTGCTTCTTTAGGATGAAATGTTCTCAATATATCTGTTAAGTCCATCTGGTCCAGTGTGTCATTCAAAGCCATTGTTTCTTTGTTGATTTTCTGCTTAGATGATTAAAGTCCCCTACTATTATTGTATTATTATCAATGAGTTTCTTTATGTTTGTGAATAATTGATTTTTATATTTGGATACTTCGAAGTTGGGGACACAAATGTTTACAATTGTTAGATCTTCTTGATGGATATACCCCTTAATTATAATATAATGCCATCCTTCATCTGTTACAGTCTTTGTTTTAATATGTAGTTTGTCCGATATAAGTATGGCTACTCCAGCTTTCTTGTGACCTTCATTAGCATGATAAATGATTCTCCATCCCTTCACTTTCAATGTACCAGTGTCTTTAGGTCTCCTACAGCTGAAACTTTGCAGCAGTCTATGGTTGTTATATTAAGCTCCTTGTAGGGATTGTGCTGGTCTCTGGGGAAGCGGCCTGCTATTCTGATTCTCAGGCCAATTTGCACTAGTGGAGATGAGCCTGTAGGGCACAAGAGAGTGGCCTTTGGTGTAATAGCTCCATTCTCCACTTGATGGCACTGTTTAGGTCACTGGTGTTGATCAGTGTTGGTGGGCTAATGATGAAAATGGTTTCACCCAGCTCTGTAGTCTCTACAGCTTGAAGTTTGCATCCTTACAAACACTTACCTTTCTTACATCTCCCTTTCTGTCAGCTCTCTGCCTTCTTCTTGTGTTCAATTTGCCTACCAGGTGTCACCTCTGTCCAGAGTCTTATCTAAGGCAGAGCTGTATTTCAAAGCCTCACACTTCAGACACCCCTGTTGCTCTGACCTGCATTGATCCTCTGGGGGCGGGTGTCATCTTACTGTTGCTGGGGCCAGCTTGTCCCAATAAATAGTGCTACCATGTAGCTATAGCACCTCAGAGTTTATGGTAAATCACAACACACACCTGGAGTAAGGGGTTGCTGCCCTTAGCTGGCATGTTTTTAACCTATACAATTGAACATGGTGGCTTGATGGCACTGCCAGGTTTTTTGCCTGCAGAGAGGACATATCACCTATACCAAATGCACTCTAAGCAGGGGAACCACTTTTCCTGTGACCCAGGGGATCTTCAAATCGTGCTGCTTACTCCCTGGCTCCACTTTGCCTCTTTTCTGAAGCACCATCAGGGAATGACCTCTGGAACTTCAGACTCTGTGCTCTGCTCTTTATAAAAGTCTGACATTGAAGCCCTCTTATTTTTCTCTCATCAGTGGTTTTGGGGAACAATTTTCTCGTGCAGTCCCTGTACATGTTTTCACTCTTTCTCTTTAGCTGCTTTCAGAGAGAGTGCTTTCTTTCACAAACTCTGATGCACTGTTTCTCTCCGTCATCACCCTCTCTGCAAAAACAGCTCTCTTCCCTCTGTGACACTGCAGCTCTTCTCTCCAATTCACCTTTGTGCACCGCATACCTGCCTTTTTCTCTCTCTAAAATTATTCAGATTATTCTGTTAATCTTGAGATTGATTTCCCAGTTGTTCATAAAGGTTTGATGTTGCTCTGTGATTGAGGGAGGAGACAAACCCAGGGTCCCTTTACTACTCCACCATCTTAACTCCTCCCTCTTCCATTGTTGTTTTAATTGGTATTTAATTGATCACATATGATGTGGAACATCTTTTTATACACTTATTTGTCACCTCTCTTTTTTATTGAGGTGTCTGTTAAGGACTGGCTCATTTTTTAATCAGGGTATTCATTTATTTGTTGAATTTTTAAATGATTTTTTTATATATTTTGGATAACAATCCTTCATCAGATGTGTCTTTTGCAAATGTTTTCTCCCATTTTGTGGCTTGTGTTCTCATTTGTTTTTCTTAATTGTATTTCATAAATCAGAGGTTTTTAAATTAAATTAAGTCTAACCTATCAATTATTTGCTTTATGGACTGTGTATTTGGTGCTTATCCAAAAAGTCACCACCATACACAAAGTCACCTGGGTTTTCTACTGTTTTATCTTCTAGGAGTGCTATAGTTTTATATTTTGTATTTAGGCCTATTATCCATCTTGAGTTAATTTTGGGAAATATGTAAGGTCTGTATTTGGATTCTTATCAATGTGTGTGTGTGTGTGTATTTCCAGTTGTTCCAGCACCGTTTGTTGAAATGACTATCATTATTCCATTGTACTTCTTTGGTCCTTTGTCAAAAATGAGTTCACTGTAATTATGTAGGTCTATTTCTCAGCTCCTTATTCTGTTCTAGTGATTTATTTCTCTCTTCATCAGATAATGCTATACTGTATTAATTATTGTGTCTTTAGGGTAAGCTTAAAGTAATGTAGTGTCAGTCTTCTTATTTGTTCTTTCCCTGCAATATTGTGTTTATTCTGAATCATTTAACTCTTCATATTAATCTTAGAATCAGTGTGTCAATATCCACAAAATAAATGTTGGGATTTTGATTGGGATTTTGTTGAATAGGAATAACTGACAACATGGTGTCTCCCTATCCATAAACATGAATATCTCCCTAATTTACTTAGCGTTTTGTTCTTCCATCAGAGTATTGTAATTTTCCTTTTATAGATCTTTTACATTTTTTATTATATTTATACATAAGAATTTCATTTTGGGAAGTGTTAAAGTAAATATTATTATGTATTTAATTTCAAATTCCACTTATAATTGTCAGCATATAAAAATGATTCTCTTTTGTATATCAACCTTGAACCTTGCAAACTTGAAATAACTGCTTATTAGTTCCAGATTCTTGTTGAGTTTTTTTCCACATTGTTGACTGTCAAAGGCAGTTTTATTTCTCCATTACAAATCTGTATAATTTTTATTTCTTTCTCTTCTCCAATTATATTTGCTAGAATTCCCAGTATGATGTTGAAGATTATGAATAAAAAGATGTAAAAAAAATGATAACATACATAAAACACAAAAAGGAGTAATAAATGAAGACAGAAAGAAAAAGAAAGAAAATTATCTTTTTTATTTTATTTAGAATGTGTTTGAACTTAAATTGCTATCAAATTAGTATAGACTACTAATTTCATTCAGATATCATCTTGATTCAGATGAACATCTTGGTAAACATACACTCAAAATCTATGACATATGCACAAAAAATAAAGGGAGAAGGCCAAAGATAATGCCATAGAAACTCATCAATCACAAAGAAAGAGAGCAAGGGAAAAAAATGAATTGAGAATAACTACAATAACAGCCAGAAAACAATAAAATGACAGTAAGGATACACTCATTGATAATTATTTTAAATGTAAATGATATAAATGCTCTGACCAACATATATGGGATAGTGAAATGGATAATAAAGACGTCCCATCTATATGATACCTAGAAGAAACTCACCTCAGACCTAAAAACACATTCAGACTGAAAGCGAAGGGCTAGAAAAATATTCACCATGCATATGAAAGCAAAAAAAGCTTATATAAGATATACATACATATATAAGATAAAATAGACTTCAAAACAAAGAATGAAAAAAATAGACCATAATGAGACAAAGATGATATGATGATAAATTGATCAATATATGTTTTTTTTTATTTTTTATTTTATTACTTTAGAGAGAGAAAGAGAAAACACAAGTTGGGGTTAGAGGCAGAGGTTGAGACAAAGAAAGAATCCCAAGTAGGTTCCACACTCAGCACAAAGCCAGATGCAGAGCCTGATCCCACAACCCTGGAATCATGACCTGAGCCAAAATCAAGAGTCAGATGCTCAACTGAGCCACCCAAGTGCCTCAATATTTTAAAAATATATATAGTTTAAACTGCAACACAGGCAAATTCCATATAAAAACAAAGGAAGTGTTGCAGAAATTAGAGGTCAGCTGACTTTGGATCTGAGGTTCATAAGTAACATAACCCAAATTCAGAGGAGAATGAAGCAGGTCAGAGGCCAGCTGGAGGCTAAGTGCAGCTTTAATTGGTGTGAAGCATTCCTGAATTTGCAATTAAAGGAATCTAGTTCAAGGGGGCTTATTGTATAAAAGTTTATAATGATACAGCTTTTAAATACTGACATCAATATTAAAATGAAAACAAGTTTTACATCACAATCAAATATACAAAAGACTTAAGGAAGAGATCCTGTGTGAAAAACCAGGCACTTCAGTGAATCAAGAACTGTGTACCAGTGGTGGAAATGGAAAATTGTGTACTCCCAGTTCTCCCCCCAGGTAATTGTAATTGAACAGAGCAATGTTAAATTTGCAAAACTGTTGTGCACAAATTCTCTCCAAACCAATCCTTTCCTTCTTATGATGCCACATGGTCACCACTTATGAAGGTGCAAACTTCTTGGCTTGTGTTCAAACCTTCTCATACTGCACTCTGTTTTGGCAGTAAATCCTGTAGGCTTCTGCTTGAGTTGGGTCTGGGATATTTGTTCATTTAGAAGGTCTTGTGTTCTTAATATCTGCTTAATCATGATGGCTTGCCTACAGTCTATGTCTTTAAAGATGGACAGGCACAGTGTCTGATGGGTCCAAGTTGGGGTAAAACAGTGATAGTTCAAATTTGCATTGAGGGAGGTGAAGTTTAAACTAAACGCATCTGTAGTTTAAACAAGCCTCTTTCCAATGGAGTCTCTTTCTGTAATGGCATACTCCTAGTTCATGAGGTTTATTGTGCCATTGGGATTTTTTGTTGAGACAGCAACAAAGCCAAATGGGTGGTCCTTTCTCCAGATTTTCTGCTTCTGGGTGATTCTACTTAGGGCAATCCCATATTAATCCAAAGTTCCTTTTGTGTCCAAGGCCTGGTGAACAATATAGATGAGATGGTGGTGGTGATTTCTTTGTCTCAAGACTTCACCCCAAAGCACATTCTGTGGCCAAGTGATCAATCTTACAAGAGGGTATGACAATTGTACATATCTATGCACCTAACACAGGAGTGCCTAAATATATAAAGCAAATGTTAATGGACATAGAGAAATTGTTGGTTATGCAAGAAAAATAGGGGACTTTAACACTTCACTTACAGAAATAGATAGATCATCCAGGAAGAAAATCAACAAAGAAACAATGTCTTTGAATTACACATTGGACCACATGGACATAACAGATATATACAGAAAATTTCACCCAAAAATCCCAGAATTCACATACTTTTCAAATGCACTTGGAACATTCTCCAGAATGCATCACGTAATAGGCCATAAAACAAACCTCAATAAATTTGAGAATATTTATTTTTTATTTTTTTTTTAATTTTTTATTTTTTTTTCCAACATTTATTTTTGGGACAGAGAGAGACAGAGCATGAACGGGGGAGGGGCAGAGAGAGAGGGAGACACAGAATCAGAAACAGGCTCCAGGCTCTGAGCCATCAGCCCAGAGCCCGACGCGGGGCTCGAACTCACGGACCGCGAGATCGTGACCTGGCTGAAGTCGGACGCTTAACCGACTGCGCCACCCAGGCGCCCCATAAATTTGAGAATATTTAAATCATACCATGCATCTTTTCTGATCACAACAGTATGAAACTAGAGATAATTCATAAGAAAAAGACTGGAAAAAACACAAACATGTGGAGAGTAAACAAAATGATAATAAATAGTTAATGGGTCAACAAAGCAATCAAAGAAAAAATTAAAAAATACCTGGACACAAATGAAAATGAAAACAAACTGGTCAAAAATCTTTGGAACATAATAAAAGTTGTCCAAAAAGGAAAGTGCATAGCAATGCAGGGATGCCTCAAGAAACAAGAAGAAGCTCAAATAAATGATCTAACATTACACCTAAAATAACTAGGGGAAAAAGGACAATAAAAACCCAAAGTGAGTAGAAAAGAGAAAATAATAAAAATCAGAGCAGAAATAAATGCCACAGAGACTGAAAAAAGGTAGAAAAAAAACAATGAAATCAGAAGCTGATTCTTTTAAAAGATAAATAAATTTGAAAAACCTTTAGCCAGACTCATTAAGAAAAAAAATTACCAAACTATAGACAATCAGAAATGAGACAGGATTGAAGACAATCCTGATATCACAGGATTAGCAAGGATTGTAAGACAAAAGTGCAAAAAAAATCATATTCAAAAAAACTGAAAAACCTAGAATAAATGGCTAAATATGTAGTAATCTTCAAAAACCAACCCGGAGAAAGTAGAAAATCTGAACATACAGATTACAAGTAATAAAATTGAATCTATAAAGAAATAAAAGTCTAGGAGAAGATGAATTCACAGGTGGATTCTACCAGTCATTTAAAGATTTAATATTTATTTTCAAACTATTCCAAAAATTAGAAAAGAAAGCTTTCCTATGCAGTTTACAAAACCTGCATTACCCTGGTACCAAAACTAGACCAAGACATTATAAAAAAAGAGAAGAGTACAAGCTAATATGCCTGATGAACATAGATGAAAAAATTCTCAAAAGAATACTAGCAAATCATGTACAACAATACACTAAATAGATCATTCTATTCACCACAATCAGGTGGACTTTATTCTAGAGATAAAATCGTGGCTCCTTATTTGCAACTCAGAAGCACACAATATATCAGAAAAATTATAAAAATCATATGATCTTCTCAGTAGATTGAGAAAAAGCATTGGACAAAATTCAACATCTGTCATGATAACAACTCTCACCAAAATTAAGGTTGGAGGAAACCTACCTCAACATAATAAAGTCCATATATGAAAAGTTCACAGTTATTAGCACACTGAAAAGTGAAAAACTGAGTGTTCTCCCTCTAAGATTGGGAGCAAGACAAGGATTTCCACTCTTACTACTTTTATTCAACATGGTACTATAAGTTTTAGCCACAGCAATATGACAAGAAAAAGAAATAAGAGCCATCCATATTGGAAAATAAGTTAAACTATCACTATTTGCAGAAGACATGATACTGTACATAGAAAACCATAAGGACTCTACCAAGAAACTACTAAAATAAATTACTTCATTAGCATGTCAGGGCATAACTTTAATAACCAGAAATTGATAGCTTTTCTGTGCACTAATAATGAAGTATCAGAAAGAGAAATTAAAAAAATACATTATTTACAATTGCACAAAAAATAACATACCTAAGAATAAATTTAACCAAAGAGGTGATCTGTATTTTGAAAACTATAAAATATTGATGAAGGAGATTGATGGTGACAGAAACAAATGGAAAGATATCAATGCTCATGGATTGGAAGAATTAATATTGTTAAAATGTCCATATTACCCAAAGCAACCTACAGATTCAATGCAATCTCTATTAAAACACCAATACCTTCTTCATAGAACTAGAACAAATAATACTAAAATCTTTATGATACAACAGAAGAAGACCCTGAATAACCAAAGCAATCTCAAGCAAGAAAAAAAAAAAAAAACTACAGGTATCACAACACTAGATTTCAAGATACACTATAAAGATGTAGTAAGCAAAATGGTATGGTACTGGCACAAAAATAGGAACATAGATCAATAGAACAGAATAAAGACTCCAGAAATTAACCCACATTTATATGTCCAATTAATCTATGACAAAGGAGGCAAAAATACACAATGGGGAAAAGACAGTCTCATCAATAAATGGTGCTGGGAAAACTGGAGAGCTACATTTAAAAGAATGAAATTGGATCAATTTCTTATACCATTTACAAAAATAAACTCAAAATGGGTTATATACCTAAATGTGAGACATGAAACTAAAAATTCCAGAAAAGAACACAGGCAGTAATTTCTCTGACATTGGCCACAGCAACTTTTTCTAGATATGTGTCCTAAAAGGGAAACAAAAGCAATAACAAAGTATTGGCACTACTTCAAAATAAAAAGGTTTTGCACAGCAAAAGAAACTATCAACAAAACAAAAAGATAATCTGCCGAATGGGAGAAGATATTTTAAAATAATATATCTAATATGGGGTTAATATAGAAAATATTCAAAGAACTTATACAAGTCAACACCAAAAAACCACAAGAAATCTGATTAAAAAATGGGCAGGAAACTGAATAGAGACTTTTCTAAAGAAGACATACAGATGGTCAACAGATACGTGAAAAGATTCTCAACATCAGTAGTCATCAGGAAATGCAAATCAAAACCACAATGAGATACCACATTACACCAGTTAGAATAGCTAAAATCAAAATGACAAGAAATACCAAGTATTCGCAAAGATGTAAAGAAAAAGGAACCATCATCAACTATTGATCGATATGTAAATACAAACAGCCATTGTGGAGAGTGTAGAATGGCAGGTCCTAAAAATATCAAATATATAAATACCACATGATCCAATAATTCCACTGTTGAATATTTATGGAAAGAAACTAAAGGAGCTAATTCAAAATGACATATGCACACCTATGTTTATTGCAGAATTATTTATAATAGTGAAGATATGGGAGCAACCCAAGTTTTCATCAATATATGATTAGATAAGGAAGATGTGATACATACATACGTACATACACAATGGAATATTATGCAACCAGAAAAAAGGATGACATTGTGCCATTTGAGACAAAATGGATGGACCTAGAAGGTATTATGCTAAGTGAAATAAGTCAGACTGTGAAAGACAAACACCATATAATTCCTCTCATAAGTTGAATCTAAAAAAATATATAAAGAAAAACACAAAATCAAACCTATAAATACAAAGAACAAGCTGAAGGTTGTCAGAGTGGAGGGTGTTGGGGGGTTGGGAAGAATGGCTGAAGGGGAGAGGGGGATACAGGGTTGTGGTTATTGAATGAATAACTCATGGGAATAAAAGACACAGCATAGGGAATATGGTCAGTAGTATTGTAATAGTGATGTAATGACACAGTATCTATGTTTGTGGTGAATATAGCATGATACATAAGCAAGCTGGTCAAATCCCTATGTTGTGCACCTGAAATTCATATAACATGGTGTGTCAACTCTACGCAAGTTTTTTAAAAGTTCAAAAAATAAAATAAATTAATTAATTAATAAAAAACAATATAATTTATAAGAAGAATTGATTTTTACAAACATGATAACTCTGTTCTGACTAAATAAATTCAATTCTGATTCAAGGACAAGTCAAAAATGAAATGTTGGAAAAATATATTTCATGCTAATAGTAATCAAAATAGAGATAAGGTGGCTAAGCTAATATCAGGAAAAAAAATGGACTTTCATTAAGTCACAAAACTTTACAAGAGAAAAAAGAATATTATATATTGATATCAATCAATAACATATAACATCTATAAACATGTATGCAACAACAGTACTCCATGATATATGAAGTAAAAATGGAAAGATCTGAATGGAGAAATAGATAGTAATGGTAGGTGCCTACAGTATTGTGTTTCAGTTATGGCTATAACAGTAAGACCAATAACAAAATAGAGTACAAGAAAAACATGATACTCAACAAATATATGCAGAACACCAGCATTGTACATTAAATATTCCCATAGATAGATCACATCTTAGGCTACAAGTCTCAATAAATCTAAAGGATTATATTGTACAAGTATCTTCTCTGACCAAAATGGATTGAAACTAGAAATCATTTTGAAAAATGGAAAAGCGAAGGAGCGCCTGGTTGGCTCAGTTGGTTAAGCGTCCAATTCTTGATTTCATCTCAGGTCATGATCTCACAGTTCATGGGTTCAAGCCCTACATTGGGCTGTGCACTGAGAGTGTAAGGCCTCCTTAAGATTTCCTCTCCCTCTCTCACTACCCCTCCTCTGCTTGTACTCTGTTTCTCTTTCTCTCAAAATAAATAAATAAACTTAAAAAATGAAAAGTAAAAAGTTCACAAATATGTGGAAATTATACTCTTTTTAATTTTTTAATGTTTATTTGTTTTTGAGAGAGAAAGAGAGCATGAGTGGAGGAGGGGCAGAGAGAGAGGGAGACACAGAATGTGAAGCAGGCTCTAGGCTCTGAGCTGTCACCACAGAGTCCAACATGGGGCTCAAACCCATGAACTGTGAGATCATAACCTGAGGTGAAGTCGGAGGTTTAACAGACTGAGTCACCTAGGTGCCCCCACAAATTATTCTTAAATAATCAATGGGTCAAAGAAGAATGACAAGGGAAATTAGAAGCATTTACAAGAAATTAAAACTAACACACAATATACCAAAACCTATGAGATTCAGTGGGAGCATTTCTCAGAGGAAATGTACAATTATAAATGCTTACAGTAAAGAAAAAAAAATCCCAAATCATTAACCCAACTAATCTAACTTTACAACATCTGGACCTGGAAAGAGAAAAGCTAGTCAAACTTAAAACTAGCAGAATTCTGAAAGTAATAAGAATCAGAGAAAAGATGAATGAAATAAACAATGTAAAGAATAAATATATTTTTTTAATTTTTTAATGTTTATTTATTTTTGAGACAGAGAAAGAGCATGAATGGGGGAGGGGCATAGAGAGAAGGAGACACAGAACCTGAAGCAGGCTCCAGGTTCTGAGCTGTCAGCACAGAGCCTGACGCGGGGCTCGAACACACAAACCGTGAGATCACGACCTGAGCTGAAGTCAGATGCTTAACCGACTGAGCCACCCAGGCGCCCCAAGAATAAATAAAATTTAAAATATTTCATTGAAAGTAATTGACCAAATTGGCACACTTTTAAGTAGATGGGTAACACACAAAAGGGAATACTAAATTTACTAAAATCAGAAATAAAAAGGACATTAACAGATTACAGAAACAAAAATAATTATAATACAATAATATAAACAATTTTATGTTAACAAATTTTATAACCTTGATAAAATGGACAAATTCCTAAAAACACATATACTATCAAAATTAAATGGAGAAATAATAGAAAATATTAAAAAGACATATATACATACAGGAATGAAATCAACAAATACCTCACAACAAAGAAAAACCATAATCCATGTAGACTTCACTATTAAGTTCTACCAAATTTTTTTTATCAATTTTATCTTATTTTGGGAGATACAGAGACAGCACGAATTGGGGAGGGGCAAAGAGAGAGAGAGAGACAGACAGACAGACAGAATCCCAAGCAGGCTCAGCGCTGCCAGAACAGAGCCTGATGTGGGGCTCGAACCCATGAAACCCTGAGATCATGACCTGAGTTGAGATCAAGAGTGGGATGCTTAACTGATTGAGCCACCCAGGCACCCCAAGTTCTACCAAAATTTTTAAAGAATTAACACCAATTTCTTCCAAATTATTCCAAAAATTAAAAAAAGAAGGAACACTTTCCAACTTACTCTTCGAGATGTATCTGGATATCAAACAAATACATCAAAAGAATAGAAAATTATAAACCAATTTTCCTTATGAATATAGATAGGTACAAATACCTCCAAGAAAGCACTAGCAGACCAAATACAGTAGCATACTAGATGATATGTCATTGCAATGTGGATTTTATTTTAGAATGCAATAGTAATTTGATATGAAAAAATTAATTTATTTAATACATTAGATTAATTCAGTGGAGGGAAAAAGTCACATAATCATCTTAATTGATGCAGAAAAGCTGTTGGACAAAAGACAATGCACTTTATTTTTTTTTCTTCTTATGTTCTTCATTTAGCAAAATGCATGCTTTAGTATACAGTTTCACAAGTCTTGAAAAATTCATACACGTAGTACTCCATTGTGTATATAAACCACAATTTCTTTATCCATTCATCATTTGATGGACATTTAGGCTCTTTCCATAATTTGGCTATTGCTGAGCGTGCTGCTATAAACATTGGGGTACAAGTGCCCCTATGCATCAGTACTCCTGTATCCCTTGGGTAAATTCCTAGCAGTGCTATTGCTGGGTCATACGGTAGGGCTATTTTTAATTTTCTGAGGAACCTCCACACTGTTTTCCAAGGGGCTGAGCCAATTTCATGCCCACCAACAGTGCAAGAGGGTTCCCATTTCTCCACATCCTCGCCAGCATCTACAGTCTCCTGATTTCTTCATTTTGGCCACTCTGGCGTGAGGTGATATCTGAGTGTGGTTTTGATTTGTATTTCCCTGATGAGGAGTGACGTTGAGCATCTTTTCATGTGCCTGTTGGCGATTTGGATGTCTTCCCTAGAGAAGTGTCTATTCATGTTTTCTGCCCATTTCTTCACTGGGTTATTTGTTTTTCGGGTGTGGAGTTTGGTGAGTTCTTTATAGATTTTGGACACTAGCCCTTTATCTGATACGTCATTTGCAAATATCTTTTCCCATCCCTTGTGTTGCCTTTTAGTTTTGTTGATTGTTTCCTTTGCTGTGCAGAAGCTTTTTATCTTCATAAGGTCCCAGTAGTTCATTTTTGGTTTTAATTCCCTTGCCTTTGGGGATGTGTCAAGAAAGAAATTGCTACAGCTGAGGTCAGAGAGGTCTTTTCCTGCTTTCTCCTCTAGGGTTTTGATGGTTTCCTGTCTCACATTCAGGTCCTTTATCCATTTTGAGTTTATTTTTGTGAATGGTGTGAGAAAGTGGTCTAGTTTCAACCTTCTGCATGTTGCTGTCCAGTTCTCCCAGCACCATTTGTTAAAGAGACTGTCTTTTTTCCATTGGATGTTCTTTCCTGCTTTGTCAAAGATTATTGGCCATACGTTTGTGGGTCTAGTTCTGGGGTTTCTATTCTATTCCATTCGTCTATGTGTCTGCTTTTGTACCAATACCATGCTGTCTTGATGATGACAGCTTTGAGGTAGAGGCTAAAGTCTGGGATTGTGATGCCTCCTGCTTTGGTCTTCTTCTTCAAAATTACTTGAGCTATTCGGGGCCTTTTCTGGTTCCATATGAATTTTAGGATGGCTTGTTCTAGTTTCGAAAAGAATGCTGGTGCAATTTTGATTGGGATTGCATTGAATGTGTAGATAGCTTTGGGTAGTATTGACATTTTAACAATATTTATTCTTGCAATCCATGGGCATGGAATGTTTTTCCATTTCTTTATACCTTTCCTCAATTTCCTTTATAAGCTTTCCATAGTTTTCAGCATACAGATATTTTAGATCTTTGGTTAGATTTATCCCTAGGTATTTATGCTTCTTGGTGCAATTGTGAATGGGATCAGTTTCTTTATCTGTCCTTCTGTTGCTTCATTATTAGTGTATAAGAATGCAACTGATTTCTGTACATTGATTTTGTATCCTGCGACTTTGCTGAATTCATGTATCAGTTCTAGCAGACTTTTGGTGGAGTCTATCGGATTTTCCATGTATAATATCATGTCATCTGCAAAAAGTGAAAGCTTGACTACATCTTCGCCAATTTGGATGCCTTTGATGTCCTTTTGTTGTCTGATTGCTGATGCTAGAACTTCCAACACTATGTTAAGCAACAGCGGTGAGAGTGGACATCCCTGTCGTGTTCCTGATCTCAGGGAAAAAGCTCTCAGTTTTTCCCCATTGAGGATGATGTTAGCTGTGGGCTTTTCATAAATGGCTTTTATGATCTTTAAGTATGTTCCTTCTATTCCGACTTTCTCGAGGGTTTTTATTAAGAAAGGGTTCTGGATTTTGTCAAAGGCCTTTTCTGCATCAATTGACAGGATCATATGGTTCTTCTCTTTTCTTTTATTAATGTGATGTATCACGATTGATTTGCGAATGTTGAACCAGCCCTGCATCCCAGGAATGAATCCCACATGATCATGGTGAATAAAACTTTTTATATGCTGCTGAATCCATTTGCTTGTATCTTATTGAGAATTTTTGCATCCATATTCATCAGGGATATTGGCCTGTAGTTCTCTTTTTTTACTGGGTCTCTGTCTGGTTTAGGAATCAAAGTAATGCTGGCTTCATAGAGTGAGTCTGGAAGTTTTCCTTCCTTTTCTATTTTTTGGAATAGCTTGAGAAGATAGGTATTATCTCTGCTTTAAACGTCTGGTAGAACTCCCCTGGGAAGCCATCTGGTCCTGGACTCTTATTTGTTGGGAGATTTTTGATGACTGATTCAATTTCTTCGCTGGTTATGGGTCTGTTCAAGCTTTCTATTTCCTCCTGATTGAGTTTTGGAAGCATGTGGGTGTTCAGGAATTTGTCCAATTCTTCCAGGTTGTCTAATTTGTTGGCATATAATTTTTCATAGTATTCCCTGATAATTGTTTGTATCTCTGAGGGATTGGTTGTAATAATTCCATTTTCATTCATGATTTTATCTATTTGGGTCATCTCCCTTTTATTTTTGAGAAGCCTGGCTAGAGGTTTATCAATTTTGTTTATTTTTTCAAAAAACCAACTCTTGGTTTCGTTGATCTGCTCTACGGTTTTTTTAGATTCTATATTGTTTATTTCTGCTCTGATTTTATTATTTCTCTTCTTCTGCTGGGTTTAGGCTGCCTTTGCTGTTCTGCTTCTATTTCCTTTAGGTGTGCTGTTAGATTTTGTTTTTGGGATTTTTCTTGTTTCTTGAGATAGGCCTGGATTGCAATGTATTTTCCTCCCAGGACTGCCTTCGCTGCATCCCAAAGCGTTTGGATTGCTGTATTTTCATTTTCATTTGTTTCCATATATTTTTAATTTATTCTCTAATTGCCTGGTTGACCCACTCATTCGTTAGTAGGGTGTTCTTTAACCTCCATGCTTTTGGAGGTTTTCCAGACTTTTTTCTGTGGTTGATTTCAAACTTCATGGTACTGTGGTCTGAAAGTATGCATGGTATGATTGCAATTCTTGTATACTTATGAAGGGCTGTTTTGTGACCCAGTATGTGATCTATCTTGGAGAAGATGCCATGCGCACTCGAGAAGAAAGTATATTCTGTTGCTTTGGGATGCAGAGTTCTAAATAGATCTGTCAAGTCCATCTGATCCAATGTATGATTCAGGTCCCTTGTTTCTTTATTGACCATGTGTCTAGATGGTCTATCCATTTCTCTAGTGGAGTATTAAAGTCCCCTGCAATTACCACATTCTTATCAATAAGGTTGCTTATGTTTGTGAGTAATTGTTTTATATATTTGGGGGCTCCTGTATTCAGCGCATAGACATTTATAATTGTTAGCTCTTCCTGATGGATAGACCCTGTGATTATTATATAATGCCCTTCTTCATCTCTTGTTACAGCCTTTAATTTAAAGTCTAGTTTGTCTGAGATAAGTATGGCTACTCCAGCTTTCTTTTGACTTCCAGTGACATGATAAATAGTTCTCCATCCCCTCACTCTCAATCTGAAGGTGTCCTCAAGTCGAAAATGAGTCTCTTGTAGACAGCAAATAGATGGGTCTTGGTTTTTTTTATCCATTCTGATACCCTATGTCTTTTGGTTGGCACATTTAGTCCATTTACATTCAGTGCTATTATAGAAAGATATGGGTTTAGCATCATTGTGATGTCCGTAATTTTCATGCTTGTAGCGATGTCTCTGGTACTTTGTCTCACAGGATCCCCCTTAGGACCTCTTGTAGGGCTGGTTTAGTGTTGATGAATTCCTTCAGTTTTTGTTTACTTGGGAAGACCTTTATCTCTTTCTTTTCTAAATGTCAAACTTGCTGGATAAAGGATTTTTTGCTGCATATTTTTTCTGTTCATCACATTGAAGATCTCCTGCCATTCCTTTCTGGCCTGCCAAGTTTCAGTAGAGAGATCAGTCACGAGTCTTATAGGTCTCCCTTCATATGTTAGAGCATGTTAATCCCTAGCTGCTTTCAGAATTTTCTCTTTATCCTTGTATTTTGCCAGTTTCACTATGATATGTCGTACAGAAGATCGATTCAAGTTCCGTCTGAAGGGAGTTCTCTGTGCCTCTTGGATTTCAATGCCTTTTTCCTTCCCCAGATCCGGGAAGTTCTCAGCTATTATTTCTTCAAGTACCCCTTCAGCACCTTTCCCTCTCTCTTCCTCCTCTGGAATACCAA
Organism: Lynx canadensis; assembly: GCF_007474595.2. Classification (NCBI taxonomy): domain Eukaryota; kingdom Metazoa; phylum Chordata; class Mammalia; order Carnivora; family Felidae; genus Lynx; species Lynx canadensis. Next base: position 63,567,497 of record NC_044321.2, read on the forward strand.
TAATGCACAGATTATTTCTGTTTAGTGCATCACTTAGTTCTCTAATTTTCCCCTCATACTCATGGATTTTTTTATCTTTTTCTCAGCTTCTTCTTTTTCCATAATGTTATCTACTAGTTCACCTATTCTCTCCTCTGCCTCTTGAATCCGAGAAGTAGTTGTCTCCATTTTATTTTGCAGTTCATTAATAGCATTTTTTAGCTCCTCCTGGCTGTTCCTTAGTACCTTGATCTCTGTAGCAAGAGATTCTCTGCTGTCCTTTAGACTGTTTTCAAGCCCAGTGATTAATTTTATGACTATTGTTCTAAATTCCCTTTCTGTTATATTGTTTAAATCGTTTTTGATCAGTTCATTAGCTGTCATTATTTCCAGGACGTTTTTGTGAGGGGAATTCTTCCATTTCATCATTTTGGATAGTCCCTGGAGTGGTGCTGGACTGCAGGGCCCTTCCCCTGTGCTGTCTTGAATAACTTGCATTGGTGGGCGGGGCCGCAGTCAGACCTGATGTCTGCCACCAGCCCACCGTGGGGCCACTGTCAGACTGTTGTGTGCCTTCTCCTCCCCTCTCCTAGGGGCGGGATTCACTGTGGGGTTGTGTGGCCCCTCTGGGCTACTTGTACACTGCCAGGCTTGTGGTGCTGGGGATCTGGTGTATTTGCCGGTGTAGATTGGCAAGGTGCACAGGGGCGGGGGCCGGGGGGCAGGCTCAGCTCGCTTTTCCTTTGGAGATCTACTTCTGGTGGGGTCCTGTAGCACCAGGAGGGAGTCAGATCTGCCAGAGGGATGGATCCGCAGAAGCACAGTGTTCGGTGTTTGCGTGGTGCAAGCACGTTCCCTGGCAGGAACTGGTTCCCTTTGGGATTTTGGCTGGGGGATGGGCGAGGGAAATGGCACTGACAAGCGCCTTTGTTCCCTGCCAAGCTGTGCTCTGTAGTCCAGGGCTCCACAACTCTCCCTCCCGTTGTCCTCCAGCCCACCCGTTCTTGGAGCAGAGCTGTTAACTTATAACCTTCCAGATGTTAAGTCCTGCTTGATGTCAGAACACACTCCATCCAGCCCCTCCGCTTTTGCCAGCCAGACTCAGGGGCTCTGCTTTGCCTGCAGGCTGCCCCTCTTCCCTGGCTCCCTCCCGCCAGTCCGTGGAGCAGTACTGCCTCTCTGCCCTTCCTACCCTCTTCCGTGGACCTCTCGTGTATGCTTGCCTCCAGAGGATCCGTTCTGCTAGTCTTCTGGCAATTTTCTGGGTTATTTAGGCAGGTGTTGGTGGAATTTAAGTGATCCGCAGGACGCTGTGAGCTCAACGTCCTCCTACGCTGCCCTGGACAACTAATTTTTAACAAATACACAAAGATGGTACTGAAGTCATAGAGTGATCTTTTCTATAAATGGTGCTGTAACAATTGGATATCCACGTGCAAAAAGAAAGAAAGAAAAAATAAAGAAAGAAAGAAAGAAAGAAAGAAAGAAGAAAGAAAAAAATAACTTGAATTTATTCCTCACAGCATAAATAAAATTTAATTCAAAATGAAACGTAGACCTAAATGCAACACTTAAAACTCTGAAATGTCTAAACCAAAGCATGGAACAAAACCTTTGTGATCCTAGGTTAGAAAATTTCTTTGATGTGATAACAAAATAGCAAATCCACAAAAAATAGACAGATTGAGAGTCAACAAAATTTTAGTACTCTTTTCTCCAAAAGTTTTTAAGAAATTGAAAAGATAAGCCAAAACCTTGGAGAAAATACTGGAAAATCACATACCCAATCAAGGAATTGTATCCAGTATATAGAAAGAAATTTCTAAACTAAACAATAAGAAAACTAAAAATCCAATAAAATAGGTCAAATGTTGATTTATTTTTATTTTTTAAAGAGTATTTGTTTATTGTTTTGTGTGTGTGTGTGTGTGTGTGTGTGCTTTTTTTGTGTGTGTGAGAGAGGGAGAGAGAGAGGGAGAGAAAGAGAGAGAGAGAATGAGTAGGGGAGGGGCAGAGAGGAGAGGGACAGAAAGAATCCCAAGCAGGCTCTGTGCTGTTAACACAGAGACCAACACAGAGCTTGATCTCATGAACCATGAGATCATTACCTGAGTTGAAATCAAGATTTGGATGCTTAGCTGACTAAGCCACCCAGGAGCCCCCAAAAATAAGTCAAAAATTTAAACAGACATATCTCATATCTCATATTATGAGATTCATAAATAGCTAGTAAGCAAATGAAAAGATGCTAATTTGTTGTCCTTCAAAATTTTAGGAGACATAGAGTTTTCCAGTCAAGCAAAAGATAAAGTACCATTATACTTACCTTACAAATTATTTAAACTGAAATAAAAGGTTGGTAATTAGTAACAGGAAAACATATGAAAATATAAAGCTCATTGTAAAGACAAATGAATAGGAAAATCCAGAACAGTCTATCTAATGTTGTAAAAGTTGTGGGTTAATGACTTATAAAGCTAGTATAAAGGTTGGAAGAAAAAAAAGTTAAAAAATCACTTTACAATAACTTGTTAGTGTACACACAATGTAAAAAATGTAGATTGTGGCACCAAAAACAAAATTTTGGGGGGGAGTGTAGAAATGTAAAACCTTAGAATGCATTCAAACTTAAGTTGTTATCAATGTAAAATAGACATAAATATAGGTTGCTTTATGCAAACCTTATTGTAACAAAAAGCAAAATTCTATTGTAGATACACAAAAAATAAAGAGAAAGGAATTTAAACATCCCACTACAGAAAGTGATCAAATCACAAAGCAAGAGAGCAAAATATAAAAAAGAAACAAGGAATTTTAAAAATCTATAAAACAAGTAACAAAATGGCAATAAGTCCCTATGTAGCAATATTTTTTAATATAAATGGACTAAATTATACAAAGGACATTTAATGGTTTAATGGATAAAAAAAACAAGATTCATCTCTATCTTGCCTATCAGAGACTCATTTCAAATACACAGGCACACAGATCGAAAGTAAAGGGATATTGCATGCAAGTAAAAACCAAAAGAAAGATGGGGTAGTTATACTTATATCAAAGCAAAATATGGGGGAGGACTTAAGATGTCCAAGTTGTAGGGGACCCTATGCTTGCCTCTTCCCTTGACCACAGCTATATAAATAATTCTGAACTCCCCAGAAATTGATGTGAGGACTGAGCAAACAAACTGGACAATTAGAGTAGAAAAGAGGCCACATTGTGGAAAGTAAGAGGTGCAGAGATGTTATTTGGGGTAGAAACGAATTGAAGTTTTTACAGAGGGAAGGAAGTTTTGATCAGACAGAGGAAAGAGAGAAAGAAAGAAAGAGAGAAAGGGAGAAAGAGCATGAGAGAGAGAGAGCACAGCACACAGGGGATTGCACAAGAAAAACACTTCCCCAAAACCATTCACTAGGAAAATGAGATTGGCTTATTATCATGAGTTTTTACAACCATTAGATTTCAAAGACTAAAGTTTTAGAAGTCCACTCAATGGCTGATGAAAAGACTGATGGACATAGTTGTGCTCCTTTGGAGAAGGAGGGCATAAGCCTTGGAGTGGACAGTGTTGTCCAAGGATCCCCTGGGTCACACTTGAAAAGCTGGTTCTCCTTCCTGAAGTGGACTTGGGAGAGGAGGCACTACCTCTCAAGATATAATAGAGCCAGTGGTAACCATTGTGCGGCCCTGTTCATTAGCATAGGGACAGAGGCAACATTCAGAATAGGAGAGATAAAGAGTTTCCTAGACACATAACACTTAAGGATTTTGTGAAAACTAAACCAGCCCTGTAAAAAAAATATTAAATAGGACATTTTCAGTGTGAAATAAAGAGCAAACACAACAAATACAATAAAGGAATGGAAAAAAAATCTCTGAAAGCAGGGACTTAACAAGTAATACAATGGCACTGAATTCAGATCCTTCAATAATCACACTGAATGTAAATGGACTAAATGCTCTAATCAATAGGCATAGGGTATCAGAATGGATAAAAACAACAAGAATCATCCACATGCTGCCTACAAGAGATTCACATTAGACCTTAAGACAAATATAGACTGAAAGTGAGGCGATTGAGAACCATTTATCATGCTAACAGATGTCAAGAGTAAGCCAGACTAACCATACTTATCTCAGAGAAACTAGATTTTAAACCAAAGGCTGTAACAAGAGATGAAGAAGGGAACTATATAATAATGAAGTGTTCTATCCAACAGAAAGATCTAACAATTATAAATATTTATGCCCCCAACTTGGACACTCAAATATATACATTAATTAATAACAAACATAAAGAAATTCATTGACAATATTACAATAATAGTAGGGGACACTAACTCCTCACTTAAAGCAATGTACAGATGATCTAAGCAGGAAACCAACAAGGAAACAAGGGCTTTGAATGACCCACTGGACAAAATGGACCAACAATTATATTCAGAACATTTCTTCTAAAGCAGCAGCGTAGACATTCTTTTCAAATGCACATGGGACATTCTCTAAAATAGATCAAACTGAGTCAAAAACCAGGCCTCAACAAATACAAAAAGATTAAGATAATACCATGCATATTTTCAGACCACAACACTATATAACTTGAAGTTGACCACAGGAGAAAAAAAATGGAAAGACTACAAATACATGGAGATTAAAGAACATCCTACTAAAGTATGAATGGGTTAACCAGAAAACTAAAGAAGAAATTTTAAAAATACATGGACGCAAGTGAAAATGAAAACACGACTATCCAAAACATTTGGGATGCAGTAAAAGTGGTCATAAGACCTAAGTGTATAGTAATACAGGCCTTCCTCAAGAAGCAAGAAATATCTAAAATACACACTGTAACTTTATACCTAAAGGAACTAGAAAAGGAACGACATATAAATCCTAATACCAACAGAAGAGGAACATTAAGATTAGAGCAGAAATAACGATACAGAAAAAAAAAAAAACCCACAGTAGAACAGATGATTGAAACCAGGAACAGGTTCTTTTAAATAATTATTGAAATTCATACTCCCCTAGCCAGAATTACCAAAAGGAAAAGAGAAAGGACCCATATTAATAAAATTACGAATTAGAGAGGTGATATCACCACCAACATGTCATAAATACAATGTTAAGACAATATTATGAAACATTAGATGCCAACAAATTGGACAATCTGGAAGTGACAGAAAAATTCTTAGAAACATATAAACTACCAAAACTGAAACATGAAGAAATAGAAACATTTGAACAGATCCACAACCAGCAAAGAAATCAAATTAGTAAACAAAACTTTCCCAAAAAACAAAGTCCAGGGCCAGATGGCTTCCCATAAGAATTCTACTACATATTTAAAGAATAATTAATGCCTTTTCTACTCAACTTTTTTTAAAAAATGGAAGGAAAGCTTTCAAACTCATTCTATGAGACCAGCATTACGTTGATCCCAAAACAAGACAAAGACCCCACTATAAAGGAGAATTACAAGTAAATATCCAATGAACATAGATGCAAAAATTCTAAACAAGATACTAGCATGTCGAATCCAACAGTATATTAAAATATTTTTTCAGGGGCATCTAGTAGCTCAGTCAGTTAGGCATCTACTTTTGATTTCGGTCAGGTCATCTCAGTTTTTGTGGGACTTCACTGACAGTGAAGATCCTGCTTGGTATTCTCTCTCTCCCTTTCTCTCTGCCCCTCCCCACTCATTCTCTTCATTGTCTCTTTCTCTCTCTTTCTCTCAGGATAAATAAATAAACCTTTAAAAAAGGAATTATTCAGGGGCGCCTGGGTGGCGCAGTCGGTTAAGCATCCGACTTCAGCCAGGTCACGATCTCGCGGTCCGTGAGTTCGAGCCCCGTGTCAGGCTCTGGGCTGATGGCTCAGAGCCTGGAGCCTGTTTCCGATTCTGTGTCTCCCTCTCTCTCTGCCCCTCCCCCGTTCATGCTCTGTCTCTCTCTGTCCCAAAAATAAAATAAAATAAAATAAAATAAAATAAAATAAAAGGAATTATTCACCATTATCAAGTGGGATTTATTCCTGGGCTGCAAAGGTGGCTCAATATCTGCAAATCAATCAACATGATACACCACATTAACAAAAGTATGGAAAAGAACCATATGATCCTGTCAATAAATACAGAAAAAACATTTGATAAACTACAGCATCCAGTCTTGATAAAAACCCTCAAAAAAGTAGGAATAGAGTGAAAATACCTCAACACTATAAAGGTCATATACTAAATTTATCATCTTCAATAGTGAAAAACTGAGAGCTTTTCATCTACAGTTAAGAACACAACAGGGACATTCAAACTCACCAGTCCTACTTAACATAGTACTTGATGTCCTAGCCTCAGCAATCAGAAAACAAAACAAAACTAAACAAAACACGAAAAAAGAAAAGAAAAGACATCCAAATTGGAAAGGAAGAAGTCAAACCTTCACTATTTGCAGACTACATGATACTCTGTAGAAAACCTGAAAGACTCCACCAACATGCTAAAACTGATGCTTGAATTCAGCAAAGTTGCAGGATATGCAATCAACGTGCAGAAATCTGTTGCATTTCTATACACCAATAACAATGGGTAAGGGATGTGCTAAATGGTTGATAACTATTAAGAAGGGCACCGTTGTGATGAGCACTGGGTGTTATATGTAAGTGACGAACCACTAAATTCTACTCCTGAAACAAATACTGCATTATATGTTAACTAACTAGAATTTAAATAAAAACTTGATTTAAAAAAAACCCAAAACATAGACTTTAAGACAAAGCCTGTAATGAAAGATGAATAAGGTCATTATACAATGATAAAAGGGTCAATTCAATATGAGGATGTAACATTGGTAAACATTTACGCACTAATTATAGGGACATCTAAATATATAAAGTAAATCTTAGCAGTCATAAATGGGGAAATAGATAGCAAAATAATATCAGTAGACATTAATTAATACCCCACTTTCATCTAATGACACATCATCCATACAGAAAATTAATAGAAAGTTTTGGCCTTAAATGACACATTAGACTACATAAACTTAACCTTTTCAGAACATCCCATCCAAGACTGACAGATCACATTTTCTTCTCAAGTGCACATGAAATTTTCTCCAGGATAAAACATATATTTTATATTTACCACAAAGCAAGTCTTAATACATTAAAGAAGATTAAAGTCATATCAAGCATCATACTCACTGCAATAATATGAAGCTAAAAATCAATTAGAAGAGAAAAATAAAAATTTAAAAACACACGGAGATTAAACAACATGCTACTGAAAAGCAATGGGTCAAATAGGAAAACAAGACAGAAATTTAAAAAAAATCTTGAGACAAATGAAAATGGAATACAACATACCAAAACTTGTGGGATGTAGAAAAAGCAACTCTAAGAGGTTTATAGTAATAAATGTGCACAGTAGGAAAGAAAAAGTTGTTGAATGAACAAAAAAATTCACACTTCAGTGAACTACAAAAGAGAAACAAAGCTTAATGTTAATAGAAGTAAGAAAATAACAAAAATAAGAACAGATATAAATAAGAGACTAAAATACATTTGAAAAGACCCATGATGGGACCCCTGGGTGGCTCAGTCAGTTGAGCATCTGACTTTGGCTCAGGTCATGATCTCGTGGTTCATGGGTCTGAGCCCCACATTGGGCTCTGTGCTGACAGCTCGGAGCCTGGAGCCTGTTTCAGATTCTGTGTCTCCCTCTTCCTGCCCCTCCTCTGCTTGTGCTCTGTCTCTCTCTGTCTCAAAAATAAATAAACATTAAAAATTTTTAAAAAAGTAAAAGACCCATGAAACTGGCCACTGCTTTTATAAAAAGGTAAACAAAATAGAAAAACCTTTACCTGGACTCAAATAAGAAATAAGAGAGGACTCAAATGAATTTAATCAGAAATGAAAGAAGAGACATTACAACTGATACCTCAGAAATATAAAGGATCATAAAAGACTATTTTAAGCAACTCTACAACAATGAATTGGAAAAATATAGAAAAAATAAGTAAATTCTTAGAAACATACATACTACTAAGACTCAATCATGAAGAAAAATAAAATCTCAATAGCTCAATTACCAATAAGGAAACCAAATTTAAGAAAATGAAAGAAAATTTCAAGACCAGAATCCTTACCTGATGAATTGTATAAAATACTAAGAACAACTACAAAAGAAATAAGTTACACAAAAAAAAAGTACCACATAATGGATATAGTCAATAATCATTTGCTGACAGGTGGTGAGTGCATTTATTGCGATGAACACTGAGTATTGCATGGGATTGTTGAATCAATATGTCATATACCTGAAACTTACATACATTTGTATTATACTTAAATAAAGAAAAAGAAGAAAGAAAGAAAGAAAGAAAGAAAGAAAGAAAGAAGAAAGAAAGAGAGAAAGAAAGAGAGAAAGGAAAAAAGATTACTACCAATCCTTCTCAAACTATTTCCAAAAACAAGAGGAGTGACACTCCAAAATTATCTTACAAGGCCACCATTACCCTGATACCAAAACCAGACAAGTACACTACAAGATAATTATAGTCCAATATCTATTATAAACATATATGCAAAAAATCTCAACAAAATACTAGCAAACCAACCTTCGAACATGCATTAAAGGATCATACACTGTGGTAAAGTAGGATTTATTCCATGCATGCAAGGATGGTTTACCATCCACAAATGAATCATTGTGATATATCACATGGATAAAATTAATAATTAAAATAATATAATTATCTCAATAGGTGCAGAAAAAGCATTTGACAAAATTCAACATTCATGTATAATAAAATCTCTCAATGAAGTATTATAGAAGGAATGTAATATAAGGAAGAAGACAAGGATTCATACCTCACCACTTTCATTCCACATATTGTTGGAAGTTCTAGACAGAGCAATTAAGTAAGAAAAGTCATCCAAATCAGAAAGGAAGAAGTAAAACTATCACTATTTGCAAAGGATATATTATATAATGCACACCCTAAATACTTTATGAAAAAAAATTAGAAGTAACAAATATATTCAATAAATTTACAGCATAAACATAAATATACAAAAATCAGGTGTGTTTCCATACACAAATAGTGAAAGAGAAATTAAGAAACAATTCTGAGAAGGAAAATAGGGGAAGAGTAGGAGAACTGTAGGCTCACCTTGTCCCATGAACACAACTAGATAACTATCAACTCATCTTAAATACCCCAGAAACAGACCTGAAGACTGACAGAACAAACTCCACAAATAAACAGAGGTAAGAAGCCACATTGAAGAGTGTAGAAAGTGTGGAGGTGTAGTTTAGGAGAGAAACTGATCACAGGTGTTATGAGTAGGGAAGGGATCTTGGTTGTATAGAAGGGTGAGAGGCAGAGGATCACAGAGGGGAATGCACTAGGAAAACATTTCCCCAAAGCCATTGGTTTGGAAAATGAGAGGGGCTGAAATTCATGAGTTCTTGCAACCGGCAAGGCATAAAGGCTGGATTTAATGGACAGCAGGTGTACCTGGAACACAGCCTGGAGAACACTGCACTACTCCTGGGGAGAAGGCAGGAAAACATGGGGACAGACAACATAGAAACAGCAATTTGAAGAGCTCCTGGGGCAAAGAATGGGGAGATTATTTGCTCTTCTCTGAGCACATCCCTGAGAGGCAGCATTCACAGAGACACCTCTTTGGATACAAAGGAGCTGGCCAGGGCCATTTACCTCCCCTGCTCCTCAGCATTAACACAGAGCCATCTGCAGTAAACAATACAGTGCCCACAGTGGCCTCCTAACTTGCATACACTAAGACCCAATCCCATAAGCTCTGGTAAGAATTCCCCTCACAGTCACCCTTGCCTCAGTCCTAGCACAGAAGGACCCTTACCCAGAAGACCAACACAAACCCTGGCCCACACCACATGTCATAACCAGAGAGTTATGCAAGACCTCATTCCAGTGGAGGTGGTGACAGGTCACATTTCACAAGCAGAGCAGAGTACACTTAGTTAAAACTTGCTACATTCAGAACAGAAAAGAAAAACTGCCCACAACAGGCAAGAAGAGCCTCTGCAGACAACTCACCTGTAAGACAGAGCAGCCAAAAAACAACAGCAGAGTACATGCAGTACACACCAGAGACAATCCCTGAAGTGATAGGCCCTGGGAATTACATGACTTCTTTTCCATAAAACCTTTCCTTTCAAGAGCAGGAGACATAACTGACTTTTTTAACACAGAAAACAAAGCATAGACTTACAAAAAATGTGAAGACAGAATAATGTATCCCAATAAAAGAACAAGATAATGCCATGGCTAGATATCCAAGCAAAAGAGATATAAGTTACATTCCTGATAGAGAATTTAAAGAATCAATCATAAGGATACTTACTGGGCTTGAGAAAAGAATAGAAGATATCAGTTAGGCCCTTACCACAGATATAGAAGAGTTTAAAAAATCAACTAGAGATGAAGAGTACAATAAATGTGATTAGAAACATGTTTGATGCAATGATGAACATCAAAGAAGAAAGAGGAATAAATTAGTGACCTAGAAGACATGGTAATGAAAAGTAATGAAGCTAAACAAAGGAGAGAAAGAATCATGCAACATGAGAATATATTTAGTGAACTCTGTCTCCATAAAATGTAGTAACATTCATATTACAGTAGTCCCAGAAGAAGAGAGAATGGGGACAGAAAATGAATTTGAAAAAATAATGGCTGAAAAGTTCCCTAATCTGGGGAAGGAGACAGTCATCCAAATCCAGAAGGCACAGAGAAATCCCATTAAAATCAGCAAAAACAGGCCAACACCAAGACATATTGTAATTAAATTTGCAAAATATAGTGATAAGGAGGAATCTTACAAGCAGCAAGACAAAAGAAGTCCTTAACTTACAAAGGAAGACCCAGAAGGCTAGCTGCAGATTTCTCAATAGAAACTGGAGAAACCAGAAGGGAGTGGCATGATATATTAAAAATGAAGGGGCGCCTGGGTGGCGCAGTCGGTTAAGCGTCCGACTTCAGCCAGGTCACGATCTCGCGGTCCGTGAGTTCGAGCCCCGCGTCAGGCTCTGGGCTGATGGCTCGGAGCCTGGAGCCTGTTTCCGATTCTGTGTCTCCCTCTCTCTCTGCCCCTCCCCCGTTCATGCTCTGTCTCTCTCTGTCCCAAAAATAAATAAAAAACGTTGAAAAAAAAATTTAAAAAAATGTTGAATGGGAAAAAATCTTCAGCAAAGAATACTTATCCTGCAAAGCTATCATTCAGAATAGAAGGAGAGATAAAGACTTTCCCAGAAAAACATATCTAAAGGAGTTCATGACCACTGAACCAGCCTTGCAAGATATATTAAATGGGACTCTAAATGGAAAGGAGAAACCCAAAGTGACAAAGACAAGAAATGACCCGAGAAAATCTCCAGAAACAGCAACATCAAAAAGAAATAAAATGAAACTAAATACACATCTATTTATACTTACTTTGAATGCAAATGGACAAAATGTCCCAATCAAAAGACATGTGGTGTTAGAATGGACAAAAACAAGACTCATGAATATGCCCCATACAAGAGACTCATTTTAGACTTAAAGACAGCTGCAGATTGAAAATTAGGGCATGGAGAACCATCTATCCTGGTAATGGACACCAAAAGAAAGCTGGAGTAGCCATACTTATAACAGGCAAACTAGATTTTAAACCAAAAACTGTAGCAAAAGATGAAGAAGGGTTCTGTATCATACTACAGGGGTCTATCCAACAAGAAGATCTAACAATTGTAAATATTTATGCTCTCAACCTGGAGGAACCCAAATTTATAAAACAATAACAAATGTAAAGGAAGTCATTGATAATAACAAAATAATAGTAGGGGATTTTAACCCTCCACTTGCATCAATGGATAGATCATATAAGCAACAATCAACAAGGAAAAGTGGCTTTGAATGACACACTGGACCAGATGGACTTAAGAGGTATATTTAGAACATTCCATCCTAAAACAACAGAATACATATTCTTTTCGAGTGCACATGGAATATTCTCCAGAATAGATCTCATGTTAGCTCACAAAACAGTCCTCAACAAGTACAAAAAAAAAAAAAGTGAAGTCATACCATACACGTTTTCTGACCACAATGTTATGGAATTAGAATTCAACCAAAAGAAAAAATCAAGAAAAGCCACAAATAATTAGAAGTTATACAACATACTACTAAACAATGAATAGATCAAAAGGGAAATCAAAGAAGAAATAAAAAATACATGAAGACAAAAGAAAATGACAACACAATATTCCCCCAAATTTGGGATGCAGCAAAAGTAAGCATAACTAAGAGGTATATAGCAATAAAGACCTACTTCAGAACCAAGAAAAATCTCAAATAAACAACTTAACCTTACATCTAAAGGAGCTAAAAAAAGAATAATAAATGAAGTCTAAAGCAAGCAGAAGTAAGGAAATAATAGATTAAAGCAAAAAAATTATCTAGAAAATTAAAAATAATACAATATATCAACGAAATCAGGAGCTGGTCATTTGAAAACATTAATAAAATTGATAAACCCATAGCCAGGCTTATCAAAATGAAAAAAGAAAGGAAACTAATAAATAAAATCACACATGACAAGAGAAATAAAAACCAACACTATAGAAATACAAAAAAAATTAAAATGGAAATTATGAAAAACTGTATTCTAACATATTAGACAACCTGGAAGAAATGGCTAAATTTCTAGAAACATGTACTACCATAACTGAAACAAGAAGAAATAGAAAACGTGAACAAACTAATACCCAGAAAAGAAGCTAAATCAGTAATAAAAAAATTCCCAACAAACAAAAGTCCAGGGCCAGCTGCCTTCACAGGCCAATTCTATGAAACATTTAAAAGAGTTAATACCAATACTTCTCAAACTATTCCAAAAAATAGAAAAGGAAGGAAAACTCAAATTCCTTCTATGGGGCTAGCATTAATTACCCTGATACAAAAACCAGATAAAGAATCCAGTATGAAAAGCGAACTACAGGCCAATAACCCTGATAAAGACAGATACAAAAATTCTCAATAAAATACTAACAGACTGACTCCAATAATACCTTAAGAGAATAATTCACCATTACCAAGTGTAATTTATTCCTGCATTGCAAGGGAGGCTCAATATTCACAAATCAATGTAGTACACCACAGTAATGAAAGGAAGGACATGAACCATATGATCATTTCAATAAATGAAGAAAACGCATTTTGACAAAATACAAATTCATTCATGGTAAAAAAAAAACTTCAAAAAGCAGGTTTAGAGGGAATATATCTCAACATAATGAAGACCATACATGAAAAACCCACAACTAATATTCTAGATGAAGTAAAAATGAGAACATTTTTTCTATGATCAGGAACAATACAGGGATGTGCACTCCCACCACTTTAATTCAAAGTAGTAATGAAAGTCCTAACCACAGCAATCGAAATAAATAAAAGGAAAGAAAGAAAGAAAGAAAGAAAGAAAGAAAGAAAGAAAGGAGGGAGGGAAGGAAAGAGGAAGGGAGGGAGGGAAGGAGGAAGAAAGGAAGGGAGACATCCAAGTCAGCAAGGAAGAAGTCAAACGTTAGATAGTTGCAGAAGACATGATGCTATATAGAGGAAGCCTGAAAACTTCCATCAAAAATCTGCTAGAACTGATAAATTCTGTAAAATTGTAGTATGCTAATTCAATATACAGAAGCCTGTTGTATTTCTGTATACCACTAATTAAGCAGCAGAAAGGGAAATTAAAAAATCAACCCCACTTACAATTGTACCCTAACCCATAAGATACCTAGGAATCCACCTAACCAAAGAGGTGAAAGACCTATATTCTGAAATGTATAAAACATTGATAAAACAAAGTGAAGATGACATAAAGAAATGAAATAAATGTGATGCTCATGGATTGGAGAAACAAATATTATTAAAATGTCTGTATAATCCAAAGCAATCTACACCTTTTAATGCAATCCCTATCAAAATAGCAATAGCAGGGGCGCTGGGTGGCTCAGTTGGTTGAGTGTCGGACTTCGGCTCAGGTCATGATCTCGCGATCTGTGAGTTCAAGCCCCGCTTTGGGTTCTGTGCTGACAGCTCAGAGCCTGGAGCCTGCTTCAGATTGTGTCTCCCTCTCTCTCTGCCCCTCCCTTGCTCATGCTCTCTCTCTCTCTCTGTCAAAAAATAAATAAACATTAAAAAAATAGCAATAGCAATTTTCACAGCACTAAAACAATCCTAAATTTGTATGGAACTACCAAAGACCCTGAATACCCAAAGAAATCTTGAAAAAAAAAAAAAGCAAATCTGGAGACATCACAATTCAAGTCTTCAAGTTATAGTACAAAGCTGTAGGAATAAAAAAAAACAAATCAGTACTATGGTACTGGTACAAAAATAAACACATGGTCCATGGAACAGAATAGAAAATCAAGGAATGAACCCACAACTTTATGGCCAATTAATCTTTGACGAAGCAGAAAATAATACCCAATGGCCAAAAGAATGTCTCATCAACAAATGGCTTTGGGAAAACTGGAAAGCTACATGCAAAAGAATGTAACTGGACCACTTTCCTAAGCCATAGATGAAAATAAATTCAAAATGTATTAAAGACCTAAATGTGAAACCCGAAACCATAAAAATCTTAAAAGACGACACAGGCAGGAAACTCTTTGACATTGGCCATAGCAACTTCTTTTTAAAGATGTCTCCTGAGGCAAGGAAACAAAAGAAAACATAAGCCATTGGAAGCTAATCAAAATAAAAAGCTTCTGCACTGAAGGAAACAATCAACAAAACTGAAGGGATGGGAGAAGATTTTGCAAACGACATATCTGATACAGGGCTAGTACCCACAATATATAAAGAACTTATCAAACTCAACACCGAAAAAACAAATAATCCAATTTAAAAAATGCCCAGAAAACGTGAATAGACATTTTTCGAAAGAAGAAATCCAGATGGCCAACCGATTTATAGAAAGATGCTCAATGTCCCTGATTATCAGGGAAATGTAAGTCAAAACTACAATGAGATATTACCTAACTCCTGTCAGAATGTCTAAAATAAACACACAAGAAACAACAGGTGTTGGTGAGGATGTGGAGAAAGGGAAACACTCTTGCACTCTTGGTGGAAATACAAACATGCTCAACCACTCTGTAAAACAGTATGGAGGTTCCTCAAGAAATTAAATATAGAACTACCCTATGATACAGTAATTGCACTATTAGGTATTTACCCAAAAATACAAAAATACTACTTCAAAGGAATACTTGCAACCCGATTTTTATGGAAACATTATGTATAATAGCCAATTTATGGAAACAGACCCAGTGTCCATCAACTGATGAATGGATAAGGAGGTGGTATATATAAACAATGGAATATTACTGAGCCATAAACTATAATAAAATCTTGCCATTTATAAAGACATAGATGTAACTAAAGAATGTAATGCTAAGTGAAAAACAGTCAATAAAGACAAAAACTATGTGATTTCACTCACACGTGGAATTATGAAACAAAAAAATGAGCAAAAGGACAAAAAGAGGGAGAGAGAGAGAGAGAGAGAGAGAGAGAGAGGCAAACCAAGAAAAAGACTCTTAAGTATAGACAACAAACTGATGGTTACCAGAAGAAAAGTGGGTGGGGGATGGGTCACATAGGTAATGGGGTTTAAAGAGTGCACTTGTGATGAGAACCTTGTGTTGGATGAAAGATTTGAATCACTATTGTATACCTGAAATTAATATTACACTATATGTTAACTAAATATAATTTAAAATAAAATTTAAAAAAATAAATATATAAACAATCTCAATTACAATTGTATCCAAAAAATAAACTACTTAGGAATAAATTATACAAGGTGTTTAATAATCTGCACACTGAAAACTATAAGACATCAGTAAATAAAACTGAAGATTACACAAATACATGGGAAGATGTTCCATGTTTATATACCAAAAGAATTGATATTGTTAAAATTATTATTGTTGGATTGTATGTAATCCAATCTATAGATATCCCAATTAAAATTCCAGTAACATTTTTCAGAGAGAACAAGCAATCCTAAAATTTGTATGTAACACAACAGGCACAAAATAGGCAAAGCAATCTTGAGGGGAAAGGACAATGCTGGAAGCATCACATATCTTGATTTTTAAAAATATTGCAAATTTACAGTCATAAAACAGTATCTTACTGGCATAAAAACAGACACATTCATCTAGAGAACAGAATAGAGACCAGAAAAAAATCCATGTGCATATGGTCACTTAATTTACAACAAAGGAGCCAGTAATATTCAAAGGGGGAAATGACAGTCTTTTCAAGAAACAATACTGGAAAAACTGGGCAGACACATGTAAAACAATAAAAGTGGAACACTATCTTACACCATATACAAAGTTTTACACATCATGGATTAAAGAATTCAACATAAGATATGAAGACATATAATCCTAGGAAAAAACATAGATAATTAGATTTTTGACAGAAGTTCTGTCTACGATTGGTTTTGATAAGACTCCAAAAGCAGCAAAACAAACACACAAAATAAGTGCAACTATCATCAGGGAAATAAAAATCAAAACCACAATGAGATAACACTTCATACCTGTCAGAATGGCTAGAATTAATAACTCAGGAAACAACAGCTGTTGGTGAGGATGTGGATAAAAGGGAAATTTTGCACTGTTGGTGGTAATGCAAACTGGTGCAGCCACTCTGGAAAATAGTATGGAGGTTCCTCAAAAAACTAAAAGAAAAAAAAAAAAGAATTACCATACAACCCAGCAATTGCATTGCTAGGAATTTCTCCAAAGGATACCAAAATGCTGATTCAAAGGGGCACATGCACCCCAGTGTTCATACCAGCACTATCAACAATAGCCAAATTATTGAAAGAGCCTAAATGTTCATTAACTGATGAATGGATAAAGATGATGTGGTGTGTGTACACACACACACACACACACACACACATATGTATATACATACATATATATACACATATACATAATGGAATACTACTCAGCAATTAAAAAGAATGAAATCTTGCCATTTGCAACAACGTGGATAGAACTAGAGTGTATTATGCTAAATGAAATAAGTCAGAGAAAGACAGTTTTCATATGAGTTAACTCATATGTGGAACTTGAGAAACAAAACAGATGAATATAGGGGAAGCAAGGAAAAGTATGATAAAAACAGTGAAGGAAAGAAACCAAAAGATATTCTTAAATACAGAGAACAAACTGATGGTTTCTGGAGGGGAGGTGGGTGGGGGGATGGGTTAAACTGGTGATGGGCACTAAGAAGGACACTTTGTGAAATGAGCACTGGGTGTCATATGTAAGAGATGAATCACTGGGTTCTACTCCTGAAGCCAAGACTACATTGTATGTTAACTAACTTGAATCAAAATTTTTAAAAAAGTATAACTACATCAAACTTTTTCATCACTTCAATGTCACTGAAACGCACACTTAGGAAAGATTAAATTGATGTTTTATATATATATATATATATGTATATATATACATACATAACACAATATTTTAAAAGCATGTAATTCAACTTAAGCAATGCTAAAAGGAATATTTATAGCACTAAAATTTTACTTTTGATAACAGTATATGCACCAAATAAAAATGTAAGTTTCTACAATAAAGAAACAGGAAAATAAACGTGAAATAAGCTCACAGCAAAAAAAAGAAGGAAATAATAAAGATAAGAGCCAAAATAAGTATGAAAACAACATAAAAATCAATAAAATGAAAAGATGGCTTTTGAAAAAAAAATAATAAACCACTAGTAAGATTGACAAAATTCCCAAGAGTAAAACATGAGATCATTTATATCAGAAGTGAAACTAGGTGTATCACTGTTTATTTTGCAGTCCACAAAGATTTGTAAAAACAGGTTGGAAAATCTTATGCTCATAAATTTGACAACTTAGGAAAAATGAAGCAATTGCTAAAAAATGGCAAACTATCAAAGATAAACCAAGTTGAAATAGGAACCCTTAATAGTCCTAAAAGCATTAGAAAAAGTGAATATAATTTAAAAGCACCCAATAAAGAATCCTCAATCCCAAATAACTGCAGATATTAACCAAATATCTAAAGTAGAATTGACACGTGTTTAACACAGTTTTAATACTAAAACCAGAAAGAAGAAAAAGAAAACTACAGGCCAAAAATCTTCAATTAAATGTTACAAAAACAAAACCAACAATGTATTTAAAAAATAAAGACACTGTGATCAATTAAGAATCTTTTCAAAAGAGTAAATCTCATGTTATGATTTTTGCCACTATTAAAATATTTTTAAGTTTTGGAACCTTTGTGTACTGTTTGTGAGAATGCAGCCACTCTGGAAAACAGTATGGAAATTCCTCAAAAAATTAAAAATACAACTACCCTACGATTCAGTATTTCTACTAGTGTATATTTCCCAAAGAAAATAAAAAATTTAACTTAAATATATTTATTCCAAGTAGTGAGGAGGGCACTTGTTTGGATGAGCACTGGGTGTTGTATGGAAACCAATTTGACAATAAGTTATGTTAAATACACACACACACACACACACACACACACACACACATTTATTCCAGATAGGTAAGGTTGCCTCAGCAGTTGAAAATCAATCAATGTAATCGACCATATTAACAAAGTAAGCAAGAATAATCACATAATTGTATCAATTGATGCAAAAAATAATTTTATAAAATACAACACATTCATGATTTTAAAAAATCTCTCAGCAATTTAAGAGCAGGAATCCTTAACTTGATAACTGGTACCTACAAAATGTATAGGTGACATCAAACTTAATGATGAAAAATGATGACTATTAATATGGGAATAAAGTACAAATGTTCCCTATAACCACCCTTATTTTACATAATTCTGGGAGGTCTGCCCCTTGCAGTAAGGCAATAAATAAATAAATAAATAAATATAAAATAAATGCAATTGCAAAAGAAGACATAAAATTGTCACTATTTGCAGATGGCATTATTGCCTACATAGAAATCCAAGGAAATATACCAAAACATATATTAAGTTATTCAGTGAGTTCCCCCAAGGGTGCAGAATACAAAATCAGCATATAAAATGCATAATATTCTATATATTAACAATGTAATGCATGAAAGCTGAAATTAAATCATGAAACCATTTTCAACTGTAAAAAAATTAAGTAGTTATGTATAAATGTAATAAAATATGTATAGGTTCTGTGCAGGGGAACTGACAAAATGTTAACAAAATAAATCAATGAAGACCTATATATGTATGCAAAAATACAGCATGTTCATGGATTGGAATACTCAACGTAGTAAAGATGCCAATTCTCCTAAATTACTATCAAAATCCCAGAAATTTTTTTGAATTTTTTTAAGTTTATTTATTTTGAGAGAGAGAAAGTGTGAGGGTAGGGGCAGAGAGAGAAGGAGAGAGAGAATCCCAAGCAAGCTTCATGCTGTCAGCACATAGCTCAATGTGGGGTGCAATCCCATGAACTATAAGTTCAGGACCCATGCCGAAACCAACAGTTCAGGACGTGTGCCGAAACCAAGAGTCAGACACCCCTTACTGACTGAGCCACCCAGGCATCCCTTTTTTGTTTTGTTTACATGGGCTGGATTATTCTAAAATTATATGAAATGGCACAAACTCTGATAAAAACAATCTGAAAAAATACAATAAAGTGTGTGAAATCACTCTACCTTATATTAATGCTTACAATATAGCTACAGCAACCAAGACACTGTAGTATTCATTGAGGAATAGCCACATAGATCAATAGAACAGAATAGAATCACCCAGTCATAGACTCACAAAGAAACAGCCAATTGAATTTTGACATAGATTAAAAAGCATTTCAATGGAAGAAGGATAGCCTTTTCAACACATGGCTCTAAAAGAATTGGGCATCCAGAGCAAAAGAAAAAAAAACTTAGAACCAAAACTTAGAGTATATTTAAACATAACTCAAAGTGGATAATAGAATTGTAAGTAATACATAAAAATAATCAAAATTTTAGGAAAAAATAAGAAAAAATTGTTAACTGGTGTTAGGCAAAGAGATGTTAGATATGACAACAAAATAATCAACAAAAATTATTGATCAATAATTTTTGATCAATATCTCTTCATTAGAGAAATGCAAAATAATACCACAAAGTGATATTACATATCTGTCAGAATGGCTAAAGTAAAAAATAAGGACAGCAGGAAATGCTGGTAAGAATTCAGAAAAACTGGATAACTAAATTATATTTAGTGGAAATGTAAAATTCAACATCCACTCTTTAAATTCATTGACAGTTTCTTATAAAAATAAATATGAAATTGTCATAAAAACACAGAACTGGACTCAGGCCTTTATCTGAGAAAAATGGAAACATGTCCCATCAACAGTGCATGAGGGTTCCTTTCTCTCCACGATTTCGTCAACACTTATTATTTCTCATATTTTTTATTCTAGCCATTCTGACAGATGTAAAGTAGTATCTCACTGGGGTTTTGATTTTCACTTCCCTGATAATTATTGATGTTGAACATCCTTTCGTGTGTCTGTTGACCATTTGGATATATTTTTTAAAAACATGTCTATTCAGGTTCTCTCCTCATCTTTTATGTATATTATTTTTTTGTGCTGTATAAGTTCTTTTTTTTATTTTAATTGCAGTGTAGTTAACATGCTGTGTTATATTAGTTTTAGGTGTACAATATGGTGATTAAACAGCTCCATATATTACTCACTGCTCATCAAGATAAGTGTACCTTTAATCCCCTTCACCTATTTCACCCAACCCCCGCCCACTTATGTTTGTTCTACATACTTAAGAGTCTTTTTTGGGTTTGTATCTTTTTTTTTACCTATGTTCATTAGTTTGTTTCTTAAATCCCACAGACCAGTGAAATCGTATGGTATTTGACGTTCCCTGAGTGGCTGATTTCACTTAGCATTATACTCTAGATATATCCATGATGTTGACAATGGCAAGATTTCATTCATTTTTATGAATGAATAATATTCCATTTTATATATATATATATATAACTTCTTTATATATATATACCATATATATATGTACATAAATATATATATATATACACACACCATATATATGCCATATCTATATATACACATATATATACCATATATATACCATATCTTCTTTATCCATTCATCTGTCATGGACACTTAGGCTGCTTCCATAACTGGGCTGTTGTAAATAATGCTACAATAAAGAGAGAGGTGCATATGTCACTTTGAATTAGTGTTTTCATATTCTTTGACTAAATATTCAGTAGTGTGATTACTGGATAATAGGTAGGGTAGATATATTTTTTAATTTTGGAGGAAACTCCATACTGTCTTCCACAGTGGCTTCACCAGTTTCCATTGTCAAAAGCAGTGCATAAGGGTTCCTTTTTCTCCACATCCTTGCCAACATTGGTTGCTTCTTGAGTTTTTTATTTTAGCCATGCTAACAGGTGTGAGGTGATATTTCATTGTGGTTTTTATTTGCATTTCTCTGATGATAAGTGATGTTGAGCATATTCTCGTGTATTTGTTGGCCATATGTATGTCTTATTTGGAGAAATGTCTGTTCATGTCTTCTGCCCATTTTTAAATTGGTTTATTTGTTTTTTCAGGATGTTGAGTTGTATAAGTTTTTTATATATTTTGCATACTTACCCTTAAACAGATATGTCAATTACAAATATTTTCTCCCATTCAGTAGGTTGTCTTTTAGTATTGTTGTTTTTTTTTCCTTTGCTGAACAGAAGCTTTTTATTTTGATATAGTCCCAAAGTGTATTTTTACTTTTGTTTCCCTTGTGTCATGAGATATATTTATAAAAATGCTGTTACGAGTGATGTCAAACTATTTACTGCATATTTTTTCTTCTAAGAATCTTATCGTTTTAAGTCTCACATTTAGGTCTTTAATTCATTTTGAGTTTATTTTTGTGGATGGCAATAGAAAGTGGCCTAGTTTTATGCTTTTACATGTAACTGTACAGTTTTCCAACACCATTTGTTGAAGAGACTGTTTTTCCCCATTGTATATTCCTGGTTCCTTCATCATACCTTAATTAACTATATAAGCATGGGTTTACTTCTGGCTTCTATATTCTCTTTCATTGACCTATGTGTCTACTTTGTATCAGTGCCATACTCTTTTGATTACTAAAGCTTTGTATTACATCTTAAAATCTGGGATGGTAATACCTCCAGCTTTGTTCTTTGTTAAAATTGCTTTGCCTATTTGAGATCTTTTGTGGTTTTATGCATATTTTAGGATTATTCATTCCAGTTGTGTAAAAAGTGCTGTTGGTATTTCAGTAGGGATTACAAATTGGTGCAGCCACTGTGGAGAACACTATGGAACTTCCTCAAAAGAATAAAAATAGAAATATCACATGATTCAGTAATTCCACTACTGGGTATTTACCCAGAGAAAATGAAAACACTGATTTTAAAAGATATATGTACCCTTATGTTTATTGCACCATTTTTCACAATAGCCAAGATATGCAAGCAACCTGTGTCCATACATACATAAATTTATTTAAAAATTATGCACACACACACACACACACACACAGTAATATTACTTACTCATCAAAAAGAATGAAATCCTGACACGTGCAACATCATGGATAGATCCTAGAAGGTATAATTGTAAGTTAAACCAGTCAGATACAGAAAGACAAATGCTATATAATTTCACTCATATGTGGAATTTAAGAAGCAAAACAAAGCATAAAAAGAGACAAACCAAAAAATCTTAGACACTTAAATAGATAACAAACTGGTGGCTGACAAAGGGGCGAGGAGTATTGGTAAAATAGATAAAAGGGATTAATAGTCCACTTATTGTGACGTACACTGAATAATGTATAGAATTGTTTAATAATTTTTTGTACTCTTGAAGTTAATATTGTGATGTACACTGAGTAATGTATAGAATTGTTTAATCATTTATTGTACTCTTGCAGCTAATATAACACTATATGTTAATAACATCTCAATAAAAAATAAAGAAAACAATAAAAACATGCTTATTCAAAAACCTGTACATAAATGGCATAGCTTTATTCTTTTTTAAAAATTGTGGTAAAATACATATAATAAAATTTATAGCTTTAAATATGTTTAAGTAAACAGTTCAGAGGTTTTAAGTACATTTACATTGTTTTACGAACATCACTATCCATCTTCACTAACTTTTTCATCTTAGGAAATTGCAATTTTGTATGCCGTGCATTTATTGATGGACAATTGGGTTGCTTCTACCTTTTGCCTAATGTGAATAAAACTCTGAAAATATTTGTGTACAAATATATGCCCAAGACCTTACTTCCAATTCTTTGGGGTATATACTCAGAAGTAGAATTCCTGGATTATATGTTAGTGCTGTTTAATTTTTTTGAGTATCCACCATACTGTTTTTCATAGCAACTGTATCACTTAACACTCTCACCAGCAATGCTCAGAGTTCCAATTTCTCTACTTCTCTAACAATGTTATATACAATAGTTTTTTAGAGCAGTTTTAGGATCACAGTAAAACTGAGCAGACGGTATAGAGATTCACCCAATAGCCTCTGTCACCACACATGTATATCCTCCCCTATTATCAACCTTATCAAGTCTATTCAATTAACTTTACCACACACATTTATATTTTTGTATCATTTCAGGTTATTGTTTTGTGTCCTTTCATTTCAACTTAAATAAACCCCTTTAGCATTTAGCATTTTTTTTTGTAGGGCATGTTTAATGGTAATGAATTCCTTCAGATTTTTTTAAAATCTGAGAATATTTTAATTTTCTCCTTGTTTTTTTTCAAGTTTTTATTTAAATTCCACCTTGTTAACACATAGTGCAATATAAGTTTAAGTAGTAGAATTTTGTGATTCATCACTTACATACAACACCAGGTGTCACAACAAGTGCTCTTCTTAATACTCACCATACATTAGCCCATCTCACCCCCCCACACACACACACCCTCCAATGAATCTGTTTGTTCTCTATATCTAAGAGTCTGTTTTATGGTTTGCCTGACTCTTTTCCCCCCATGTTCATCTCTTTTGTTTCTTAAGTTCCACATATGAGTGAAACCTAATGATATTTCTCTTTCTCTGACTGACTTATTTCATGTAGCATAATACGTTCCACCTATATCCACATCATTGCAAATGGCATATTTCATTCTTTTTGATGAATGAGTTTATATATATATATATATATATATATATGTCACATATATATCACAATTTCTTTATCCATTCATCAGTCAATGGACATTTGGGCTCTTTCCATAACTTGGCAATTGTTGATAATGCTGCTATAAACATCAGGATGCATGTGTCCTTTTGAATCAGTACTTTTGTACCCTTTGGCTAAGTACCTAATAGTGCAATTGGTGGTTTGTAGGGAGATTCTATTTTTAACTTTTTCAGAAACCTCCATACTGTTTTCCAGAATGGCTGCACCAGTTCGCATTCCCACCAACAGTGTAAGAGTGTTCACTTTTCTCAGCATCCTCACTAATGCATGTAGTGTCCTGTGTTGTTAATTTCAGCCATTCTGATAGGCTTGAGGTGATATCTCATTGTGGTTTTGATTTCTATTTCTCTAATGATGGGTGATGTTGAGCATCTTTTCATGTGTCTGTTATGTCTTCTTTGGAAAAATATCTATTCTTAACTGGATTATATATGTTTTGGTGGGT
Organism: Lynx canadensis; assembly: GCF_007474595.2. NCBI lineage: Eukaryota > Metazoa > Chordata > Mammalia > Carnivora > Felidae > Lynx > Lynx canadensis. The sequence continues at coordinate 63,592,275 of NC_044321.2, forward strand.
TGGATTTGATGAGTTATTTATGGGTTTTGGATACTAACCCTTTATCCAATATGTTATTTGCAAATATTGTCTCCCTTTCCAAAGGTTACCATTTAATATGTTGACTGTATCATTCGCTGTGTAGAAGCTATTTATCTTGATGAAGTCCCAATAGTTCATTTTTTTCTTTTGTTTCCCTTGACTCCTGAGAATTTTTTAGTGAGAAGTTGGTCGCTACAGCTGAGTTCAAAGGGGTTGCTGCTATGTCTCCTTTAGGATTTTAATGATTTCTTGTCTCACATTTAAGTCTTTCATTGATTTTGAATTTATTTTTGTGTATGGTGTAATAAAGTGATCCACTTTCATTCTTTTTGAATGTTACTGTCTGGGTTCCCCAACACCATTTGTTGAAGATACTGTCTTTTGCCCATTGGATATTCTTTCCTGCTTTTTGAAGATTAATTGACTATAGAGTTGTGGGTCCATTTCTCTGTTTTCTATTCTGTTCCATTGATTTATGTGTCTCTTTTTCTGCCAATATTATACTGTCTTGATCTCTAAAACTTTGGCAGATAGCTTGAAGTCTGGAATTGTGATGCCTCCAGATTTGCATTTCTTTTTCAAGGTTGCTTTGGCTATTCTGGATGTTGTGTGGTACCGTGAAAATTTTAGGATTGTTTATTCTAGCTCTGTGAAGAATACTGGTGGTATTTTGAAAGGAATTACATTAAGTGTCTAGATGGCTTTGCATAGTATAGACATTTAACAAAGTTTGTTTTTTCTAATATATGAGCATGGGATATTTTTTCCATTTCTTTGTGTCATCTTCAATTTCTTTCATCAGTGTTCTATAGTTTTTAGAGTAGATGTATTTTACTTCTTTGGTTAGGTTTATTCATAGGTATCTAACAATTTTTTGTGCAATTGTAAATGGATTGATTCCTTGATTTCTCTTTCTGCTGCTTTATTATTGGTATATAGAAATACAACAGATTTCTGTACATTGATTTTATATTCCACCACTTTGCTGAATTCGTTTATCAGTTCTAGTAATTTTTTGGTGGAGTCCTTTCAGGTATTCACATACAATATCATAACATCACTGAATAGTAAAAGTTTGAATATTTAATTAATGACTTGAATGTCTTTTATTTCTTTTTGTTGCCTGACTCCTGAGACAAGGACTTCCAGTACTATGTTTAGAAACAATGGTGATAGTGGAAATCCCAATGGTGAGAGAGGAAGAGCTTTCAGTTGTTCTTCATTGAGGAGTATATTATCTGTCGGTCTTTCATATGTGGCGTTTATGATGTTGATGTAAATTCCCTGTATCCCTACTTTGTTGAGGATTTTAATCAAGAATGGATGATGTACTTTGTCAAATGTTGTTTCTGCAACTATTGAGATCATATGGTCCTTATTTTTTCTTTTACTAATGTGGTGTATCACGTTGTTTGGTTTGTGAATACAGAACCAACTTTGTAGCCCAGGAATAAATTCAAATTGATTATGGTGAATGATTCTTTCAAAATGTACTGTTGGATTCAATTTGATAATATTTTTTTGAGAATTTTTGCCTCCATGTTCATCAGGTATATTGGCCTGTAATTGTCCTTTTTAGTCAAGTCTTTGTGAAAACACAATTATGGTGGCCTCTCAGAATGAGTTTGGAAATTTCCCTTCCATTTCAACTATTTGGAATAGTTTGAGAAGAATAGGTATTAACTCCTCTTTAAATATTTGATAGAATTCTGCTGTGAAGCCATCTGGCCCTGGACTTTGTTTGTTTGGAGATTTTTGATTGCAGATTAAATGTTTTTGCTGTCTTTCAGTCTACTCAAGTTTTTCTATTTCTTCCTGATTCAGTTCTGGTTGTTTGTATATTTCTAAGAATTCGTGAATTTCCTTCAGTTTCCCGAATCGGCTGAGATTTAATTTTTCATAATATTTTCTAGTAATTGTGTCCATTTCTGTGGTGTTGGCTGTAATATCTCGGCTTTTATCCATGATTTTATCTATTTGGAACCCTTATCTTTTCTTTTAGATAAGTCTGGCTAAGGGTTTAAAAATGTTATTAATTCTTTCAAAAAATCAGCCCCTTGTTTCATTGATCTGTTCTGTGCCTTTTATTTGTTTATACATCATTTATTTATGCTCTAATATTTATTATTTCCCTCCTTCTACTTTATGCTTCATTTGTTGTTCTTTTTCTAGCTTCTTTAGGTTAGGTTGTATATTTGAGACTTTTCTTGCTTCTGTAGGTGGGCCTGTTTTGCTATATACTTCCCTACTTCTGCTGCATCTCAAAGATTTGGAACATGTTTGTTTCTAGGTATTTTTATTTTTATATTCTTTTTTAAATTTTTTGTATTTTTTAATTCTTTTTAAATATGAAATTTATTATCCAGTTGGTTTCCATACAACACCCAGTGCTCATCCCAACAGATGCCCTCCTCAATACCCATGACCCACCCTTCCCTCCCTCTAACCTTCCATCAACCCTCAGTTTGTTCTCAGTTTTTAAGACTCTCTTATGTTTTGGCTCCCTCCCTCTCTAACTTTTCTTTTCCTTCCCCTCCCCCATGGTCTTCTGTTAAGTTTCTCAGGATCCACATAGGAGTGAAAACATATGGTATCTGTCTTTCTCTGTATGACTTATGTCACTTAGCATAACACTCTCCAGTTCCATCCATGTTGCTACAAAAGGCCATATTTCATTCTTTCTCATTGCCTCATAGTATTTCATTGTGTATATAAACCACAATTTCTTTATCCATTCATCTGTTGATGGACATTTAGGCTCTTTCCATAATTTGGCTATTGTTGAGAGTGCTGCTATAAACATTGGGGTGCAAGTGCCCCTACGCATCAGCACTACTGTATCCCTTGGGTATATTCCTAGCAGTGCTATTGCTGGATCATAGAGTAGATCTATTTTTAATTTTTTGAGGAAACTCCACACTGTTTTCCACAGCATCTGCAATAGTTTGCGTTCTCACCAACAGTGCAAGAGAGTTCCCATTTCTCCACATCCTCTCCAGCATCTATAGTCTCCTGATTTGTTCATTTTAGCCACTCTGACTGCCGTGAGGTGGTATTTCAGTGTGGTTTTGATTTGTATTTCCCTGGTGAGGAACGACGCCGAGGACCTTTTCATGTGCCTGTTGGCCATCTGGATGTCTTCTTTAGAGAAGTGTCCATTCATGTCTTCTGCCCATTTTTTCACTGGATTATTTGTTTTTTGGGTGTGGAGTTTGGTGAGTTCTTTATAGATTTTGGATACTAGCACTTTGTCTGATATGTCATTTGCAAATATCTTTTCTCAATCCTTAGTTGCCTTTTAGTTTGTAGATTGTTTTCTTTGCAGTGCAAAAGCTTTTTATCTTCATGAGGTCCCAATAGTTCATTTTTGCTTTTAATTCCCTTGCTTGTGGGGAAGTGTCAAGTAAGAAATTGCTGCGGCTGAGGTTAGAGAAGTTTTTAACTGCTTTCTCCTCTAGGGTTTTGGTGGTTTCCTTTCTCACATTCAGGTCCTTTGTCCATTTTGAATTTATTTTTGTGAATTGTGTAAGAAAGTGGTCTAGATTCATCCTTCTGCATGTTGCTGTCCAGTTCTCCCAGCACCATTTGTTAAAGAGACTGTCTTCTTTCCATTAGATATTCCTTCATGCTTTGTCAAAGACTAGTTTGCCATACTTGTGTGGGTCCAATTCTCGAGTCTCTATTCTATTCCATTGTCTATGTGTCTGTTTTTGTACCAATATCATGCTGTCTTGATGATTACAGCTTTGGAGTAGAGGCTAAAGTCTAGGATTGCAATGCCTCCTGCTTTGGTCTTCTTCTTCAAAATTACTTTGGCTATTCGGGGTCTTTTGTGGTTCCATACAAATTTTCAGATTGCGTGTTCTAGCTTCAAAAGAATGCTGGTGCAACTTTGATTGGGATTGCATTGAATGTGTAGATTACATTGGGAAGTATACACATTTTAACAATATTTATTCTTCCAATCCATGAGCACGGAATGTTTTTCCATTTCTTTATATCTTCTTCAATTTCCTTCATAAGCTTTCTATGTTTTCAGCATACAGATCTTTTACATCTTTGGTTAGTTTATTTCCTAGGTATTTTATGCTTCTTGGTGCCATTGTGAATGGGATCAGTTTCTTTATTTGTCTTTCTGTTGCTTCATTATTAGTGTATAAGCATGCAACTGATTTCTGTACATTGATTTTGTATCCTGCGACTTTGCTGAATTCATGTATCAGTTTTAGTAGACTTTTGGTGAAGTTTATTGGGTTTTCCATGTATAATATCGTGTCATCTGCAAAAAGTGAAAGCTTGACTTCACCTGTGCCAATTTTGATGCCTTTGATTTCATTTTGTTGTCTGATTGCTGATGCTAGAACTTCCAACACTATGTTAAACAGCAGCGGCAACAGTGGACATCCCTGTCATGTTCCTGATCTCAGGGGGAAACCTCTCAGTTTTTCCCCATTGAGGATGATATTAGCTGTGGGCTTTTCATAAATGGCTTTTATGATGTTTAAGTATGTTCCTTCTATCCTGCCCTTCTTGAGGGTTTTTATTAAGAAACGATGCTGAATTTTGTCAAATGCTTTTTCTGCATCGATTGACAGGATCATATGGTCCTTTTCTTTTATTAATGTGATGTATCACATTGATTGATTTGCTAATGTTGAACCAGTGCTGCAGCCCAGGAATGAATCCCAGTTGATCATGGTGAATCATTCTTTTTATATGCTGTTGAATTCGATTTGCTAGTATCTTGTTGAGAAGTTTTGCTTCCATATTCATCAGGGATATTGGACTGTAGTTCTCTTTTTTTTCTTGGGTCTCTGTCTGGTTTAGGAATCAAAGTAATGCTGGCTTCATAGAATGAGTCTGGAAGTTTTCCTTCCCTTTCTATTTTTTGGAACATCTTGAGAAGGATAGGTATTATCTCTGTTTTAAATGTCTGGTAGAATTCCCCAGGGAAACTATCTGGTCCTGGACTCTTATTTGTTGGGCGATTTTTGATAACTGATTCAATTTCTTCGCTGGTTATGGGTCTGTTCAAGTTTTCTATTTCTTCCTGTTTGAGTTTTGGAAGTGTGTGTGTGCTTAGGAATTTGTCCATATCTTCCAGGTTGTCCAGTTTGTTGGCATATAATTTTTTATAGTATTCCCTGATAATTGCCTGTATTTCTGAGAGATTGGTCGTAATAATTCCATTTATTCATGATTTTATCTATTTGGGTCATCTCCCTCTTCTTTTTGAGAAGCCTGGCTAGAGGTTTATCAATTTTTAAACCAACTCTTTGTTTCATTGATCTGCTCTGCTGTTTTTTTTTTTAGATTCTATATTGTTTCTTTCTGCTCTAATCTTTATTATTTCTCTCCTGCTGGGTTTGGAATGTCTTTGCTGCTCTGCTTCTATGTCCTTTAGGTGTGGTTAAATTTTGTATTTGGAATTTTTCTTGTTTCCTGAGATAGGCCTGGATTGCAATGTATTTTCCTCTCAGGACACTCTTTGCTGAATCCCAAAGCATATGGATTGTTGTATTTTCATTTTCATTTTTTTCCATATATTTTTAAATTTCTTCCCTAATTGCCTCGTTGACCAATTCATTGTTTAGTAGGGTGTTCTTTAACCTCCATGCTTTTGGAGGTTTTCCAGACTTTTTCCTGTGGTGGATTTCAAGTTTCATAGCATTGTTGTCTGAAAGTGTGCATGGTATGATATCAATTCTTTTATACTTATTAAGGGCTGTTTTGCGACCCGGTATGTGATCTATCTTGGAGAATGTTCCATGTGCACTCGAAAAGAAAGTATATTCTGTTGCTTTAGGGTGCAGAGTTCTAAATATATCTGCCAAGTCCATCTGACCCAATGTATCTTTCAGGGCCCTTGTTTCTTTATTGTTACGTGTCTAGATCATCTATCCATTGCTTTAAATACAGTATTAAATTCCCCATTCCCACATTCTTATCAATAAGGTTGCTTATGTTTGTGATGAACTGTTTTATATGTTTGGGGACTCCCATATTTGGTGCATAGACATTTATAATTGTTAGCTTTTCCTGATAGATAGTCCCTTTAATTATTATATAATGCCCTTCTTCATCTCTTGTTACAGCCTTTAATTTAAAGTTTAGTTAGTCTGATATAAGTATGGCTACTCCAGCTTTCTTTTGGCTTCCAGTAGCATGATAGATAGTTCTCCATTCCCTCACTTTCAATCTTAAGGTGTCCTCAGTTCTAAAATGAGTCTATTGTAGACAGAAAATAGATGGGTCTTGTATTTTTATCCATTCTGATACCCTTATGTGTTTTGGTTGGAGCATTTAGTCCATTTACATTCAGTGTTATTATTGAAACATATGGGTTTAGAGGTATTGTGATTTCTGTAGGTTTCATGCTTGTAGTGATGTCTCTGGTACTTTGTGGTCCTTGCAATATTTCACTCTCAGAGTCCCCTTTAGGATCTCTTGTAAGGCTGGTTTAGTGGTGATGAATTCCTTCAGTTTTTGTTTGTTTGGGAAAACCTTTATCTCTCCTTCTATTCTGAATGACAGACTTGCTGGATAAAGGATTCTTGGCTTCATATTTTTTTATGTTCATCACATTGAAGATTTCCTGCCATTCCTTTCTGGCCTGCCAAGTTTCAGTAGATGGGGCTGCCACTAGTCTTATCAGTCTCCCTTTGTAGGTTAGAGCCTGTTTATCCCTAGCTGCTTTCAGAATTCTCTCTTTATCCTTGTATTTTGCTAGTTTCACTATGATATGTCGTGCAGAAGATCGATTCAAGTTCCGTCTGAAGGGAGTTCTCTGTGCCTCTTGAATTTCAATGCCTTTTTTCTTCCCCAGATCAGGGAAGTTCTCAGCTATGATTTGTTCAAGTACACCTTCAGCCCCTTTTTCTCTCTCTTCCTCTTCTGGAATTCCCATTAAATGGATATTGTTTCATCTGATTGCATCACTTAATTCTCTAATTCTCCCCTCATACTCCTGATTTTTTTTATCTCTCTTTTTCTCAGTTTCCTCTTTTTCCATAATTTTATCTTCCAATTCACCTATTCTCTCCTCTGCCTCTTCAATCCGTGCTGTGGTCACCTCCATTTTATTTTGCACCTCATTTATAGCAGTTTTTATCTCCTCATTAGCTCCTTAGTCCCCTGATCTCTGTAGCAATAAATTCTCTGTTGTCCTGTATACTTTTATCAAGCCCAGCCTTTAGTTTTATGACTATAATTCTAAATTCTTATTCTGTTATATTGTTTAAATTGTTTTGGATCAATTAGTTAGCTGTCGCTACTTCCTGGAGTTTCTTTTGAAGATAATTCTTATGTTTCATCATTTTGGGTATTCCCCGGGGTGCTCCAAACTACAGGACACTTCCCCTGTACTGTCCAGAGTAACTTGTGTTGGTGGGCGGGGCCATAGTCAGACCCAATGTCTGCTCCCAGCCCACCGCAGGGCCACAGTCAGACTGGTGTGTACCTTATCTTCCCCCTCTCCCAGGGGCAAGACTCATTGTGGAGTGGTGTGGCCCCTGTCTAGGCTATTTGCACATTTCCAGGCTTGTTACGCTGCTTCGATGGGATCTGGCATATTAACCAGGGTGGATCTGCAAGGTGCACAGGGGTGGGAGCAGCAGGGTTAGCTTGCTTTGCTGTTGGTGGTCCCCTGCAGGAGGGACCCTGCAGCACTGGAAGGGAAGCAAACCTGTTGGAGGGATGTATCCACAGAAGCATAGTCTTGGGTGTTTGCATGGTGTAAGCAAGTTCATTGATGGGAACTGGTCCCCTTTGAATTTCGGCTGGGGGATTGGAGAGGGAGACAACACTTGCCAGCACCTTTGTTCCCCTGGTGTGCTGAGCTCTGTGTCCTGGGGCTCAACAATTGTCCTTCCTTGTGTCCTCTCACCCTCCCTACTCTCCAAGAGCAGAGCTGTTGACTTTTAACATTCCAGATGTTAAGTCCTGCTGGCTGTCAGAACTCACGGTGTCTGGCCCTTCCACTTTTGCAAGCCAGACTTGGGGGCTCTGCCTTGCCTGGGCGGGCTGCCCTTCCACTGCCCTGGCTCCCTCCAGCCAGTCTATTTAGCATGTACCGCCTCTCCGCCCTTCCTTCCCTCTTCCGTGGGCCTCTTGTCTATGCTTGGCTCCAGAGAATCTGTTTGCTAGTCTTCTGGTGGTTTTCTGGGTTATTTAGGCAGATGTGGGTGGAATATAAGTGATCAGCAGGTGATATCAGCATCCTCCTATGCCATCATCTTCTCTCTCTCTCATCCCATGTATTTTTAAAATTTCTTCGTTAATTTCCTTGTTGACCCATTCATTCTTAAGTAGGATGTTATTTAGTCTCCATGTATTTATTGTCTTGCCAAACTTTTTCTTGTGGTTGACTTTAAGTTTCATAGCTTTGTGGTTGGAAAGTATGTGTGGTATGATGTCAAACTTTTTGTACTTGTTTAGGGTTGATTTGTCACCCAGTATGTGATCTATTCTGGATAATGTCCCACGTGGTTTCAAAAAAATGTTTATTTTGCTGCTTTAGGATGAATGTTCTGAGTATATCTGTTAAGTCCATCTGGTCCAGTGTGTCATTCAAAGCTATGGTATCCTTCTCGATTTTATGCTTAGACAATCTGTCCGTTGCTGTAGGTGGAGTGTTAAAGTCCTTTACTATTATTGTATTATTATTTATGAGTTTCTTTATGTTTATTACTAGTTGTTTTATATATTTGGGTGATTCCATGTTGGATGCATAAATATTTATAATTTTTAGATCTTGTTGGATAAACCCCTTTATTGTGATATAGTGTTCTTTTACATCTCTTGTTATAGTCTTTGTTTTAATATCTAGTTTGATATAAATCCTGTGCTAGATTCTCTAAACCACTGTGGTGGCCTGGGGCTGGGCACAAATTGCGATGATGAGTGCACACAACTAGGCTCATCATGTAATTGTGGCTAGGGGTGTGCATATGGGAATAGTGTGGCAGCTGGGCTCTGCATGCAAACGTAGCTGTGCACCCAGCGTTTGTGTGGGCATGCGGGCAGCTTTAACAAAATTTACCCTTAGCCTTGTGCCAAGGCTACAAGAGGTGTCCATGCAACCTTATCTCCTACAGGTGGCTCTGGGTTTATGCACTTGGAAAGTGGCACCTGCCATGTTCCTCCTTTTCAAAGTCCCCCCAGCACACTTAAAATCGGTATGAACAGATATGTTTCCTGTTTGCTCCCTGGCATTGTGTAAAGTGCCGTTTTTATCTTGCTTCTCCATGCAAGCTGCTATCTCTTTAAGGGCAGCAATCCAGCTATCCTTTGACCTCAGGACTCATTCAGTGCTGAGTTAGCTGTCTCTTAAAGTTCCAGGCCCCAAGGCCCACTGGTTTTAAAAACTCATGGAAAACAATTTGTCAATAAATTTCATATATACATAAAAAATAAAATAAAATAAAATAGAAAAAAAAACTCATGGAATTCAGCCTTTCTTGTTTTTAAAGCCAGTTTTTATGGGGATTAGTCTTCCCTGTGTGAGCTCCTTCATGCAATGTCTCATTTTTCTGAAGACAGCCTCCCTCCAACTTTCTGACCTTCCTAACACTTCATGTGCAGCTTCTTCCCTATATTTAGTTGTAGAGTTTGTTCTGCCAGTCTTTGGTTTGCTCTGCTGGTTAATTGACTTGGATGTGGATCATATATAGTTGTAAATGTGGTATGGGGTGAGTTCAAGGTCCTCTTACTCCACCGTCTTCCCAAACTTCCCCCCAAAATAGGCAAAGATACATACAAGCATAAAAAAACATGAAGTATATAAGAAAAAAATGGTTAATGTTATTTCATCAAAATTAAAAATTTTTCTCTTCAAGAGTTACCATTAATTAAATGAAAACACTAGCCATAGACTGGGAGAAAATATTTGCAAAGTACATATCAAAGGACTCTAAACCAGACTATATAAAGATCTCTTACTATTCATTAATTTTTAAAAATGGCTGACCAATTAAAATGGACCAGACTTGAATAAAAACTTTACAAAAGTAAATATTTTGACTAATTAGCACGTGAGAAATTCTCAACAGACAAAAATAATAGCACTTCAAGCAAGCTATAATGGCTAGAGTTAAAAAGACTGATAACACGAAATGTTACTAAGGATGTGGAGCAACTGGAATGCTCATACAATGCTTGTGGGAGTGTAAAATGAAAGTACCACTTTGGAAAACAGTTTGGATATCTATATGTATAGCTGTATCTATGTGTATATATTTATTTATATCATCTATATATCATCTATATCTGTATATCTACTTGTACCTTATGATCCACTCATTCATTGAAGAGAAATGGAAAGATAAGCTCACAAAATTTTGTATTCACAGTACAGTGTTATTCACGGCAGTGTTATTCACAGTAGCTAAAGACTGTAAACAATCACTATGTCTTTAAACACATGAAAAGATAAATAAATTGTAATGTGTCCATAAAATAGAATACTACCCATCAGTGAAAATTAATTCACAACCAACATACATAATAACAAAAATATAAATGAATATTTTTTGAGTCAATGAAACCAATTACAAAAGAACACATTCTATTTATTTCCATTTTTAAGTCCTAGAACACTAAAAACTTATCTATGGTGTAAAAAGTGGGATGATGATTGCCTCTGGGGGTCTGGAGACTGACTGGAAAAAGCTATGATGAAAGTTAATGAAGTGATAAAATTGTTGTATGCCTTAATTAGGTTGGTTATTACAAAAGTGTATCTATTTTTAAAACCTCATTAATTCTACACTTTAAAATTTGAATATTTTACTTCATGTAAATTACATTTTTTAAAGAAAAGGGCCAGAAGAATAATGAAAATGAAAAAATATGAGGCGTACCATCTGCATTATAACTAAAATAATTCTGATACTATGATGTTTTGACCTCTGGATGGGGAGAAACTACCCCTCCTGAAACTAGCCAATATTTAGTGATAGCAAAGAGCTCATCAGGGATGGTGTTTTGATATACAAAATAACCAGTTCAAAGCCACACTTCCTCTATTTGGCCCACACATCCCAGGAGGCAATATTCCTCTGCTTTAATCATCCCATGGCCAGGTGCCAGGCAACTAGGGACAAACCCTGAGAGTCCACTGAAATAATTCAAACTAGACAGCCCCAAGCTGCTCACCTTTCCCAAGTTTGTTTTTCCTGCAGAAATCCCAATAAATACAGTGGCCCGAACCTTCCCTTTGCTCTTGTCTTCTACTTCCTGAACACCCAGGTGTATTTCCATGTAGCACATCATGGCATAGCATGCCTTCTGTCTCTAGAATCTGTGAGTATAGTGAATTTTCTTTCTCCTGAGCCTCTCCTCTGTCTTCTTATGTAGCCTTATATGAATAACCATTTTATATAAGAATACAAAACACAGGCTATCCAGATATGTAAACATAGTATAAATGCTAAGTAATTAATTCAGCATGATATTAACAGATAGATTAACCGTTTGAAAAAACTACAAATTCCAGACATAAATTTAAGAACATGTGATAATAGTGTACTTAAACTTTGTAATACATGGTTTGGGGACAACTGGGTTGTAATTTGGAAAAGAAAGCAAAAGCCATAGCTCAAACCATACCACAAAGCAGTCCAAAGATTGATAGAATTGACTACAGGAAGCATTTAAAACTTTTATTAAAAAATACCCTATGCGAGGTCAAAAGACAAATGGCAAACTGAAGGAATACAATTTGTGTCACAAAAAAGAGATCTAATATTTCCAACATAAATAATTCTCATAAAATTCATAAAAAAGACTAACAATTCAATATGAAATGTGGGGAAAACATTAACAGATGATTCACAGTATAAGAAATAGCAATGTTCCTGAAAATATTGAAGATGCACAACCTCACTCATAATAACAGAATTTTAAAATGAAACTACAGTGAAATGCCACTTCTTTTTTTATTATAGCACACTCAATAATATAGTGAGAAGTTATTCTCACATATAACTGGTGGGAAAAGCAAAATAATACACCTATGGGGTAGAATTTGGTTCTATCTGTGAACAATTTAAAGGTATATATCTTTTGGCTCAGCATTTCCGCTTCTGGAAACAATCCTACAGAACGCAAACACAAAAACACATATCATACAGAATATGTGCAAGGTTATTCATTACAAGATTATTTGTAATAATCCAAGATTGAAAACGACTCAGTGGACAACTATGGTACACTTGTAAAATTAGCCATGCTTTATCCACAGAATGGAATATAATACAGCTATTAATAAATGATAAGGAATATCCCTATGTACTGCAAAGACTCCAGGATATATCAAGTGAAAAAAAGGAAACTACAGAGCAATGTTTAAAGCATGCTATCTTTTGTGTAAAATGGGAATAAAGTATGAGTATTCAAGTTTGCTTGTATTTGCATGAAGAAATAAAAATACATATAAATAAACCTACTAAAAATAGTATGTTCTCACTTCAGCAGCACATATACTAAAAATTGGAAATAAATCAAGAAGATTAGCATGGTGCCTGCACAGGGATGTTACACAAATTCATGAAGTCTCCCAATTTGAGGAAAAGAAATGGACATCCACATTCATGAAGATAAAATGTCCTAAAAAAGTATCAACCAAAGAATTACACTAGACATATTATAATTAAATTGTCCCAAGTCAAGGACAAAGAGAGAATTTTGAAAATGGCAAGAGAAAATCGATCTCAAAGGAAGAAGAGTAGGAGAATCTTGAGCTCACCTCCCACAAACACATTGAGGCAACAACTACATGTATTACAACTCACTATGTAAACAACCTGAAGACTGGCAGAACAGGTCTTTCATGACTACTCTTGGAGAGGTCACATCAAAAAAGTAAGAGAGGTAGAGATGCGATTGAAAACCAAACCTCCAGCGTGACTAAACACAAGTGGGAGGGACATCATGAACATGGAGGACTGGGAGGATCAGACCCCATACCTGGCACATTCTGGCCATGGGGACCATCACTGGGAAACTGATGCTTCATAATACTGGGCTTTGAAAATAAGTGGAGATTAACTCTAAAAGCTTTAAAAATCAGGGAGGACAACTCCAGGAGAACTGGAGGGCTACAGGAAATGGAGTCTCTGGGCTTAAAAGCCAGCACCTTCTATGGTATAATTGAAAATAATTTTATACACACAGATGTACATACACAAATCTGCATATGTGTATGTGAAACAACACACATAAATATATGGACCTTATGAAGCATCAAAAGAACTAATGTTCACAGATAGGTCTTTCAGGCCTACAACCCAGAGAAGTAACTAATCACAAATTACATTGCTTAGCGATTTTAAGAAATAAGATAAAATGTAATAATGACCATTCTTTCACACAATATGAGTTTTCTGGGCAGCATTTACCAAGCAGGGGTATAATACTAATAGAAATAGTACAATTCTCATCTTTCTACTAAATATTTGTCAGCTACTGGCAGCATCATGGTGTTTGTATTTACTAGTCATTGCTGATGGTTCCCAGAAAGAATTTCTCAGGGTTAATTTGAGAAAATCTGTATTTTAGAAAACCTCATATCTCCATATTCTCCCTGGTTCCCTTGAGGTCCTCATTATATAGGTCAAGAATTCTCTAATAACATGCCAAATACCTAAGCGTATAGACCTAAGTCACACTCAAAGACTGGGTCTAGATCTAAGATAGAGCTTCTGGATTTTTAACAACACCTACAGAGAATTCAGATGTAGCTAATCTATGGAATTCACTTTTACAAACACTATTGTAGAGGTATTTCTCTATTTTATCTTCTCTTTTTTCTCAACTCAAACTTTTTTTAGGGTGGAGAAGTAAGTTTAGTCTTAATTACTGGATAGTAGTCATTGCTATAGTACTCTCTAAAGCACCATTTAGGGTCCTTCAAGAATGAGTTGTCCTCCAGTGAAACTCAAACCACACCTAAACGATTACTCTATGCCAAGGATAGCTTGATGAGTAACATTCATTTTGTGGTCAGCTGACTCAGGTCCCATTCTTGTGTATATTCTATTTAATATTGAATATTCTATCCCTTTCTGAAGTGGTATGACCCTCTAAAAGGTCTTAGGCCTTGATGTCCAGGTTATTTCTGACTGAGCAATTGATTTCTGACATAGCAGTGCTATTTATTTTTCTGTGAATTGAAGAAAAAAGAATAGTGTCTACCGACATTGCCTTCCCATAGAATTTTCTGTGCAAGTAATTTTGCATTTAATTTTCCAAAGCCTTTACTTTTTAATGTATATGTTTAGTTTGTTAGTTATCTAGCTAGTTAATTAAACGAAGCTTTGTCACAGATATTTAGATGCTTTACCAATTTAGTGCAAACCAATCAAGACAGGTTTTAAATATTCTACTCTCCAATTACAATATTATAGAAGTTTATTTACAGTTTTGTTTGTTTTTTGTACTCAAGTACAGTTAAATCTTTAACAATCCAAGATTGTGGGGAAGTGGATGAAATAAATGTAGTAGGTGTGGTGATGAAAACTTTAGCTCTACTTATTATAGTGACTTTAGCTGAATTCCAAAACTGTTTTATTTTCTCATGACAATTAACCTTTTATCAATAATATCTTTGTCCAAGGTTCATTGGATACATTGTACCAAAATGAAAAGCATCTTTATCAAGGTCGAATTAAGTGTCTGGGTAGGCAGCTGAAACATAGTAGGTACATTAGTATGGGAGAAGAATTTTTACTATTGAAACTGCTTATATAATACTGACAAAATGCCAGACCCCGGTGTTTATGATGGTGATAGAAGAAGCAGTTTTAAAAACCTGTACTCAAATGTTCATAGCAGATTTACTTTTAATCACCAAAAGCTGGAAACAATTGAATGTCTTTCAATGGATAAATGCTTAAATAAATTGTGTACATTCATACCATGGGTGTTACCATAATAAAAAGGAATAAACTATGGCTATACACAATTTGGATAAATCTCTAAAGAATTATGCCAATTATTCCCCCAAAAAAGTTAATACCAAAAGGTTTCATGTATTTGCCATTTACGGGTGTGAGGGCTGTAGGTAGTTGGGTAGAGTTATAAAAAGAAAGCATGAGGAATCTTTGTGGCATTTTATATCTTGACTGTGGTGGTGATCACACAAACCTACACCTATCACAAAATTACATAGAACTAAATATATATATGGGCGTGCACGTGCACACACACACACAGCTGAATATGTGTAAAACTGGTGAAAGCTGGACAAAATCAGTGGATTGTATTAAAGTCAAAATCCTGGTTTTGGTATTGTACTATAGATCTGCAAGATGCTACCACTGGGGGAAACTTGGTGAATAGTATGTAGGATCTCTCTGTATTTATGCTTCCAATTGTATGTAAACCTACAATTACTTCAAAATAAAAAGTTTTTAAAAATCTGTGAAAAATAAAAGCAGAGTTCATGATTCAAGTTTTTTTTTAATTATACTGTTCTATGTTAGCTTTCATTCCTAATCAAAACGTGGACTCATCAGAAATTAAAGTTTTTCGCTTTTATTTTAAACCAGGGTAGATTGAACTATAGATAATAGTTATAAAACAATCCAAGCTAGAATTTGGAAAAATAATCTTTTGAAAGGGTTCGATTTCAGGAATTTTCTTCAAACTATTGGATCTAAATCAATGAGCACTGATTTTGTTTTTTTGTTGTTGTTGTTAATGAGTGTTCAACAAAGTTAACTAAATGCCAGGCAAGCATTATCATTATTTCATTCATATAGGAACCCTATGAAATGGTTTCCTCCTCTTCTCCACATTACATAATTAAAGAAAATAAGGCTCTGAAAATCTAAATAATTTATTCAAAGTTATCAGGTAGACTTATCCCTCTCCTTAGAGCACATCTATTAGAGCATATCATTGTCTCCCAGGGACAAAAGAGCCAGCAGGTGCCATTTCCCTCCTTCCCCTTCAGCATAGGTGTAGAGACACCTGTTGATGGTAGCTAATCCAGACACTGGCTATTTAGCCTGCTTTGCTCCAAATCCCACACCTCTGCACCCTGGCATGACTTTCCATCTGGGTCAATCCTGTAACAGTCCCAGTATGGCAAGACTCTTTCCCAGAGAACCAGTGCAGGTTCCTGCAACACCAGATCCCTGAAATTTGTAGTTTTTAAAGTCAGCATCCCTGGCTGGGACGGACCCCAAGGTGCACTGTGATGCTTCAAATGGGCAACCAACCCAGAGGCAGACAGTCTGAAAACAGCAATCTGAAAAACACATAGGATGCACAAGTGGAAATTATTCATTCCCCTGGAAGTGTTTCCCTAACAGCAGCAAGCATGGACTCCCGTCTCCAGAGACAAAGAGGTGAACTGGAACAATTTTCCTCCCCTACCCTTCAGCATAAACTAGCTTCAGTAAAGAGCACAGGGCCAACACTGGTTGCCTTACCTGCTCACACCAGGTCCTGCCCCTCTGCACTTTGTTGTGCTTTTTTTGGGCAAGTGTGCTTAAGGACTAGCATGGGCCCCTTCCCCATAAGACCAGCACAAAACTACACACACAACAGCTCTATTGACCATAGAGCTCTATAAAGCTTCAGTCTTAGTAGAAATAGCATCAGATCTCTTTTAATGAGCAGAGCAGAACACACCTAGTTAAAACTTGCCATGCTCTGGACAAGGTCCAAACACCGCCCATTGCAGGCAAGGTGAACATGTGCATAAGACTGAGCTGAGGGATACAGCAGCCAAAACACAGCAACAGAGTGCATGCAGCACACACCAGAGACACTTTCTAAAGCACTAGGGCCTGGACAGCATATGACTTGTTCTTTATAAAACCATTACTCTCATGAGCAGGAAATAGAACAGGATTTTCTGACACAGAGAAGAAGGCAAAAAGACCTAGACAAAATGCCAAGGTAGAGGAATTCATCCCAAGAGAAAGAATAAGAAATGGTCACAGTCAGGGATCTAATTGTAACAGATATAACTATGATTGGTCCAGAATTTAAAGCAACAACCATAAGGATACTAGCTGGGTGTGAGAAAAGCATAGAAGACATCAGAGAGTCCCTTACTGCAAAAAGAAAAGACCTAAAAACTAGTCAGGCAAAAAAAAATGCTATAACTGAGATGTGAAACTGTCTGGATGTAATGACCATAAAGATTGAAGAAGCAGAGGAACAAATAAGTGATATAGAAGATAGAATTAATGAAAATAATGAAGCTGAACAAAAGAGAAAAAGAAAAATTTAGGATCACAAGAATAGACAGGGAATTCAGTGACTCCATTCAATGTAATAACATTCATATCCTAGAAGTTTCAGAAGAGAACAGAGAAAAGGGGGCAGAATGTATATTTGAGGAAATAATAGCTGCAAACTTCTCTAATATAGGGAAAGAAACAGACATTCAAGTCCAAGAGGCATAGACAACTACCATCAAAATCAACAAAAGCAGGCCAACATCAAGACTATTGTAAACAAATTTGCAAAAAATAGAGATAAAGAACAAATACTAAAGCAGCAAGACAAAAAATGTCCTTAACTTACAAAGGAAGACCCATAAGACTAGCAGCAGATCTTTCAAAAGAAACTCGGCAAGAAAAAAGAGGGAGTGGCATGATACATTCAAAGTGCTGAAATGGAACAATTTGCAGACAAGAATACTCTGTCTAGCAAGGCTATCATTCAGAATAGAAAGAGAGAGTTTCCAAGAGAAACAAAAACTAAAGGGGTCAGTGACCACTAAATCAGCCCTGGAAGAAATATTAAAAGGGACTCTTTGGGTGGGAAGGAAAAACTAAAAGCAACAAACACTAGAGAGGAACAAAGAAAATCTCTAGAAACAAAGACAAAAAAAGTAATAAATATGGAACAAAATACATATCAATAATTACTCTGAATGTAAATAGATTAAACACTCTAATTAAAACACATAAGGTGTCAGAATGTATTTAAAAAAACAAGACCAATCAATATTCTGGATGCAAGAGACTCATTTTGTACCTAAAGACACCTGTAGTGTGAAAGTGAGAAGATAGAGACATATTTACCATGCTAAGGCATGTCAAAAGAAAGCCAGAGTAGCAATACTTATATCAGACAAATAAGATTTTAAACCAAAGACTGTAACAAGAGATGAAGAAGGGAAATATATCATAATGGAAGTCAATCTAATAATATCTAACAATTGTAAATACATATGCCCTCAAAGTGGAAGCACCCAAGTTTATAAAACAATTAAAAACAAATGTGAAGGAACTTATTGATAATAATACAATACTAGTAGAGGGCTTTAACACCCCACCTACAGCAATGGGCAGATTATCTAAACAGAAAATTAGCAAGGAAACAATGGCTTTGAATGACACACTAGTCCTGATGGACTTAACACAAGTATTCAAAATATTTCATCCTAAAGCAGCAGAATAGACATTCTTTCCAAGTGCACATGGGACATTCTCCAGAAGATATTACATAGTGTCACAAAGCAGGTCTTAATAAGTACAAGATGATTGTGATCATACCAGGCTTATTTCCAGACACAACACTATGAAATTTGAAGTCAACCACAAGAAAAAAAATTGAAAAGACCACAAATATATGGAAATTAAAGAATATGCTACTAAGGAATGAATAGGTCAACAAGGAAATTCAAGAAGAAATAAAAAGTAAATGAAAACAAATGAAAATAAAAATATGAAAGTCCAGAACCTTTGGGATGCAGCAAAGGCAGCCATAAAGACAGAATTATAGGGACACCTGGGCGGCTCCGTCGGTTAAGCGTCCGACTTCGGCTCAGGTCATGATCTCACAGTTTGTGAGATCGAGCCCCGCATCAGGCTCTGTGCTGACAGATCAGAGCCTGGAGCCTGCTTCGGATTCTGTGTCTCCTCATCTCTCGGCCCCTCCCCTGCTCATGCTCTGTCTCTCTGTCTCTTAATAATAATAAATGTTAAAAATTTTTTTAAAAAATAAAGAGAGAATTATATAGCAATACAGGTCTACCTC
This sequence comes from Lynx canadensis, assembly GCF_007474595.2. NCBI lineage: Eukaryota > Metazoa > Chordata > Mammalia > Carnivora > Felidae > Lynx > Lynx canadensis. Next base: position 63,611,298 of record NC_044321.2, read on the forward strand.
AAGAGGTAAGAAAAATCCCAAATGAACAACCTAATCTTACACTTAAAGGAACTAGAAAAAGAACAATAAATAAAACAAAAAGCCATCAGAAGAAGGGAAATAATAAAGATTAAAGCAGAAATAAATGATATAGAAACAAAAAAATAGAAAAAAATCAATGAAACTAGGAGCTGCTTCTTTGAAAAGTTAGCCAGACTTATTTTAAAAAGGACCCAAATAAAGAAAATCACCAATGAGAGAAGATAAATAACAAACAACACCACAGAAATACAAACAGTTTTCACAGAATATTATGAAAAATGATATGCCACCAAGTAAGACAATCTGGAAGCAATGGATAAATTCTTAGAAACATATCAACTGCCAAAAGCAAAACAGGAGGAAATAGAAAATTGGAACACAATGATAGCCAGAAAATAAATTGAATAGGTAATCAAAAATCTCCCAACAAACAAAAGCCCAGGGCCAGATGGCTCCCCAAGGGAATTATACCAAGCACTTGAAGAAGAGTTAATACCTATTCTTCTCAAACTACTCCAAAAAAATAGAAATGGAAGGAAAACTTCCAAATTCATTCTAAGAAGCCAGCTTTTCCCTGTTCCAAAACCAAAGACTCCACTAAAAGCAAAATACAGACCAATATCTCTGATGAACATGGATGCAAAAATTCTCAGCAAAATATTAGGAAAGGAAATCCCACACTACATTAAAAGAATCATTCACCAAAATCAAATGAAATTGATTCATAGGCTTCAAGTGTGGTTCAATATTCACAAATGAATCATCATGATACACCACATTAATAAAAGAAAGGATAAGAAACATATGATCCTCTCAATAGATGCAGAAAAAGCATTTGAGAAAATACAACATCCATTCAGAATAAAAACCATCAGCAAAGGAAAGAGGGAGCCTACCTCAACACAATGAAGGCCATATATCAAGAAACACACAGTTATTATAATCCCAAAAGGGAAAAAAAACTGAAAGCTTTTACATTGTGGTCAGGAACAAGACAGGGATGCCCTCTCTCACCACTGTTATTTAACATAGTACTGGAAGTCCTGGCCTCGGAAATCAGACAACACAAAGAAATAAAAGACATCCAAATTGGCAAGGAAGAAGTCAAACTTTCACTATTTGCAGATAATATATTGCTCTATATAAAAAACCCAAAAGACTCCACCAAAATTTGCTAGAACTGATACATGAATTCCATACAGTCACAGGATACAAAATCAATGTATGGAAATCTGTTGCATTTCTGTACACCAATAATGAAGCAGCAGGAAAGGAAATCAAAGAATCAATCCCATTTATAATTGCACCAAAAACCATAAGATATCCTAGGAATAAACCTAACCAAAGAAGTAAAATATCTATACTCCAAACACGCATAAAGGAACTAAAGGTGACATAAAGACATGGGAAAACATCCCTTGCTCATGGATGGAAGAACAAATATTGTTATAATGTCTATACTACCTTATGCTGTCGACACATTTAATACAATCCCTATCAATATGCAAACAAAATTTCCCACAGAATTAGAAAAAACAATCTTAAAGTTTGTATGGAACCACAAAAGATCCCAAATAGATGAAGCAATCTTCAAAATAAAAGTAAATCTGGAGGCATCACATTTCCAGACTTCAAGTTGTATTACAAAGCTGTAGTCAAGAGAGTATGGTCCTGGCACAAAAACAGACACATAGATCAATGGAACAGAATGGAAACCCAGAAATGAACCTAAAAAGATAAGGTCAACTAATTTTTGACAAAGCAGAAAGAATATCCAATGGAAAAAAGACAGTCTTTTCAACAAATGGTGTTGGGACAACAGGACAGCAACATGCAGAAGAATGAAAGTGGACCACTTTACTACACCATACACAAAAATAAATTCAAAACAGATGAAATACCTAAATGTGAGACAGGAAACCATCAAAATCCTAGAGAAGAACGTAAGTAGTAACCTCTTTGACATTTGCTGTAGCAACTTCTTACTAGATATACCTCAGGAAGCAAGGGAAACCAAAGCAAAAATGAACACTGGGACTTCAGCAAGATGAAAACCTTCTGCACAGCAATGGAAACAATCGATAAAACTAAACATCAACCTTCAGAATGGTAGAAGACATTTGCAAATTCCATTCCTGATAAAGCAGTATCCACAATCTATAAAGAACTTATAAATCTCAACACCCAAAAAACAAATAATCCTGTTAAGAAATGGGCAGAAGACACGAATAAACATTTTCCAAAGACATACAGATGGCTAACCTACACATGAAAAGAGCACATCACTCATCATTAAGAACATACAAGTCAAGACAACAATGATATACCACCTCACACCAGACAGAATGGCTAACATTAACAACACAAGAAAGAATAGGTGTTCACAAGAATGTGGAGCAAGGGTAACACTTGTACACTGTGGTAATGCAAACTGGTGCAACCACTCTGTGAAACAGTATGGAGTTTCCTCAAAAAGTTAAAACTAGAACTACCCCATAATCCAGCAATTGCACTACTAGGAATTTACCCAAAGGATACAAAAATACTGATTTGAAGGGACACATGCACCAAGATGTTTATAGCAGCATTATCACCAATAGCCAAATTATGGAAAGGCCCCAAATGTCCATGGGCTGATGAATGGATTAAAAAAAAATGATGTGGTATATATACACAATGGAATATTAATTAGTCATAAAAAAGAATTAAATCTTGACACTTAAGTTCTTGGATGGAGCTAAACAGTATTGTAGTACGTGAATTAAGTCAATCAGAGAAAGACAAATACCATTTGGTGTAATTAATATGTGGAATTTGAGAAAGAAAACAGATGAACATAGGGTAAAGAAAAAGAAAGGGAAAGCATAAGAAACTTCTAACTATAGAGAAGAAACTGAGGGTTACTGTAGGGGAGGTCAGTGGGGGATGGGTTAAATAGGTGATAGGTATTAAGAATGGCACCTGTGGGGCGCCTGGGTGGCTCAGTTGGTTATGCAACTGACATCGGCCCAGGTCATGATCTCTCAGTTTGTGAGTTCGAGCCCCGCGTCGGGCTCTGTGCTGACAGCTTGGAGCCTGAAGCCTGTTTCTGATTCTGTGTCTCCTACTCTCTCTACCCCTCCCCAGCTCATGCTTGCACTCTGTCTCTGTCAAAAATAAACTTAAAAGAAAAAAAATTAAAAAAAAACGATGGCACTTGTGGTGAGCACTGGGTGCTATATGTAAGTGATGAATCACTAAGCTCTACACCCAAAACTAATATTACACTGTATGTTAATAAACTAGAATTTAAATACAAACTAAACCAAATTCATCTAAATAAATTAAACTAAACTAAAATAAAGTAATAACATAAAGGTGTCCAAAGAAACTTTCTCCATAAAACAAACAAAAACCCAATTTATCAGGTAATTAAGTGGTAGATTTAAAATGCTAACCTAGGTCTGTGTGACTGAATTCAAATCTCTTAACTACTAATGATTTAATGCCAAATCTGTACTCTACACATTAGAGGACTTTCTAAAGAAAGCCATTGTTCTTTTCTATAATTAAGTATAAAACTATAGTGATGCAGTTGTTATATGCTCACAAGTTTTGTGATCTATGTTGTAAGTAATTATTCAGATATGGATTGGGTTAATGAAAGTAAATGTTATAATGGAAATCGGTTAGTATCAAATTCATAACTATAACACTACATAAAGCCATAGATTTTAAGATAGATGAAGACACAATAAATAACAATATCAGTTACTAAACTAAATACAGGTGATTTGTCAAGCTGAACTATACCTGAATGCTAAACACCAGTTTTATGTAATTGTAAGAATGAAATAGTACAACCATAGAAAATCTGAATCTCCTGCCTGCTGAGTTTTGTTTTACTGTAGTATTAATCTTTGAGCTTTGGAAAAATTAATACATAATTAAAATATTGTTTATATTTGCAAGTATGAAAGTGAGATATTTTTAAAAAAGCATATAGATCAGTTTCAAATATTTTTTTTAATTTTGCTTACTAACCAGAGTGTACTACATAGCATAAAAATAATTTCTTAGGACTCAGTAAGATTAGAAAATGCCAACATGATCTGGGCCAATCTATAATAGATAAAGTTTCCCAAATTCAACAGAAAATGTTGTTCAACATAACATATAAAGCTACATTCCCTTCAAAAATGTCCTTGATTATATTATCTCAATTGTCTATTTTTGTTTTTTACATTTTTCACCATGGAAGATTAAATTGATTTGGTTGATCTTTGTTCAAGTTTCTGAAATGTGCTGTAATAAAGAAATAAAACAGGGGCACCTGGGTGGCTCAGTCGGTTAAGTGTCCAACTTCTGTTCAGGTCATGATCTCACAGTTCATGGGTTTCAGCCCCATGTCGGGCTGTGTGCTGACAGCTCAGAGCCTGGAGCCTGCTTTTGATTCTGTGTCTCCCTCTCTCTGCCCCTCCCCCACTCATGCTCTGTCTCACTCTGTCTCTCAAAAATAAATAAATGTAATTTAAAAAAAATAAAAAAGAAAACATATTTGACATGCTTTAAAATAATATCTGATTGGAGATAAAAGTGTCTCAGCTGTGTTCTTTCAGTATCAATTAAAAGAGAAAATAAGTTAATAAGTAAAATATAGACTACCACATAATTCTTCCTAATATTGAATTTGTAATTACATGTAACGTAATGACAGGTACATTTGCTATGTATGTTGTAATTATGTATTTGTTGAGAGAACCTCATTAATTTAGGAAGTGTAACTAAACAATGATATTCAAATAATATAATGAAAAAGTTCTTCACTTGTTTTATTTTCATGCTTAACACAATTATAAAAGTAAAACCAAGTAAGTGATAACAATGAAACCAAAGAAAAATTCAGCAACTAACAGTGAACTAAGAATTAGGTAAAGATCAAAAATCAAGAAAGTAAATTAGAAATATTAATTAGTAACATACACTTGACACTATCAAATACCCTCTACTAAGAAAGTCCTTTATACTTTAATCAGAGATCACCTAATGAACTATAATAAAACCTATGAAGTATGACTAGCTTTTGTAAACTTAAGTCTTTTTTCCATTTTAAAGCTTTCTGAATTTTGGAATTCCTACAATCCCTACATGTTGCAATAAAAATGTCTTCACTCAAGTAACAAAGTTATACTTTATTTTTTTTTTTGGTGGGGGGGTATGGTCATTTTGTGGCAGCTGTCCTGTGACCAAACTCTCTTCAATCAATTATATATGCTGTCCAATCTTTTTCAGTTGTTTGGATGACCCTATGCAAGTGATCAGTCATTTTTCAATCCATGGTTTTCATCAAATAAACATGACTTTAAATATTAAATATAAGTCAACAAGTGTTAAACATACACTTGCATCATTTTGTTAACAATTTTGAATGAAAATTGGAATCCAAGGTATGTGTATTAAGATCAGACAAAGGATAAAATCTAAATTTTATTAAAGCATAAATAACTGACACAATACATCCTCGTTAGGTATTGAAAAATAAAAGTGCTAAAAGCAAATTGAAATATTTAAATTTTTTAAAACTTCATTTCAAAAGTATCATGTACCTCATGCACCATAAAATATTATATATTATAATGTCATCTTTTCAACATCAGTCACATCATCTCAATAGCTGGTGTCATTCAAAGTGCTGAATGGGAAAATATCTTCTATTTTCTCCAAATGGTAGTTGTTTACGATTTACTACACTGAAAGAAAAAAGTTTTACAATTGCTTCCAAGTTCAAAGAAGTTTTAGCAAATACCCAAAAATCCATTTAAAATAATGACAATTAAAAAGCTAACAGGTGTATGCAAATACAATAAAACAAAAATTGTTGGCAACCTAATTTTCAAAGTCATTTCAGTGGGCTTCCTAGGTGCTGATGTGCTAATTGCACCTGGAATGGGCCACTTCTATTTTTGAAAATAGAAGTAGTGGCTAATCTGAACACAGTTAAGTAATGATACTAAGAAAGAATGTTGTCTGAAAGCCTAGCCCATAATTTTCTATTAATCATGTCCAATGTCATCCTTTTCTAAGAATGATCAAAATAAACTGTCTAAGGTTTCTAATTTAAAAACACAAGTGGGGGGCGCCTGGGTACCTCAATTGGTTGGGTGACTGACTTTGGCTCAGGTAATGATCTTGCAGTTTGTGAGTTCGAGCCCTGCGTCGGGCTCTGTGCTGACAGCTCAGAGCCTGGAGCCTGCTTTAGATTCTGTGTCTCCCCCTCTCTCTACCCCTCCCCTGCTCACACTCTGTGTCTCTCTGTCTCTCAATAATAAATAAATGTTAAAAAAATAAACAAAATAAATAAAAATAACAACACAAGTGGTGGGGTGCCTGGCTGGCTCAGTCAGTTGATCATTTGACTCTTGATTTCAGCTCAGGTAATGATCTCACAGTTTGTGGGATCAAGCCCTACATCAGGCTCTGGGCTGACAGTGCAAAGCCTGCTTGGGACTCTGTCTCTCCCTCTCTCTCTCCCCACTCCCACTTTCACTCTTGCTCTCTCTCTCAAAATAAATAAATAAAAACTTTAAAAATATTAAAAACACAAGTGACATTTTGATACATTCTAGAAAGAGGAATTGTGTCTGAAAGGTTCTTGTCTTCTAACAAAGTCAAATTCTTAATAGATGAATGACCCCATGGATTGTGATACTTCAAAGATCATTATGGTCCAGGAAAATGGCGGGAAAATGAACCACATATGAGGTAATACCACTGGGTAATACAAACTCAGAGAAGCACACTACATGGTGACTTTTATGCTTTGACTTCCAAAAGTATTGTTTGTCAGGAAGCCTGTTTACCACCAGATGGAGCTTTCTTATCATCAGAAGGAGCTTTTTGATGTCCTGGTGAGTGGCATCAGCCTTTTCCCAAAATTCTGAGTGCATTTTGGCACCAGGGCAGCTATAAATTTGGCTACGAGAAGGTGAGGTTTCCAGATGAGCTCAGAATGCCAGACTCTCCAAATTGCCAGAACATAATGGGGGTGGGGGAGAACACCATGGAGGGGAGACAAGAAGATCAAACCAAAGAGAATGGCTTGCCCTCCTTGAAAGGCAGCAGCTGAGTTTTGGGCCCAGCTCTATACTGCTTCTCTTACCTTGAATCACTGAAGAGAACTGGGGATAGAGAGGGCTATGTAATGGTACTATATTTAGAAATTCCTTACTTTCTCTTTTCTAAGCAGTGGTCTAAATCACAAACTGTGAAGAAAACTAAGGGTGGAGTAGGAGGAGGACCTTAGGGTTGCCTGGTCCCTCAAAAGCAGCTAGATGAATATAAAGTCATTCTTAATACCTAAGAATTCAATCTGAGGACTAACAGAACAAAATGAACAACTAAAGGGAGAGAAGAGGCCACATCATGGAAGGTAGGAGGTGGAGATGTGATTTGGGGGAGAAAAGGATTGTGGGTGCTGTGGAAGGGAGGGAGCTCTGGTTATGGAAAGAGAGAAGAGAGAGAATGAAAGAGAGAGAGAGAGGAATGCACAGGGTATTACATAAGGAAAACATTTCCCCAAAGACATCGACTGGGAAAATGAGAGGAGCAGATTTTTATAAATTTTTACAACCAGCAGAGCTCAAAGACTGGAGTTTTAGAGGTCCATGGCATGGCTGGTGTGGAGCCTGGAAGTTGTTACACTACTCCGGTGGAGAAGGAGGGCAAATACCCTGGTAGCAGATGGCACAATCTTAGGATCCCCTAAGTTGCATTGGGAAAGACAGTTCACCCTTGTTGGAGCACATCAGGGAGTGGTGGCATTGACTCTATGGGGACGAAAGTGCCAGCAGGCGCCATTACTCTCCCCCACTATTCCAGGCCCCTAAAATTTGGAGTTTTAAAACTCATCTGGCCTTTCTGGAATAGAACATAGTTGTACTGCACTGCCAGGTGGGCAGACAGCCCAGACACTGTCAGTTTGAAGTCAGGGATCAAAGGGAAGCTTGGGACACATGAAGGGAGATTGTTCATCTTTCTGGGAGTGTGTCCTGGACAGCAGTGGATACAAATTCTATTCTATGGGATAAGGGAGGTGGCTGGCACCATTTCTCTTCTCCACCCTTCAGAATATACAGAATACACTAACTTCAGTAAGCAGCAGAATGCCAACAGTGGTGACCTAAATGGCTTACACCAAGCTCCACACCCCTGTACTATGCAGGTGTTGCTTTCTAGGGAAAGATTGCCTGAGAACAAGAGCAGCGGGGCCCTATCCCAGAATATCACCACAAACCCCCAATAGGCACCATGTCTAGTGATAATAGAGTTTAGCAAAGATTTAGCTCTAGTGGAAATAGCATCATGTCTCTTTAAACAAGCAGACCAGACAGAGCACGCCAAGTTAAAACTTGCCACACTCTGGCCAAGGTCCAAAACCTCCCCCACTTGAAAGCAAGGAAAAACTCTGCAGAGGATCGGCCTGAGGGAAAGACCAGCCAAAATATATCCCCCTGTCCCCCCCCCCTCCACACACACACCATCTACCTACAAGCTAGAGAAGGAGAATACAGAAGGCAACTGACAATGAAAGGAATGCCAAAGAAATTGCTGTAAGGTGGTATGGCTGATTCTGTACAACTTGTTCCTCCCCACGGAGGCCTTCTGAGGCTATTAGAAGGAGGGAGAATATAAGAAAGAACAACAGAGAGAGGGAAAAAGAGGACTAAACAGAAGAATGAGAGGAAAGTGATAAATACAAATCAGGAGACACAGAATGAGATAGAAACACACACAGAAAAGTTCTAGTAGCATGACAAAGAGAGAGACATCAAAGAAGAGACACCAAAACTGATAAGGAGATGGGAACAGAGACCCACTGAGTCTTCTATCAGTATATCCCTCCATAACAGCTTGACCTAGGCTGGCTTATAGTTTCTAGAGAACTTGAAGGAATAGACTGAGACCTCTACCAAACCAATACCCTCAGATTGAGCCAGCTCTGGTGTCCTGGAGCGCACAGATATTCAATGATCACTCCTTTTTATCAATACATCTAGAGGAAAAGTGAACAGTGAATCAGTGCTGGATAAACTCCTTAAAAACCCATTTAAAACTGACTTTTAAATCTTTTCAATGCCAAAATGAAATGATGGGCAATAAAGGGTGGAACTTCTATTTTATTTTATTTTTTTAAGTTTATTTATTTTTGACAGAGAAAGAGAGAGACACAGCATGAATGGGGGAGGGGCAGAGAGAGGGAGACACAGAATCCGAAGCAGGCTCCAGGCCCCGAGCTGTCAGCACAGAGCTCGATGCGGGGCTCGAACTCGCGGACCACGAGATCGTGACTCCAGCTGAAGTCAGATGCTCAACCGACTAAGCTACCCAGGCACCCCATGGAACTTCTATTAAAAAAAAAAAATCACTCTTGTCTCCCCTGGGTGGCTCAGTCGGTTAAGTGTCTTACTTAGGCTCAGGTCATGATTTCATGGTTCTTGGGTTTCAGCCCCGTGTCAGGCTATGTGCCGATAGCTCAGAGCCTGGAGCCTGCTACAGATTCTGTGTCTCCCTGTCTCTCTGCCCCTTCCCCACTCCCACTCCCACTCTGTCTCTCTCTCTCTCTCTTTCTCTCTCTCTCTCTCTCTCTCTCTGTGTGTCTCAAAAATAGACAAAAGTTAAAAAAAATCACTCTTGAGGCAAATTCTTGATATCACCCTTTCTGTGCATATCCTCAGATATTTTTACTTAAAAATATGCTTGTTGTCATTTTCACAGCACATACAAACATACATACATACAAACAAATTCTTATTGTAAATTTTTTCTTCCAGCCACAAAAGCTTATTAAAACATCAAAAGACATTCTAGCTAGTTCCTAGACAAAGAGAAAGAAATGAAGATGTGTCAGTAAAAACTACTGTAAAGTTTTGAGCTTGACAAAATAGAAAATAACGACTAGGTTTCAGTTTAAACTAGTTCTCAAAATTCATCTTGTAATAAAATAAATTAGACCAGGACAAGAATCTGAGAATTGAAATCAATTGTGAAGAGTGATACTGAGTGATTTTGTATTTAATAAAATGCTACACACTAAACCTTCTAATCCAATTCTTTTCCAAAAAGTCACTAGCATAATTGATCTGAAAAAAATCAGTAATCACTTTCCATGAGAAATATGCATATGAACAAATTAAATGTCTCTGGAATCACGATCATAAAATATAAAAACACATGTGTTTTTCAACTTTTTATCAACTTTTTTTTTTAGGTACTGTTGGGTGAGTCAAGTTTTAGGCTGGGGTACAAAATCCAAAGTTTAAGTGGCAATTATTTAACTGCCATCAATGAGATGATTTAGTCCCCTAACTCAGCAGTGACCAGAGTGAGTTTCCTCCAGGGTGTACATCATGTGTACCCAGTATACTAAATGCCGGCGTTCGTTTGTCAACATGTATTAACCAGGGACTTCATTCTTCCTTCATGCTTCTATTAAAACATAATGAATTCAGACAGTGAGGTCCTTGTTTTCAGTGGTTTCTCTTTTGTATCTTTCTTTATGTATCTCTATTGCTTTATTATTAAGTCCTGCCCTTTTGCTCCTTGGAAGTATTGATCAGATTGTCCTAACGCTAGAAACATTCACTTCATGCAGAATCAGCTTTTTGTCTAGTAATGTTAATATAGGAACGCTTGGTAAGGAAGATAGTGGTGAAAATAGGCATAAATTGCCTTTAAACATAGGCAGATGTTAAACAAAGGTAGGTGTTTGCCTACATTTGGTGTTTTAATGGACTTAGGGAATGTCCCTCCACCCAATCCCAAATGTTACCCACTATCAGTATTTCTGTGGATGTTAGGTACTAAAAAGCCCTAATCAAAAACAGATCATTATGAAAATATGTAAAAAAGCTTTTAACACTTTATTCACATGCCCTGAGCATAATGGGATGGAGTATCAAAGTAAGGAGGGAGAAATATGCTGGAAATATCAAGGGGGACGTCAATAGAAATTAAGTGGGCATGAAATTTGGTGGGCCCAGTCTATGAAGCTCAGGAAGATTTCCTCCTTAGTGGCAAGATCTGCTTCTATTGAGCTCATGTCTTCCTAGATTACACAGAGCCAGAGGAAGGTGGCTCTGCTGATCTGAAGTCAAGTTTTTGACTATGTTGATGGCATGCAGTCATTTGGTGAGAGTGTCAGTGGCAGGGTAGAAAATAGGCCTTTACCTAGTTCTAGATAAATACAATGATTTTTCCTAAAGGGTATTCTTTTGAACAATTCATTGATGGGATAAACTTGGTATATCTCTATTCAAATGATCTGCACTGGTGATATTTTGCTACATGTCACAAATATTTATTTAAAACTGTCAAACCAGGGCACCTGAGTGGCTCAGTCAGTTAAAGGGCCAACTTCAGCTCAGGTCATGGTCTCCCAGTCTGTGGGTTCTAACCCCGTGTTGGGCTCTATGCTGACAGCTCAGAGTCTGCAGCCTGCTTGTAATTCTGTGTCTCCCTCTCTCTCTCTCTCTGCACCTCCTCTGCTTGTGCTCTGTCTCCCTCAAAAATAAACATTAAAATATATTTAAACTGTCAAACCAGCAACTGTTGCCATTTCTCAAATCCTAAGCCAGTTTCTTTGGGGATGATGCATAAAGCATATTTGGAGGTAATTCTGATTCTTATCCTTGTAAAATAAAACACCCTATAAAAGAAGAGACTAAGAAAGGAAGGATTGAGGATGAGGGAGGAAAGAAAATGTATAAGGCATTAAACCCAAGTTAGAATGGCCCAGCATTAAAATTCACACACCACAGTATCAAGTCATGAAGTTTACAAGTGATCAAAACCTAGCTGAAATGTTACTTAAGGAAACAATGATTTATTTGCTCAAGCAATTAGCTAATTCAGGCAAAGTTCAGGTACTCAAACAGTGTTGTGAGGAAACTGAATTTTTTGACTCTGCTTTTTGGGGGGTTGATTCTAGGTAGCCTTTTTCTAAGTAATGGCAAAAATGGTCACAAGCAACTTATTTCAGGCTCACATTCTACAAGCTTGGCACTATGGCAAAATATCTTAACCATGGGGAATCAAAATCAAGGGAGAGAAGGAAGAATAACAATTTGGAGGAAACAACTTCTTTATCTATTTATTTTTTGAAGATTATTTATTTATTTTGAGAGAGAGAGAGTGATTGTGAGCTGGGGAGGGACGAGAGAGAAAATCTTAAGCAGGCTCCACATTGCCAGCATGGAGTCCAACGCGGCACTCAAAACCATGAACCATGAGATCATGACCTGAGCCAAAATCAAGAGTCTGAGGCTTAATTGACTATGCCTCCCAGGTGCCTCTAATTGAAGGAAACAATTTCTGTCATTAAGTTGCTTGTTCTTTTGCCAAAGTATGCACTAGGTATCCAATCAATCTCAAAGCATTTTATTTTATTTATACTTAATATAGATATATAGTTGAAATATTTATTTCATTTATTTAATTGCTTCTCTTATACATTATAAGTAGCATTTGAAATCCCTCCATATGAGTTTGACATCATCCCCTTAGTAAGTACTGTAAAACACAGGGCAATTTTTTCCCTCCAAGCTGACTTAGTTCCTTTTATACATAAGTTTTTCTTCAAATAACTCATATTTCTTATATATAAAGCTAGAGAGGCCATGAATCTTTGCCCTTAATATTTCTGAGAAATGTAATATTTTCAGACACATTAGCTAAATTTTAAATATTTACTTTAATGTATATACAGTTCACCAAAAGCAATGTTTTGAGGGCTGCCCATATTTTGATCATGTCTTAGCTCACATGCCTATTTATACTAATTTTTTAAATATTGGAATTTTTATTAAATAATTGCAAATTGATTTCTATTTCCTTAAATCAGGTTCAGATTTCATACTGAATAAGAGCTCTAATAAACCATGTATCCCTTAAGGCACATCTATGTCTTCTGTATCTATCTATCATCTATCTGTCATAGGTTTGCTTTGTGCCAACCACAAATTCATTTTTCCTTCAAGTGATAAATTCTGTGTGTTTCCAGTTGCAGCTTTTTTTTTTTTTTGATAATCCAAAATCAACATTTTACTGTATTTTCCAACTGTCAAACTTTAAAAATTTTAAATTATTTTAAAGGTTTTATTTATTTATTTTGATTGAAAGAGAGACAGACAGAGAGAGAGCTAAAGTAGGGGAGGGGCAGAGAGTGAGGAAGAGAGAGAGAATCCCAAGCAGGCTCTTCCCTGTCAGTGCAGAACAAAAGCCCTACATGGGGCTCTATCTCTGGAACTGTGAGATAATGACCTGAGTTGAAACTGAGAGTTGGATGCTTAACAGACTGAGCCACCTAGGTGCCCCCAATTGTCAAACTTCTTAAAAAATCATTCTTCTTTCTAATTGGGCACCTGTGAGTCCCAGGGCCTCCCTCCCTGCATGTTCCACATGGGTTGAAAAACCTCTTATAAAAGTTTATGGGTGTTCCTGGCTAAAACAAAGAGACTACTCTTTCTAGCTATGGAAAATGAATTACTGCCATAAATGTATCTCCCTGATGCCCCCAGTATCTGATAGCCCAGTGCTTCAGCAGCTGAACGGCTTGCAAAGTTGGTTCTGTGGCTTGCAATAATTTTTCTCTCAGATAAAAGTTAACAGGAATTAACTACACCTTAGTCCAGTACACTTGAGGGAGGGCTGAGCTTCCTTTCTCCCAGTTATTTCATCAAATAGATACTGAAAGGGAATGGAAAAAGTTCAGATTACAAAATAAAAAGTCCTGGATGACTAAGTTATATGTGTGTAAAAAATATTAAGGAATATGTTTATACAGGAAAGGAACTTATATCCCAAAATGTGCTATTTATTTGACTTAAAATATCACATCATATAGTAGATAGTCTGAAACACTAGAACGGATATTGCAACAACCATCTTTTCCCTTATTTTTCCAGAAATCGGGTTAAAAAAAAAAAAACTACTAAGCAAAACCTTCCTTTGCTACACAAGGTGATTTGCTGCCTTTCAGTAATAAAATGAGCAATCATTAAAAAGAAAGAAAATGCCCATATTAGGAGACACTAATGCAAGTGGTACATTGTGATTAACACTCTAAATTTAACAAATGAACTTTGGACTTTTCTGTTTCTGAGCTGTGTATTTTAGCTAAGAACATACAATGGATAAAAAAATATCTCTTCCAAATAAGAAGGGATGGGCAAATGCATTAATATCATCCCCCCTTTAATGGCTGCAGAAAAAAAAAATGTTCATGAAGATGTGGCCAAGATCATATACAGACCGGGCTGTTTTTCAGCCCAAGTGCTCCTTGCACTTTGCACTTCATTCTTCCCCTGCAGGTTAAGGATAGTGTCTTTCCCAGCCCTTCATGGTAAGTAGTGTATAATTGGTTATTGAACCAAACCCTTCAGCATTATTCAGGCTGTAATTAACCTTTTGCCATGCTATGAGATCATCAGATGTCTAAAGTTATACCCAATTGCCTGATGCCCTGAAAATTGCCTTACCATGGATTAGCTGGATGTGCCCCTCCCCCCATTCAAACACTGCCACCATTATTACCTCACACTTGTGTGGAAGGAGGTGAAATTAACAGGCCACAAAAAATCGTTTACTGTCAAACTCCAGTACTGAGATACCATCAGTTCATTCAAGTTCCATCCTATTTTTAACAGAAAACAGTTTGTTCTTTGAACGAACACTTCAGAGGAGAATGGTAGACATTGTTTGAAAAATATACAAATATCATTAGTTAGGATGCAGTCTGTAAAAGAGCCCAGGAGTGCCTAATTTCTTATTTCTGATGAAAAGTAGATGCATACAGGCAGATATCTCATATCTGCATTATAAACATGCTCCTTGGAAGTGGTAGGCAACTCTTTTCCTGACATAAAAAGAAAGTATCTTTGCTCATTTTAAGAAAAAGTAAAACCCAGCCTGGGAATAGAGTCCAGGAGGCACAAATTAATTATTTGAGCCCAATATTTTGAGGTGTGGCATTGTTGGGAGCAAAGTTCAGGTTGGTGCTCTGCTGGTGGCCCTGGAGTCCTTAGGTTGTGTTTATGATTAAGTCATGCGAGTAAGAAGAAGCTGTGTATAGGAATATTGGGCTCCAGTAAAAGCAGGGTTTAAAGGCCCATGTTTATTCTAATCATTGACAGGACACATCTGGGAGTCTCCTGATGGCAATGGCCCTTCCCTTCCCACCTGGATAGATAGGATAGACTAGCGCACGATCTGCTCAGTTTGAGACCTAGACTCTAGAACAAACTTGTCCAGAAAACTTGCACTCCTCTACTTTTCCCCAGAACATTCGTTGCAAGGCAAAAGACCCAGATATACTTCTCTGAATCTGGTTAAATAATATTTGCACTTTTGTTGGAAAAGTTTCCTCTACATGAGCAATTATTTCACATACCTTTGAGTTTCACAATTCAGTGTAAAACAGTAAATTTGTGTATCTCTCTTCTGGAGCCCCTTTCCAGCCAACCCCCAACCATCCCTCCACCTCCACCCTCCCATTCCTACCTCTCTACTCCTGTCAGACTCTGAAGTGTCACTGATGGTGTTTTTTTATGCTTCCAACAGTTTACACAACAAACAGTGGACGCTGTAACTGGCCTGGTATTCACTCAGTAAGATGCAACAGTATCTCCCAATCCAAGCAGCCTGAGCAGCTATTGGCGGCAGGTCGGCTCCCTAAAAGGCTGGCGTTTGCCAATCTCTGTGCTCTGCCAGGTCCTGAAATCAGCGATTTGAGGGCTGATGGTGTGCACATGTCCACTGGGAGGGAGGAAACCACAAAGGGAAGAGGGACTAGACTCCAGGGGACTCTGGCTCCAGTTTGATTTTCCTCTCAATTTATTCTGTCTATTCAAAGAAAAAATATATGTATATATAAAAATTACACACATATGCACACACTTTTTCCCCCCTCTGAATATAGATCCAGAAATTGTTTTTCTAATTTGAGAGTTTTCCTGCTTTCTCTCCTTGCCCTGTCCTCTGCGCCCTCTCTCCCTCTCCCTCCCTAACATACTTTAGGTTGAAACTTTGCATTGCATATTCCCTTCACCCCCTCCGGGGATGGCTCTGAGCTCTCGGGCTCTTGCCTTCTCCGTGGAAGCCTTGGTGGAGAGACCCAGGAAAAGGAAACTGCAAGATCCAAGAGAGGAGACACAGCCTGAGTTGCTGAAGAAAGAGGAGGGAGAGGAGGAGGAGAGAAGGAACTGGACAGCAGGGAAGAAGAGCCAGCAGCCGGGTAAGTATTCCTACCGCAGCCCCAACGCCCTGAGCCCGCTACCCGAGCATGCTGGACCCGCAAGTTTCAGCGCGACCGGCGAAGCTGAGAGAGGGCTGCTAGCCTTACACTAGGACTCTTTGGTCCAGCTAAATGGCCACGTTTTGGGCCGCGGGGACATGTTGGTCACTTGGCTACAGGGGAAGCTTCAGAGCCTCCAAATTCAGTCCGTATTGCTGTGGTTCATTTGCGGTGAAGGGTGGTGGCGTCCCTATGTAGAGAAGTTAGACTTCAACCTCCCCAAAGCCCTGAGAGCCAGATCTTAGCTGTTTCTCTCCGTAGGAAGCAGGTACGCATCCTGGTTCGGAGGGGATTCAGCCTAGGGGACAAATTTGAGAAGGATAGTGCCTTTCCCAGGTCTGGGCCCCCTTCTCCCCATCAGGGGGTCACAGTAGGTGTTGTGGGGAATTTAAGGATCTGCCTCCAAGGTTCCCAGGGAAGAGACCAAATCGGTCTGCTCCAAGACCGGCATCAGCGAGAAGGGGACGCGGGAACTGTGAACCTCTCTCAAACTCTGGTCGTCTCTCTGTCCAGCAGAAAAACGACCCAAGGCAGAGCCTTCAGCAACTGCTTTCTCAGCCTGTAGCGGCAGCGACAGTGACGACAGTGACCACAACAGAGGCAGAAATCTGGAAGAGAAAGGTGCTATCCAAGTAGAGCTTCAAGGATCCGAACTGTGGAAGAGATTCCATGACATTGGGACTGAGATGATCATTACCAAGGCTGGCAGGTTCGGCTCTGCCCAAACTGTTCAAGGGATGCACACAGTAGGCGCTTAATGTACCACTCTAATAAGATATGGTGCCTCCAGTTTTATGCTCTATATCCATCCTCACCCTGACAGGAATGAGAAAGTCCCTGCCTCTCAATAAATCGCCCTAGGACTGCCTGCCCATGTTAGTGGCTCAGCTTTTCTTTTCTGTACACAGTGACTTCAAGAAATTTTCCTTAAAGTCTCACAGTTATCAGTGGACAAAATCTCATCTAGCAGATCCCCAGCAGACCATCCCTAGCTAGCCTGGAGCAATTTGAGGTGGGCTTTTTTTGCTTTCACCTTTTGCTTTGGGGCAGCTTCACATCAGCTGGGTAACTTTTTTGTGTGAATCTTCCTAATTTCAGTCTTTCCCAAATCTGCCTCACAGAAAGTACTGCTGAAAACTCAGGGGCCAGGTACAGTTTTTTCTCTACTTTCTCTTATATAGCTTTTTATTAACGGTGGTGGTGGGGAGTGGGGTGGGCAAAGCTTTGTGGTAAGAATATTCTTCTCCACTCAGAAATCCAGAACCTTTTCAATCAAGCATACAACCAAAAATCTTTCCTATGTAGCAAATAGCATTCCTTGAATCCATCCTAGAATGGGGAAGTTGTGAATTTCTTCACTTTTCATTTGTTCCCAACCCCATCCCACTCCAAATCTCTCTAAAAACACAAGGTCAGTGGCTATTTTCTTTCCCACAGGCGGATGTTCCCCTCTGTTCGAGTCAAAGTGAAAGGGTTGGACCCAGGGAAGCAGTACTATGTGGCCATCGACGTGGTGCCAGTAGATTCCAAACGTTATAGGTAACCAGGCTCAAAGGAGACTACCTCAGGCCCAGGCTGGGAATGGAGATTCAGATCTATGGAACCTGAGAATGCTATTTTGAAAGCTCTACCATGGGGGGTGGGATTGCTGTCCTGTGGGCTTTGGGAGTTGAATATTCTCACTCAAATGGTGGTTCAAACTGAGAAAAACAGTCTTGACTCTTTCCTCTCAGTCCTGGAGCAGGTGCCAGTTGGTGCTTCAGTGTACCCCAAACCCTTTGCTTATCCACTGCTCTGGCCTTGGCTGTGCCAATTGCAGAGGGTGTGGACTCAGGCAGCTAGGAAGGAAGTTGTTTGATGGAATTTAGAGAGAAATGCCTGTGCTTCTGGAGCTGCACTGGGCTCTGGGCTGTGCTATTTTTGCATCAGGGCTCTGGAACAATGTCCTGATTTACCATCTAATGCTAATCTAGCAGTTACCGTGTTTGGGTCTATTTTTCCTTCCTCAGCCTCTCTCCTGAAGTAGTGGTCAGGCCCTAGAAATTACAAATAACTTTTTTTTTTAAATAGGCTCTCTACTCATAGCAGACTAATGGTGGTTGAACTGATCTAAAGCCAAGAGGTCCTTCAGTGCTAGCATCCCAGAGGCACAGTTCTGCCACCGCTTTGACTTAGAGGCTATGGGGGTTGTACAGAAGCACCCTTACTCGGGCTGTGAGTGTTCCACTGAAGTGGATGTCTAGTCTTTCTAAGAGAGAACCCACATCATGCCCAGTGCTGGATTTGAGGGGCAAAGAGAAAGGCAGTTCAAGAGCCTGCTGGAACAGCAGCTTAGAAATAGAACAAGTTGATTCTTGTTGATCGTGTTGTGATTGTTGTGAACAAGTTGATTCACATTTGAGCTGGCTTGGGAATGCAGTGCACAATTGAGTGGCTGAGATTGGAAACAAGGTGAAAATCAACCCTGAGGCCTCATGGGTTAGAGTTCCAGGGAGTATTTTGATGTGAAGCTTTGTTGGTGAAAGGGCTTTGAGGGCGACTGGTGGAGGTGGATTGGACAGACACCCTCCTCAGACTTTTGCTTTCTCTCTACACTTCCTTCTGGAGACATGAGGATTTTTTGGCTGTCTCTGTGCAGTAAAATGGATTAGATCAATTTGTGTTGCTGTTTGTGTGAGGAAATACAAACCAGACTCTGAAATCCCATGACGTTATACTCACCCTGGAACTTCATTGCATTTTATTGACATATACTTATATACTGTTTGCTTTTTGTCCCTGAACGCCTTTTGGAAATTAAGTTGGATCTTCTACTAGTTGCCTTTGGGATTAGGAGGCAAACCTTGGCTAATGCCCGTAAGACTGGATCCAGCAGCCTTCCTCCCACACAGCTGGCTTTGGCCCACTTCACCTAAAGCCACATGCTCTCTGCTTTTTCAGGTATGTGTACCACAGCTCGCAGTGGATGGTAGCTGGGAATACAGACCACTCTTGCATTACTCCCAGGTTCTATGTTCACCCGGACTCACCCTGCTCTGGAGAGACCTGGATGCGGCAGATCATCAGCTTTGATAGATTGAAACTCACCAACAATGAGATGGATGACAAAGGTCATGTAAGTGTTCAGCAATCCTTTGTTGTGGGAGGGGAGGGATATGCCAATGCGTCAGCTTTCAGTTCCCTCTGGAGAGGCCTAGGAGACTTCTACCAGGTGGTCTTAAGGAACTGTGTAAGCTCTGGGATTGTGACCAGAGTAACTCTTGTGACATTTGTTTAGCATCTGAGAGTACTGGGGGTTGGGAACGTTGAGTGAGGGGAGTTTGAAGACCAAATGAGATTGTTTTAAGCCATAATATCTGGTTTGGGAGTGTGGAAGGGAATGCACTTCGTGAAACTCTCTAGCATCTCAGCCTCTAGGGCAATCACTGTGAGCTCTGATTGCCTTCTCCTAGATGGGCACACCTTCTGTATGGCATGGTATGACAGGAATCTCCTCCACAACTTGCCCTTATGAAAGAGGTTATTTTCAGGTTACCTGGATCTTGAACCTTTTTTCCAGATGTATCCTGCCCCTGCCCTGCCTGGCCTGCCCCTGTGCTAGCCACAAAATAAAGAGAAGGAGGTCCCCAGAAATTAGGAGGTGGGGTATGTCAGGTGGCTGCCCTTCAGTTACCATAAGTCCAGGGAATGTATAGCAGGCAGTCAGATCCTAGTGACATTTGGGGATATCACATGGTCACCCACATTTAGAAGTAAGAAAAGGCCTCATCTGGAAATGGAATTACAGCTTCCAGATGCTGCTATGGTGCTGAAATCTGGAAACCTCTTAGCCCTGAGCGTGTCTGTCTAGAATCAAATGGCACAGAAAAGTCCTTGTGTGTGGCTAACCTAGCCTTTCTGGTTTAACCTCACTTTTGCATGTGGACATGTTGGGAGTGCCAATGAGAAGAAACCAGTGTTGCAGAGGGGAAGCCAATTTCTAGGCAACATTTCATGATTTCTCCTCCAGATCATTCTGCAGTCCATGCACAAGTACAAGCCCCGTGTGCATGTGATGGAACAGGACAGCAAAGTTGACTTGTCCCGGATTCAGTCCCTGCCCATTGAAGGGGTTAAAACGTTCCTCTTTAAAGAAACTGAGTTCACCACAGTGACTGCTTACCAAAACCAGCAGGTAAGGACAACTAGGACTCAGGAAAGCAGGGATGGCTCCAGAGGGACTTTCTGGAAAGAGGCAAGCTGCACCATATGGATTGAATTTTCCACAATTAAAAAAAATCATAGTCATTGCATTGCCATTTAGGCAAGCTTGATTGTAAATTGTGTGGATCTTGTATTAGAAAGGAGAGCAGAACAAAGAGTGCCATGGGAGAAAGGAGGCAACCATTCCAAATTCAACTAAGCAATATGTTTATACTAATTGAATATACTACATTACACATTGAAGTGTTTTGTGGTTGTTGTAACCATTACAAGCAAGGGTGAACAGTGTTATAACTGAAAGCATTGACTTTACCTTTTTCTCTTTTTTTGAATCCATAGATTACCAAACTGAAAATCGACAGGAATCCTTTTGCTAAAGGATTTAGAGATCCTGGAAGAAACAGGTAAGCAACATAACGTTTATATTGCCCTTTTCACAATTATTACCGATAAGGAAACTGTAGCTCAGAGACTTAGAGGCCCAAAATTCTGTAACTCGTAGGTGGTAGGAAAATAACCTAGTGTTTTGTCTGTAAAATCTTGCTCCTCCTTTTTCCTCCTCAACCCGTTTTTAAGATATTGCTTAATCTAGATTCCTGGCATTTTTATTCAGGGAATAATTACTGTGATTTTATTCAGCAGTCTAGCTATCAAAAATATTTCAGATATTGACCCCTAAAAACTATAATAAAATAACTTAAAAGTTTACATAAATCTTTATTTTCAAGAATTGAATTCTGGAGTTTCTGATAGTTACATCTATTTTTCAGGGGTGTATTGGATGGGCCTTTAGAGATCTACCCATGGAGGTCTTCTCTCACTCTGGATTTTAAAACTTTTGGTGCAGATACACAAAGTAAGGAAACTTTTAATGTTTACCTTTAAATGTTAATGAAGTATCAACAATCAGAACTTCTGTTGCAAATACTTCACAAGGGGAGAAGTGCATGCCAGAAATGCATGTTTACAGGGAATTGGGTTTATCTTTATCTTGATGAAGAGATAATAGGGGAAAAGGGGGAATGGGCATGAAGGAAAAGAGTAGAGCCATGATAATGGTGGATTTCTTGACTTCAGCCCTCTTGAGTTATACATCCTGAGATCTCCATATCTCACTTGGATTCTTCAGCATCTCACTATCTCACATTCTTTAGAATCACCTGTGGTGCATTTGTGGCCTTATTTGCAATTATATTCGATACTGAAATGTTTCTCATAAACTTTCAGCACATGTTAAAATGACATGCATTAAATTTTACCATCACTTAGTTCTAATTTTTTTTATTTTACATAGGGAAACTAAATGTTGAAAACAATACTAAAACTATCACAATTAGTTTAATTGTCACAAGCATTAAAAAGATTTACAAGGTATTTGTTCTTATGTAGTGCATTACATAACTAAATAATAACAATAATTAGTGCAAGCTTTCTGGTGGAAGAATGTATACCATCATTTCTCTGGTGTTTAATAATAAATAAATGTATTTGCAAACAACATAGAATTATTTTACTGCTGTTGTCTTTACTCCATTAAAATTGTCTTTGAACATTAATTCAAGGTTATAATCATGGAGAAAATCATCAACATTATAGTTAGGTTGAATTTTACATGATACCATAACATTGAAAACAGATCAACTTGAATCACTTGGTAAAGTATTTCACCAGATTGACTGTATAATTTGGTTTACAGAGTTCTGTAGAAAAGTGCAAACATTTATTTGGTAGTATCACTTTAATCGCATGTAGGCAGCATGCTCTTAAAATATCCAGGTCAACACAAAGTGCACTAATAAAGAGAAAAAGCTAAAGATGATCATTAATTGGTAATTTAAAATATACAGTTTTCTTAATTATTTAAATGTCCAGATCACTTTCAGTTTGCAAAGAAAAGTGCTACTATTTTTAAATAGCTTTTTAATGTTTAATTATAAAAGATATTTGCCACCCTGTTAATAAAGAATTAGTCTATGTCTACATACACAAAATAGGTAAGAAAAACAACAGTAACACCAAAAAACAGAAAAAAAACACAAAAATAATTGATTAAGTCCAGTCAATAACGAAATTTAAAAAGTCAAACATGAAAATAAGGTGGAAAGTCTAGATTTTCCTGGACCTTATAATAATCCTTAACTTTGGTAGATGCTAGGAAAATGAAAAGATTACCTGACAACATTAATGTGAACCCTTTCATTTTTATTTTGTTATTTTTAACCTAAAAAATTGACTTCAATTTTGACATAGTGTATCATAGAAGTCTCCTAATCCATGACTTTCATATGAGAAAAAAATGCACTTAAATATGTTATTTTTGTTTATAAGATTATTTTCGGGGCACCTGGGTGGCTCTGTCAGTTAAGCATCCAACTTCGGCTCAGGTCATGATCTCACGGTAAATGGGTTCCAGCCCCGCGTCGAGCTCTATGCTGACAGCTCAGAGCCTGGAGCCTGCTTCAGATTCTGTTTCCCTCTCTCTCTGCCCCTCCCCCACTCACGATCTGTCTCTCTCAAAAATAAACATTAAAAATAATTTAATTTTTAATAATGACCTGAGCCAAAGCCGGATGCTCAACTGACTGAGCCACCCAGGCGCCCCCCCAAAAAAATTTTTTAAAGATTATTCTCGTGTGCTCCAATTTTTTTTAAATCAAGACTGAAACTTCCTATGGAATCCCTACCAATTTGTTCCATTTAATTAAATATGTATTTTTGTACATTTTTTAAAGTTTAGAAAACTTTTTTTAATTTGTAAGATATAATTAACTCTGGGTACTATTTAATTGGGCATCTTTTGGACATTGGATAAATGTCCCAAGTGCATAGCACAATTCTTGAGCATACCGGTGAATGTTCAATACATGGTACATAATGGTAGTGCTAAAACTAATAATGGTAGTAGTAAAGATACCGTATGAACTTTGGTCAGGGAAATGACCATATTCTGTCCCAAATAAGTAAAAAGAACAGTGAACTTGCAGAAAAGCTAATCAAAAAATGAAATAGGGATGTTTGTGATCATTAGTACTCATTCAATAGGAACATCAAGTTCATTGTTCATTGACTGGATTGTCATTCACAGGTGGAAGCAGTGGCTTATCTCCAGTGACCTCTGGTGGAGGGACTCCTCCTTTGAACTCTTTGCTTTTTCCACCCTGCTCTCTGCCTACATTTCACTTATCTACAAGCTCCCTTGGAATGCCCTGTCCGGAGGTGCATCTGCACAATATCAACCTGCCCCTTTGCTACAAGATTTGCCCAAATAACTTTTGGCGACAGCATCATCTTGTTTTGCCACCTCCTGAAAGACTAGCAAGCAGCAACAGTTCTCAGTGTTTAGCCCCACTCATGATGGAACTTTCCACATTATGTTCTCTGGGGATCGCCAATTCAGAAAATGGTTCATTTGAAGACTTGAATGGGCAGTGTCTACAGGCATCTAATTCTTCCAATCAAATGTTGTATGGATTACAGTCACCTGAAAATATTTTATCACCAAGCTCCATTGGCAAGGAAGCAATTGGTTGCTCTCTCCATCCTTCCTGTGGTTTTTATAGGTACAACTCAGTGCCATCTAAACTGGTAAATGCTGCCAACCATCTCAAAGTGAATGATAATAGTCAAGTTTCTTTTAGAGAAGGCAAATGCAATCACGCTTATTGGTGTCCAACAATTAATCATTGCCTTTAATGTAATAGTCACAATCCTAAAACAATTACACATAAGCATGTATTTTCTTTATTTGTGTCCAAAGAAAGGTCAAGAGCTATTGGGCTTTAAAGACTTTATTATCAGAAGGTATTTCTGTTATGCATTTAAAGTGCCTTATCAGATGTTCAAAAGAAGTTGTTATAGGTCAAATATGACCTGAAACAATCTCTGATTATGGTGGTCTTGGACCTCAAAGTAAGTCAATAAACATTATTTGATGAGATAGACTATGGGTGAAAATTGACTCCAGGTGAAGCCTCTACTTATAGTGATGTCAGTTTACCATTTCAACTGTCTCTTCAATATTGACAATGACCAAAAGAAGATGAGTTTAACTCTTGTAAAAGCAATCAATTTTAGTTTTATCTATGAATATTATATTCATTGTAATTCTCTAGCAATTGTAGAAAAAATTCATTTTTCATTTGCCTTACACTTTTAAACTTTGCTGTTGAAGGAGCTACTAATCTCAATTCTAAGGAACAAACAAGGACACAAACTTTCAAATATTAATCATTGCACCCTAAACATCAGTTAATCCTGAAATAACACAAAGATTAAATGAAAAGCAAAATATTCTAAGTTTGATCTTTCCTTTCATTTTTTGGGTCATTGTCAGGTGAAGCTTATTTACTTATTCCTTTAACCAGCCTGGTGTTTTGTACTCAGTTTACAAAAAACAAATTATTTTAGTTCTCCAAAATGACTAGTAAATACTATTTGAAAGGGGATACTACATTTGAGTCCATAAATATGAAAATTTCATTACATTGGTACAATTTAATTCCACTCCTGTGATTCAGTCATGGTAAATTGGACTAACTAGACAAAAAGGAGCAAAAATGAGATTTTATTTTAGTTTATGAAGTTGAATGTTTCCTTTTGCCTGGCCCTAAATCTTCTGAAAAAAACTTAAGTATAACCTACATATAACTTGCATATCTTTAAAATAAATCAGATTAAAATTTTTATGACACTATAATTTATGAAGACAAGGTGCTTCACATCACAATGGCATGGCTTGACTTTTGACAAAGTAATCAAACTTCTAAACTACTTTCTCTAACTTTTCCAACACATATTAGGAAAAACATGTTATTATTTGCTTTTCTTGAAATGGTTATTTCCTCTTAAATGTACCTTATAAATGTACCTTCACATATATGCATTAAAATTATATTCCCTTTCACTTTTGGATATAGGAATAGAACAGCACATGGATACATTTAAACTGACTATTCTAGTCAAGATGAAATATTATTTGTGACACAAACTAATTAGATACCTGCTATAAAAGACTTTGGGGCAAGAAATCTGTATTAACCAGGTTTATCATATCAGGTATTAAAGCAGCAAGCACACTCTATTTCTATCTACTCCAAAACAGGTTATAGTTAATTAAGTTACAATTTTTTAAAGCAGAAACTGCCATATCAAAGCATAATTAAATTTATTCTGATGGCTTATATGGCAGATAGTTGGTAATTAATGACAGAAAGTATTTAAATGAAAAATCCAGAAAATCTCTGGGTTACTTTTTAATAATTATTTAAAAGAAGGCACTAATTTTGTATCTGCTCAAGTATATGTACCACATGATTTATGTCTCAGATAATTTTGTTATATAAAGGTGATTAATATAAAGGGGCAAAAGTTTAAATGTTAGAATTTAAACATCTATTTTAAGCTGTTTTTATATATGTTTATAAATTGTCATTTCATACTTTTAGTTGAATAAGTAAACAAGGGAAAGCCTTCATGGAAAATTAGACTTGGAAGAGACCTCAAGAAGTTCAGTAACCGGCCCTTGCTTTCTGAATAAGTTACTTATCTGCAGGAAGTTGCTAACAACTTCAACTGATGTATAATTAATATTTAGTGTCCTTACAATTTTATACTGAATAAATTCTTACTCCTTAATAGGATAGTGCAAAACTTATGTAACTTGGTAAATCAAGGCTATGGATATGGAATAAAAAACAAAATGCTATGGAATACTATTAATTTCAACTGAATCAACTAAATATTAGGCTTGCTTTAAAAACCTACTCCTGAAATCAATACTACACTGTATGTTAACTAACTTGAATTTAAATTAAAACACAAATAAATAAATAAATAAATACCTACAAAAATCAAAAGCAACTCTGGTTATACAAGGTTGAAATAGTTATCAAATGAAAGTAGTCAAATGTTACTTAATAGACACCCAAATCTAATAATGAAAAATGCTATTAACATTTAGTTTTATCATACATATACATCTACCTCTTCCCCCATTTTAAAAGAAAGCATCTTAATTTAGCTGACTAGATGTATAAAATCTGATTCTTAACCCAGCCTACCCCAGGTAAATCTAGAGAAAATAAACTTTTCATCAACTTTGTGAAATTTGTTTATTGAGTTAGGAAATAAATAAGTGTTGCTTTATCTTTGCACAACTCTCAGTCAAGCCTAGACCTGTGGTCAGATTCCTTTGTCAGGAAGGTTCTGTTTTATGGAATAGTCAGTTAAACTGAAATAAAGGCTTTTTATTACAATTTTAAGCCTTGTTGCAGAACACATGTCTAAATGGATAAATTCTCTATTAATTTCATTTTAAAGATCAATATATGATTTTTGGTAACATAACTCAGAACATCAAATGTATTTCTTTTCATTAAATAGTGAGATAAGCCCTGTGGACATTACATTTTGAAGTCTAATATGTAACTTCAGATTACATAATATTAGGGTCTTCAACCATCATTGTTCCTATTCACTGTACTACAAAAATGAAGAGTTATATTTCCCCAAGCTATGAAGGTAAATATTTATAATATTTCACTCCTATTAGGCATGGTTCTGCACGTGGTCTGGAAATGGATATGACTTTATTTTTCTGTTACGAGGTTGAAGCATATCTATGGCATGAAAAGAAATACACAACTGGAATTAGCAAGTAATGAGTCAGTTAATCAGTCTTTAAATAATCAGAGACCTATATGCTAACAACTTGACAAGGTGCCAATGATGAATAAGGATGTGTATTGAACATTATGGAAGGTTTCCCTTTCAATTTCCTAATCACTTATATTATGCATTTTGGGGAAAATCATGGTGTACATAAAGCAGATAATATGTATGTTTTAAGTTTTACTAGTGTAATGCTAAGTCAGATCATTATTGAAATAAATTTTTTGTGTGAATACTTAAAATACATTTTATAAAAATCTATTAACATGATGATGAAAAATTTAGATGCTTTTAGACAATATAAGTATATGTCCATGTATACTGTAGGGTTATACATAGTTGTTATCCCCTTACTAAATCTCAGTAAGAAATCTTTTCCTTATATGAATATACAATTTGATAAATTCCAGATGTCACATTGCAATTTATAAAACCAGTGGAGTTTTAGTGTACTTTTGTTTAAAATAATTTATAGTGTTTCTCTTTCTTCTTCTTCTTCTGAAAAAGAGATTCCACAAAGAACACCAACTCATTGCATACTTATACTATTAATTATCTACACTTATTGGAAAGGCAGATTTAAATATGCTTAGAAATATCTAATTGCATGAACTGTATTTTGTGAATTGAATTGACAGGGTGGAAGTGCAATGTTTTTACTCCAATTTAGAGATATGTTGTCTTCATGCTGAAAAATCTTCAATTAGCCCAAAATAACAATATTCTGATATACAGCAACAGTTTGCCAGTTGATTTCACTGGAATTTAGCATGTTTATTGGTGCAGTTTAAACAAACCACATGCATAGCTTAGACATTGGTGGCAGTTGCTTTGATATAAGTGCCTTCATATACATTTAATCTTCTTAGGTTTGGTTTGCAATTAAATGATAATTTGTATTAAAAGTGTGCAAATAAACATGGTTTAGATTACAACATAAATCAGAATAAATAGATATATAGAATATTTGAAACATATTCAATATTAAAACTATTTACATGTGTGGTGCTGGGCAACTTTTGACATGCTGTTTCAATAAAATATTGAGAGGAAAAAGACTAGTATTTCCTTTCAAAGTTTCAAATGTTCATGTTTACAAATTTGTACTTCACATCAGTATGTAAACACACATTATAGTGAGCAGATGTGTAAAACATAGTTATAGGATACTTCTACTTTGTTGAAATGTATACATGCATGCTAGATTTATTTTTTAAGTACATGAAAGCATTAAAATTTAAAGTTAAATGTAATAGAAAAACCTTGAAATCATAGCACAAGTTGTATCATTAAACTGTTTAATCAAATTATGTATATATGTTATTATTAAACATGACAGAATTTTTAATTTGGACTTTGATCACATACTTTGTACATGATAATTAAAGTATAGTGTAGTATTTTAGCTATAGAAAATGGTATAAATATTTCAAAATTTTACTAGAATAAGAAGGGAATAAAATCATGTGTTCATAATGGATAAAATTGATATCTTCAAATCAAATATTTTTGTATTGAATATTCAGTCTATATTCCATTTTTATGCTCATTTTTTTGAAAAATGTTGATATTTTGACATCCTGCTGATCACTTAGATTCCACCTACACCTGCCTAACTAACCCAGAAAACCACCAGAAACTAGCAGAATGGAGTCTCCGGAGCCAAGCGCAGACGAGAGGCCCACGGAAGAAGGTAGGAAGGGTGGAGAGGCGGTGCGCGCTCCACGGACTGGCGGGAGGGAGCTGGGGCAGAGGGGCGGCCCGCCAGCCAAGCAGAGACCCCGAGTCTGGCTCGCAAAAGAAGAGAGGCCTGACGGACTGTGTTCCAACAGCAAGCGTGACTTGCTTAGCATCTGGGAGGTCATAAGTTAACAGCTCTGCTCAGAAAGCGGGAAGCCTGGAGGACAAAGGGAGGGAGAGTTGCTGAGCCCCAGGAGGACAGAGCTCAGTTTGGCTGGGAACAAAGGCGCTCGCCAGCAACATCTCCCTCGCCCATCCACCAGCCAAAATCCCAAAGGGAACCAGTTCCTGCCAGGGAACTTGCTTGCTCCACGCAAACACCCAACTCAGTGCTTCTACAGAGCCACCCCTCCAGCAGCGGGTCTGACTCCCTCCCGCTGCCACAGGGCCCCTCCTGAAGTGGATAACCTAAGGAGAAGCAAGCTAAGCCTGTCCCTCCTGCCCCCCGTGCACCACCCTACCCTCCCCAGCTAATACGCCAGATCCCCAGCTCCAAAAGACTGGCAGTGTGCAAGTAGCCCAGACGGGCCACGCCACCCCACAGTGAATCCCGCCCCTAGGAGAGGGGAAAAGAAGGCACACACCAGTCTGACTTTGGCCCCAGCGGTGGGTCGGTCGCAGACTTCAGGTCTGACTGCAACTCCACCACCAACTCCAGTTATACACACAGCACAGGGGAAGCACCCTGCAGGTCCCCACCACTCCAGGGACTATCCAAAATGACCACACGGAAGAATTCCCCTCAGAAGAATCTCCAGGAAATAACAACAGCTAATGAACTGATCAAAAAGGATTTAAATAATATAACAGAAAATGAATTTAGAATAATAGTCATAAAATTAATCCCTGGGCTTGAAAACAGTATAGAGGAGAGCAGAGAATCTCTTGCTACAGAGCTCAAGGGACTAAGGAACACTCACGAGGAGCTGAAAAATGCTTCACATGAAATGCAAGACAAAATGGAAACAACGACGGCTCTGATTGAAGAGGCAGAGGAGAGAATAGGTGAACTAGAAGATAAAAATTATGGAAAAAGAGGAGGCTGAGAAAAAGAGATATAAAAAAATCCAGGAGTATGAGGGGAAAATTAGAGAACTAAGTGACACACTATAAAGAAATAATATACGCATAATTGGTATCCCAGAGGAGGAAGAGAGAGGGAAAGGTGCTGAAGGGGTACTTGAAGAAATCATAGCTGAGAACTTCCCTGAACTGGGGAAGGAAAAAGGCATTGAAATCCAAGAGGCACAGAGCACTCCCTTCAGACGTAACTTGAATCGATCTTCTGCACGACATATCATAGTCAACCTGGCAAAATACAAGGATAAAGAGAAAATTCTGAAAGCAGCAAGGGATAAACGTGCCCTAACTTATAAAGGGAGACCTATAAGACTTGTGACTGATCTCTCTTTTGAAACTTGGCAGGCCAGAAAGGATTGGCACGAGATCTTCAATGTATTGAACAGAAAATATATGCAACCGAGAATCCTTTATCCAGCAAGTCTGTAATTTAGAATAGAAGGAGAGATAAAGGTCTTCCCAAACAAACAAAAACTGAAGGAATTCGTCACCACTACACTAGCCCTACAAGAGATCCTAAGGGGGACCCTGTGAGACAAAGTACCAGAGACATCACTACAAGCATAAAACATACAGACATCACAATGACTCTAAACCCGTATCTTTCTATAATAACACTGAATGTAAATGGATTGAATGTGCCAACCAAGAGACATAGGGTATCAGAATGGATTAAAAAAACAAGACCCATCTATTTGCTGTCTACAAGAGACTCATTTTAGATTTGAGGAAACCTTTAGATTGAGAGTGAGGGGATGGAGAACTATTTATCATGCTACTGGAAGCCAAACGAAAGCTGGAGTAGCCATACTTATATCAGACAAACTAGATTTTAAATTCAAGGCTGTAACAAGAGATGAAGAAGGGCATTATATAATAATCACAGGGTCTATCCATCAGGAAGAGCTAACAATTATAAATGTCTATGCACCGAATACAGGAGCCCCCAAATATATAAAACAATTACTCACAAACATAAGCAACCTTATTGATAAGAATGCGGTAATTGCAGGGGACTTTAACACTCCACTTAGAGAAATGGATAGATCGTCTAGACACACGGTCAATAAAGAAACAAGGGCCCTGAATGAGACATTGGATCAGATGGACTTGACAGATATATTTAGAACTCTGCATCCCAAAGCAACAGAATATACTTTCTTCTCGAGTGCACATGGAACATTCTCCAAGATAGATCATATACTGGGTCACAAAACAGCCCTTCATAAGTATGCAAGAATTGAAATTATGCCATGCATACTTTCAGACCACAATGCTATGAAGCTTGAAATCAACCACAGGAAAAAGTCTGGAAAACCTCCAAAAGCATGGAGGTTAAAGAACACCCTACTAAAGAAGGAATGGGTCAACCAGGCAATTAGAGAAGAAATCAAAAAATATATGGAAACAAACGAAAATGAAAATACAACAATCCAAACGCTTTGGGATGCAGCAAAGGCAGTCCTGAGAGGAAAATACATTGCAATCCAGGCCTATCTCAAGACACAAGAAAAAACCCAAATACAAAATCTAACAGCACACCTAAAGGAAATAGAAGCAGAACAGCAAAGGCAGCCTAAACCCAGCAGAAGAAGAGAAATAATAAAGATCAGAGCAGAAATAAACAATATAGAATGTAAAAAAACTGTAGAGCAGATCAACGAAACCAAGAGTTGGTTTTTTGAAAAAATAAACAAAATTGATAAGCCTCTAGCC
Organism: Lynx canadensis; assembly: GCF_007474595.2. Lineage (NCBI taxonomy): Eukaryota > Metazoa > Chordata > Mammalia > Carnivora > Felidae > Lynx > Lynx canadensis. The sequence goes on from NC_044321.2 coordinate 63,643,054, forward strand.
AGGCTTCTCAAAAAGAAAAGGGAGATGACCCAAATAGATAAAATCATGAATGAAAATGGAATGATTACAACCAATCCCTCAGAGATACAAACAATTATCAGGGAATACTATGAAAAATTATATGCCAACAAATTGGACAACCTGGAAGAAATGGACAAATTCCTAAACACCCACACGCTTCCAAAACTCAATCAGGAGGAAATAGAAAGCTTGAACAGACCCATAACCAGAGAATAATTGAATCGGTTATCAAAAATCTCCCAACAGGGGCGCCTGGGTGGCGCAGTCGGTTAAGCGTCCGACTTCAGCCAGGTCACGATCTCGCGGTCCGTGAGTTCGAGCCCCGCGTCGGGCTCTGTGCTGACTGCTCAGAGCCTGGAGCCTGTTTCCGATTCTGTGTCTCCCTCTCTCTGCCCCTCCCCCGTTCATGCTCTGTCTCTCTCTGTCCCAAAAATAAATAAACGTTGAAAAAAAAATTAAAAAAAAAAAAATCTCCCAACAAATAAGAGTCCAGGACCAGATGGCTTCCCAGGGGAGTTCTACCAGACATTTAAAGCAGAGATAATACCTATCCTTCTCAAGCTATTCCAAGATATAGAAAGGGAAGAAAAATTTCCAGACTCATTCTATGAAGCCAGTATTACTTTGATTCCTAAACCAGACAGAGACCCAGTAAAAAAAGAGAACTACAGGCCAATATCCCTGATGAATATGGATGCAAAAATTCTCAATAAGATACTAGCAAATCGAATTCAACAGCATATAAAAAGAATGATTCACCATGATCAAGTGGGATTCATTCCTGGGCTGCAGGGCTGGTTCAACATTCACAAATCAATCAACGTGATACATCACATTAACAAAAGAAAAGAGAAGAACCATATGATCCTGTCAATCGATGCAGAAAAGGCCTTTGACAAAATCCAGCGCCCTTTCTTAATAAAAACCCTCGAGAAAGTCGGGATAGAAGGAACATACTTAAAGATCATAAAAGCCATTTATGAAAAGCCCACAGCTAACATCATCCTCAATGGGGAAAAACTGAGAGCTTTTTCCCTGAGATCAGGAACATGACAGGGATGCCCACTCTCACCGTTGTTGTTGAACATAGTGTTGGAAGTGCTAGCATCAGCAATCAGACAACAAAAGGAAATCAAAGGCATCAAAATTGGCAAAGATGAAGTCAAGCTTTCGCTTTTTGCAAATGACATGATATTATACATGGAAAACCTGATAGACTCCACCAAAAGTCTGCTAGAACTGATACATGAATTCAGCAAAGTTGCAGGATACAAAATCCATGTACAGAAATCAGTTGCATTCTTATACACTAACAATGAAACAACAGAAAGACAAATAAAGAAACTGATATCATTCACAATTGCACCAAGAAGCATAAAATACCTAGGAATAAATCTAACCAAAGATGTAAAAGATCTGTATGCTGAAAAGTATAGAAAGCTTACGAAGGTAATTGAAGAAGATATAAAGAAATGGAAAGACATTCCCTGCTCATGGATTGGAAGAATAAATATTGTCAAAATGTCAATACTACCCAAAGGTATCTACACATTCAATGCAATCCCAATCAAAATTGCACCAGCATTCTTCTCGAAGCTAGAACAAGCAATTCTAAAATTCATATGGAACCACAAAAGGCCCTGAATAGCCAAAGGAATTTTGAAGAAGAAGACCAAAGCAGGAGGCATCACAATCCCAGACTTTAGCCTCTACTACAAAGCTGTAATCATCAAGACAGCATGGTATTGGCACAGAAACAGACACATAGACCAATGGAATAGAATAGAATCCCCAGAACTAGACCCACAAACGTATGGCCAACTCATCTTTGACAAAGCAGGAAAGAACATCCAATGGAAAAAAGACAGCCTCTTTAACAAATGGTGCTGGGAGAACTGGACAGCAACATGCAGAAGGTTGAAACTAGACCACTTTCTCACACCATTCACAAAAATAAACTCAAAATGGATAAAGGACCTAAATGTGAGACAGGAAACCATCAAAACCCTAGAGGAGAAAGCAGGAAAAGACCTCTCTGACCTCAGCCGTAGCAATCTCTTACTCGACACATCCCCAAAGGCAAGGGAATTAAAAGCAAAAGTGAATTACTGGGACCTTATGAAGATAAAAAGCTTCTGCACAGCAAAGGAAACAACCAACAAAACTAAAAAGCAACCAACGGAATGGGAAAAGATATTTGCAAATGACATATCGGACAAAGGGCTAGTATCCAAAATCTATAAAGAGCTCACCAAACTCCACACCTGAGAAACAAATAATCCAGTGAATAAATGGGCAGAAAACATGAGTAGACACTTCTCTAAACAAGACATTCGGATGGCCAACAGGCACATGAAAAGATGCTCAACGTCGCTCCTCATCAGGGAAATACAAATCGAAACCACACTCAGATATCACCTCACGCCAGTCAGAGTGGCCAAAATGAACAAATCAGGAGACTATAGATGCTGGAGAGGATGTGGAGAAAAGGGGAACCCTCTTGCACTGTTGGTGGGAATGCAAACTGGTGCCGCCACTCTGGAAAACAGTGTGGAGGTTCCTCAGACAATTAAAAATAACCTACCCCATGACCCTGCAGTAGCACTGGTAGGAATTTACCCAAGGGATACAGGAGTACTGATACATAGGGGCACTTGTACCCCAATGTTTATAGCAGCACTCTCAACAATAGCCAAATCATGGAAAGAGCCTAAATGTCCATCAACTGATGAATGGATAAAGAAATTGTGGTTTATATACACAATGGAGTACTACGTGGCAATGAGAAAGAATGAAATATGGCCCTTTGTAGCAACATGGATGGAACTGGAGAGTGTTATGCTAAGTGAAATAAGCCATACAGAGAAAGACAGATACTATATGTTTTCACTCTCATGTGGATCCTGGGAAACTTAACAGAAACCCATGGGGGAGGGGAAGAAAAAAAAAAGAGTTTAGAGTGGGAGAGAGCCAACGCATAAGATACTCTTAAAAACTGAGAACAAACTGAGGATTGATGGGGGGTGGGAGGGAGGGGAGGGTGGGTGATGGATATTGAGGAAGGCACCTTTTGGGATGAGCACTGGGTGTTGTATGGAAGCCAGTTTGACAACAAATTTCATATATTGGAAAAAAATGTTGATATTTTAATATTTCACCGTCTTTTTTTGTTTTTTTAATTTTTTTTAACGTTAATTTATTTTTGAGACAGAGACAGAGCATGAACGGGGGCGGGGGGTTCAGAAAGAGGGAGACACAGAAACTGAAACAGGCTCCAGGCTCTGAGCTGTCAGCACAAAGCCCGATGCAGGGCTCGAACCCACGGACCGTGAAATCATGACCTGAGCCGGAGCCGGCCTCTTAACCGACTGAGCCACCCAGGCGCCCCAGTATTTCACCTTGTTTAAATTTTTCCCTGAAATTGAGTTTTTATATTTTTGTGATGTGAATACTCTGTGACCTCTTACCAATTACTGTAATGTCTAATCATTCAGGTTTCATTTATTTTACAAAATTTTTTTCATTTTAGGAAAAATTGTTCCATAGAAACACCAACAAATAAAAATTTGGAGGACACATAATTTCTTAGTAAGACCTAAGTTGAAGTAGCAAAGTTACATACTGCTGAACTTCCATAGGTATTATATTTGTCCTTCTTAAAGGGAATTTATGCACAGGCCAAATACTTAACTGCATTAATAGCTATGTTTTGTAAAACTCAGATTGTGTTAACTTCAAACCATGATGCCAGGCAGAAGAAAGACCTATTTGGCAAAGATACTATCACTTTGTAGCCTATCACCATAACTCTTTTCTATAGTTGTAACATTCATGAGGTTGGGGTGAAGATGGGGTGTCCCATTTCAGAAAGGCTCTGTGGGCTTTAGCACCACACATAGGGGATCAGGATAAACTAATCCAATTACCCTCAATTATTGCAGCCAAATTCAACAGCCCTTTGGGCATGCTAAATCAGGGCACTTGCCTTGAGTCCTTGGTTAGTAAAAATACAGAGCCTTCCAGTGGGTAGTGGAGGTGAAGGCTTTAGCTTCTAGAAAAGGAGTTAAGTTTCACACACACATATTATGCTATATTTTAGCTGAGTCATTCAAATGCATGTTTCTCCTTCTAGACTCTGAGTGGGGGGTAGAATGGTATTTTTAAAATAACTTTTATTTATTTTTTAACTTTTATAAGTTTAAAATTACATTATCAAAAATTAAGAAAATACAAGAAGCAAATGACACAAAAAGATCCATATTCACAGGCAATGTATAATTTGAGGTCTAGTCATCACATGTGTCTACAGGCACTGAGCATACATTTTTTAATGTGTTTATTCTCCTCGATCCTTTTTGAAGATTTTTGATACAACATGGATATTTATCAGTTCAAGGTCCCAAAGCTATGAATAGTTTGATAACCAAGAATATACTAAACGAAATTAACAGGATAAAATAAAACCCTGTTTTCACTGGGCCGATTTTTCTTAAAAGACAAAAATGGCAACAGGCCTCTGGGTAAAGAGTTGGGATTAAAATATAGCATTCCCTGGGGCGCCTGGGTGGCTCAGTTGGTTAAGCGTCTGCCTTCTGCTCAGGTCATGATATCACAGCTCCTGGGTTGGAACCCTGAGTCGGCTGTGTTCTGACAGCTCAGAGCCTGGAGCCTACTTCATATTCTGTGTCTCCCTCTCCCTCTGCCCCTCCCCTGCTCATGCTGTCTCTCTCTGTCCCTCAAAAATAAATAAACATTAAAAAAATTTAACTACTGCATTTCCTTAATGGTGACTTAAAAATTATAACTATAATAATAGAGTACAATAAGCATAATGCTTCTAAAATAAGTTATTATAGGATATATACCATTAAAATATTAGAGAAGGGACTATATTTCCATTGAATTGTATTCCAAGGAATGGATATACTACAGTTTGTTTACCTGTTGACCAGTGGGTAGACATATGAATAGCTTACAGTTTGGAGCTATTCTAAATAAAGCTGCAAGGCACCTGAGTGGCTCAGTCAGTTGAGCATCCCACTCTTGATTTCTTCTCAGGTCATGATCTCACTGTCATGAGCCCTGAGTCAGGTTCTGGCTCATCTAGGTTGTTATACATTTTTTTATGTTCTTTAATTATGCTTTTTTATTTTTGTAATGCTGGTAGTGATTATCCCTGATTTTATTTCAGATTTTAAAAATGTATTCCTTCTCTCTCTCTCTCACACACACACACACTCTCTCTCTTTGCTCAGCCTAGTTAAAAGCTTGTCAATTTTGTTGCTTTTTTCCAAAAAGCATCTTTGGTTCATTGATTTTTACTAGTGTTTTTCTAGTCTCCAGTTCATTTATTTCTGCTGTAATTTTCAGTATTTCTTTCTTTCTGCGTATTTTGGTTTAATTTTCTCTTCTTTTTCCAATTTGTTAAGGTGAAAATTTAGATTATTGATTTGAGATCTTTCCCTAATTTTAATTCAGATGTTTACAACTATGGATTTTCCTTTAAGTGCTGCTTTAGATGCATAAATTTTAATATGTTGCACTTTACTTTTCATTCATTTCAAAATATTCTCAAATTTCCATTGTGATTTCTTTTTTGACCTATTGATTTTTTGTTTGTTCTTGTTTTCAATAATATGTTATTTAATTTTTACAAAATGTGTTTTCCCCAAATTTCCTTCTGTTATGGGTGTCTAACTGCATTCCATGGTATACTTTGAATTCTTTTAAATTTATTGAAGCTTTTATTTGATGACTTAGTATATGATCTATCTTGGAGTATGTTCCATGTGCACTTGAGAAAATACGCGAAAAGGTGTATTAAGCTGTTGTTGAGTGGGGTGTTCTATAGAGGTGTCTTAGGGTTAGTTGGCTTATAGTATTTTTTTAAATTTTTTAACGTTTATTTATTATTGACAGACAGAGACACATAGCATGAGCATGGGGCAGGGGAGAGGAGGAGACAAAGAATCAGAAGCAGGCTCCAGGCTCCAAGCTATTAGCACAGAGCCCGATGGGGGCTTGAGCCCACAAACTGCGAGATCATGACCTGAGCCAAAGTTGGACACTTAACCGACTAAGCCATCCAGGTGCCCCTATAGTATTTTTAATGTTCTCCATTTCTTTGTTATTCTTCTACCTAGTTGTTCTATCCATTACTTAAAACAAGATATTGAAGTCTTGGACTTTATTGTTGAATTGTCTATTTCTCCCTTCAATTTTTATCAGTTTTGGCTTCCTGTATTTTCAGATTCTTGTTATGTGCATTTATTTTTCTTTTTATTACATCTTTTTGATGGAATTACTGTTACCATACAATGGCCTTCTTTGTCTCTAGTAACAATATTTGTCTCAAAGTACATTTTGTCTGATACTAGTGTACCCACTCCAACTCTCTTTTAGTCACTATTTGCATGGTATTTTTTCCATCTATTTCCTTTAATGTATTTGTGTTTTTGATTCTAAAGTATGTCTCTCTTGTACAGTATCATGCTTTTAGTTTATTTTGCAATTTATTTTTTAAGGAAATATTTTTTTAATTTTTTAGTGTCTAGTCATTTTTGAGAGAGGGAGAGGGAGGGAGAGATAATGAGTGGGAGAGGGGCAGAGAGGGAGACACAGAATCAGAAGCAGTTTCCAGACTGTGAGATGTCAGCACAGAGCCCAAGGTGGGGCTTGAACTCACCAGCCATGAGATTATGACCTGAGCTGAAGTTGGATGCTTAACTGAGCCAAACAGGCGCCCCTATTCTGAAACTTGTCTTTTATTTAAATTTAATTTATTATTGATAAGATATAATTTACATCTATCATTTTGCTTTTCATTTTTTTATGTCTGACTTCTTTGTTCCCTATTATTCCATTAATGCCTTCTTTTTTTATTTTTTAAGTTTATTTATTTATTTTGAGAGAGAGAAAGAGCACAAGCAGGGGAGAGGCAGAGAGAGAGGAGCCCAAGAAGGCTCTGTGCTGTCAGTGTGGAGCCCTATGTGGTACTCAATCCCACAAAATGGGTGATCATGACCTGAGCTGAAATCAAGAGCTGGACACTTACCTGACTGAGCCACCCAGGCACCCCTCTTTAATGCCTTCTTTTATGTTAGATATTTTCTAATATCCCATATTCATTCCCCTATTGCTTCTTTTACTACATGTTTGAAAAAATTTTTTTTCTCAGTGATTATCTTGAAGATTAAATTTAACATTTTCGAACCATTTAATTTGAATTAATACCAACTCAGTTTCAATAATATACCTATATTTCTTTCAATGTCTTTTGTGCTATTGCCATACAATTTACATCTGTATGCATTATAATCCAATCAACATAGTTTTATAATTAATACTTTATAAGAGTGTCTTTTAAATCAGATAGAAAAAAGATCACAAACAAAAATACATTTATATGTATTACATATTTACATATATAGTTAACTGAACCCATGTTCTTTATTTTTTGTGTGGATTCAAGTTATTGTCAGGTGGTCTTTCATTTCATATTGAAGGACACCGTTTCATATCTCTTATGGAACATATCTATTAGTGACAAGTTGTCTCAGGCTTTATTTATCTGGGAAAGATTTACTTCCTCCTTTATTTGTCAAGGATAATTTTGCTGAATATAGAATCATTGGATAATAAAATTTGTTATCACTTTGAATGTATCATCCCACAGCCTGTTATTTTCAATAGTTTCTGTGACAAGTTATTATTAACATTGAGGATGTCTTGTAATGTGATGACTTGCTTCTCTTACTGTTTTGTCTTTGTCTTCTTTTTCAAAAGTTTGGCTATGATATGTCCATGTGTGCATCTTTTATGTTGATCCTACTTGGAGTTCACTGAGATTCTTGGATGTGTAGATTTTTTGTTTTTAATTTGAGAAGATTGGGGTCATTAATTTTTCAAATATTGTTTTTGCCCCTTTGTCTCTCTCTTCTCCTTCTGAGACTTTTATTCGCAAATGTTAATACAATTGATAATGTCCCACAGGTCTCTGAATGTCTGTTCATTTATTCTTCATTGCTTTTTATTTGTTTCTCAAACCATAAAATCTCAATCAACCTGTCTTTAAGTTTGCTGATTCTTCCTTTTGCTACTTCAAATCTCCACTTGAGCTTCTTGTTCACTTTAGTTACTATATTTTTTCAACTCCATAAGTTCCTTTCGTTCTTTTTTATAATTTTAGTAGTTGATTTAAAGTCTTCATTTAATAAACATCACATGTAGGCATCTCAGGGACAATTTATACTGATTATTTTTTTACTTTTGTATGAACCATATTTTCCTGTTTCTTTTTCATGTGTCACATTTTTTATCAATAACTGGACATTGTAGGTAATACAACATAGCAATTCTGATGACTAGATCCCCTCTCTCCCAAAGATTTGTTGTTGGTTCTGTTAGTTGTTACTGTTCCTGTTTTTTAGTGGCTTTTTCATACTAATTTTGTAAACTCTGTATTCTCTGTTGTTTACTAACACTGACATTTCCATTCAGTTAGTTTAGTTGTCAGTTAATGATTGACAGTGATTTCCTTAAATGTTTTGAATTACTAAGTCTCCCAGCCTTAGAGAGTCGCTTACTGTGTATGCTAAAGAAAATAGTTTATATCCCTGCCTTAGTTTTCACTTTCTGTTTACAGAGAACCTCAAGATCATCTAGAGGTAAGATAGAGAGCCTTCTCAGATCTTACGGGTGTGAACACAGTAGTGTGCATGTGTGTGACCTTCTAGATTCCCAGGAATATATTGGAACTTTTCAAAGTCTGGTGTGGATATCTCATTCTCCTGTTTTCCATTTTAAGTTTTTTGGTCAGTGTGTTGTTAGCCCCAACTGCTATTGCTATTTTAGGTTTATGTAATGTAAAAGGATTGCTGCTGATTGTTTTTAGCAAATGTTCTATGAAATGGACTCTTCCCAGTGAGTGAAATCTGAGTTGGGTCAGACAAATATAAGCCCTGAAAGAACAGAATTTGGAGGAGGTGACTGATTTATCAAAAAAAAAAAAAAAGGGGGGGCAATTAGCTAGAAATTACACCTTTGAGGAGCTCCAGTGATACGCTAGGATGCTAATTTTCATAGATAACAATAACTGAAAGGCTAATTGCTTTTTTTCTTAGTTTTTATTCAAATTCCAGCTAGTTAACATTCAGTGTAATATTAGTTTTAGTTGTACAATTTAGTGATTCTACACTTACATTCAATATCCAGCGCTCATCACAACATGTGCACTCCTTAATCCTCATCACCTCTTGTGATTTAAACCATTTGGTTTTTTAACTTTTTTTAATGTTTATTGATTATTTTTGACAAAGAGAGAGAAAGAACACAAGCAGGGGAGGGGCAAAGAAAGAGGGAGACACAGAATCTGAAGTAGGCTCCAGGCTCTGAGCTGTCAGCACAGAGCCCAATGCAGGGCTTGAAATCATGACTGTGAGATCATGACCTGAGCCAAAGTCAAACACTTAATCAACTGAGCCACCCAGGTGCCCCTGAACCATTTGTTTTTTTTTTTTTATATGAAATTTATTGACAAATTGGTTTCCATACAACACCCAGTGCTCATCCCAAAAGGTGCCCTCCTCAATACCCATCACCCACCCTCCCCTCCCTCCCACCCCCCATCTGTTTTTAAGACTACTTTTGCGTCAGGGTGGAAGGGAGGGTTGGGAATAGGGTAAGGTAAATATTGTCCCAAGTCTCACTATTCTTACCAAGATTTAACAGTGGTTCTGGAATAATACTCCTCTGTTGCAAGCCTTTGGTTATTGTATAGAGTTCTAAAAATTTTGATTTTGACAAATTTTTGCTTTTATGAAAGATTAGATTTTTGGAGATCTTTACTCTGACATTACAAAAGTCCTTCTCATTGTCATTTTTTAAATTACAAATCCAATTTCCAATATAAGCATGTGGTTGTTCCAGCTATCTATTTCATCTTGGTTGTTTTCATATTTTGTGGTTTTGGAATGGCTGCAGGATCTGTAATGATATTCTCATTTTTATTTCTAACATTAGCGATTTGTTTATTCTTTTTTTTTTCTTTGTCAGCCTTATTAGAAGTTTGTCCATTTTTTTGTCTTTCAAAGAATCACTATTAGTTTTGTTGGTTTTCTCTGATTTTTAAAAATTCGTATCACTCATCTTTACTATTTCCTTCTTTAGTCACACTTTGGATTTATTTTGCACTTATTTTCTATTTTCTTTCTTTCTTTCTTTCTTTCTTTCTTTCTTTCTTTCTTTCTTTTTTTGGAGAGAGAGAGAGAGAAAGAGAATGATCCAGGGAGGGCCAGAGGGATAGGGAAAGAGAGAATTTTAAGCAGGCGCCATGCCCAGTGCAGAGCCCAACATAGGGCTCAATCTCATGACTTTGAGATCATGACCTGAGCCAAAATCAAGAGTCAGATGCTTAACCCACTGAGCCACCCAGGCACCTCCTTTTCTAGTTTCTTAATGTTGGCATTCACATTATTAGTCAAGACCTTTACTCATTCTTAATGTAAGCACTTAGTGCTATAAATTTACTTTGCAGCACTGATTTAGCTACAAACCACATATCGCAATACACTGAATTTTTATTTTTATTTAGTTCTGCATACTTCCCTTTGCTTTGAGATTTGCTTTGACTCATAGGTTGAACAAACATGGATGCATGTCACTTATGTAAGTGGTCTAAGAAATCCATTTCTAAAACTAATTTCCAGAAGATATATCTATAATATTTTTATAAAATCTATTTTACAAAACATGTGATTTTCTAACTCAATTTTATCATACCACTGCAAAAGGTTAGAAAATCTTCTGTTCATGTTACATGTACAAATCTATAAATAACCAGTAAATCTTTCAAAAGTGTAGTGCATACTTTCTGTTCACCCACTGTGGTACATTATTTTACCATTTTTCTCTCTTAACAATATCAGGGTCTCACAGAATGAAAACTAATGGCCAAATGGCTCATAGCTGCTATTTGCTTCACTTGTATTTTTCAGAGGTTTTCTTTCATCTTCCACCCATTAAAGCCTTTGTCTGTTGTTGCCAAGAGAAGATGGCATCTTATGCAATTGTAGCACAATATTCATCATGGTTTCCTGAGTCTGTGAGACTTGTTGGCCAGAAGCTGCCATTATTGCCCTGCCCCACCTGCCATTCAACAAGCCAGAGTAGAATCAGACATGAGGGGCCAGAGGTATCTGCCATTTGATCATAGTGAGGAGTTACTATTGCCTTGGGTCCTAAGCTAAGCCATTGAAAGACTGAAGTGAGGGGTCTGTATGACAAGGTCCCCATTTAGCTCAACTCATCCATTTTACTGGTTGGCTTGGGGCCAGTATGGCTCAGCGGGTGCAAGGTATTCTCCACCTCTTACAGCAATATCTGTGAGAACTCAATGGTATCATTTTTTTTTCTGTATCAAACACAGACTATCACAGAGTTGGTGTTTAATTAAACCTCATTGAACATATTAATAAATAAATGAATGAGAATAAAGACAATATATATAATATGATTTGTACTAGGAATATGCCTTGGTAGTAGGCTATATAACTATTGAATCAAGCAAGGTTCAGAGATGATTGCACATAGGAATGCAACAAAATGCATGCTGCATCTGGGTTTACATATTCTTATTATAGGTCTTCTTTGTATTGAACAGCACAGACTGAAGAACTTTGTTTTTGTTGTTGTTGTTGTTGTGTTTTGTTTTCTGAAGTACTGTGTGTTACAAAAGCAGCATATTTCTCAAACTGATGCATGTGTGTTGTGGATATGTTACAAGTTTGCTGAGATTAGTGTTCTCTTACTCATCAGAATGGTAGGGTAGGAACTGAAGTGGCCAGAGTTCTAGGGATGAAGTTACCAAAGTCCAAGTGCCACTTACCCCTGGATTAAGAACTCTTCTTTGTTTACTTCAGTGTTCTGTATAAACATTATCATTCTCCACATATTCCGTGATGCAAAGTGGTTGGTAAGTCCTGTACACACTAAATTTTTGAGTAATTTTTTAGAAGTTTAATGGGTAATATTCAATAAAGACCTGTTTTGTGGGCCCCTACCACATTGAATTTTACATAGACTTACAAAATATTCTAGAGAATTTTCCAAGAACTTTTATCTTTTCTGTTTCACCTGGATTTTTTATTTAATAAAATGTGTCAAACTGTCCTATAATCTTAGTGAAGCTATGAAAATTTAATGGTTATGTTCTTATTAAGAAACATTTTACCTTGGCTAAAATGGAATAAATCTGTTCTAAAACAGGCAGATTACCTATAATTAGAATATAAACTCACTTTTTTTTTCCAGAGAAAAATCATAACTACCCAGCATTTACTGCAGCTACACTTCAAAGAAAGAGAAATACTTCTTTCTTATGGTTAAAATGTTTTATTCTATACTCACACCTGTGAAATCTTTACCTATCATAACTTGTTATTGATTCATTCATTTGACAAATATGCTTTGAACATCTTCTATACAATGATATGTTCAGTGGAAGAAAAAAGTATAAGGGCATGGTTCTTGTTCTCAAGGAAATTATAATCTATTTGGAGGGGCAAGACTTGAACCCATTAAAAACAGTTTAAAATATTGTTAATACAGTGTGGACTCTTGCCCATGGTGGAATAACATGAAACACCAAAGGGGTCATAAAGATTATAAGTGATATTGGAATTCAAAAGTGCACAAGGATATTATATGACTTTTTGGAGATGATGGGAGCTACACTGGACCTTGAAGGAAGAAGGAAGAACAAAAATAATAGCAAACACTTATATAGCAGCCACTCCATGCCAGGCACCTTCTTCAGGAATATTCTTTACTGGGTTGATTTAATACTCACAAACACACTAGGAAACACAGAGAGTTTTAGTAACTTGCTTAAGGTAACACAAGTAGTTAATTGTCAGAATAAAACACAGGCAGTTTGTTTTCTAACCACTATACTATATTATCCCTTGGTAGATATACTAGGACTAGAGAAGTGAATGAAAAAAACAGTAGAGTTTATCAATGAGTAGACTAAAGAAGGGGATGAGTTTGATAAGAAAGATGATGTGTTTCTGCTTCTTTTGAAGTTAGGACACTTCATTCCATCTAGTTAAAGTTAATGCCTATGGCCTAGGGTTACTAATGCTCCATAAGCACTCAAGGACTAAAGCTCATCAATCTTATTTGTCCGTTGTTTTCTCTAATTTCTTAGGTTTAGAAGTAGGCTGTTCATATGTGAGCATTTGCCTTTCCTTATAGGGTGTCACACAATTTGGCTTTACAATCTAGATGCTTAAACAGTGGTGGCTGACAAATCCATGTTTGTACCATATATAGTATTAGGTGGGTTAAGATTGTATCTTTGAGGGTCTTGTCCTTGGGATCAAGCCTTAGAGCTTTAGTCTAACTCCTGATGGGATCTTCTCTGGCAGTTGTGTGTAGGATGGGTTTGAAAATTAATGATCAGTTTCCAGAAATGAGCAACTACAGATCTGACTTTGCTAGGATTCTATTTTTAATAAAAGTTAAACTGTATGATCAAAAATTCTAAATTTAAAAAGTTGTTTTTAACTTTTCAACTTATTAACTTAAAGGCTTTATGCACCTATAATTAACTGAGGATGTTTGCTCAGCTATCTGTCACATAGAGAATTCTGTTTGTCTTTGACATTTTTAGGAGGCTTCAATGCATCTGTATAGACTATGCAATATTTCAACTTTCAATTAAATGTTTTATATTTCAGGCATTCACCAAAATTTGAAAGGGAAAAATGTTAGCAATTTTACAGAAGAAATTTTTATTTCATTAAGTCTACTTTAAAGTGTTTGAATTACTACTAACTATAAATTGACTTTTAAGAAAAGAAGCTTTTCAAAATCTCCTGTTTTGTTAATTTAAGAAGTCTTTGGCACTTTATGTTTTTGCTTCTCATTTTCTCCTTATTTTATTTTGCAAATCCAAGAAATATAATTCTTATAACAATTCTATTTTTCTTTACAATGCTTGTTTCAATTCTTTTCCGGTAAGGGGAGGCCCTAATCTTCTACAATTTCCTCAAAGTCTAAGCCAACAGCTGTTAGCACTTAACAACTAATCAGCTCAATTCAGCTCACCTGTGTGAGTGATCCTTGACAGCTCCATCTGCTTTGAGTCAGGGTTTTTTTTTCTTTTCTTTCCTTTTTTTCTTTTGTAAAATACTTAAAGGGGGAAAAATTCTAATGAACTTGCAAGATTATTTTCAGCCATTTTTAGTGTTATTCAATGTAGAAAATGTTTAAAATGATACATTTACTTTAATGCATACATCTAATCAACAAATGGCTGGTTATATGGCATATATAATGGAAATAAATATTATTGACAACAAATACATCACAAATAACCAGAAAGTTAGTTATGTGTTACAAAAGAGAAATTGAGAAAATGTTAGCTAAAAATAAAAATAAACACTCTGAGTCTAACCTTGTAAAAAACACAAATTATTTATAAAAACCATTTAATATGGCCTAATATAATATGGCATAAATTACCATATTAACTAAAGTAAATGTACTAAACTAAAATCACTTTTTTAAAAAGGACAGGTCTTTAATACTCACAATGAGGCTCACATTGTATTAGGAATGATATTGAGATTGAGGAGATTACTAAAGAAAAAAAACAATGTCCTTATAATTTCATTTACTTATTTATCTTATTTATTTATTTATTTATTTTACTTTTTCTGTTTAGTTGAAGTATTGTTGACACACAGTGTTACATTATTTCAGGTGTACAACATAGTGATTTGGCACGTTTCTGTGTTAGGCTACGTTCACCACAAGTATAGCTATCCTCTGTCACTATTATGTTATTACAGTATGCTCTACCTTTTACACTCATGACTTATTCATTCCACGTTCCTTCACCCATTTTTCCCATCCCTCCACCCCTTTTCCTCTAGCAACCACCAGTTCTTTGTATTTTTGGATCTGTTTCTGCTTTTTGTTTGTTGTTTTGTTTTTTAGATACCACGCGTAACTAAAATCATTATGTCTGACTTATTCCTCTTTGTATAATACCCTCTAGGTCCATCCATATTTTTGCAAATAGAAAGATCTCATCCTTCTTTGTGGCTATTATTCCACTGTGTGTATATGCACCACATCTTCTTTATCCATTTGTCTATGGATGAACACTCGGGCTCTTTCCATATCTTGGTTGTTGTAAATAATGCTACGACAGACAGAAGGGTACATGTATCCCTTTGAAATAGTGTTTTTGTTTTCTTTTTTTTATATATATATGAAATTTATTGACAAATTGGTTTCCATACAACACCCAGTGCTCATCCCAAAAGGTGCCCTCTTCAATACCCATCACCCACCCTCCCTCCCTCCCACCCCCCATCAACCCTCTGTTTGTTCTCAGTTTGTAACAGTCTCTTATGCTTTGGCTCTCTCCCACTCTAACCTCTTTTTTTCTTTTTCCTTCCCCTTCCCCATGGGTTCCTGTTAAGTCTCTCAGGATCCACATAAGAGTGAAACCATATGGTATCTGTCTTTCTCTGTATGGCTTATTTCACTTAGCATTACACTCTCCAGTTCCATCCACGTTGCTACAAAAGGCCATATTTCATTTTTTCTCATTGCCACGTAGTATTCCATTGTGTATATATACCACAATTTCTTTATCCATTCATCAGTTGATGGACATTTAAGCTCTTTCCATAATTTGGCTATTGTTGAGAGCGCTGCTATGAACATTGGGGTACAAGTGCCCCTATGCATCAGTACTCCTGTATCCCTTGGATAAATTCCTAGCAGTGCTATTGCTGGGTCATAGGGTAGGTCTATTTTTAATTTTCTGAGGAACCTCCACACTGCTTTCCAGAGCGGCTGCACCAATTTGCATTCCCACCAACAGTGCAAGAGGGTTCCCGTTTCTCCACATCCTCTCCAGCATCTATAGTCTCCTGATTTGTTCATTTTGGCCACTCTGACTGGCGTGAGGTGATACCTGAGTGTGGTTTTGATTTGTATTTCCCTGATAAGGAGCGACGCTGAACATCTTTTCATTTGCCTGTTGGCCATCCGAATGTCTTGTTTAGAGAAGTGTCTACTCATGTTTTCTGCCCATTTCTTCACTGGGTTATTTGTTTTTCGGGTGTGAGGTTGGTGAGCTCTTTATAGATTTTAGATACCAGCCCTTTGTCCGATATGTCATTTGCAAATATCTTTTCCTATTCCGTTGGTTGCCTTTTAGTTTTGTTGGTTGCTTCCTTTGCTGTGCAGAAGCTTTTTATCTTCATAAGGTCCCAGTAATTCACTTTTGCTTTTAATTCCCTTGCTTTTGGGGATGTGTCGAGTAAGAGATTGCTATGGCTGAGGTCAGAGAGGTCTTTTCCTGCTTTCTCCTCTAAGGTTCTGATGGTTTCCTGTCTCACATTTAGGTCCTTTATCCATTTTGAGTTTATTTTTGTAAATGGTGTGAGAAAGTGGTCTAGTTTCAACCTTCTGCATGTTGCTGTCCAGTTCTCCCAGCACCATTTGTTAAAGAGGCTGTCTTTTTTCCATTGGATGTTCTTTCCTGCTTTGTCAAAGATGAGTTGGCCATACGTTTGTGGGTCTAGTTCTGGGGTTTCTATTCTATTCCATTGGTCTGTGTGTCTGTTTTTGTGCCAATACCATGCTGTCTTGATGATGACAGCTTTGTAGTAGAGGCTCAAGTCTGGGATTGTGATGCCTCCTGCTTTGGTCTTCTTCTTCAAAATTCCTTTGGCTATTCGGGGCCTTTTGTGGTTCCATATGAATTTTAGGATTGCTTGTTCTAATTTCGAGAAGAATGCTGGTGCAATTTTGATTGGGATTGCATTGAATGTGTAGATACCTTTGGGTAGTATTGACATTTTGACAATATTTATTTTTCCAATCCATGAGCAGGGAATGTCTTTCCATTTCTTTAAATCTTCTTCAATTACCTTCATAAGCTTTCTATAGTTTTCAGCATACAGATCCTTTACATCTTTGGTTAGATTTATTCCTAGGTATTTTATGCTTCTTGGTGCAACTGTGAATGGGATCAGTTTCTTTATTTGTCTTTCTGTTGCTTCATTGTTAGTGTATAAGAATGCAACTGATTTCTGTACATTGATTTTGTATCCTGCAACTTTGCTGAATTCATGTATCAGTTCTAGCAGACTTTTGGTGGAGTCTATCGGATTTTCCATGTATAATATCATGTCACCTGCAAAAAGCGAAAGCTTGACTTCATCTTTGCCAATTTTGATGCCTTTGATTTCCTTTTGTTGTCTGATTGCTGATGCTACAACTTCCAGCACTATGTTAAACAACAGCGGTGAGAGTGGGCATCCTTGTCGTGTTCCTGATCTCAGGGAAAAAGCTCTCAGTTTTTCCCCGTTGAGGATGATGTTAGCTGTGGGCTTTTCATAAATGGCTTTTATGATCTTTAAGTATGTTCCTTCTATCCCGACTTTCTCAAGGGTTTTTATTAAGAAAGGGTGCTGGATTTTGTCAAAGGCCTTTTCTGCATCGATTGACAGGATCATATGGTTCTTCTCTTTTTTTTTTGTTAATGTGATGTATCACGTTGATTGATTTGCGAATGTTGAACCAGCCCTGCATCCCAGGAATGAATCCCACTTGATCATGGTGAATCATTCTTTTTATATGCTATTGAATTCGATTTGCTAGTATCTTATTGAGAATTTTTGCATCCATATTCATCAGGGATATTGGCCTGTAGTTCTCTTTTTTTACTGGGTCTCTGTCTGGTTTAGGAATCAAAGTAATACTGGCTTCATAGAATGAGTCTGGAAGTTTTCCTTCCCTTTCTATTTCTTGGAATAGCTTGAGAAGGATAGGTATTATCTCTGCTTTAAACGTCTGGTAGAACTCCCCTGGGAAGCCATCTGGTCCTGGACTCTTATTTGTTGGGAGATTTTTGATAACCGATTCAATTTCTTCGCTGGTTATGGGTCTGTTCAAGCTTTCTCTTTCCTCCTGATTGAGTTTTGGAAGAGTGTGGGTGTTCAGGAATTTGTCCATTTCTTCCAGGTTGTCCAATTTGTTGGCATATAATTTTTCATAGTATTCCCTGATAATTGTTTGTATCTCTGAGGGATTGGTTGTAATAATTCCATTTTCATTCATGATTTTATCTATTTGGGTCATCTCCCTTTTCTTTTTGAGAAGCCTGGCTAGACGTTTGTCAATTTTGTTCTTTTTTCAAAAAACCAACTCTTGGTTTCGTTGATCTGCTCTACAGTTTTTTTAGATTCTATATTGTTTATTTCTGCTCTGATCTTTATTATTTCTCTTCTTCTGCTGGGTTTAGGTTGCCTTTGCTGTTCTGCTTCGATTTCCTTTAGGTGTGCTGTTAGATTTTGTATTTGGGATTTTTCTTGTTTCTTGAGATAGGCCTGGATTGCAATGTATTTTCCTCTCAGGACTGCCTTCGCTGCGTCCCAAAGCGTTTGGATTGTTGTATTTTCATTTTCGTTTGTTTCCATATATTTTTTGATTTCTTCTCTAATTGCCTGGTTGACCCACTCATTCGTTAGTAGGGTGTTCTTTAACCTCCATGCTTTTGGAGGTTTTCCAGACTTTTTCCTGTGGTTGATTTCAAGCTTCATAGCATTGTGGTCTGAAAGTATGCATGGTATAATTTCAATTCTTGTAAACTTATGAAGGGCTGTTTTGTGACCCAGTATATGATCTATCTTGGAGAATGTTCCATGTGCACTCGAGAAGAAAGTATATTCTGTTGCTTTGGGATGCAGAGTTCTAAATATATCTGTCAAGTCCATCTGATCCAATGTCTCATTCAGGGCCCTTGTTTCTTTATTGACCGTGTGTCTAGATGATCTATCCATTTCTGTAAGTGGGGTTTAAAGTCCCCTGCAATTACCACATTCTTATCAATAAGGTTGCTTCTGTTTATGAGTAATTGTTTTATATATTTGGGGGCTCCGGTATTCGGCGCATAGACATTTATAATTGTTAGCTCTTCCTGATGGATAGACCCTGTAACTATTATATAATGTCCTTCTTCATCTCTTGTTACAGCCTTTAATTTAAAGTCTAGTTTGTCTGATATAAGTATGGCTACTCCAGCTTTCTTTTGGCTTCCAGTAGCATGATAAATAGTTCTCCATCCCCTCACTCTGAATCTAACGGTGTCCTCAGGTCTAAAATGAGTCTCTTGTAGACAGCAGATAGATGGGTCTTGTTTTTTTTATCCATTCTGATACCCTATGTCTTTTGGTTGGCACATTTAATCCATTTACATTCAGTGTGATTATAGAAAGATACGGGTTTAGAGTCATTGTGATGTCTGTATGTTTTATGCTTGTAGTGATGTCTCTGGTACTTTGTCTCACAGGGTCCCCCTTAGGATCTCTTGTAGGGCTGGTTTAGTGGTGACAAATTCCTTCAGTTTTTGTTTGTTTGGGAAGACCTTTATCTCTCCTTCTATTCTAAATGACAGACTTGCTGGATAAAGGATTCTCGGCTGCATATTTTTTCTGTCTAGCACACTGAAAATCTCGTGCCAATTCTTTCTGGCCTGCCAAGTTTCAAAAGATAGATCAGTCACGAGTCTTATAGGTCTCCCTTTATATGTGAGGGCACGTTTACCCCTTGCTGCTTTCAGAATTTTCTCTTTATCCTTGTATTTTGCCAGTTTCACTATGATATGTCGTGCAGAAGATCGATTCAAGTTACGTCTGAAGGGAGTTCTCTGTGCCTCTTGGATTTCATTGCCTTTTTCCTTCCCCAGTTCAGGGAAGTTCTCAGCTATAATTCCTTCAAGTACCCCTTCAGCACCTTTCCCTCTCTCTTCCTCCTCTGGGATACCAATTATGCGTATATTATTTCTTTTTAGTGTATCACTTAGTTCTCTAATTTTCCCCTCATACTCCTGGATTTTTTTATCTCTCTTTTTCTCAGCTTCCTCTTTTTCCAAAACTTTATCTTCTAGTTCACCTATTCTCTCCTCTGCCTCTTCCATCCGAGCCGTGGTGGTTTGCATTTTGTTTTGCATTTCCTTTAAAGCGTTTTTCAGCTCCTCGTGACTGTTCCTTAGTCCCTTGATCTCTGTAGCAAGAGATTCTCTGCTGTCCTGTATACTGTTTTCCAGCCCAGCGATTAATTTTATGACTATTATTCTAAATTCACTTTCTGTTATATTATTTGAATCCTTTTTCATCAGCTCATTAGCTGTTGTTATTTCCTAGAGATTCTTCTGAGGGGAATTCTTCCGCTTGGTCATTTTGGATAGTCCCTGGTGTGGTGAGGACCTGCAGGGCACTTCCCCTGTGCTGTGGTGTATAACTGGAGTTGGTGGGCGGGGCCGCAGTCAGTCCTGATGTCTGCCCCCAGCCCACCGCTGGGGCCACAGTCAGACTGGTGTGTGCCTTCTCTTCCCCTCTCCTAGGGGCGGGATTCCCTGTGGGGTGGCGTGGCCCGTCTGGGCTACTTGCACACTGCCAGGCTTGTGGTGCTGGGGATCTGGTGTATTAGCTGGGGTGGGTAGGCAAGGTGCACGGCGGCGGGGGGGCAGGCTTAGCTCGCTTCTCCTTAGGTGATCCACTTCAGGAGGGGCCCTGTGGCAGCCGGAGGGAGTCAGATCCGCTGCCGGAGGTTTGGCTCCGCAGAAGCACAGAGTTGGGTGTTTGCGTGGAGGGAGCAATTTCCCTTGCAGGAACCGGTTCCCTTTGGGATTTTGGCTGGGGGATGGGCGGGGGAGATGGCGCTGGCGAGCGCCTTTGTTCCCCGCCAAACTGAGCTCTGTCGTCCGGGGGCTCCGCAGCTCACCCTCCCTTTGTCCTCCAGCCTTCCCGCTTTCTGAGCAGAGCTGTTAACTTATGACCTCCCAGACGCTAAGTCGCGCTTGCTGTGGGAACACAGTCCGTCAGGCCCCTCCGCTTTTGCAAGCCAGACTCGGGGGCTCTGCTTGGCCGGCGAGCCGCCCCTCCGCCCTGGCTCCCTCCCACCAGTCCGTGGAGCGCGCACCGCCTCGCCGCCCTTCCTACCCTCTTCTGTGGGCCTCTCGTCTGCACTTGGGTCCGGTGACTCCGTTCTGCTAATCCTCTGGCGGTTTTCTGGGTTATTTAGGCAGGTGTAGGTGGAATCTAAGTGATCAGCAGGACGCGCGGTGAGCCCAGCGTCCTCCTACGCCGCCATCTTCCTGTCTCCTCTCGTGTTTTTGTTTTCTTTGGGTAAATACCCAGTAGTTGAATTACAGGGTCATAGGGAAATTCTATTTTTAATTTTTTGAGGAGTCACCATACCGTTTTCCACAGTGGCTGTACCAGTTTTCATTTCTACCAACAGTGCACAAGGGTTCCTTTTTCTCTATATTCTTGCCAACACTTGTTATTTCTTGTCTTTGATTTTAGCCATTTTACCAGGTGTAAGGTGATATCTCATGGTTTTCATTTGTATTTTCCTGATGATTAGTGACATTCAGCAGCATTGTATGACTTCTTTCAGAAAATGTCTATTAAGGTCCTCTGCCTATTTTTTAATTGGATTATTTTGAGGTTAGGGTGTTGGATTGTAAGAGTTCTTGATATATGATATTACCCCTTACTGGATATATCATTTGCAAATGTCTTTTCCCATTCATTACATTGCCTTTTTGTTTTGTTGATGGTTTCCTTCACCATGCAAAAGGTTTTATTTCGTTGTAGTTCCAATAGTTTGATTTTGTTTTGTTTCACTTGCTTTAGGAGACATCTAGAAAAATGTTGGTAAATCCAGTGTTGAAGAAATTAATGCCTAAGTTTCCTTACAGGAGGTTGTTTGTTACATTTTATTAATTAATTATTTATTTATTTAATTTACATCCAACTTAGTTAGCATATAGTGCGACAATGATTTCAGGAGTAGATTCCTTAATGCCCCTTACCCATTTAGCACATCCCCCCTCCCACAATCCCTCCAGCAACCGTCTATTTGATTTCTGTATTTAAGAGTCTCTTGTGTTTTGTCCCCCTCCCTGTTTTCATATTATTTTTCCTTCACTTCCATTATTTTCGTCTGTTTTGTATCTTAAAGTCCTCATATGAGTGAAGTCATGATATTTGTCTTTCTCTGACTAATTTCATTTAGCATAGTACACTCTAGTTACATCCATGCAGTTGCAAATGGCAAGATTTCATTCTTTTTGATTGCTGAGTAATACTCCATCATATATAACATCTTTCTCCATTCATCCATCGATGGACATTTGGGCTCTTTCCATACTTTGGCTATTGTTGATAGTGCTGCTATAAAAATTGGGGTGCATGTGCCCCTTTGAAACAGCATACCTGTATCCCTTGAATAAATACCTAACAGTGCAATTGCTGGGTCATAAGGTAGTTCTATTTTTAGTTTTTTTGAGGAACCTCCATACTGTTTTCCAGAGTGGCTGCACCACTGTTTGCATTCCCACCAACAATGCAAAAGAGATCCTCTTTCTCTGCATCCATGCCAACATCTATTGTTGCCTGAGTTGTTAATGTTAGCCATTCTGACAGGGGTGAGGTGGTATCTCACTGTGGTTTTGATTTGTATTTCCCAGATGATGAGTGATGTTGAGCATTTTTCATGTGTCGGTTGGTCATCTGGATGTCTTCTTTGGAGAAGTGTCTATTTACGTCTTTTGCCTATTTCTTCACTGGATTATTTGTTTTTTGGGGTGTTGAATTTGATAAGCTCTTTATAGATTTGGATACTAACCCTTTATCTAATATGTCATTTGCAAATATCTTCTCCCATTCCATCGGTTGCCTTTTAGTTTTCCTGATTGTTTCCTTAGCTGTGCAGAAGCTTTTTATTTTGATGAGGTCCCCATAGTTCATTTTTACTTTTGTTTCCCATGCCTCTGGAGACGTGTTGCATAGGGAGTTGCAGGGCCGAGGTCAAATAGATTTTTGCCTGCTTTACCCTCTAGGATTTTGATGACTTTCTGTCTTACGTTTAGGTCTTGCATTCATTTTAGTTTACTTTTTTGTATGGTGTAAGAAAGTGGTCCAGGATCATTTTTCTGCATGTTGCTGTCCAGATTTCCCAGCACCATTTGCTAAAGAGACTGTCTTGTTTCTATTGGATATTCTTTCCTGCCTTGTCAAATATTAGTTGGCCACACGTTTGTGGGTCCATTTCTGGGTTCTCTATTCTGTTCCATTGATTGTTTTTGTGTCAGTACGGTACTATCTTGATAATTACAGCTTTGTAATACAGCTGGGATTGTGATGCCTCCTGCTTTGGTTTTCTTTTTCAAGATTGCTTTGGCTGTTTGAGGTCTTCTCTGGTTCCATACAAATTTTAGAATTGTTTTTTCTAGCTCTGTGAAGAACGCTGATGTTATTTTGACAGGAAATGCATTGAATATGTGGATTGCTTTGGGTAGTATTGACATTTTAACAATATTTGTTCTTCCTACCCAGGAGCATGGAATCTTTTTCCATTTTTTTTTTTTTGGTGTCTTCTTCAGTTTCTTTCATAAGCTTTCTAGAGTTTTCAGTGTATAGGTTTTTCACCTCTTTGATTAGATTTATTCCTACGTGTTTTATGGTTTTTTGCACAACTGTAAATGGGATCGAATCCTTGATTTCTCTTTCTGTCGCTTCATTGTTGGTGTATAGGAATGCAACTGATTTCTGTGCATTGATTTTATATCCTGCAACTTTGCTGAATTCATCAATCAATTCCAGCAGTTTTTGGTGGAATCTTTTGGGTTTTTCACATAGAGTATCATGGCATCTGCGAAGAGTGAAAGTTTGACCTCCTCCTGGCTGAATTGGATGCCTTTTATTCCTTTCTGTTGTCTGATTGCTGAGGCTAAGACTTCCAGTACTATGTTGAATAACAGTGGTGAGAGTCGACATCCCCGTCTTGTTCCTGACCTTACGGGGAATGCTCTCAGTTTTTCCCCATTGAGGATGATATTACCGTTGGGTCTTTCATATATGGCTTTTTTGATCTTGAGGTATGATCCTTCTATCCCTACTTTGTTGAAGGTTTTAAACAAGACAGTATGCTGTATTTTGCCAAATCTTTCTCTGTATCTATTGAGAGGATCATGTGGTTCTTGTCCTTTCTTTTGTTGATGTGATGCATTACATTGATTGCATCAAGTTAATTGTTTTGTGGTCATTGAACCAGCCCTGCATCCCAGGCATAAATCCCACTTGGTCGTGGTGAATAATTTTGTTAATGTACTGTTGGGTCTAGTTGGCTAGTATTTTGTTGAGGATTTTTCCATCCATGTTCATCAGGGAAATTGGTCTATAGTTCTCCTTTTTAGGGGGTCTTTGGTTTTGGATTCAAAGTAATGCTGGCTTCATAGAAAGAGTTTGGAAGTTTCCCTTCCATTTATATTTTTGGAACAGCTTCAAGAGAATAGGTTCTAAGTCTTCTTTAAATATTTGGTAGAATTTGGTAGATGGAAAGCCATCTAGCCCTGGGCTGGTTTGGGGGGAGATTTTTGAATACTAATTCAATTTCTTTACTGGTTATGGGTCTGTTCAAATTTTCTATTTCTTCCTGTTTCAGTTTTGGTAGTTTATATGTTTCTAGGAATTTGTCCATTTCTTCCAGATTCCCCATTTTATTGGCATATAATTGCTCATAATATTCTCTTATTATTGTTTGTATTTCTGATGTGTTGGTTGTGATCTCTCCTCTTTTATTCTTGATTTTATTTATCTGGGTCCTTTATTTTCTCTTTTTGAACAAACTGGCTAGGAGGTTATGAATTTTGTTAATTCTTTCAAGGAACCAGCTTCTAGTTTCATTGATCTGATCTACTTTCTCTTGGTTTCAATAGCATTGATTTCTGCTCTAATCTTTATTGTTCCTTTTCTTCTGCTGGTTTTGGGTTTTATTTCCTGTTCTTTATCCAGCTCTTTAAGCTGTAAGGTTAGGTTGTGTATATGAAACCTTTCTTCATTCTTTAGGAAGGCCTGGATTGCTATATACTTCCCTCTTATGTTCGTCTTTGCTGCATCCCAGAGGTTTTGGTCTGTGGTGTTATCATCTTCATTGGCTCCCATGTATTTTTAATTTCCTCTTTAACTTCTTGGTTAGCCCATCCATTCTTCAGTAGGATGTCCTTTAGTCTCCAAGTATTTGTTATCTTTCCACATTTTTTCTAGTGGTTGATTTCAAGTTTCATAGTGTTGTGATCTGAAAATATGCATGGTATGATCTTGATATTTTGTACTTGTTGAGGGCTGATTTGTGTCCCATTATGTGATCTATTCTAGAGAATGTTCTATATGCACTGGAGAGGAATATGTATTCTGCTGCTTTTGGATGAAATGTTCTGAATATATCTGTTACGTCCATCCAGTCCAGTGTGTCATTCAAAGCCATTGTTTCCTTGTTGATTTCTCTTTAGATGATGTGTCCATTGCTGCAAGTGGGGTGTTTTTCTCCCCTAATATTATGGTATTATTATCAATGAATTTCTTTATGTTTGTGATTAATTGATTTATATATTTGAGTGTTCTCAAATTTAGAGCATAAATGTTTACAATTGTTAGGTCTTCTCCGTGGATAGACCCCTTAATTATGATATAATACCCTTATTCATCTCTTGTTACAGTTTTTATTTTAAAGTCTAGATTGTCTAAGTATGGCTACTCCAGCTTTCTTTTGGTGACCATTAGCATGATATAAGGTTCTCCATCCTCTTACTTTTAATCTCAAGGTGTCTTTAGGTCTAAAGTGGTTCTCTTGAAAACAGCATTTGGATGGATATTATTTTCTTATCCATTCTGCTACCCTATGTCTTTTGATTGGAGCATTTAGTCCATTGATGTTTAGAGTGAGTACTGAAAGATATGAATTTATTGCCATTATGTTGCCTGTAGAGTTGGAGTTTCTGGTGGTATTTTCTGGTCCTTTTTAGTCTTTGTTGCTTTTGGTCTTTTTTTTTCACCTTTCTCCTCTCAGAGGGTCCCCCTTAAAATTTTTTGCAGGGATGGTTTAGTGGTCACAAACTCCTTTAATTTTTGTCTGGGAAACTTTTAATCTTTCCTATTTTGAATGACAGCCTTGCTGGATAAAGAATTCTTGGCTACATACTTTTCCAATTCAGCACATTAAATATATCCTGCCACTCCTTTCTGGCCTGCCAAGTTTCTGTGGCTAGGTCTGCTGCAAACCTGATCTGTCTTTCCTTGTAGGTTAAGGACTTTTTTCCCTTGCTGCTTTCATGATTCTTTCTTGCCTGAGTATTTTGTGAATTTGACTATGATATGCCTTGTTGATACTCAGTTTTTGTTTAATCTAATGGGGGTCCTCTGTGCTTCCTGGATTTTGATGTCTGTGTCTTTCCCCAGGTTAGGGAAGTTTTCCGCTATGATTTTCTCCCATAACCCTTCTACCCCTTTCTCTCCCTCTTCATCTTCTGAGACCCCTATGATTCTGGTGTTGTTCCTTTTTAATTAGTCATTTCTTTCTCTAATTCTTAAATTGTGCCTTTTTGCCTTAGTATCCCTCTTTTTCCTGCTTCATTATTTTCCATAAGATTGTCTTCTATACTGCTGATTCTCTGCTCTGCCTCATTCATCCTTGCTGCTGTGGCATCATTCAAGATTGCAGCTCACTAAGGGCATATTTTTTATTTCATCCTGACTAGCTTTTACTTCTTTTATCTCCACAGAAAGGGATTCTAATCTATTTTCAACACCAGCTAGTATTCTTATTATTGTGATTCTAAATTCTGGTTCAGACATCTTGTTTGTATCTGTGTTGATTAAATCCCTGGCTCTTTCTTCTTGTTCTTTCTTTTGGGGTGATTTCCTTCATTTCATCATTTTAAAGGAAGAAATGGAATTAATAAGGTAAAAAAAATAAAATTTAAAATTTAAAATAACACCAAAAGAATCAAATAAAGGATGCTAGATCTTAGGTGTATTTTGGTCTTGTTGTTGAAAGGAGCTTGATAGATTAGAGAAAAAAGGGAAAGATAAGAAAAGAAAAAAGGAAAATGTTTGAAAATTTGAAAAAATGAATACAATGAAAAGAATATAATGAAATGATAGAAGTAAAATAGAATTTGAAAATTTACAAAAAAGTAAAAAATATAGTAGAAAAAATTATAGAAAAATAAAATGGAAAATAAAAATAAATTTTTGCTTTCTGTATTGAAAAATTAGAAAAGAAAAGAAAAAGAAAAAAAATGAATAGATAGACTGGTGAAAAGACTGAAATACGAGTGAAATTACATTGGTTTCCCTTACAAGTCAAACTATGAAGCACTTTATAGTCTGTAAATTAAGCAGGTGGAGAAACTTGTGGTGTTCCTGAAGACAGAGGTTGGCCCAGTTGGGTGGGACCTACTGCAACGGCTCCATTCTCCACTAGATGGTGCTGCTTAGTTTACTGTTGTGGTCCATGTAGGTGTGCATGAACATGCTTGGGAGGGGTGAAAATGGCGCCACCCACCTACCAAGTCTCTAGTATCAGAACTCTATGCTGTCCGCAACCAGCAATCATGCACTCCGTCTTTGTCTCTTGTTTCTATCCACTTCCCACTTCTAGACTGTCCATGACCAAGCCATCAGGATGCCAGAGGGCACCACCCTCCTGAGTTTTATCTCATATGCAGCTGTATTTCCCAACCCCTCACCCTGAGGGACTGTGGCTTTGACACGTTCTGGCCTTCTGGGGGAGGGTCTCACCAAGTAATTGTCAGGTACAACCCACCCCCAGGAATGTTCACAGGATTGTGCTGCTGCCAATGCCCAGAGACTGTGGCTGGATGCCAGCTCACCCCAGAAAGACTTCACACAATTGTGTAGTAGCAGCATTCCAGGGATTATGGTAAATCACAATACACAACTGGCACCAGGCTTCACCCTTAATGTCCTTGTTCCAACACCAGCGAATGTGGTTGTTCTCTAAGATCTGCTGGGACCTTTGCCTGTGGGGTGGCCTCACAGCCTCTACCAAATATTCTCCAAGCAGGGGAACTGCCTCTCCTTGTGTGGCCCTCCGACCCCTCAGATCTCACTCTCTGCTCCTGGGGATTCACCCTTCCCACCAGAGCACTGCCAGGTATCAATCTGTGGAGTTTCAGACTCTGCACTCCCCTTGTTTATAGAGTCTTAATGGAGTTTAAACCCTCTATTTTCTACTTTCTCCCTTTTTTGTTCAGTCCCTTGCATACTCTTTCTTTTCTCTCCAGCTGCTTTTGGGCAGGAGGGATGTTTTACCATACTCTCCTCCCATCTCCTTCCTCTCTCTGCAAGCAAAAACAGCTCCCTGACCTCTGCAGCTTCTCTCTCCCCCACTTCACCTCTCTGCAACATGTACCTGCTGACTTCTTTGGTTCAAGTTGTGCAGATTGTTGTGTTAATCCTCAAATCAGTTTTCTAGGTTTGCAGGGTGGTTGAGTGTTGATCTGGCTGTAATTCAGGGGCGAAAGATAAAAATAAAAAATACCTTCCATGCTGTTCTGCCATCTTGGCTCCTCTGACTTGTTTTATAACTGAAAGTTTGTACCTTTTAATCCCCTTCACCTAGTTTGTCAAGTCCCCCATATACTTACCCTCTACCAACCACCAGTTTGGTCTCTGTATTTATTAGTCTATTTTTTTGTTCATTTATTTTGTTTTTTAGATTCTACATATAAATTAAATCATATGGTTATTTTTCTTTCTCTGTTTGACTTATTTCACCTAACATAATACCCTCTGGGTCTATCCATTTGTCATGAATGGGAAGATTTCACTATTTTTATAGCTGAGTAATATTTCATTTTATACATATACCAACAGAAAAGATGAGACTTTTGATGGGCCTTGAAGAATGTATGGACTGAGAAGGTTAAAAAAATAAACCCCAAGCAGGATGGAAACCTAGAGCTTGTCTGGAGATGCATCTTTGATTCAGCCAGCTCCTGCTTATCTCTCAAGTGTTTATGTATTGTTTTTAGGTGTCTGTATTCAGTGCCACCAGTCATGTAACTAGAATCCTCAGAACATTTGAGACAGGGCCCATACTGCATAAAAATCCTGATTAGATAGGATTAGTAGGTCAAAAAGAAACTACTAACAACAGGACTAACACCATTTTTAGGGAAGAAGTGTTATCAGAATTTAGAAAGAGAGAATCATATAGAATAGGCCACCTGGAAAGGAACAAGCATTTTGGGCAACGGACCCTGCTAGCCTGCAGTGATCCTTCAGGGAGGGAGCTGGCATGTAGTAAGTGTTTAATAAATATTAGCTATAATTTGATCAACACATTGCATGTGATTACTTAAAAGCTAAAGTTAAATTACTTTAAATTACTACATGCCACTCATGATTTCACATACTTAAAATATATTAATTCATCTTAATCCTTAGCAACCCCAGGAGAGAGTTGCTAATATTAACTCTGTTTTACAAGTGATTATCACACCCAGGCACAGATAATTAAATAACTTATCCAAGATTATATGTCTAATAAAATGGTAGATCCATAATTTGAATGCAGGTAATTTTGGCTCTAGGACCCAATCTTTTAATAACTATTCTTTACTGTTTGAGCTGGTTAGTGTTCTTAGGTCCTGAGGCTGAGAGTGGGTATGGTGTGTGGTATGCTCCAGCTTATTTTATTCCCTCCTTTTTTCACCTCTTTCCATGTCAGTTGAAGACGGATCTCTGTCTCATTGTCTCTAGGGACCAATTAAAAAATAAAAATCTCTATGATGGTATACAATCCTCAGGCCCTGTCCAATATCTTTTAACACAATAAATTAAGAAACAGGGAATTTCCATTCAACATGAAATATAAATAAAAGGGAGATGGTGGTAACAGTAGAGTGTTGGCCAGGCCCAAGCATGACTCTGCAAGTAAATACAAAAAGTCACATTCATCCTTTTAATTAATTTTATGATAATAATACTGACCACAATACTCACTATTTAGGTATATCTACTAAAATATTAAAAGAAATAGTTACCTTAACCAGTAATAATTACTCTTTGGTCACTTTTGATTTAATAAAAGTTCTAACCCACAACTCCAATCCAATTATTGCCTTTATTTTCACCACTGTCCTCTCAAGATAAAATATACCTTGTATTGCAAGTTATGAAAGATATTCTGAAGTTGGACTGTGTTACAGTGAAATATTTGGCATTACATATTTATTTTTATATGATTTACTTTAGCAATTACATAATGTTATGATTTGTTGTCCGAGATTCATCACAAGATGTCTTTTGATCAATGTAACCAACCTAAATAGTTGTTATTAGACAGCTCTTCAAGCACAAGAGATCAAGGTTGGGGTTTTTATGTATGTGTGTTTGTACACACATGAATGTATATGAGAACATGAGTACACATATGTGTGTGTTTCTGCATGTGCTGGTTCAGTCAGGCTCATGGAATTTGTGATTTTGTGCTCGCCATAAAGAGTGAAAACATTAGGAATGCCATTGGTATAAAATTTTGGTCACTTCCCAATCATAGTAAAATTATGGGGTTATAATGGTCTTCCTACTATAGTAGGCAGTGTCTCATAAGGACCATTTTCATTTAAAACGGCACCCACTGACACTGACTTGTTCAAGGAAAAGGCTAGATACAGAAAAATCTCTGCTCCTAAATTTCAAAAGTCCTCTCTTTTGAAATGTCCCCAAACTTCTCACTTGCCTCCTTGTTTCCAACCTAGGATTGTAACCTGTATCTGAAGACCAATTAGAAAGTCTTTTATTTAAAAAAAATATTAAAATTTTGCCAATCATACACTGTCTCATTATGGTGTCTTTTTATTCTATAAAACTTACTCCTTCCTATCTCCTTGAACCACTCTTGAAGCAAAAGTAAAGGCAGATGGGTTCCTGTGCACAAGTTTATAAATAAGCACTTTGTTAATTTTGTCTCAGATTTAGTTTCATCTTTTATAGTATATTCCAAATGAATTCAGCAAGCCTGATTTGAATAAGTTCTCAAGATAATTCCTTAGTTTAATTCCTTACAAAAATCTAAGGTTACTAAGTTATCACTGTCTGTTTCAGTTTACAATTGCCTCCATGATATTCTGCCTGCTGATAACAAGAGAAATAAGCATATTTTAGATGTAATTGCAAGATCTTTTTGTTACTTGCTAAATTTTCCTAGATACTATAGTAAATGATGTAGTGGAATAGTTTGTCATTATTATACCTAGCAATATACATTTTGTGATTTCTCTTTTCAAATGTAGTGATCCTTTCTATAAAGGAATCACTAGTGAGCCATATGTTAAAATAAAAAGTAAATATTTTTAGCAACTTTGCCATAGAGAAAGACTTAGGGAAACTTTTCCTCTTATGCATTTCCACTTTTCCTTAGATTCCAATTATAATTACTACCGTTCAAATTGGATATATTCAATGATGTTTTTTTTCAAAGAGCGTTAAGCTTCACAAAACTTTTAATGCTCTCAAGAGGAAAGAAACAAATTTCCATCTCATCCTGGAAAAAATAAGCTATAAAATAACACAATAAAGAACCTTTATATTACATTGAAATGTAAAAATTCACAGTCAAAAAATCTTCTTATGTCTTATAATTTGATGCCAAAACCATTTTGTAACACTCTGGCAGTTCTGGAGCACAATTTGTTATTTTCGGTCAATCTTTCTTACTTAAAAGGCCTGCTTTAAAATAGAATTTTAACTTTGCACGAATATTTTAAATATAATACCTTTTTTTCTTTATCTTGTGGCCAAATTTTAAGGGAAAACCAGAAACCTTGGATCTATAGACTTGACAGTGTAATTCTTAAGTTTACATGTAACACATTAACACAGCTGTGACCAATAACTGCACTGTCTTTATTGTTCTCCTATGATATGAAATTAAAATGAAATGGAAATGTTTATTCCATATATGGTGGGCAACACTTTAAACAGATAATAAATTCTAAGGGGGTTTTCCTGAAAGCAAAAGGTCTCTCATTTAACCAAACCAAGAGGTGACTCAATGACAAGTTTGTTCAAATAGGCAGAGACAGCTGATCATCCTGTCAATTCATTCAGTTACATAGCAATATCTTCACTATGGGGAACTATTTTTATTTTGTAACTCTCATGTTCCATGAGAAATGAAGCTTTTTGTTTCATATGGTGAATTGAATTAGCCCAATTCAATTGGTCATCTTTATATGAAGAAGATAGCTTTTCTTCCCAGGACATTATTGACAAGACTACACTTAAAAACTACTAGAACTGATGAATGAAATAAGTTTCTGAATTTCAGGATACAAAATGAATGTACAGAAATATGTTGTATTCCCATATGGTAATATTGAAGCAGCAGAAAGAGAAATTGAGAAAACAATCCTATTTACAATTGCATCAAAAACAATAAAATATCTAAGGGCAAACTTAAACAAAGAAGTGAAAGACCTGTACTCTGTAAAGTATAAAACACTGATGAAAGAAATTCAAGACATAACACAAAGAAATGGAAAGACATGCCATGCTCATGGTTTGTAAGAACAATATTTTTATAATGTCTATACTGCCCAAAGCTATCTATAGAATTGATGCAATCACTATCAAAATACCAACAGTATTTTTCATTTTTTTTTCAACGTTTATTTATTTTTGGGACAGAGAGAGACAGAGCATGAACGGGCGAGGGGCAGAGAGAGAGGGAGACACAGAATCAGAAACAGGCTCCAGGCTCTGAGCCATCAGCCCAGAGCCTGACGCGGGGCTCGAACTCACGGACGGCGAAATCGTGACCTGGCTGAAGTCGGACGCTTAACCGACTGCGCCACCCAGGCGCCCCCCCCAACAGTATTTTTCACAGAACTAAAACACACTATCCTAAAATTTGTATGGAATCACAAAAGATCCTTAATGGGCAAAGCAATCTTGGAAAAGAAAAAGAAATCTGGGTGTACCAGAATTTCAAATTTCAAGTCATGTTACAAAGCAGTAGTAATTAAAACAGTATAGTAATTGACACCTATGTGGCTCAGTCAGTTGAGCACCTGACTTCAGCTCAAGTCATGATCTCAGTTTGTGAGTTCAAGCCCCACATCATGCTCACTGCTGTTAGTGCAGAGTCTGCTTTGGATCCTCTGTCCCCATCTCTTTCTGCCCCTCCCTTGTTCATGCTCTCTCTCTCAAAAACAAACAAAATAAATTTTAAATAATTTTAGAAAATAAAATAAAAATAAAACAGTATAGTGCCGGCATAAAAATAGACATGTTTATCAATAGAACAGGAAGTCTGGAAATAAACCCACAACTATATAGTCAATTAATCTTCAACAAAGTAGGAAAGAATATCCAAAAAGACAGTCTCTTCAACAAATGGTATTGGGAAAATTGGAGACAAACGTGCAAAATAACCTGGAACACTTTCTTACACAATACACAAAAGTAAACACAAAGTGGATTAAACACCTAAATGTGAGGCCTGAAACCATAAAATTCCTTGTCAAGAGCACAGTCTATGGAATGAAAGAAGATGTTTGCAAATGACATATCTGATAGAGAATTAGCATCCAAAAATTATAAGACCTAATACAACTCAAGACCCAATAAGTAAATATTCCAATTAAAAAATGGGCAGAAGACATGAGCAGACATTTCTCCAAAGAAGACATACATGCTCAACGTCGCTTACCAGTAGGGAAATGCAAATGAAATGTACAATGAGACATCACCTCACTTCTGTCAGAATGGCTACACACACACATACACACACACACACACACACACACGCACAAGATGGAACAAGTGTTGGAGAGAATGTGGAGAAAAAGGAACTCTTGTACTATTGGTTGGAATGCTGACTGGTGCAGCCACTGTGGAAAACAGTATACAGGTCCTTCAAAATATTAAAAATATAAATACCCTACAATCTAGTAATCACACTGCTGTGCATTTATCAATAAAATAAAATAAAATAAAACAGTAACTCAGTGAGATACATGCACCCATATGTTTATTATAGCATTATTTACAATAACCAAATTATGGAGGCAACCAAAGTGTCCATGGATAATTGAATGGATAAAGATGTGATATACATCTATATAGGTATATCTTATATATATTATTCAGCATTAAAAAGAATTAAATATTACCATTTGCAATAACATTGATAGAGCTAGAGAGTATAATGCTAAGCAAAATAAGTCAGTCATAGATAAATACATGATCTCACTCATATGTGGAATTTAAGATACAAAACTATGAGAAAAGGAAGGGGGAGAGAGAGGGAGGGAGAGAGAAACCAATGGGAAGACTCTTAACCTTAGAGAACAAACTCAAGATTACAAGAGGGGACTTTGGTGGCAGGATGGGTGAAAGAGGGGATGATGATGAAAAAGTACACTTACCATGATGAAATCAAGTAAATGATTAAAAAATTCTTTTTTTAAATTCCTGCCTCCACGTTTTATGCATATGATGTCATATTTTCCATTTTTTAATCACTTTTTTATGTCTAATTATGACCTTTTATTTTCTACTTAAGGAAGTTTCTTTTACATTTCTTGTATGAATAGTTTAGTTGTCATAAACTACTGCAACTTGTTTGTCTGGTAAACTCTTTATCTCTCCTTTAATTCCGAATAATAACTTTGCTAGGTAAAGTACTCATGATTGCAGGTTTTTTCCTTTGATGACTGAATATATCATGCCACAATTTTCTGGCCTGCAAAATTTCTGCTGAAAAATCAGTTAATAGTTTATGAGGTTTTCCTTGTATGTAAAATTTTCTTTCTCTCTTGCTTCTTTTAAAATTCTTTATCTTTAACCTTTGACATTTTAATTATTATGTGTCTTGGTGTGGACCTCTTTGGGTTCATCTCTTTCTCTTGTCTTTTTAATGATAGCCATTCTCATAGGTGTGAGGTGATATCTCATTGTGGTTTTGATTTGCATTTCCCTGATGATTACTAATGCTGATCACTTTTTCATATACCTATTGTCTGTTAGTAGGTCTTCTTTGAATAAATATCTATTCAGGTATATCTCTATTTATTAATTAGATTGTTTAGTTATTTTTGTTATTGAGCTGTATGAGTTTTTTTAAGTTTATTTATTTTAAGGGAGAGAGAGTGAGCAGAGGAGGGGCAGAGAGAGAATCCCAATCAGACTCCACACTGTCAGCACAGAGCCTGATGTGGGACTTGATCCCATGAACAAGATTATGACCTGAGCTGAAATCAAGAGTTGATTTCTTAACTGACTGAGCCACCCAGGAGCCCTGTATGTGTTCTTTGTATATTTTGGATATTAGCCTTTGTGTAGATATAAGGTTTGCAAATATTTTCTTATATTCTGTAAGTTGACTTTTCTTTTTGTTGAGTATTTCTTTTGCTGTGCAGAATGTTTTGAGTTTGATGTGGTCCCACTTGTTGATTTTTGCTTTTGTTGAATGCACATTTGGTGTCATATCCACAACAATTATTGTAAAAATTCCGAAGAGTTTTTCCCTGATATCTTCTATGATTTTTATGGTTTCAGGTGTTATATTTAACTTCCTCTCTCTTTTGAGTTAGTTTCTGTGAATGGTGTGAGATGGGTTCCAATTTCAAGCTTTTGTGTGTCATTATACACTTTCCCCAGCACCACTAATTGAAGAGACTGTTCTTTTCCCATTGAGTATTTTTGATTCCCTTGTCAAATATTATTGATGTACATAGAGGGTTTTTCCCCCTGGGATATCAATTCTGTTCCATTGGTCTATCTATCTGTTTATATGCCAGCATCATATTGCTTTGATTACTTTAGTTTTATAATATAGTTGGAAATCATAAAGTGTGATGCCTCCAGGTTTCCTATTCTTCCTCAGGATTGCTTTGGCTATTACATGTCTTTTGTGGCTCCATATTAATTTTAGGATTATTTTTTCCTATTTCTATAAAAAATGCCATTGGAATTTTGATAGGATTGGTATTAAATTTATGGATGATTTTGGGCAGCATGGAAATTTTAATATTAATTATTTTTGTCCATGAACATGGGATACCTTTTCATATATTTGTGTTTTCTTCAATTTCTTTCATCAAAATCTTGTTGTTTCCAGCATACAAGATATTTCACCTGCTTAGTTAAATTTATTTCTAAGTATTTTATTATTTTTGATGTTATAGCTTATAGTCTTCTTTATCTTTTTAGATATTTTGTTGTCAGTCTATATAGAAAGACAACTAATTTCTGCATGTGGATATTGTATCTTGCAACTTTATTGAATTTGTTGATTATTTCTAACAGTTTTTGGTGAAGTTTTCAGAATTTTCTCCATATAAGAACAGATCATCTGTTGTTAGCCACATTTGTGGTGAGCGTAGCAAAATGTATAGACTTATTGAATCACTAGGTTGTACACCTGAAACTAAGGTAACGTTGTGTATCAACTATACTTCATTAAGAAAAAGAAAAATCAGAACATCTGCAAATAAAAACAATTTTACTGGGGCGCCTGGGTGGCGCAGTCGGTTAAGCGTCCGACTTCAGCCAGGTCACGATCTTGCGGTCTGTGAGTTCGAGCCCCGCGTCGGGCTCTGGGCTGATGGCTCAGAGCCTGGAGCCTGTTTCCCATTCTGTGTCTCCCTCTCTCTCTGCCCCTCCCCCGTTCATGCTCTGTCTCTCTCTGTCCCAAAAATAAAATAAACGTTGAAAAAAAAAAAAAACAATTTTACTTCTTCCTTTCCAATTTGGACACCTTTTATTTATTTTTCTTGTCTGGTTGCTCTAGACAGGTCTTCCCATAGTATGTTGAATGAATAAGAATCATGAAAGTGAGAACCCTTGTCCTGTTCCTGATCTTAGAAGCAAATCTCTCAAACTTTCATGGTTCAGTATGATGTTAGCTGTGTGTTTGTCATGTATGGGATTTATTATGTTGAGATACATTCTTTCTATAACCAGCTTGTTAAATACTTTTATCATGAAAGAATGTTGTATTTCATCAAATCCTTTTCTGCATCTATTGAAAAGACAATATAATTTTTATCTTTCATTCTATTAATGAAGCATATCACATTTATAGATTTGTGTGTGTAAAACCATTCTTGCATCCCAGGGATAAATTCCACTTGTTCATGGTATATGACCCATTTAATGTATGTTTGAATTTGGTTTGCTAATATTTTGTTAATAATGTTTGGATCTATATTAATCAAAGTTATTGATCCCTAATTTTATTTTATTTTATGGTCTTTATCCAGCTTTGTTATCAGGGTACTTCTGGTCTCATAAAATGAGTTTGGAGCATTTTCTAGTCTTCAAAATTCAGTTTTTTAAGTTGTAGATTGTAGTTGTAGTTGTAGTTGTATATACTTGTAAATTTTAAGTGTAGAAATTTATGCATTTATTCTAGGTTATCCAGTTTGATGGCATATAATTATTTATAGTAGTCTCTTATAATCCTATATATATTGTGCTATAAGTTGTAATGTCTCCTATTTCATTCTTTATTTTATTTGGCTCTGTTTTTTTCTTAGTTTAGCTACAGTTTTGTCAGTTTTATCTTCTCAAAAGAGCAGCTCTTATTTTTGATTATCTTTTTTGTGTTTCTGCTCTCTATTTCACTTATTTCCCTTTGACCCTTGTTATGTACCTTCTTCTGCTAAAGTTGGCATGCTTAAAAATAAGCAAAAGCAAATAAGCAATAAAATATCCTAACAGTATCCAAACTAAAGAATATGGGAATCTGATTTCAAAGAAAAGACATGGCCAATGGCCAGGAATTCAAAATGTCTTTTCTATTCTTTCATTTGTTAATTCATTCATTCCTCCAACAGATGTTTATTGAAAACCTACTATGAACCAAAGTGCTAGACACTTTGAATATACATGGTCTCTACATTTATGGAGTTTGTAAACTAATACAGAGAAGTGAAAATAAAACAATGACACAATACATAAGAAACTCAGAACCAGGAGAAAAAAAGTTTGAGAAGCAGAATTTCAGCCCCTTATACTCTCGTAAATATTGAGAGAAATTATTTGTGTGCCCTGTTGTACTGTGTGAAATATCAGAATTAGAGATTCATTTTGGGAATCTTTTTTTTTAATTTAAATTTAAGTTAGTTAACATATAGTGTAGTTTTTTCCAAGGGTATAAGTTAATGATTCATTGCTTACATATAACACCCAATGCTCATCCCAACAAATGCCCTCCTTAATGCCCATCAGCCAGTTAGCCGATCCCCCCACCTGTATCCCCTCCAGCAACCCTCTTCTCTGTACTTGGGAGTCTCTTATGGTTTGCCTCTGTCTCTGTTTTAAATCTTATTTTATTTTTCCTTCCCTTCCCTGTGTTCATCTGTTTTGTTTATTAAATCCCACATATGAGTGAAATCATATGATATCTGCCTTTCTCTGACTGACTTACTTTGCTTAGCATAATACACTCTAGTTCCATCGAGTTGTTGCAAATGGCAAGATTTAATTGTTTTTGATAACTGAGTAGAATTCCATTATGCATATATATACCACATCTTCTTTATCCATTCATCAGTTGATGGACATTTGGTCTCTTTTCGGGGAGTCTTGAGAATTGTCAGTGTCTCAAACTTTTTTGTTAGAATGAAAATACCCCAAGAAGAAGATGTACTTTAAGTGTGGAGGTTGTTCTTTTGGTTCCTTGTTCTCCTACCACTAGTCTACGTAGGTCAGACCAAATCTCCTGGCCCATATCAACTGCAACAAAAACTAGCTACCCAAGTTACAGTGCTACCCAAAGAGCTTTTACAAATCAGCAAGATAATGAGCTTCTGCTACTTCCCATTTCAAACTTATTTCCAGGCAATAATATTAACCATGTGATTTATAAGTAATATTAAATTTGGCCAAGATCAGTGAGAGAAACAACTGGTAATAAACATATGTAGAAGCCCTCAAGAATGTGGGTTCAATTTAATCCTTTCATATTAACTAAATTACTTCCTTAATGACCTGATCTTTAGTTTGTGGCAAAGATTCCCCTCATACTGCTTATAAGACCCCTCCCCAAGATGAAGTTAACTCAGTTATATGTGGTTCTATTTGTAACTACTGTTGGCTTCATCTATTTATGTTTTCCACTTTATGACTGTTGTTATAAAGCAATAGTATCAAGGTACACAGGAATGATTCCTCATCAACTTGGCCTTCACGGAAACTTTGATTCTATTTGGTGCAACTCATACTGTATTCTTGGTTTCACTTGCTATTGTGGTTAAAATAATACAAAACATTCCACAATTCTTGTCTTCTTAGTTTTGTTTTTCCATAACATTTCATTGATTTTCACTCTCCTAAATTTACTAGGTTAATTCCACTCAATTCTCCAACCTGACTGATAAAATTCCCTCCTCTTCTAACATGATAGAATTTTCTTGCAACCAATATGACTCATTAAACAGTTTATTCTCCCTTAAATGTCTTTCCTAAAAAAGTAGGTCTATTTTAACCATTTTTATAGCCATCTCAGTATAACCTAATGTTTAATTTAGCCCAAAGTAGTCACTTTTTCAATGTTATTGGTAAATTAAATTTTATCATTTAAAATATTGTTACAGACTAGTTGATAGCTTTTGGGGAGCAAATATTTTCAGGAATAGTCCTGGAGTGTAAAATGCATGTGTAGGAGGTATAAATTGGGAGGTGAGGTTTTAACAAAGACTATCTTTCCTAACTTCAAGATTCTGTTTGTTTTGGCTCTTCCCTCCAAGGGAACATTTTTATGCTGGCTTCAAAAAATGATTTTGATATTAGAGTAATTCTGGGCTGATAGAATGAATTTGGAATTTTCCCTCCCACTTCTGTTTTTTGGAGTACTTTGAAAAAAATGAGTATTAATTCTTCTTTAAATATTTGATAGAATTCACCTGTGAAATTTTCTGGTCCTGGACTTCTGTTTGTTGGGAGTCTTTTGATTACTGAGTTAATTTCATTGCTAGTAATTAGTCTTTGCAAATTTTCCATTTCTTCCTGATTCAGTTTTGGATGGTTTTATGTTTCTAGAAATTTATTTATTTATATTTTGTCCAATTTGTTGGCATATAATTTTTCATAATATTCTCTAATAATTATTTTTGTTTTTTTGTGTCAGTTATTATCCTCTTTCATTTCAGATCTTAATAGAGTCTTTTCTCTTTTTTTCTTCTTTATCAGTCTGGCTAAAAGTTTTTTTAATGTTTATTTTTTGAGAGAGAGAGAAACACAGAGTGTGAGTGGGGGAGGGGCAGAGAGAGAGAGGGAGACACAGAATCCGAAGCAGGCTCCAGGCTCTGAGCTGTCAGCACAACGGCCGACATGGGGCTCGAACCCACAAGCTGTGAGATCATGACCTGAGCCGAAGTCAGACGCTTAACTGACTGACCCACCCAGGCTCCCCAGTCTGGCAAAAATTTATCAATTTTTCTTTTTAATTTATTTTTTATTTTTTTTTCAACTTTTATTTATTTTTGGGACAGAGAGAGACAGAGCATGAACGGGGGAGGGGCAGAGAGAGAGGGAGACACAGAATCGGAAACAGGCTCCAGGCTCTGAGCCATCAGCCCAGAGCCCGACGCGGGGCTCGAACTCACGGACCGCGAGATCGTGACCTGACTGAAGTCGGACGCTTAACCGACTGCGCCACCCAGGCGCCCCTATTTTTAATTTTTTTTAAACAAGCTCTTGGTGTCATTGATCTTTTCTACTTTTTTTACATCAGTAATAGAACTAGTTTTCTAAATATATCTCCTCAGGCAAAAGAAACAAAAGCAAAAATAAACTATTGGGACTTTAACAAAATAAAAGCCTTTGCACAGCAAAGGAAATCATCAACAGGACCACAAGGCAATCTTCAGAATGGGAGAAGGTATTTGCAAATTTTATATCAGATAAAGGGTTAATATCCAAAATTTGTAAACAACTTACACAACTCAATACAAGAGAAACAAACAATCTGATTAAAAAATGGGCAGAGGAGCTGAATAGACTCTTTTTTTTTCCCAAAGAAGACATACAGATAACCAAAAGAAACACAAAAAGATGCTCAAAATCACTAATCATCAATGAAATACAAATCAAAACTACACTGAGATATTACCTTACACCCGTTAGAATGGCTAGAATTAAAAGTACAAGAAATAATAAGCATTGGTAAGGATTTGGAGAGAAAGGAATCCTCATGCACTATAGTTGGAATGAAAATAGGTGCAACCACTGTGGAAAAACAGTATGGATCTTCTACAAAAAACTAAAAATGGAATTACCGTGTGACTCAGTAATTCCACAATTAGGTATTTTTCCCCACAAAAATTGCAGCACTATTTGCAATCTCCAAGACATGGAAGCAACCCAGGTGCCCATTTATACATGAATAACGAAAATGTGAGATATCTTGGCGATTGCAAATAGTGCTGCAATTTTTATACATATATTTATGTATATTTTATATTACTTAGCCATAAAAAGAATGAAATCTTGTTATTTGCAACAACATGCATGGGCCAAGTCAGACTGAGAAAGACAAATATCATATGAATTCATTCATATGTGGAACTTAAAAACAAATTAACAAAGAAAAAAAGAAACAAACAAAAAAACAGACTCTTTATTATAGAGAACAAACTGGTGGCTGCCAGGGAGGAGGTGGGTGGGGAGATGGGTGAAATAAAATGGATTGAGAGTACAATTGTGATGAGCACTGAATAGTGTATAGAATTGTTGAATTATTATATTACACACCTGAAAGTGATATAACAGTGTATGATAATTATACTTCAATAAAAATATATCAAAATTTTAATCTTTACACATGAACAAAAAATGTCTTTTTATCAGAAATTAAATAAATTAGCCCAATATATTTCCATTTTCTACTTTGCTGTCCAGAATCTTAGAGCTAAATTAAGTTAATGTATATAAAATAAGATAACAAATAAAGTACCTAACAGTGCTGGCCCATAAGAGATGCACAATAAATATTAATTCCCTTCAAAATTGGGTTAAAGTTCTAGTAATTAAGATCAGGGGCCTAAGTAACAACTGTACTTTTAGAGTAGAGTTACTTAAAATGTGCTCTCTGAGTCAGCAGCATCAAAATTACCTGAAAGTTGTTAAAAATGGATACTTCCATGTTCCACTCTAGACACACTGAATTAGATACTCTGACATTGAGACCTGTAATTGGGTTTTCACATGACTTTCAGAAAATTCTGGTGGACACACAAGTATGAAACCCACATCTATAGACAACTTTGCTTTGTTTTTTCCTTAAATGTTTCACTTTGCATTATGTTTTAATCCAAAAGCTGCTTTAAATTGTTTAGAGAAATGACAGGGAACAAACCCACCTAAAATATGCATTAAATTAACTGAATAACTTGCTACAAAAAGATTTAATTTGGAATAAAACTCCTTTCTACAAATCTCTCCAGCAATTCCAAAGTTCTATCCAGTATAATTCATACATTCAAAAATATAGGTCCTTTTTTTTACCATTTAAAGTTGTCTGCCACCCATGCTGGTAATTGTAGAAAAGAGTGCACTAAAACATTTAAATTGTGAGTCAGGCATGAGTTCTAATTAGCCCATGCTACCTAATGTTCCATTCCATTAGCTTCTAGTTTTTATGCTCACAGTTCCCCAACCCCCAATCCTTCTACACTGAAACTTCCCTTGGGATCTGCCAAATAATAAACAGCATGTCGAAATATCCTCAGGTGTCTTAAAGAAGCATCTGATTATAGATGCTATGTACAAACTGCTTTTTGCTATTAAACCTCTGAGTCTTATAGAGGTCTGTTTTCTGCACATACAACACTCCAGCCACCTGCAATAAGAGCACAAATTCCTTAGTCCTTATTGGCTCCAGGTGGAAAGGTCCTTAAATTGGAAATCTCTCTGGAAACGTGTCAGCCCATCAGGGATGTTATGCCCTTATAAGGTCTGTTGAAAATATGCTAACAGATTAATGGTCTGAAAGGTTGACAGTTTGAAAAACATGTGTGTAGGAGGGAAGGCACATGCCAGAAGAGTGCTCTCCTGACACTCTACCTGTGGGATGCAGGTAGTTGAGGCAGCATCAAATTGCAGTTTAAGTAACACAAAAGAAAAGATTGTAATATGTGGCAGGCATAGACCTGCAGAGAGGAAAACGTTGGCTGTAGAGAGCAAATGGAAATCCTTTCTCTAGTCAGATCTCATACTGCTATAGTAATATACAATTGTAACATCTTTTTGCTTGCTGAACAACTAGAAATAGAAACAAATGGATGAAATGGAGAAAACTATTACAGGCAAAGCAATTTCCAACATTCAGTCAGGTCAAGTTATGACATCTTCAAGTAGCACGAAGAAGCCTGGTGAAAGATGCACATAACTAGATATCAGAACCCTGGGTTTTGGCCTAGGCTTTATCACATTCTGGTTATGTGACTGTGAGATTCGTCTTTCCTTGAAATTCCTTCACAGACCTATATTTTAATATCAGGTCACTGACTTTTACTAAAGGTTAATATGAGAAATGACCACATGGAAATGTTTTCTTTATCTTTAGTAAGTCCTCTATTTTATATTATTTTATTTTTTATCTCCAATGATGATTTTTATTTTTATTTATTTTTTATGAAATTTATTGTCAAATTGGTTTCCATACAACACCCAGTGCTTATCCCAAAAGGTGCCCTCCTCAATGCCCATCAACCACTTTCCCCTCCTTCCCACCCCCATCAACCCTCAGTTTATTCTCAGTTTTTAAGAGTCTCTTATGGTTTGGCTCCCTCCCTCCCTAACTTTTTTTTTCTTCCCTTCCCCTCCTCCATGGTTTCTGTTTAGTTTCTCAGGATCCACATAACAGTGAAAACATATGGTATCTGTCTTTCTCTGTATGGTAAGTCCTCTATTTTAAAGAAACACATGCACACACAATCCCAACACTTATTGAACAACTAATATGAAAGGCACTGTGGTAATATTTCCCAATTTGCTTTGTCTCCTTAGAAATTCAAAGCTAAGATTGATACTTCACTTTGACAATTACTTTTTAGTCTATTCCTGATATCCACTACGTCCTCTCCTCCATCACGTAGTTTTTGCTATTTTTTAATTGTCCTATTATGTCTGTCTCTTTTATTATAAACTGCACAAAGACTCAGGAAGTATATAGAATGTAAATAATAAGTCATTTCACTTTTATTGGTCTCATTTTCTCCATGCATAAAATAATGGGTGAGGTGAAGTGGGTATCATTTACCCAATAGTCTGTAAAGTTATACTCCAAACGGGAAGATTTCAGGTTTTCCTGACATCTTTTTTCTTGTTTTTATTTTCTTATATAAAAGTAATACAGAGGGGCTCCTGAGTGGCTCAGGCGGTTGAACATCCGATTCTTGATTTTGGCGCAGGTCATGATCTCATGGTTTGTGGGATCTAGCCCGGCATCCGACTCTGGCCTGATAACACCAAGCCCGCTTCAGATTCTCTCTCTCCTTCTCTTTCTGTGCCTCCCTTACTCGTGCTGTTTCTCTCTCAAAAATAAATACTTTTTTTTGAGTGTCTTAATTTATTTTATTTTTTTTTAGTTTTTTTAATTTACATCCAAATTAGTTAGCATATAGTGCAACAATGATTAAAGGAGTAGATTCCTTAATTCCCCTTACCCATTTAGCCAATCCACCCTCCCACAACCCCTTCTGTAACCCTC
The DNA here is from genome assembly GCF_007474595.2 of Lynx canadensis. Taxonomy (NCBI): domain Eukaryota; kingdom Metazoa; phylum Chordata; class Mammalia; order Carnivora; family Felidae; genus Lynx; species Lynx canadensis. The sequence continues at coordinate 63,687,703 of NC_044321.2, forward strand.
AGTTTGTTCTCTATATTTATGAGTCTCTTCTGTTTTGTTCCCCTCCCTGTTTTTATATTATTTTTGATTTCTTTCCCTTATGTTCATCTGTTTTGTCTCTTAAAGTCCTCATATGAGTGAAGTCATATGATTTTTGTCTTTCTCTGACTAATTTAACTAAGCATAATACCCTCCAGTTCCATCCACGTAGTTGCAAATGGCAAGATTTCATTCTTTTTGATTGCAGAGTAATACTCCATTTAAATAAACTGTAAAAAATAAAATAAAAGTAATACAGACTCATGATTATTGTTTTAAAATGTTAGGATACTGTGTAAAGGGAAAAGAAAACATTCTCTCCCACCCCCATCTCTTATTCTCATCTTCAGAGGTAGCCATTATAACTTCTTATGCATCTTTTGAGAAATGTTCTATGCCTAAGTATATAAACATACTTATGTATTGTTAACTTAGTTAGCTACTGCTGTATGGAATTATTACCACAAAATTAGTGGCTTAAAACAACATAGTTTTATTTTCTCACAATTTTTGTGAATCAGGAGTTGAGACATGGTTTGCTGAGTCCTGTGCTTTAAGATTAAAAAAGCTGTAATCAAGGTGTCAGTTGGAGTTGCAATCTTGTCTAAGGCTTGACTAAGAAAGGATCTCCATCCAAGCTTATGTGGTTGTTGACAGGATTTTCTTTGTGGGCTGTTGTACTGAGGATTTCTGTTTTGTGTTAGCTATCACCCAGAGGCTGCCCTCAGTTATTTGCCACATGGGCTGTCTTAGTCCATTTGGACTGCCATAAAAAATTAGCATATATTGGGTGGCTTTTAAACAACAGATATTTATTTCTCACAGTACTGGAGGATGGGAAGTCCAAAAGATCTTGCCAGAAGATCTATGTCTTGTGAGAAACCACTTTCTGGTTCATAGACAACATCTTTTTGCTGTGTCCTCACATGGTGGAGGAGGCAAGCTTGCTCTCTAGGGTTTCTTTTATATAATAGAGGCATTAATCCAAATCATGAGGGCTATGGCCTCATGTCCCAATCACCTCCCAAAGCCCTGCCTCCAAATATCACCATTTGGGGGTCAGTATTTCTACATATGAATTTTAAAGGGTGCAAATATATTCAGTCCATAGTATAGGCCTTCTAATCATGGCTTTTTTGCTTTTCCAAAATCAGTAAATGAGAGAGCATATCCTCACAGGATAAACTTTATAATCTGATATAATGTAACTTTATACATGTTTCACCTACATCACATGGCATTAGCAATATTCTATTGAATAGAAGCAAGTTGCAGGGCCTGCCATGCTCATGGGGAAGGAATTACACAAAGGTGTGATACCAGGGGGCAGGGATCATAGTGGCCACCGTAAAGTCTACCTACCACAATCATTTTGCACACAAATTAAAAGAAAATTATCATCCATATTCGATTCTGTACCTTGCTTGTTTTCCCTTAAAATTACAGTATTCATGTTTTCAAAGAAAAGCACACGGAGATGTACCTTATACTTTTTAATTGGTTTCTCATGTCAACAATGCAAATATAACACAATTACTTGGCTCATTTCTGCTTGAATAACACTTAATTCTCCATTTATGCTATTATTAATCTTGTAATAAATCTTTGTTATGTATCATAGGATACTTCTTTGACTATGTACAACGATAAAATTTTATCAATGTACTTCGTGTTTCAAAAGGTATATACTATAAACTTTTTGTGAATAGTGTACAGAGTAAGCCAGCTCTGAATATCATAACATTTTTTTCTTTAAGTTTTTATTTAAATTCCAGTTGGTTAACATATACTGTAACATTAGTTTCAGGTGTAGACTCTATTGATTTACAACTTACATACAACAGGCAGTGTTCATCATAACAAATGTCTTCTTTAATACCCATTACCCATTAAACCCATACCTCTGCCTATTTGCCTTACGCCAACCCTCAGTTTGTACTCTATAGTTAAGATTCTCTTTTCTGGTTGGCCTCTCTTTCCCTCCCCCACCCCATGTTCATCATTAAGTTTATCAAATTCCACATATCAGTGAAATCATTTGGTATTTGACTTTGACTAACTTAACTTCAGTTAGAATAATACTCTCTAGTTCCATCAATGTTGTTGCAAATGGCAATTTTCATAATTTTAATGACTAAGTAATATTTCATTGTATATATATACCACAACTTCTTTTTTAAATGAAATTTTATACAAAATCATGATTTTAATTATCTTTTTTCAACCATCTTTCTGTTAGTGGCCATTTATACTTCATTTATTCAGTAATTGGAGCTGCTTGGTGGTACAGAATCGCTGTGGCATTTCTACCACTATTTCCTTGTTGTTGCTCTTTTATTTGTATCTCTTTCAATTTATTGTTTTTAATTTTGTAAGGAATGTGAAGTACTAGAGTCCCGAGCAAAAATATTCCCAAATAAACAGTATATTGTGAGGTAGGGAGAAAGTCCTAGTTACAGAGCCAGAACTCCTGAATTGTAACCTTGGCTATACCTATTACTTAAAACACTTAAGTTTTGAAGCCAAGGATTACCAATCTTTTTTTTTTTTTTACATTATGAACACATAAAAAATAATGATGTTTGTGCAACATAGTAGGGTAAAGTATAAGGAAATGGTACCACAATGGCTGCACATGGCTATAGATTTGGAGACTGCAGTTTTTCCACATCTCTCCTGATCACCCCAGAGGTTGAAGGGATTTATTTTTCTTTGCACATCAGTATGCTGCATTCAAACTCTTTGAAAATCTATGCTGTGATGGAACTCAACTTCCCCGTATGAAGAGAAATAATGGTATGTAATTTTGCTGGGTTATCAATAAAAGTTAAATAAAATTGATGCCTCAGAAAGTTTCATGGTCTCTTTATTATCATTACATAAGCTTTCTTCCTGGAATGCTTGACTTCCTTCCTCACCTGGCTGTTAAAAATTTTTAATTAATTAATCTTTTATGGAAATATAGCTCAAACACAATATTTCCTTAGTTTCAAATGTAGAACAATTCAACAGGTCTATACATTATGTTATATTAACCACAAACGTAACTACCATCAGTCAGCATACAACACTATTACAATACCACTGACTATATTCCCTATGCTTTACCTTTTATTGCCATGACTTACTCTTTCCATTACTATATTTACTGCCATGACTTACTCTTTCCATTACTATATTTATATTATATATATAAATATATATATTAATATATATATATATTTATATATTTATAAATATATATTATAAATATATTATTTTATATATAGTTTATATTTATATATTTATATATATTATTATATAAATATAATATATAT